>NW_027507903.1:683209118-683844118 GCF_037356315.1 Lithobates pipiens | reverse complement strand
GGTAAATGTATACTCCTATATACAGGGAGCTGCAGACATATTACTGGATGGAAACACAGCTCATAATATTCTACAGATATCAGATGACAGGAAAACTGTATCCTGGTCAGATAGAAACCAGAATCACCCAGAAACACCAGAGAGATTCCAGGATTCTCCTCAGGTGTTGAGCAGTCGGAGTTTCTCCTCAGGGAGACATTACTGGGAAGTGGATGTCGGGGGGTCAGAGAGCTGGAGAGTCGGGATGTGTTACCCCAGTATAGCGAGGAGAGGGGGGGAGGCAGGGATTGGATGTAATAAGAAGTCCTGGGGATTGTGCAGGTATAATAATCAGTATTATGTGATACATGACAGGAAAGTGATCCTCTTACCCCCCAATCCCTCCAGTAACAGAGTCAGGATATATCTGGATTATGAGGCCGGGCGGATCTCCTTTTATGATCTGTGTGACCCGATCCGACACCTCCACACCTTCACCACCACCTTCACTGAGCCCCTCCATGCTGGGATATATATATGGAGAGGTTGTATAAAGATATGTGGGGGGAGGAGGAAGATGTGAGAACTCTGCCCACAGTCTGGTGACATCACAGTGGACGGGTGGTGGGATTGGTTCATTGATCAGCCAATGATTGGAGGAAGTGGTGGCTCCTGGGAGAAGTCTGAGGGCCTCCTTCTGAAAATACTAGTTCCCTGGCTGTGTGTAATGTAAGAACTTATAAAGTGGTAGTAAAGACAAAATATAAAATGACGGATATGACGGCGTCTGTCACTGACATGAACACAGCGGTCTTTGTTTTTTCGGAGTCCTCCTGGAATTTTCTTCTTTTACCTGTTGGTTCTTCTGTTATTTCTCACATCTAAGGATTGGTAAGCTCCAATAATTGTCATTTTTGTTTTTGGGATTTATTACCACTTTAAAGTGGAGGGCCACCCTGAAAACCAAAAAATGTTAAAAATGACAAAAAAATCTAAAAAAAATAAAATGAGAAATTTTTTTTTTTTTTTACTTACCAGAAATGCCTGTTGCTAGGCACTTTATCCTAATCTTCCTCTTCCTCCTCCGCGGAGATCTTCTGTCTTCTGTCTTCGTCGCGGCGTCTTCTGGGTAATGGGTCGCGCTGTGTTCTGGGAACTGTGTGTTCCAGAACACAGCGCGTCCCATTCAGAAAGCGCTGCGGGACTCGCGCATGTGCAGTAGTTCCGGGACTCGCGCATGCGCAGTAGGAAACGGGCAGTGAAGCCGTAAGGCTCCTCTGCCTGTTTCCCTTACAGGGAATGGCGGCGCCGGGACCCGAGAGCCGAGGGACGGCTCGGCCTCGGGCGCCCTGGACAGGTAAGTGATTTTATTAAGTCAGCAGCTGCAGTGTTTGCAGCTGCTGACTTTTTTTTTTTTAAACTGGCCCTCCTCTTTAAGTCTCCGACCCGGAACAAGCATGGGGGGAATAAGAATCAGAAAAGAGTCAGAATTCCTTATCTCTATACTTGTTCCAGGTCACAGACTGAGACAGTAATGAAGGCAAAGCATCAGCATGACAGCCAGGGAACAAGCATTCTCACAAGGAGAGTAATGGTAGAAATGGCTGCCCCCATGATTCTCTCATGACAGGGGCCCTTTAACCCTTTCTCTTCCAGAACCGTTTTAGCATTTTTTGCACACATGTTTAACCGCTTGCTGCCCGTCGGCCGTCATATGACAGCTGGGGGCAGTGCGGCTCTTGTTCTGGGTGGACATCATATGACGGCCTCCCAGAACGACCAATCTCATGCGCCCATTGGGGTGCGCATCACGGCGATCGGTGGTGAGGTGTGTCAGTCTAGCACACCGCCACACCAATCTTGGTAAAGAGCCCCTGATTATAATTTTTTTTTATTAGTAATGGCGGCGAATCTGCAATTTTTTTTATCATGACTGCGACATTGCGGCGGACACATCAAACACATTTGACACTATTTTTGGACCATTGACATTTATACAGTGATCAGTGCTATGCCGCCGGTGACGCAGTAGCGATCTCTCTCCTCCCCCAATCAGTCCCATCCCCCCACAGCAAGAAACACCTCCCAGGGAATACATTTAAACCCTTGATCGCCCCCTAGTGTTACCCACTTCCCTGCCAGTGACATTTATACATAGTTAGTAAGATTGAATAAATACACCGGTCCATCCAGTTAAACCTGAGGGAGTGTCTACAATTGTCCCTATCCCTGTACATTGCACCCTTACATCGGTCCCTACCCTCAAGGAGCCCACAATATAAGGCCCCCATTCATATACTAGGGCCAATTTTGGATAGAAGCCAATTAACCTACCTGCATGTCTTTGGAGTGTGGGAGAAAACTGGAGTACCCAGAGGAAACCCACACAGGCACAGGGAGAACATGCAAACTCCAGGCAGGTAGCGTCATGGTTGGGATTCTAACCGGCGACCCTTTTTAATGCTAGGCAAAAGTCCTAACCATGACAGCATTGTGCTACCCGATAATACAGTAATCAGTGCATTTTTATAGCTCTGATCGCTGTATAAATGTCAGTGGTCCCAAAATAGTGTCAAAAGTGTCTGATCTGTCCGCCGCAATGTTGCAGTCCCACTAAAAATCGCTGATCACCGCCATTACTAGTAGAAAAAAATAAAAATTTAAAATGGCATAAATCTATCCCCTATTTTGTAGATGTGATAACTTTTGCACAAACCAATCAGTATATGCTTATTGCGATTTTTTGTTACCAAAAATATGGAGAAGATATATATTGGTCTAAACTGATGGAAAAAAAAAAAAAAATGTAATATTAATTATCGCAAAAAGTAAAAAAAAAATATTTTGTTTATAGAGCAAAAAATAAAAAAATGCAGAGATGATCATATACCACCAATAGAAAGCTCTATTTGTGGGGGGAAAAGTGATGGTGACGGGGATTTTATTAAACATAATATATAGTGCACTGCAACCAAAAACTCATAAATCAAGTCCAAATATTGACAAAATTCCACCGCAGTGCAACTTTCAGTGACAGTTCATTGATATCCGGTGACTTCAGACTCTCGCTGGAATGTCTGATATATTTTATTTATTATCGATGATGTGGAAATATTGAGCTTCATATTTATATCAAGAGGCTTCAAGGGAACCATTGTGAGGACTTTCTAATTATATTATCCTGGCCCGTTAAATGGGTATATATATATATATGTGTGTATTTTTACAGGAAGATGATGTACATAATATATTTTATGATATTATGATGAGATTTGGGTCCGGCTCACAAGACTTCTTCATGTTTCTCAAAAGCCGTTTGATGTCTTCAATAGTCAGGTGATAACTAAGTCCCCCGATTGTTTATAGAGATGGACATATCAGAGGAACTGGTTATACTCGGATCAAAGAGGGTTTCTTACCCAACAACCAGAAACATGGTAGACAGAGAGGCACCGAAGAGAGTCTAATGCTTATGTGAGAAGCATGATGGCCAACTAGGCTTCAGGTACAGAATTTGATACAACTCTGAACCAATGAAAGTAGTCCATTTGTGTAATTGGTGGGGGAGGGTAGAGAGGGAACATAAAAATCAAAGCTCCCATTGATGGGCCTCTTTTAGCCTCATGGTCTCCACAAGCATGGTCACGTAAGATCTGTCTGTGGAACGTATCCGTATTATCTTATTTCTCTTTTCTTTTTTCTCTCCTAGGATTTGCCTTAATACACTGATAGCATTTATATGTTCATTGTAACAATATATCCTTTTTGTATTAATTATCTTTGTCCACTGGCAACACTGTATGTGTAACATCACTACGTTATATTTGGTGATATCTGATTATTCTAATGTTTCTTTTCTGTATAAATAAATGTGATTGTTATTCTTTTTGCACAGTTATCATTCATTTTTTTAATTCTATCCATAATAGCTGCAACCGCATTGGTTGATTCTTATATAGACAAAAGGTTTTAATCATTTATTTTATTTTCACAATCACATTGTTTATTGTACTGATTATGTATATATATTTTGTTCACAATTACAGTTATTTTATTCCTCCTTTTCCTGTTTCTATCAATGTTGGCAGCTTTCAGTCCTGGAAATCAGTGGCAGCTGGTGCTCAATTTTTTTGGGGGACGGCGTAAATAATAAAAAAAAAAAAACATCAATTGCAGCCAATGTGCCCATCAAACGCTGCAACTGTGCCCATCAAACGCAGCCACAGTGCCCATCAATTACAGCCACTGTGTCTTCAAACGCTGCCACTGTGCCCATCAAATTCAGCCACTGTGCCAAACGCTGCCACTTTGCCCAACACTGCCAGTGTGCCCATCAAACAATATTTGAGGAATAATGAGGTTGTCTCACTTCCTGGTAAAGCAGAACTCCGGGCTGTATTCATGTATACAGAGCCACCTTCATTTCTCTCTTCTATCTGCCCGGAGTTCAGCTTTACATTAGAGAAGACACCCCGACATTCTCCTCCTCATTGCTTTCCTAAGATTTTGTTAAATTTTTTTCTCTGAATGTTTTTTCCTATAGTCTCCATTTATATAGAGAAATGTTCTTTTATCATATAGTGATAGGAAGTGATGAGGATTTAGGCCCCGTTCGCGACTTGTCATGTGACTTTGGCCCCCGAAGTCGCACAAGTCGCACCCCATGTTTTGAGTACTGTTCATATCTGTGCGACTTCAAAGTAGTTCCTGCACTACTTTGGTTCAACTTTCATGTATAGACCTCAATGTAAACCCTCAAAAGTCGCATGAAAGTCACACCTGCATAACATAGAATCCATTTTGATGTGACTCTGGATAAGTGTGATAAGTGCAGAACAGAAAGATTTGTTAGGTTTCTTTACTTTCTAATGAATTACACATTTTCAAATCGATTGCAATTCGAATTCTATGTTAAGATTAGATGGTTGTTAAGGAGTGGGTCGGGAAGACGGCCGCAGCATCCTTAGCAACTGATGATTCATCAGCTGTCAGCGGGTTTCCCCACTGACAGTTGAATGAAAAAAAAGAATGCCGGCAAGAAAAAAAAGGCTTGGAGTCCCCCCAATGAATGCTATGCCTCTCAGGTCTGGTATGGATTTTAAAGGGAACCCTGTGCAAAAAATGTAAATAAAAGGGCATTGGGTCCCCCCAAAATCCATACCAGACCCTTATCCAAGCATGCAGCCCAGCAGGTCAGGAAAGGGGGGGACAAGCGAGTGCCCCCCCTGAACCATGCCAGACCACATGCCATTAACATGGGGGATGCTTCTCAAAGCACCTTGTTCCCCATGTTGATGGGGACAAAGGCCTCTTTCCCACAACCCTGGGTGGTGGTTGTGGGGGTCTGCAGGCGGGGAGCTTATCAGAATCTTAAAGGACCCTTAAACAAGAGGACCCCCAGATCCCACCCCCCCCCATGTGAATCAGTATGGGGTACATTATACCCCTGCACATACATCAAAAAAGTGTAAAAATTGAGTAAAGACACTACACCAGATTTTGACAATTCCTTTATTAAAAAATTAAAAAACAATGTAGATCCATTGTCAATCACGCCACCCGCCATCACCACCAGATCTGAAAAAAGAAAAAAATGATCTCTGACCCTGACAAACACTCCTGCCGTCTGCCAGCTTTGTTGTGTGACAAATACCTAAGGGGCATGGAACGGCCCCCTTTTGACTTCACTGACCCAGCATGCCCTTGGTTAAAAACGTCATAAGGGGCGGTGTCACTCAGAGATGTCACCGGGTGGCCCCGCCCTTTAGTGATTTAAGAGCTGACACACGGCGGAGCAGGCAGATGATGGGAGCCTTCATCGGGGCGGAGGGTTTTTTTTTCTTGTTTTTTTGGGTTGGCAATGCGGCGGGCTGCGTGATGGATTAACTTCGGGGGACATTGTTTTTTATTAAAGAAATTGTCAAAAACGGGTGCAATCCCTGCCCCAAAGCACCCACCCATGTTAAGGGCATGTGGCCTGGTATAGTTCCTAACCTGCCCGGCTGCCTGCTCAGATAAAAGTCTGGTATGGATTTTGAGGGAGACCCCATGCCGTTTAATTTTGTTTTCATTTTTTTTATTACCGCCATTATTTTTTTCACATTCAGCTGTCAGTGGGGAAACCCACAGAAAGCTGATGAGTTATCGGTTGTTAAGAACGCCGAAATTTGGGTGACAGGCCCGCTCCTTAACAACCAGCTATTCTTCACACAGAATTCAAATCCGTCTATCAATTTTTGACCAATTCGAATTCCAGTCATTCTGAAAATTTGTAATTCGTTAGAAAATAAAGAAACCTAACACATTGTTTTCCGTTCTGCACAAGTCACACTCATCCAAAGTCGCATTAAAATTGCATCAATGTCCCACTATGTCCCACAGTAAAGTCGCAGTGGAAATCACATGATATTTAAGTTGCACAAGTGTGAATGGGGCCTTAGTGTTATAGGGGAACGGCTGGACTGAGGAGCTGCTAGAACTAGTATTGTCCATGTCTAAAGGGGTCCCGGGAAATCTTTATTTCATAGAAAAGAATCCAGAAATAGATCTGAAGATCAGGGTCTGGATTGTACTTGGCAGAAGAGCTGACAATCCACATCAGATTTCCCCAATGATAACCCCGGAGACATCTATCATCTGTTATAGTCATCCTGTCGTCCACCAGAGGACCCGATTAGGAATGTTCATGTTTCTATTGGTCGTGTTCTATTTCTATCACCGGAGTCATGTGATCAGTTCTGTCAATCATTATTCAGATCTTTTATGTCCCAATCATGTCCAGTAATTAGAAGTGATTGTCAGGAATCGTATTGTATTGGAAGTGATTTCTTTATAATAAATGGAGATGAAGCATTTCCTCAGATTGGGTTGTGCTCACTATGATATGAGAAGTTCTAGAACCCCAAAGACCCGTGACACCGGGGTTACGGTGTATATTCAGGATGAGCCCCGCCACTGCACACTGTGGGATCCGAGCCAGAAGAAGCCCCGCCCACATCCACCAATAGGGATCAGTATAGAGGCTGATAGGGGAGGGGCTGGAGGATGACACGCCTACGCAGGGACTTCTGCAGCTCACTAAACACATAATAAAGCATAGAACCTGCAGGCTCCAGGATTTTATTGCATATACAGGCCACGCTGAAAGACATTTCCAATCATAAAAGAAAGGAAAAAAAGGAAAGGCGTTTGCTATAGAAGACGGAACACTCATGTTGCCAAAAGAGGTACAGAAAAAAACTCCCAGTGTAGACCTCGCATTAAGGATTACGAGGGAAGGAAAGAGAGGGGGGAATGTTTTTTGTGTGGCAGGAAAGGCCACTTGGCCATGAATTGCAAGTTGAAAAAGGACGAGGAGGCATGACTAGAGGGAGAAGAAATGTATGAGACAGAATGTATGGACAATGAAAGGAATTCAGAAGGGTCTGAAGATTTGGAGATATGTAATGTGGAAATGTATTTACAGAGTGAGATTAAACCTGAAATAACACTTGTTGTAAAAGGAAGGGAAGTCACCTTTTTGTGTGACACAGGGGCATGCAGGACCCTGATTCATCCCCAGGACATGCCTGGAGGAGTTAAGAAAAAAAGGTAAAATTTTTGTAAAATCAGTTAAATGGGTTAATGTGTGAGGAGGATGTATCAGAAAATCTTCCTATAGAGGACCCACTAACAGGCAAACAAGTTGAATGTAAAATTGTGATATCTAAACGATGTCCGGTTAGCCTGCTGGGCAGGGACTTGTTTCATGCACTTGATATTTCGGTTATACCAGCTGAAGGGGGCTTGAGAGCCCACCGCACTTGCAAAACACATGTAGTGGAGGATCACAGCGAGCCTTATTACTGGTATAGCCTGGATCTATGTACTGCAGGTCCTGGGTGCATGCAGCAATCCCTACTGAACAAGGTGGAAGAAAAGGATAAAGTGAGAGGAACTGCAAGGTCCAACATCATTCACATTGTACAATGTATTTCAAACGTTCTTCAGGACCTGATATGAATTACGAAAAGAAACTAACTAAGTTAAAAGGGGTCAGAATCCCCGTTACTTAAGGTAGTTAGAACCTTATTAGAGAAATGGCAACAGGGATTGCATTCATGGTTTGGGCGCTGTAATGCCATTAAAATGAGTATTCTGCCCAAGTTTGTATTTACTACAGGCCCTACCGATAGAGATTCCATCTGCCCTCTTTCGTCAAGTAGACATGCTTTTTACTAAATGTATTTGGACAAGTAAGCGACCAAGGATCAGTAGAAGTCGGATGACTATTTCAAAAAGAGATGGAGGCCTAGCAGTTCCAGACTTACTTAAATACTATAAGGCAGTCCATATTGGTAGGATTATTGATTGGTGTAGGCACACAGAATTTAAATTGTGGACGGAACTAGAACAAGAATTGAGTACAGTACCCCTACGGAGAGCGATTTGGTGTTACGCGGGATTACCGGAGTCTCATAAAAAAGCATCCCCTTATAGGCCCGACACTGCGAATAGGGCTCAGAATTAGTCAGAAACCTAAATTTTCGTCAATACAATCTCCACTGTTTCCGATACTGGGTAACCCTAGCTTTGGACCAGGGATGGAGAGAAAGGCCTTTAGAAAAATTTGGAAAAAAGGCTACACCCAGGCATCACACTTTCTGCAGTCTGACTCTTGGCCTACAGTGACTTCACTGACACAACAGGGGGGTCGATTTAAAATTAATTACCGGCAGGCATTGCAGCTTCGTCACTTTTTTGAGTCACCGGGACCAGCGACAAATTATAGATGAGACCTGACAAGGTTTGAATTATATTGTGAAGAGAAGGAGCCCCTCTCTCAAAACGATATCAAAGATATACACGATGCTCACTGCCCTCCCAGATAACTATGAGATGCCAGGATTCGTAAAGTGGGAAAGGGATCTTAATAGGACATTCACACCAGACCAACGCCAGAGGATGATATACCTCTCGTTAAACTCATCAGTCTGTACCGGAAACTCAGGAATTAAATTATAAGCTGTTGATGAGGTGGTATTACACTCCGTCGAAGCTTCAGAGGTTCTTCCCTGAAGCCTCAGATCAATGTTGGAGATGCAACGGGGGGACGGGGGACTTTATACCATATATTTTGGACCTGTCCTAGGATCAGACAATATTGGAGGGAAGTGCAAAAGATTGCTCAAAAATTTACCGAATACCCAATATTGGATGATCCGGCCCTCTTCCTGTTGCATCTCTCACATATCCCAATACTGACATATAAGAACTCGGTACTATGCCACCTGGTTAATGAGGCCAAGGCGTGTATCGCCCGATGCTGGAAAGACCCTAAGCCACCTACGATAGCAATGTGGTTAAATAAGTTTAGAAAGGTGGGGGCCATAGAAGACCTGGTACACTCGGCTCAGGATAGGAATGAGCAATACGTCAGGGTCTGGACAGTATGGAATGCTTTTGTCTATTCAGAAGAGGGGAGGAGACTGATGGGGAATAGGGAAGGATAAGGAATTTGCTATGTATTGGAAGCTAATAATACAATAACAATATAGACCCCCCCTCAGGGGAGGGAGATAGGAGAGGAGAGAAGAGGTAGGAAGTCGAGGAAAATTAATAAATCCTTTGTTTTTTTTTGGGGAGGGGGGGTGTGGACAAGGGAAAATATACAAATAAAAGGAGGAATGAACCTCACCTAATAGTATAGGAGATGAAAGAAAACCAGGGTAGGTGACAGAACAGTAGTATAAGGTTTATTATAGAGCTTTCAACTACTAAAAACAGAGAAATATGAATATCCTGTCTAAAGTAAGATTGGCTGGGAATTGCTTAATGTATGTATGTGACTATATAAGGATATGTAATGTAATACTTTGACCTCCTTTGAATATAAATAAAGAATATATATATATATATATATATATATAAAAAGGGGGCCAGAATCACCTTGAAAACCCTGTATTGGGATCGGGAGGGAAACAGAATGGCCACCTGTCTCCTTCCTGATGAGGTATTCAAGCTGCACAGAGAGTTTCCACCCCATGTGCCAATCACTGGAAACACTACAGTAGAATGGCATGAGTTGGGAGATTTGTTAAATGATTGGGTACACATGACACCAGAACAACGGAAAACAAAGGGAATCCAGTCCTGTAGCTTCAATTGGGTCACACAAAGTACACCAGGGGTGCACCTTTCAGGGGGACATTATGACGAAGAATGACTGGTCCTCTTGACCCGAGAGGAAGAGGATACACTTAAAGACATCCGGACCACCTTTGGTCAAGAGGAAAAGGTTATGTAGGACTAATTAAAGCAGCAAGTGAAGTGCATATCACCCCCAAAAAGTACTATGAGACCGCATCAAAAACAGTACCCTTTGAGAAAAGATGCAGAGGTTGGAATAGATCCTGTAATCAGGGAACTGCAGGATAAGGGTATAATCATAGAATGTCCAGATTCACCCAGTAATACACCATTATTTCCTGTTAAGAAGCCACAAGGATGCTGGGGACTTGTTCAGGACTTACCAGCAATAAATAAAGCTGTGGTGTCGCGGGCCCCAGTAGTGCCTGACCCCCCATGTCCTCCTGAACGACCTCCAGCCTGAAAACAAGGTATTTTCTGTCACTGATATAAGTAATGCTTTCTTTTCAATACCTGTGAATAAGGATAGCCAGTGTTGGTTCGCATTTACCTAAAAAAATAAAAATAAAATACACATACACAAGATTACCACAAGGGTATTGGGAAATTCCTACAATTTTTTCACAAGAAATGTCAAATAATTTGTCCAGGTTTTCACCTCCATGTGGCAGCCAAATACTTCTGTATGTGGATGACATCCTGGTGGCATCTCCTACAGAACTGAGCTACAAGGAAGACACACTGGCCTTGATGTCCTTTCTTGCTGAACAAGGACACAAGGTCAGTAAAGATAAACTGCAGCTATGGAAAGATCAGGCAAAATACCCGGGCTATACCCTGTCACAGGAAGGCAGACACTTGGATGAGGGCCGTAAGACAGCTATACTTCAGGCCCTAAAACCACACACAAAAAGAGAAATGATGTCTTTCCAGTGAATGGCTCATTTCTGCCGGTGTTCTGACGAGAAAGGCCCCCCCATCGGATAGTGTCCACCCTGTACTGTGCAGGCGCATCGCTTGTGCAGTACGGAGGACAAAGGAGGCGCCAAAAGTCTCCGAAGATGAACAGGTGATCATCAGCTCTACACGCCACCTCCCGATAACAGGGTCACGCGCTCCCGATAACAGGGCCCCTCACGGGCTCGCTTCACTCAACGCGCTTCAGGCACAGCTTTCGCTTCACTTGGCATAATTATAATCTAACTCTATGTCAACTTGGATGGTGGGCCTTGAACCTGGACTCAGGGCAGAATGTAGTATTAAGCGCACAGGCGCGTATAGAGCTGACGTTCAGCTGTTCATCCTCAGAGACCTTCGGCGTCTCCTTTGTCCTCCGTACTGTGCAAGCGCAGTATAGGGCGGACACTATCCGATGGGGGACATTTCTTGACAGGACACCGGATAGCAAATTATGCAGCAGAAACAGCTCCATTAGCAGAACTAATTTATGACACCCCCATGGCAGCCAGAGACAAAGTATAATGGACATCTAATGCTGAGGAGGCCTTTGTGAAGGTTAAGCAATTGATTGTGGGATCAGTTTTTATCAAACAGTAGATTGCAAGAACGGGTACATGACATCTGTCCTCACCCAGATATATGGTAGCAAACACAAACCAATTGCATTTTATTCCACCAGATTGGACAGTAGCACACGGTCTACCCAATTGTGTTCAAGCCGTTGTAGCTGCTTCAATGGCCATTAAGTCCTCAGCCATGATAGTTCTCTTTCACCCTCTTGTCCTGAGGGTCCCACATGCCATTTTAGTAATCTTGCTGCAGGACAAGATCTCCTATTTGCCCCGGCAAGACATCTGTCATGCATGACTACTCTTTTAGGGCAACCTCACATAACCATTGGAGAGGTGTACTACCCTAAATCCTTCCACACTCATGCCCGCACCCACTGAAGGGGACCCGCATGACTGTATAGATCAAATTGATGAAAGAATACTTCCCAGAAAAGCTCTCACGGATGTGCCATTTGATAATGCCGATATTACTTATTTTGTTGATGGATCATGCAAAAAAAAATGTGATACAAATACAAATAAGACAGGATATGCTGTTGTAACACATGACCAGGTTATTGAGGCAGATAAACTACCTGATTCTACACACATAGCTGACTATCCGGCGGACTATTGCTCACACACGGCACTTTTTCAACGGACTAATACGGCGTACTAAGTCCGCCGTACTATCCGCCGTACTTTGGAAATGAACAGATTCGGCCCACACACGCGGAGGAAAGTCCGCTCATTTCGAGCGCGTCTCCAGGTAGGCGGGGCCCGCGAAGGAGACGTTGCTGGCCCCGCCACCTGGTATGGACTTTAAGGACATAAAGCGGAACCCCAGCGCCGAAAAAAATCGGCGTGGGGTCCCCCCAGGTCCACATCAGACCCTTGTCTGAGCACGCTATTCAGCCGGCCAGGAAAGGGGGGGATGAGCGAGCGCCCTCCCCTCCTGAGCCGTACCAGGCCGCGTGCCCTCAACATGGGGGGTGCCTTGGGGAAGGGGAGGCCACGTGGCCCCCCCACCCCAAAACACCTTGTCCCCATGTTGTTGAGGACAAGGGCCTCTTCCCGACAACCCTGGCCGTTGGTTGTCAGGGTCTGCGGGCAGGGGCTTATCGGAATCCGGGAGCCCCCTTTAATAAGGGGGCCCCCGGATACCGGCCCCCCACCCTATGTGAATGAGTATGGAGTACAATGTACCCCTACCCATTCACCTGTAAAAAAAAGTACAAAAAAACACAACACACAACGGTTAAAATAGTTTATTGCACAGCTCCGGGGGTCTTCCATCTTCGGGGGTCTTCTCGCCGGACTCCTCCACTATCTTCTGCTAGCTCTTTTACTAGCGGAGGAGCCCGGCTTTCTTCCTCACCGCCGCCCTCTTCTTCCGACTTCTGGGGTCTTGTCCCCCTCTTCGGTTCTTCTGCCGGGCCACCACACCTTCTTATAGCTCTTTTACAGGCGGTGGCCCGGTCTTCTGTCGCCACCGCCTTCTGTTTTTCTCCTCTTCTCTTCAGATGTTGACTCGTCGCTCCCTCCGCTCACAATAATAGGGACCGGGCATGCGGCGACTTATATAGGGACATCACCGGATGATGTCCCCGCCCATTATGGTGTCACAGTCCCAGAGGATGCTGGGACTCTGACACCATAGGCGGGGACATTGAGTGTAGAGAACATTTTTATATGTGAGCAGCTTTCTATAGTTTATACCTAGTTCTCCTAGCGAGGTTTTGCTCAACAGGACTTTCCCATTTTTACGTTCCCGATCACCATAACACCAGTCCCAGTGTTAGCCAGCGTAGCCATCAACAGTGTCCCTGATCACCATAACACTTGACACAGAGATTTCCCAGTCTTTTTCTTCAGCAGCCAAGCAGCAGGGGGAAATCTGTGCAGCACAGGGGGATTAGGGTGGGCCCAGGCACACCTGGCACACCCTGTGCGCCTGCCTATGCACCAGTCCCAGTGTCAAAAGACCAGTGAAAGTCAGCAACAGTGTTCTGATCACCACCACACCCGTATACTTGTAGTGTAACAAAGTCTATCAATCACCTTCAGTACTCTCATCCTGTGGGGTATTTCTGTACAATGTGATGATACATTAGCGCAGCAGAAGGGATTCCACCAATAACACGGACTGTTCTGTTGGGGAATTTCTTCTAACTTGTAGTTGAAGGAAACAAAATTGTATAATCTGTGGCCTGCCTTAGAGGAGAGCACACTGCTGCCTGTTCCATAGAAACTTGGAAAAGTACCTGCAGAAAAAAGAAGTGAGAAGCCTTCAGGATACGGAGAACCGGTCATACAGGACAGACACACCCTGAAAGATTAACGAGATACTGAGAGGAATGCGACAAATCAATACACAGCAAACAAGCAATGCAGGGGGAGAATGAGGGGAGTTGGAGCTTCAGTGAGACTTCCTCTGGTGAAGAGTGAATGGGAACAAACCCTGAGCAGAGCGCCCCCAGCAGGTGACACCGGAGAAGTGCGGCTCCTTACATTTGTCTCATTGTATGCTCTGGATCCAGAGGTGTTACTAGGAATGTAGAAGACCTGGGGGGGTAAAAATGTGACACAACGACCAGTGGTTGTAGACAAACCAATGGGAGAGAATACAGGGACATAAATAAAACCCGAGTCTCCCGGTACTCAGAAGTTATACTTTAATTGTTGGGCCATCAGCAAGAGCCTGACAGACACGAATACTCATCATCAATATTTTCTATCTAATATTCCCCTCTCAGCACAAATCTTCTTCCCCAACCAAATCCCTCCTTAAAACATCAATCCCCTCTTTTCCAAATCCCCCCTTCAATCACAAATTATTGCCTCTGACCAAATCCCATCTTCCAATAGAAATCCTCTCCCCCACCCAAACCCCCCCCCCCCCCAGACAACATCCTCACCCTCTGTCCATATTCCTTCCCAGCACAAATCTTTATCCCCCACCCAAATCCCCCCTCCCAGCATCGATCCCCCAAATCCCTTCTTCAGCACAAATCCTCTCCTCCCTCCAAGCATTAATACTGCCCTCTGAAATTCCCCATCCCAGCAAAAATCTTTGTCCCACACCCAAATCTCTCATGTCAGCACACATAATCTACCCCTCAAAATCCCAACTCCCAGCCCAAATCTTTTCCCCCTCAAAATCCCTTCTCCCCGCGGAAATCTTTGTCTACTAACCAAATGATCTTTCCCAGTACAAATCCTTTCCTCAAATCCTCTTTTAACACAAATCTTTGTCTTGCAATACCACCTAAAGTCTCTCCTCTATACACAACCCCCGTGCCCCTCTCAGCACAAATCATATTTCCCCCAAATATCACCTCCAAACACAAATCCTCGATCCTTCAAATCACCCCTCCCAGCACAAATCGTCTTCCCTTATCTCCCCTCCCATCACAAATAATCTTCCCACAAATCCCCCTCCCATCACAAATTCTCTCCCGCCAAAAAAATCTTTGCCCCCATCTATATCCCCCTTCCCAGCAACATTTTTTTTTTATTCCAATAAGTTTTTATTGAATTTTGTCAGAAAAGGTACAAAGTATACCGTGAATATAGTATAACACAATAACAAGATAACGGTGACATCAACCGAAGACCCCGCCCCTTGTCCCTATATAAGTCGCCGCATGCCCGGTCCCAGTCATTGTGAGCAGAGGACTTGGCGAGGCAACATCTCCAGGAGAAGAAGAGAAGAAGAGAAGAACGGAAGGTGGCGGCGGCGGCGGCGACAGAAGACCGGGCCACCGCCTGTAAAAGAGCTAGAAGAAGGTGCGGTGGCCCGGCAGAAGAACCGAAGAGGGGGACAAGACCCCCGAAGTCGGAAGAAGAGGCCGGCGGTGAGGAAGAAAGCCGGGCTCCTCCGCTAGCAAAAGAGCTACAAGAAGATAGCGGAGGAGTCCGGCGAGAAGACCCCCTAAGACGGAAGACCCCCGGAGCTGTGCAATAAATTATTTTATCTTGTGTGTTGTGTTTTTTTTGTACTTTATTTTACAGGTGAATGGGTAGGGGTACATTGTACCCCATACTCATTCACATAGGGTGGGGGGCTGTTATCGGGGGCCCCCTTATTAAAGGGGGCTCCCGGTTTCCGATAAGCCCCCCGCCCGCAGACCCCGACAACTAACGGCCAGGGTTGTCGGGAAGAGGCCCTTGTCCTCATCAACATGGGGACAAGGTGCTTTGGGGTGGGGGGGCCGCGCAGCCCTCCTTCCCCAAGGCACCCCCCATGTTGAGGGCACGCGGCCTGGTACGGCTCAGGAGGGGGGGCGCTCGCCCGTCCCCCCTTTTCTGGCCGGCGGGTAGCGTGCTCGGACAAGGGTCTGATGTGGACCTTGGGGGGACCCCCACGACGATTTTTTTCGGCGTTGGGGTTCCCCTTTAAGTCCATACCAGGCGGCGGCGGGGCCAGCGACGTCTCCTTCGCGGGCCCCGCCTACATGGAGACCCGTTCTAAATGAGCGGACTTTTCTCCGGGCGGGAAAAGTCTGCTCATTTCAAAAGTACAGCGGACTGGCATACACACGGCCGGATTGTCCGCCGAAATGCGAGTCCGGCGGGAAGATTGGAGTGTAAAACTACTTTCTAAGTCCGCTGTACTTTCGGGTCAAAAAAGTATGCCGGAGGCTACACACGGGGGGATTGTTTGGCGGACTTCAGTTTGCCGGACTTTTCCACCCGCTTGTTTGATCGTGTGTACGCGGCATTATTGTAAGAGGGTGAATCTCCCCCTTCGACACCCCTTCTGGGGGTCACACCGTGTCCTGGGAGGGGGGATTCTCTATCCCTCCTGATGCACATGTGTTAGTATCAGACATTTGTAGCGCTGACTGATTTACCTATCTTAATTACACCCGAGACCAATGGCAACAAGTGTCTTTTGATTGTATGGAAGTCATAAGTAGTAATCAGAACTTTTTGTCTGATACCAGTCAGTCCACGGTTTCCATTGTTTGTGTGATGATTGAAATTTGCCCCGGGGTGAAGTGAACATAATTGTGTATGTGGCGTGTGTGTTAGTCGTTATTATTATTTTCTTCATTGTAGGTGCTTCCTGGTCTTTCCAATGTCTGGTAATCACTAGTCTGGTGCTTAGTAAGATGCGGGTCATTATTGCCCTGGTATCTTTTGGAAGCGAGTCTATACCTGAGGATAGAATAGCCAATCCTGGAGTTTTGGGGAAACGGAGTTTCAATGTTTGTGCAATCATGTCAAATACTTTGTCCTGAAGCTTACGTGTATTTGGACATCCCAAAAATATATGGTATAAAGTACCTATATTGTTACATTCCCTCCAGCATAGTGTAGAAGCATGAGTATCGAATGTAGAAATTCTATATGGGGTTAGATATCAGTGCAATAATATTTTTTATGTTAGTTCCCATAGACTGATGCATTTAGTCAGGGCCGTCTTTAATATTGATTGGACCCTGGGCAAAGATTTTAATTGCCCCCCCTCCCCAGCTACACTCAAAATTAGTTTACGGCAGCAGATCAAGCAGTGGTTGTGATTGGCTGCCAGAGAATACAACACATCATTACAGCTCACAGATTAGTTGCTAGAGGTTACAGAACATCATTACTGCTCACTAATTGGATTCTAGAGGTTACTGCATATCATTATTGCTCACTGATTAGTTTCTAGAAGTTACTACACATCAGTGTAAATTGAGGGTGTGGCCAAACTGTGCTAGCATTGAGGGGTGCACTATGTGCAGAGTGCAGGGGGGAGGTGGGTGCAGATGGCAGGACTGAGGTGGGTGCAGAGTGCAAGAGTGAGGGGTGGGTGCAGAGTGCAGGACTGAGATGGGTGCAGAGTGAGGTGGGTGCAGATTGCAAGAGTGGGGTGGGTGCAGAGTGCAGGACTGAGGTGGGTGCAGAGTGAGGTGGGTGCAGATTGCAAGAGTGGGGTGGGTGCAGAGTGCAGGACTGAGGTGGGTGCAGAGTGAGGTGGGTCCAGATTGCAAGAGTGGGGTGGGTGCAGAGTGCAGGACTGAGGTGGGTGCAGAGTGAGGTGGGTGCAGAGTGCAGGACTGAGGTTGGTGAAGAGTGGGGTGAAGGCAGAGTGAGTTGGATGCACAGTGAGGTGGGTGAAGAGTGGGGTGGGTGCAGAGTGAGGTGGGTGCAGAGGGAGGTGGGTGCAGAGTGGGGTGGGTGCAGAGTGGGTGCAGAGTGAGCTGGGTGCAGAGGGAGGTGGGTGCAGAGGGAGATGGGTGCAGAGGGAGATGGGTGCAGAGGGAGGTGGGTGCAGAGGGAGGTGGGTGCAGAGGGAGGTGGGTGCAAAGTGGGATTGGTGCAGAGTGAGGTGGGTGCAGAGTGGTGTGGGTGCAGAGTGAGGTGGGTGCAGAGTGGGGTGGGTGCAGAGTGAAGTGGGTGCAGAGTGGGGTGGGTGCAGAGGGAGTTGGGTGCAGAGGGAGGTTGGTGCAGAGGGAGGTGGGTGCAGAGTGGGGTGGGTGCAGTGTGCAGGAGTGAGGTGGGTGCATAGTGAGGTGGGTGCAGATTGCAAGACTGGGGTGGGTGCAGAGTGCAGGACTGAGGTGGGTGCAGAGTGAGGTGGGTGCAGATTGCAAGAGTGGGGTGGGTGCAGAGTGCAGGACTGAGGTGGGTGCAGAGTGAGGTGGGTGCTGAGTGCAGGACTGAGGTTGGTGAAGAGTGGGGTGAAGGCAGAGTGAGTTGGATGCACAGTGAGGTGGGTGCAGAGTGGGGTGGGTGCAGAGTGAGGTGGGTGCAGAGGGAGGTGGGTGCAGAGTGGGGTGGGTGCAGAGTGAGGTGGGTGCAGAGGGAGGTGGGTGCAGAGTGAGGTGGGTGCAGAGTGGGGTGGGTGCAGAGTGGGGTGGGTGCAGAGGGAGGTGGGTGCAGAGGGAGGTGGGTGCAGAGTGAGGTGAGTGTAGAGTGAGGTGCGTGCAGAGTGGGGTGGGTGCAGAGTGGGATGGGTGCAGAGTGAGGTGGGTGCAGAGTGGGGTGGGTGCAGAGTGCAGGAGTGAGGTGGGTGCATAGTGAGGTGGGTGCAGATTGCAAGACTGGGGTGGGTGCAGAGTGCAGGACTGAGGTGGGTGCAGAGTGAGGTGGGTGCAGATTGCAAGAGTGGGGTGGGTGCAGAGTGCAGGACTGAGGTGGGTGCAGAGTGAGGTGGGTGCTGAGTGCAGGACTGAGGTTGGTGAAGAGTGGGGTGAAGGCAGAGTGAGTTGGATGCACAGTGAGGTGGGTGCAGAGTGGGGTGGGTGCAGAGTGAGGTGGGTGCAGAGGGAGGTGGGTGCAGAGTGGGGTGGGTGCAGAGTGAGGTGGGTGCAGAGTGGGGTGGGTGCAGAGTGAGGTGGGTGCAGAGGGAGGTGGGTGCAGAGTGAGGTGGGTGCAGAGTGGGGTGGGTGCAGAGTGGGGTGGGTGCAGAGGGAGGTGGGTGCAGAGGGAGGTGGGTGCAGAGTGAGGTGAGTGTAGAGTGAGGTGCGTGCAGAGTGGGCTAGGTGCAGAGTGGGATGGGTGCAGAGTGAGGTGGGTGCAGAGTGGGGTGGGTGCAGAGGGAGGTGGGTGCAGAGGGAGGTGGGTTCACAGCTCTCCTCCCACCCAGATTCCAGGACAGAGCGCCTCTCCAAAGCTGTCCTCCCACAAAGCCCCCCCCCCCATTCCAGTACAGAGTTTTCCTCTGTCCCAAGTGCTACGCAAAGACACAATATGATGTCCTTTGATGTCCGTGGAGCGTTCCAGAGTGCCAGTCTCAGAAGCAGCTTCCTCTGTGTGGAGTCCCCGCCCCCTTCCTCCTCTTCTCTCATAGAGCAATGTGTATACCCGAGGGATGAGAGAGAGGAGAGCGTGTGTATTTCAAAGTGACATTTCTGGGCATGGTCCAGACTCATTGAAGATACTGGGGATCCCTAGCGCTGCTTTCACCATATTCCACCTATTCTGGTGGATAAAGAGGAGAAATCTTCTCGTCTAAGCTATTTCTATTATCCACTAACAACGATTTTGAATCACATTAATTTACAAACCTTATGGGTTTTCCATGTACTGTTATATGCTGCAATTGTCCTGAGGAAGCTCAAGAGAGCGAAACATGTAGGAAAGAAACAATGCAGGCTTTATCATTTACAAAAATGTGGTAATCTGTGGAGTTATACAAGCTTCTGTATCAGCTTTTGTATTTTGTCATTCTTTTTTTTTTTTTTTTTTTTTTTTTTTTATATATGGACAAAATTGTTGGTCCTATGTGAGAAATGTCTTTTGTACATCAAATAAAATTCTATTGATTTTATTCTTTGTTTATATATATCTGGTACCGTCAAAAAAGTCCCGGGGGTTGGTTACCCTCCAGTCCCCTTCATCTATTTCCCCCTTCTTCATTTAAATTTCTAAACTGGGATGTGGTACCTTTTTTAAGTCTCAGATATACATGACCATTAGTCTTTCCTATAGATATATCTTTTGTCTACAATCTCTTTTTTAGTTCAGCCCACAGGCTGCATGAAAAAAAGAACATTACAATGTATGCCCACCAAGGACCAGCAACATACTGGTATGTTGCTGGACTTTGAGCCGTTATACCAGAATGATGCCTGCAGGTATAGGTATCATCTTGGTATCATTCTTTTCAGACAGCAGTCGGCTTTCATGTAAAAGCAATCCTAGTGGCTAATTAACCTCTAGACTGCTTTTATAAGCAGTGGGAGGCAACAACCCCGTCTGTCACGTACCTTGGAGGAGACGGAATTGATGAGGTCGGCGTCTCTTGTATCTTCTGCCCAGGCCCCACTGGGAGTGGTATAGAGGGAACTGAGGTCCATAAGGAACATGAGTGCCTGCTACTGCGGACCCAGAGCTTTGCAGCATAGGAAGTGAACTTGGGCAGGCAGGTGAGCCGTCAGGACAGGATGGTTTGCCTGGTACCAAGGATCAGCTGGACTTAAAGGGGAACTCCACAGGAACAGTGGAACTGGAACATGCGGTGTGGTTAGGTCCTTGATAGGCTTACAGCAGAAGATCGCAGAAGGTCGCTGGATCAAGGTAGCAGGCACCGGCAGGACGAACAGCAGCAAAAGCAGGGTCTTGTAGGAAGCCAAGTGCGGCAGCAGGCGGGCAACGTGGTACAGGTCAGCAGGCAGAAGCGAGGTCACAAGAATAGCCAGGATCAGGAGCCAGGGATCAGAGCCAGAACAGGATCCAGATGCAGGGTCAGAGCAAGCCGAGTTCATCAGGAGGTATCAGGCAGAATAATAGCTGGTGCAGGGTAACAGGAACAGCTGAAGATCAGTCAGCAACCACCGGGGGTCAGCACTCCTTTAAATAGGCCTTCTGGTGCCAATTTGCGCCATGGGCACACGCGCATGCGCATTGATGCGCACAGGCATGTGCGGATGCCCTCGTGCGTGCGCGCGCGAGTGTGCAATGGACGGGAGCAACTGGTTCTCTTACACCCTCCCTCCATCTTCCTTGGATTTCTCTGGCTCTTCTGTCCCAACAGGGAACCCGAGAATTCAGCCAGTGGTTCTGCAAGCTGACCATAGAGCTGATCAAAGACCAGAACAGCTCCAATCATCTCTATAGCCTAAGAAACAGGAAGCCCCAAGCATTTAATGAATTAGGTTTTGCCGAAAATAAACAGCGCCATTGGAAAATTGGCAAAGCATTTTATCACACCGATCTTGGTGTGGTCAGATGCTTTGAGGGCTGAGGAGAGATGTAGGGACTATGTCCCCATGGGGTCTATGAACTCCATTTAAAAAAAAAAAAAAGAGTACCTGCAACTACCTATTGCTATCATAGGGGATACAGTATTTATAATTCCTGAGATAACAATAAAAATTATAAAAAAAAGAAAGGAACAGTTTAAAATTATAATAAAAAAGCAAAAAAAGAAAAAAGAAAAATCACCCCTTCCCCCCGTGCTTTAGCAATAGACCTCCTCTGTAAATCTAAAATGGTAACCTGTGAAGGCTTTTAAAAATGTATGAGTTTGTCGCCACTGCACGTTTGTGCGCAATTTACCGTATATACTCGAGTATAGGCCGACCCGAATATAAGCCGAGGCCCCCAATTTACCCCCAAAAAAACTGGAAAAATTATTGACTCGTGTATAAGCCGAGGGTGAGACATGGCTGTCCATCCCTGTGTGTCCGTCCATCCCTGTGTGTGTGTCCGTCCATCCCTGTGTGTGTGTCCGTCCATCCATCCATCCCTGTGTGTGTGTCCGTCCATCCATCCATCCCTGTGTGTGTCCATCCATCCATCCCTGTGTGTCCATCCATCCATCCATCCCTGTGTGTGTGTGTCCATCCATCCATCCATCCCTGTGTGTGTGTGTCCGTGCAGCCTTGTGTGTGTGTCCAGCCTACCTGTGTCCCGAGCCTCCGTCCCGAGCCTCCGTCCCGAGCCTCCGTCCCGAGCCTCCGTCCCGAGCCGCCGTCCCGAGCCTCCTCAGTCCTTCCAGGATCGCCGCTCTTCTCGGCGGCCATTCTAAAATTCAAAAGCCGCGCCTCCGCCTTCGCCTGTGATAGGCGGAACACTGAATTTCCCAGCAGCCTGTGTTCCGCCTATCACGGACATCCTTTCATCCTCGTCGGTAGTACGAGGATGAGCGGATGTCCGTGATAGGCGGAACACTGACTGCTGGGAAATTCAGTGTTCCGCCTATCACAGGCGAAGGCGGAGGCGCGGCTTTTGAATTTTAGAATGTCCGCTGTCTGTCTGCTCGATACGCTGATCGAGCAGTCAGACAGCGGTGACTCGAGTATAAGCCGAGGGGGCACTTTCAGCCTCAAAAAAGAGGCTGAAAATCTCGGCTTATACTCGAGTATATACGGTAAAAGCATTGTGTTTGGTATCCATGTACTCGGCATAAGACCACCTTTTTTTATTTAATCAAACATTTGGGTAATATAGTGTGTTTTAGTGCATTCAAATAAAAAAATAAAAAATGCGTGTTTTTTTTTTTTTAATTTCTGCGTAAATACTGTGTGAAAAAAAATTGCAACACCCAAGATTTTAATCTGTAGGACCTTTGCTTTAATTAATATATATATATATATAATGTTTGGGGGTTTGCCAAAAAAATTATATTTTTTCATGTAAACAAAAAGTGTCAGAAAGCGCTTTGTCTTCAAGTGGTTAGAAGAGTGGGTGATGTGTGACATAAGCTTCTAAATGTTGTGCATAAAATGACAGTTTAACCCCCCCCCCCCCAAATGACTCCTTTTTGGAAAGTAGACACCACAAGCTATAAACTGATAGGAATGTTGAGTCCATGGAATATTTTATATTTTGTCACAATTTTCAGGAAAATTACACTTTCTTTTTTTTTTTTTTGCACAAAGTTGTCACTAAATGATCTATTGCTCACACATGCCATGGGCATATGTGGAATGACACCCCAAAATACATTCTGCTGCTTCTCCTGAGTACGGGGATACCACATGTGTGAGACTTTTTTGGAGTCTAGCCGCATACGGGACCCCAAAATCCAATCACCACCTAAGGGCGTAAAATGGTGATTTCACTTCCTCACTACCTATCACAGTTTTGGAGGCCCTGAAATGTCAAGATGGCACAACTCCGCCCAAATGACCCCATTTTGGAAAGAAGACACGTCAAGCTTTTTGTTGAGAGACATGTTGAGTTCATGGAATATTTGATATTTTTCTACAAGTTTCGGAAAAAAAATACAATTTTTCTTTTCTTTTTTACACAAAGTTGTCACAAAATGATATATTGTTCAAACATGCCATGGTTATATGTGGAATTACACCCAAAAATACATTCTGCTGCTTCTCCTGAGTACGGGGATACCACATGTGTGAGACTTTTTGGGAGCCTAGCTGCGTACAGGATCTGACAAACCAATCACCGCCTTCAGGATTTCTAAAGGCGTAAAATTCAGATTTTACTTCTCACTACCTATCACAGTAGGTCCTGAAATGTCCAGATAGCACAACCCCCCCCCCCCAAAAAATGACCCCATTTTGGAAAGTAGACACCCCAAGGTATTTGCTAAGAGGCATGGTGAGTATTTTGCAGATCTCATTTATTTTTGAAAATTAAGAAAGAAAAGAAAATTTTATTTTTTTTATTTTTTCAATTTTCAAAACTTTGTGACAAAAAGCAAGATCCGCAAAATACTCAATATTCCCCAGAGCAGATAGCTTGTGTCTACTTTCCAAAATTGGGTAATTTGGGGGTGGGGGTTGTGCTATCTGGGTATTTCATGGCCTCCGAAACTGTGATAGGCAGTGAGGAGTGAAATCAAAAATGTACACCCTTAGAAAGCCTGAAGGCGGTGATTGGTTTTTGGGGTTCTGAACACAGCTAGGCTCACAAAAAATCTCACACATGTGGTATCCCCGTAATCAGGAGAAGTAGAATATATTTTGGGGTGTAACTTCACATATGCCCATGGCATGTTTTAGCAATTTATCATTTAGTGACAATTTTGTGCAAAAAAAAAATGTAATTGTCCCGCAACTTGTGGAAAAATATTCCATGGACTCAACATGCCTCTCAGCAAATAGCTTGGGGTGTCTAATTTCCCAAAATGGGGTCATTTGGGGTGGTTTTATGCTATCTTGGCATTTTGTGGCCTTCAAAACTGTGATAGGTAGTGAGGAGTGAAATCACAAATTTACACCCTTAGAAATCCTGAAGGTAGTGATTGGTTTTTGGGGTCCTGGACACGTCTAGGCTCCCAAAAAGTCCCACACATGAGGTATCCCCGTACTCAGGAGAAGCAGCAGAATGTATTTTGGGGTGTAATTCCACATATAACCATGGCATGTGTGAGCAATATATCATTTAGTGGCATCTTTGTGTAATTTGCATTATTCAATATCTTGTGACAAAAAAATAAAATATCCAATGGGCTCAAAATGCCTCTCAGCAATTTCCTTGGGGTATCTACTTTCCAAAATGTTGTCATTTGGGGGTTTGTACTGCCCTGCTATTTTGGCAGCTCAAGAAATTAGATAGGCAGTCATAAACTAAAGCTGTATAAATTCCAGAAAATGTACCCTAGTTTGTAGACGCTATAACTTTTGTGCAAACCAATAAATATACGATTATTGACATTTTTTTTTACCAAAGACATGTGGCTGAATACATTTTGGCCTAAATGTATGACTAAAATTGAGTTTATTAAAAAAATTCTAACAAAAAGTATAAATTTCTTTTTAAAATTTTCGGTCTTTTTCCATTTATATCACAAAAAATAAAAATCGCAGAGGCAAACAAATGCCATCAAAAGCAAGCTCTATTTGTGGGAAAAAAGGACGCAAACTTTGTTTGGGTAGAACATTGCATGACCGCGCAATTACCAGATAAAGCAACGCAGTGCCAAATTGTAAAAAGTGCTCCGGTCATTGAGCAGCCAAATCCTCCGGGGCTGAAGTGGTTAATGTCGGCAATTGTTTGTTTATATTCTGCGGTCAGTGTCCAGCTGGCAGCAGATGAGTTCTGGTTGTAAAGGACGCCGTGGCCAGCTTGCCGGCCCGTTACTTAACAACCATCTATTCTTTACACAGAATTCAGATCGGTCGATCAATTTTCGACCAATTTGAATAGTAATCGTTCCAAAAATTTGGAATTTGTGTGAAAATTTATAAATTTAAACTAAACAAATTCCAAAAGCGAATAACAAAACAAAACTAGTAACGTAACATTTTTCTGCTCTGCACTTGCTTAGACCTTATTATCACTTCCCCGTTACTCAGAACTGGAGCCAACGTAGCAGTAGGTCTCAGCTGCAGGAACATTGGTGCCAATTGGTTGATCCTGCCTTATGTCACCCCCCTCTATGCTCCCATTGGTCTCCTCCCCAACCTCGCCGTTCATTAATTGCTGTGCATCCTCATGGAGCAAGTGACTGACACTGTGCTGAAATATCTCAGATGACTTCTCCATGCCAATTGGTGGGGCAATGACAGGAGTATCTGTGGGTAAGGAGGAAGAACAGGGAGCTTCAATCTATTCTGATCCTGGAAGACAGAGGAGGTGGAGGATGAAGACTTGATTAGACTCCACGGTCTTCTCTTCAGCTCTGGGTGTATAACAGGCTTGCTGCCAGAAAAATGTGCCCCACCCCTAGGTGCTGCACCCCGATGTGGTCTGTGGGTACAAATGCTGGAAGAAAAGTATGTCATGGTGGCCCTCAAGGGGTTAAATAGATGTTTATAAGTGTAAATGTACACAGTCATGGGGCGTGTCCTAATCTGACATAGAAAGGTTTCTAAGTCAACAGAGAGCTGAGCTCAGCCTCACCCTGTGTAGGAGGATGTCACCCCTCCCCCATCCACATTCCTCTCCGGTGTCAGAGATTTTCAGTCTCGTTTCTCTTCTGCTGTCAGCGATGGCGTCTGGTGATCTGAGAGCTGAGTTGGAATGTTCCGTCTGTCTGAACATTTATACGGATCCTGTAACCCTGAGATGTGGTCACAACTTCTGCCGGGTCTGTATTGATGGTGTGCTGGATACACAGAGGGGGTCTGGAGGATATTCCTGTCCTCAATGTAGAGAAAAGTTTCCGGATCGGCCTGCACTGCACAGGAACATAACACTACGTAACATAGCAGAGACTTTCCTGTCTCCTCTGCCACATCAAGAGGAGTTCGGAGTCTTCTGTACTTACTGTGTGGACTCTCCTGTACCTGCTGTTAGATCCTGTCTGCTCTGTGAGGTTTCTCTGTGTGATAAACACCTGAGAGTCCACAAAAAGTCCCCAGAACACGTCTTATGTGACCCCACCTTGTCCATGGAGAGCAGGAAATGCTCCGTCCATAAGGAAGTTTTGAAGTACTTTTGCACCAAAGATAACGCCTGTATCTGTGTGTCCTGCAGTTTGGCTGGAGAACATCGGGGACACCAGGTGGAGACACTGGATGAGGCTTCTGAGAAGAAGAAGGAGACACTGAGGAATGTTCTGCAGAAACTTCTGACAAAGAGAGAGAAGACGGAGGAAAGAGTCCAGAGTCTGCAGGAACACCGGAAGAAAGTAGAAGAAGAAACAGCCGGTGACACCAAGAGAGTCACTGCCCTGTTTAGAGACCTCAGGTAGACATGTGCACTGACAAAAAATTAATTTGTTTTCTTTTCATTCTTTTTTTTGCTTTTTTTGAAAATTCGGAAATTAGAAAATTCGGAAATTCAGAAATCCGAAAGTTTCAAATTTCCAAATTTCAGAATTTGGAATTTCAAATTTCCAAATATTCAAATTTTCCAATACCCGAATTTTCCAATTTCCGAATTTTCCAATTTCTGAATTTAGAATTTTCCAATTTCCAAATTTTTGGAATTCAAAAATTAGAAAACCCAAAAATTTGAAAATATGAAAAAATGCAAAAAAATCTCTAAAATTCAAAATAATAACTAGCGTTAAATTATAGGTATTGAAATTTCCTTTCAAATTTGGCTGTTAGTGAATGTAACAAATACAAATGTATCTGAAGTTATGAATTTTCAGAAATAATGAATGTTGCATCTAAACAAATGGAATGGAACAAATTTGTAATTAATAATAACAGAAAATTGTACCATACTTACCGTAATTTTCTTTTCCTGGTGCCTATCCATGGCAGCATACCTGTGACAAGCTCCGCCTTGGCTCCTCCCTCAGGACTAGTGAATATTATAAAATAAAAGGTTAGTACAGCCCCCGCATTCTCCGTAATATAGAATACCGAGGGTGGGATTGTATGCTGCCATGGATAGGCACCAGGAAAAGAAAATTACGGTAAGTATGGTACAATTTTCTGTTTTCCTGGTGCCTCCATGGCAGCATACCTGTGACAAATAACTAGCTGAGATGGGTGGGATGCTTAGAAGTCTATTTTAAAGAAATTATTATTTAGAAGAAGCGAGGGCTGATGTGACTGCCTGTCTGCCAAACTCCACCGATGCAAGAGCCCCTGGGTCCACCCTGCAATGTTTCAGAAACGTATGTCGGGACGACCAAGTCGCTGCCCCACAAATAGTTTCAATTAACACATTCGCTCTTGCCGCCCAAAAGGCAGAAACTGCTCTGGTGGAGAGCGCCCTGACCGCCAAAGGGGGTTCCAGCCCCTTTGTCCTGTACCCCTTGTGAATGAGTCTAACGATCCATGAGGCAATCGTTTTTGCTGACGCCTCCTTGCCTTGGTGTTTGCCCCAGGGAATTATAAACAGCCTGATGGAATCCCTGAATGATGCTGTGGCCTGCAGATAGCATTTCAAAGTGGAGGCAATGTCTAGCTCATGAAGAGAACCAGAGTCCTGTTCTGAAAATGTTGGGAGTGCCCAAGGTTCTGACATGTTTAAGGATGATGCGACTTTGAGAATAAATCCTCGCACTGTTCTGAGTTCTACTCTGTCCGGATGGAATATGATATGATTATGATCTGCACCTAAAGCTTGGAGCTCTGAAACCCGTCTGCCAGAGGTTATAGCTATCAGGAAGGCTAGCTTCTAGGCTAGATTCCAAAGCGATGCTGACTCCGAAGGGGCAAAAAGGTGGACTGGCTAAGGACTCTAGGATAATAGCAAGGTCCCAAGAGGGAAAAGATTGTTTAGTTGGCGGTCGGATCTTTTTGACAGCTTTGAAGAACTGTATTATTAATGAGTCCTCGGCCCATCTTCTACTGGTTTGCCAATGAAATTGCTGATACCTGTACTTTTAGTGTACCTAGTGCAAGACCTAGGTCTAGGCCTGCCTACAAAAACTCAAGAATTTGAGAGGATGATGGGGAATCTGGATCACAGCTTCTGCCAATCATGAAGGCCCTGAACTTTTGTTTGTGGATGGTTTTCTTGCCTTGAGCGGGGTTGCGATCACTTTGTTGGAACACCCTAGAGATTGGAACCTTTCCCTTTCAGCTGCCAGATGTGAAGATCCAGCCTGCGGGGATCTGGAAGGGTGTGACATCCTTGCGAGAGGCGAAGAGGTATTATTGGAACCTTGACTGGAAGTCGGGTACTTAGATACATTGCTGTGGGGAACGAAGGACGTGTTGGCCAGTACAGTAGGACCGTTATCACTGTCGAGGTTTCTATCATAAGCCTTGACAAGAATCTTGGAATGAAAGGCCGTCGAGGGAAGGCATAGGCCTGATTGCATGCCCAGGGGGCTGAGAGGGCATCTAATGCCTCCGCTTGGGGTTGAGGAAGCCTTGAGATGCACCTTGGAAGCTTGGTATTGAATGCTGTTACAAATAGGTCTAGCTCGAGGGGACCCCACTGGTTCACTATCCAGTCGAAAATCTCCGGGTGTAGAGACCATTCGTTGGCATCCGCAAACTTGCGGGAAAGGCGGTCGGCCCTCAAGTTGAGATGGCCGGGCAGATAAACTGCCCTCAGGTCCTTTAGATTCCTTTCTGCCCAGAGTATTATGGGTTCCACCTCCTTCAGGAGGGACCTGCTGCGTGTCCCCCCTTGCCGGTGTACATAGGATACCGCAGTCCTGTTGTCCATTCGGAGGAGAACAGGTTTCCCTGTAATCTCGAACCTTAGGGCTAGTAACGCAAGGTAGGCCGCTCTGACCTGCAGGACATTCGACACCAGGCCTGTTGTATGGAAGGACCATCTACGCTGCACTGAAATCCGGTTGCAGTGTGCTCCCCAACCTGCTGCACTGGCATTGGTATTAAATTGTGATCCAGTCGACATGCCCTAACGGGCGTGATTTCAGAAGTGTCTGTTTCTTCATCCACCAATGCAGACTCCTGAGCATCAAGGTCGTCAAGTGTATGGGTTGGGATAGATACCACCTGTTCCAGAGTCTTTTGCCAGCAGTAGAAGGTCGTCCAAGTAGTGGCATACCCGAAGCCCCAATTCTCTCAGAGGGGCTATGATGGCAATTGGGGTCTTTGTGAAGACTCTTGGCGATGTGCAGAGGCCCAATGGAAGACTCTGGAATTAGAGATGTACCTGCCCCACCGCCAATCTCAGATACTTCTGGAAAGGAGGGAGTATGGGTATATGCAGGTAAGTGTCCTGCAAGTCTATTGACAACATCCAGCCCGCTGGTTGGTCTACACAAATAATCGTTCGTAGTGACTCCATTTTGAATCTTACTAGGAAGAAATAACGATTTAGACTTTTTAGGTCTATCACGGGTCTCCACCCTCCATTTCTCTTGGGGACTGGAAACAGGGTTGAGTAAAAACCTGAAAATCTCTCTGATGGAGGCACTGGAACTACTGCTTGCTGTTACTGCAAGGAGAGAAGAAATTGCTGTAGCACTTCCGTTTTTTAGGGGGGAACCTTGACACCCTTGTCAGGGAGAAGAAGACCTTGGGAGGTTTGTCTAGGAACGGCCAGAAATGGCCGTATTTGACTGTGGAGACTACCCAAGAATCCCTGCACTTTTGCTCCCAGATCTTTGAGAAGTGTTTTAGCTTGGCCCACACAGGACTCGCTTGGGCTGGCCAGGCGTCGAAAGGATTTAGTAGAATCCTGTGGGGTAGGCATTGGTCTCTGTCTTCGGGTTTTGAGGAACGTGGACTGTGTGCTTTCCCAATTATGCCTGAAGCCTTTTCCCTGCCTGGACTATCGGTAATCCTTATTCTTGGAGTATTGGAATATGGGTGCGATTGTCCTGGAGCGCCTAGATCACCTGTCTTGGGGTAGCAGGCCTGATTTTCCACCAGTGACTCGAGAGATGTCCTTGTCCAGTTTTTCCCCCAAACAAGGCTTCACCATCAAATGGTATCTTGCACCAGTTCTGTTTGGAGGCGATATCTGCTGCCCACGGTTTCAGCCACAAGGCCCATTTGGCCATAACTGTGTGGAGCATTGCCCTTGCGGAGCAACGAATTGAATCGATGGCGGCTTCACCAATAAAGTCTGCTGAGAACTTCAGCTCATCCAAGGCCTTGATTATATCCTCCTCTGGGATGTCCTGTTGGATTGCTGACTCTATATTATCTGTCCAGACGCGTAGCGCATTGGACACTGATGTCAGGGCTATGACAGGTTTACAGGCGTTGTCTGCCATCTGGAGCCTTAAAAGAAGTTGAGTCTTCCAGGGGCAATGTGACATTCTTTGCCAACCTTACCACTGCTGCATCGACCACTGGAGAACCCTCCAGCATTGCGGAATCAGGCTATGAGAGAGGGAATAACTTTCCCAACCGATTAATAGAGAACATTTTCTCTGTCTTTTCCCACTCTTCCTCAATCACATCCCTGATCTCGTCCATGAGAGAAAAAACGGAGATCTGGCGTTTGAGAAAGGGGAAGTACGATTTAGACTTCTTAAACCTTTGTGTTGGTCTCTCCCAGCCGATCGTTTGTTTAGCTGCCTGTACATAAGGCTGGACCATGGCGAAAGCAAAGCCAGAGGCATCTAGGTCATCAGATGATTCCTCTGAGATGGCATTTAGAGGAGGATGCCGGCGTCAGACGAAAAATTCCACTTGTGGACAGCCCCGGGATGGAAGCCTCAGCCTCAGCCGTTTGCTCCTGAGGAGGAGACGCTGGTTGTTGCGTCGTCATTGTGGCTACCAATTCCGCAAGGGAGTCCTTTACTGCTTTCTTAAGTAGGTCCGCCATTTGCAGACCTTCAGCTGCATCGTCCCTGAGGCAATCTCAAACAGATCAGTTTGTCTGAAAGTGGGGCAGCTCCACACGCCTGACATCTTGGAGATCTAGGTCTCGGGGAGCATGAGTGATGGCGCCTTTTTGGCCGATGCTTTCTGCCACTTCTATAATCCCCATGCCAGGACGACCTGTCTCTGCTGTGACTAGAGTCATCATCGTCTTCATGTCGCCTTGAGGTCCTCTTAGACATCTTCTGGCGTACAGGACTGAAATACATAAAGTACCAGCCTGAGTGCACTCTTTTTTTTTTTTTGTTTGTTTTTTAAAGTGTATCAACTTACCTGGACGTAGGTCCTTACCTCAGGTGTAGAGTAGGATCTTGTGCGGGTGGCGAATGGCTCATACTAGACGGATTAGCAGAAGCAGCAGCTAAGAAAAGAGTTTTAGAGGAGAAAAATCAACCAACCGTGTCCTTGACTGGAAAAAGGGACTTCAATAAATACATCTAAAATACGTCTAAATCTACATTTTGTCTTCTTGTCCCTTTTTTTTTTTTTTTTTTTTTTTTTTTGGGGGGGGGGGGGGGGGTTAAATTATATATATATTTTAATTTTTTTTTTGTAAATAAAATAACTTATTTAATTATTATTATTTTTTTGTAAATAAAGTAATTTATTTAATTATTTTTTATTAATTTTATTTAATAATTTAATATGTTTATTTAATTTTATACTATTTAATTAATTAATTAATCCATCTTCTCTTTTTTTTTTTTTTTTCATTATATTAAAGCTCAGAGTAGCAGTTCTCCCTGCAGCCACAGGCGTCCCACTGAGCCCATCAGGGAGATAAACAGTAGAACAGGAGAGGCAGGGCACGCCTCTATCCTGTCTTTGACATTTTGAGGGCACAGACGTCACTGTGCCCTTATCAAAGATGGCCGCCGCGGCCTCCGAATCCACTGCGCATGCGCCGATCGGCGGAACAGTAAGCTAGAAGCCTCACACCGCCGGCGCATGCGCAGAGCACGGCGGGGAACGCCGAAAGTTAAATAAAACGCCGGCGCTGAGCGCGCGCAGCTCCTATGGAGCCGGGAATGGCGGTAGGGGCTAAGAGGGAGATTTTTTCTCTGAGAGAAACAAACAAATGGGAGGTCAAAAGAAAAGAAACAAAGAAACAAAGAAATGGAAGGTTGGGGAGGGGAAGAGAGCAAAAGAGAGAGGAAAGAGAAAAGGGAAAAGATAAAGATATAAAACCTAAAAGGGAAAGGAAAGGAAGGAAGAAAAGAGAGAAGGGGGGGAAAAAAAAAAGAAATGTAGAAATAGCTGCTGCCTCCGTTACCATGAATGAGCTGGTGCCTGATCAATTTGCAGATAAAGCTCTTACTTAAGAGACAAACTGCTTGTCCCAAAAGATCCTACAGAAGGGACTTCCAACCTTATAAGCGCGTTTAGCTGCCCAAGAGAAGGAACTGCGTCTGGGAGAGGCTTGAACCCGGACGGAAGCTGCCGACTGCAGGAGGTAAGGACGCCGACCAGAATTCACTGCCATGAGGTATGAGGAAAAAAAGGAGAATGCTGGGGCTGTACTAACCTTTTCTTTTATAATATTCACTAGTCCTGAGGGAGGAGCCAAGGCGGAGCTTGTCACAGGTATGCTGCCATGGAGGCACCAGGAAAAAAAGGATTTGTTATTATTATTATTTTTAAATCATTACTTTCCTTTTGTGTAGATCCGTTATTTGAGATAATTTGTAACTTTAGATGAATTCATATTCATTACGTTCACTAACAGCCAAATTTGAAAGAAAATTCCAATACCTGTAATTTAATATTTATTATTGTTTAATCTTTATTTCAGATTTACAGGTTTTCAAACTTTCAGATTTTCATTCTTTGGAATTTTCAAATTTAAAATTTTGGAATTTTCTGATTATGATTTTTATTTTAGAATTTTCAAATTTACACATTTTTGAATTTTCAGATTTTCATTCTTATTTTTGAATCTTCACATTTTTTAATTTTTTAATTTTCAAATTTACAAATTTACAAATTTTCACATTTATGAAATTTAGAATTTTTTAATTTCCAAATTTAAAATTTTCAAATGTCTTAATTTAGAATTTTTGCATTTCAGAATTTTCCGAAAATTCGAATTTACGAATTCTCCAAAATTTAGAATTTCCAAGTTCGAATTTCAAAATTTAATTTTTTTGAAATCTCAAATTTACAAAATGTTTAATTTCTGAAATTTTGAATTTTCCAATTTCTGAATTCCAAATTTCCAAAAATTTAAAGTTTCGTAAAATTTGGAAATTCGAAACTTGGAAATTCTAAATTTCAGAAACTCAGAAATTGAAAAGTTCAGAAAATTGGAAATTTCAGAATTGTCAAATTTGTCAAAATTCGTTAAAAAACGAATTCAGAGCTAAACAAATTGCACATGTGTAATCTTAGGAGACGTCTGGAAGACCTGGAGAAGAGAGTCCTGAGGGACATCTCCGGGAGGGCAGAGCGGATCTCTATCTCCATCCAGGATCTGGAAATAAAGAAGGAGGAGCTGTCCAGGAAGTTGCGTCACATTGAGGAGCTGTGTAACGTGACGGATCCACTGACTGTCTTACAGGAATCAGACACAGGTGACTTGTGTGATACTGAGGATGGAGATAATGAGGACAGAGAGAGACATGAGGAGCTCCTCCATGATGGAGGGGGTCTGGGTGTGGCGGGGGTCTTACACACAGGTTTATCTGATATAATAACAGAGGTAAATGTATACTTCTATATACAGGGAGCTGCAGACATATTACTGGATGGAAACACAGCTCATAATATTCTACAGATATCAGATGACAGGAAAACTGTATCCTGGTCAGATATAGACCAGAATCACTCAGAAACACCAGAGAGATTCCAGGATTGTTATCAGGTGTTGAGCAGTCGGAGTTTCTCCTCAGGGAGACATTACTGGGAAGTGGATGTCGGGGGGTCAGAGAGCTGGAGAGTCGGGATGTGTTACCCCAGTATAGGGAGGAGAGGGGGGAGTCAGTGATTGGATGGAATAAGAAGTCCTGGGGATTGGACAGGACTGGTGATCAGTATTATGTGATACATGAAAGTAATCGGACCCTCTTACCCACCAATCCCTCCAGTAACAGAGTCAGGATATATCTGGATTATGAGGCCGGGCGGATCTCCTTTTATGATCTGTGTGAACCGATCCGACACCTCCACACCTTCACCACCACCTTCACTGAGCCCCTCCATGCTGGGATACGTGTATGGGAAGGTTGTATAAAGATATGTGGGGGAGGCGGGAGATGTGAGAACTCCGCCCACAGTCTGGTGACATCACAGTGGACGGTTGGTGGGATTGGTTCATTGATCAGCCAATGATTTGGAGGAAGTGGTGGCTCCTGGGAGAAGTCTGAGGGCCTCCTTCTGAAAATACTAGTTCCCTGGCTGTGTGTAATGTAAGAACTTATAAAGTGGTAGTAAAGACAAAATATAAAATGACGGATATGACGGCGTCTGTCACTGACATGAACACAGCAGTCTTTGTTTTTTCGGAGTCCTCCTGAAATTTTGTTCTTTTACCTGTTGGTTCTGCTGTTATTTCCCAACTTCCTATAACAGACCAATCTGTCCAGCAAAAGTGGCAGTTAGAGGGTTGGGACAAACCATTCACCAATGACAGGGGTGCTTACAATTATCAGCTTTTATTCAATAATGTAAAACCTTTATCCCAAAAGGAGACACAAATGTTGGTGTAACGGCTTATAAAGTGTTATCTGGAGTTCTCCTTTAATTTGTTAGTCACTTATGTAAAATCCATCTAAATCTACTAGTCCGTCCAACACCCCCCTCTCCAGACAAGGCTGCTGTCCAAGGGGGTCTCCACTGCCCCTCCATAGATAGAGGAGCCACCCTAAGACAGGAAGTGTGTTACTGGCAGGATCACCAGGGGAAAATAAAGGTAAAAACAGAAAAGGAATGCAGCCACCACATCTAAGGATTGGTAAGCTCCAATAATTGTCATTTCAGTTTTGGGATTTATTACCACTTTAAGTCTCCGACCCGGAACAAGCATGGGGGGAATAAGAATCAGAAAAGAGTCAGAATTCCTTATCTCTATACTTGTTCCGGGTCACAGACTGAGACAGTAATGAAGGCAAAGCATCAGCATGACAGCCAGGGAACTAGCATTCTCACAAGGAGAGTAATGGTAGAAAATGGCGGCCCCCATGATTCTCTCATGACAGGGGCCCTTTAACCCTTTCTCTTGCACAACCGTTTTAGCATTTTTTTGCACACATGTTTAACCACTTGCCGCCCGCCCTATTACAAATTGACGGCGGCAAAGTGGTTTCATAATCCTAACCGGACGTCATATGACGTGATTAGGATTATGAGCCGCTGCGCGCCCCCGGGGGCGCGCATCGCGGCGATCGTTGTTGCGGGGTGTCAGTCTGACACCCGGCAACTACGATCTCAGTAAAGAGTCTCCGACGGAGACTCTTTACCATGTGATCAGCAGTGTCCAATCACGGCTGATCACAGTGTAAATGGGAAGAGCCGGTGATCGGCTTTCCCTCACTCGCGTCTGTCAGACGCGAGTAGAGGAGAGCCGATCGGCTGCTCCTCTGACAGGGGGGGTCTGTGCTGATCGATTATCAGCACAGCCCCCCCGAGGATGCCCACACTGGACCACCAGGGACACCGCTAGACCACCAGGGAAAAGGTAATAAAAATCCATAATCCTCCCTAGACCACCAGGGTGCCACTCAGCACAATGGGTGCCAATCAGTGCCCATAATGGATGCCAATCAGTGGCCACAATGGGCATCACTGATTGGCATGCATTATTGTTTGGCACTGATTGGCATCCATTACTATAACACCGATGCCGCCTATGAGTGCCCACCTGTGCCGCCTATGAGTGCCCACCTGTGCCGCCTGAGTGCCCACCTGTGCCGCCTATGAGTGCCCACCTGTGCCGCCTATCCATGCCCACCTGTGCCGCCTATCTATGCCCACCTGTGCCGCCTATCCATGCCCACCTGTGCCGCCTATCCATGCCCACCTGTGCCGCCTATCCATGCCCATCCGTGCCGCCCATCCGTGCCGCCCATCTGTGCCAGCTATCAGTGCCAATTTGTGCCACCTATCAGTGTCCGTCCGTGTCGCCCATCCGTGTCGCCCATCCGTGTCGCCCATCAGTGCCGCCTATCAGTGCCACTTCATTGGTGCCCATCAGTGCCACCTTATCAGTGCCCATCAGTGTAGCCCCATCAGTGCCCATCAGTGAAGGAGAAAACGTACTTATTTACAAAGTTTTGAAACTGAAACAAAAAAAAACATTTTTTTTTTCAAAATTTTCGGTATTTTTTTATTTGTAGCGCAAAAAATAAAAACCGTAGAGGTGATCAAATACCACCAAAAGAAAGCTCTATTTGTGGGAAAAAAATGATAAAAATTTCATTTGGGTACAGTGTAGCACGACCGCGCAATTGTCATTCAAAGTGCAACAGCGCTGAAAGCTCAAAATTGGTCTGGGCAGGAAGGTGTTTAAGTGCCCTGTATTGAAGTGGTTAACCGCTTGCTGCCCGTCGGCCGTCATATGACAGCTGGGGGCGGCGCGGCTCTCGTTCTGGGTGGACATCATATGACGGCCTCCCAGAATGACCGATCACGTGTGCCCGTTGGGGTGCGCATCTTGGTGATCGGTGGTGCGGTGTGTCAGTCTAGCACACCGCCACACCAATCTTGGTAAAGAGCCCCTGATTATAATTTATTTATTAGTAATGGCAATTTTTTTATCATGACTGTGACATTGCAGCGGACACATCGGACACTTTTGACACCATTTTGGGACCATTGACATTTATACAGTGATCAGTGCTATAAAAATGCACGCGTGCGCGCTTGCCGCCGGTGACGCAGTGACGTACGGTTACGTCGTTTTGCGCACCCGTGTCCCTTTGACGACATATATCGGCGTGAGCCGGTCGGCAAGTGGTTAAAATTGTGTGCACCCCTGAAATGACAACAATCTTTGGTGCGCTTTATTTTCATAGACGACACTTTACAAGCCCCTACAGGTCATCAGTTTAGAGATAACTGTGAGTAATGGGCTGAGAATTTCTTCTCTCACTCCGGTGTGTGTGGTGATATGTAATGTGCAGTGCAAGCAATGGCCTTGTGTGTAGGTGTCCCTGAAACATGCATTTACATTCATACGTGTATTGGGGGGGTGGGGCACTCAAAAATGTTGGGGTAGGGGTGAATATAGGGGCAATTTATGTGTAATATCATCGCTCCCAACTGTCCCTGATTTGGAGCAAAGTCCCTCTGTCCCTCTTTCCTCCTCATCTGTCCCTCATTTTGGTCTGATCTATATAGATGTATATAAAATGCACTTTTTATCTATCAAAAACTGTTTCCCACTTTCATCCAATTTCTAAATTGCTACATTTGTAAATGTTAAAAGCCAATATAAAGGAAGAGTCGTGGTAAAGAAATCCCTTGTGGATTTAATTAACCTTTTTTTTGGTTATTTCTCCTTTAACGGGGTGTGGCAGGGGGCGTGTCCTATGCCTACATACATTTGCTGGTAGGTGTCCCTCATTCCCATCTCATAATGTTGGTCGGTATAGTAATATTTTTACATTTCTATTTTACTAAACTTTTTTTCGTCACATGGAGACAATGTGATGCTTTTTTGGGTAACTGGTTCTCCTTAACCACTTGCTGACCGTCCGCCATCATTATACGGCGGCAGAATGGCTCCCCTGCGCGAAATGCCGTAGCTGTACGGCGGGTGCTTTAAGGGGTACAGGGAGCGTGGACACGCCTGCCACATAATCGAGGAGCCGATGTGCATGCCCGGCGGCCACAATGTCTGCCAGGCACCCACGATCGCACCTGACAGAGCCAGAATGGGGATTTGTGTGTGTAAACAAACAGATCCCGGTTCTGTTAGGGGTGAGGAGACAGATCTTGTGTTCCTAATGCTTAGGAGCAGCGATCTCTCTCCTCCCCCAGTCAGTCCCATCCCCCCACAGCAAGAAACACCTTCCAGATCCTTGATCGCCCTCTAGTGTTAACCGCTTCCCTGCCAGTGACATTTATACATAGTTAGTAAGGTTGAATAAAGACACCCGTCCATCCAGTTAAACCTGAGTGAGTGTCTACAATTGTCCCTATCCCTGTACATTGCACACTCACATCGGTCCCTACCCTCAAGGAGCCCACAATACAAGGCCCCCATTCATATACTAGGGCCAATTTTGGATAAAAGCCAATTAACCTACCTGCATGTCTTTGAAGTGTGGGAGGAAACTGGAGTACCCGGAGGAAACCCACGCAGGCACAGGGAGAACATGCAAACTCCAGGCAGGTGGTGTCATGGTTAGGATTCGAACCAGCGACCCTTTTTAACTCTAGGCGGAGTGCTAACCACTACGCCACTGTGCCACCCGATAATACAGTAATCAGTGCATTTTTATAGCTCTGATTGCTGTATAAATGTCAGTGGTCCCAAAATAGTGTCAAAAGTGTCTGATCTGTCCGCTGCAATGTTGCAGTCCCACTAAAAATCACTGATGACTTCCATTACTAGTAGAAAAAAAAAATGCCATAAATCTATCCCCTATTTTCTAGATGTGATAACTTTTGCACAAACCAATCAATATACGCTTCTTGCGATTTTTTTTTTACCAAAAATATGGAGAAGATATATATCGGTCTAAACTGATGGAAAAATATAAAATAGAAAAAAATGAAATATTAAATATCGCAAAAAGTAAAAAAAAAAAATAATAATAATATTTTGTTTATAGAGTAAAAAATAAAAAAAACGCAGAGGTGATCCTATACCACCAATAGAAAGCTCTATTTGTGGGGGAAAAATTGACGGTGACGGGTATTTTAACCACTTGCTTACTGGGCACTTAAACCCCCCTCAGTCCCAGACCAATTTTCAGCTTTCAGCGCTGATGCACTTTGAATGACAATTGCGCGGTCATACAACACTGTACCCAAATGAAATTTTTATCATTTTTTTCCCACAAATAGAGCTTTCTTTTGGTGGTATTTAGTTACAGCTGGGAGTTTTATTTTTTGCTAAACAAACAAAAAAAGATGCAAAAAAAAATCATGTTTTAATAGTTTGTTATAAAATTTTGCAAACGGGTCATTTTTCTCCTTCATTGAAGTGCGCTGATTAGGCGGCACTGATAGGCTGCATTGGTGGGCACTGATGGGCTGCATTGGTGGGCACTGATAGGCTGCATTGGTGGGCACTGATAGGCTGCACTGGTGGACACTGATAGGCATAGTTAAGGCGGCACTAATAGGCACAGATAAGGCGGCACTGATGGGCACAGATAAGGCGGCACTGATGGGCAAAGATGGGCACAGATAAGATGGCACAGATGGGTGGCACGGATAAGTGGCACGGATGGGTGGCACGGATGGGCACTGATAGGTACCACTGATAGATGGGACTGATGGGCACTGATAGGTGGCACTGATAGGTGGCTCTGATAGGTGGCACTGCTGGGCACTGATGGGCGGCACTGCTGGGCACTGATGGGTGGCACTGGGGTGCAGCACCTTTGAGGCAGATTGTGGGCACTGTGGGTGGCACTCTGGGTTGCACTGCTGGGTGGCACTGTGTGTGGCACTGTGGGTGGCACTGTGGGCACTATGGGCACTGCTGGGTGGCACTGATGGGGGGCACTTAGTTTTACTCAGGATGGCACTGCAGGGGGCAGGTGGGCACTGGCAGGGGGCAAGTGGTCGCTCCTATTGCTGGCCGTGATCGGGACTGATGTCCCGATCATGGCCGCCGGTGATCGGCTTTTTTTTTTCTCCTCGCGCTGTCAGCGCGAGGAGGAATAATAGCCGATTACCGGCTCCGTTCTATCACATGATCAGCTGTCATTGGCTGACAGCTGATCACGTGATAAGGGTTCGGGATCGACCCCTTGCACGGATCGGTGATCAGACGAGTCTCATGGACTCGCCGATCACAGAGCGCGCTGTGCGCGCCCCTCAGGGGGCGCGCAGGCCGCTCGTGCATGGGACGACGTCAATAGACGTAGTCCCGGCAAAGTAGATCCGCGCTAATGCCGTCATTTGGCAATAGCGCGGATCCCAAGTGGTTAATAAATAAAATATATAGTGCAGTGCAACCAAAAACTCATAAATCAAGTCCAAATATTGACAAAATTCCACCGCAGTGCAACTTTCAGTGACAGTTCATTGATATCCGGTGACTTCAGACTCTCGCTGGAATGTCTGATATATTTTGTTTATTATCGATGATGTGGAAATATTGAGCTTCATATTTATATCAAGAGGCTTCAAGGGAACCATTGTGAGGACTTTCTAATTAAATGACCATGCCCCGTTAGATGGAGATATATATATGATGAGATTTGGGTCCGGCTCACAAGACTTCTTCATGTTTCTCAAAAGCCGTTTGATGTCTTCAATAGTCGGGTGATAACTAAGTCCCCCGATTGTTTATAGAGATGGACATATCAGAGGAACTGGTTATACTCGGATCAAAGAGGGTTTCTTACCCAACAACCAGAAACATGGTAGACAGAGAGGCACCGAAGAGAGTCTAATGCTTATGTGAGAAACATGATGGCCAACTAGGCTTCAGGTACAGCCAATCAGAATTTGATACAACTCTGAACCAATGAAAGCAGTCCATTTGTGTAATTGGTGGGGGAGGGCAGAGAGGGGACATAAAAATCAAAGCTCCCATTGATGAGCCTCTCTTAGCCTCATGGTCTCCACAAGCATGGTCACATAAGATCTGTCTGTGGAACGTATCCGTATTATCTTATTTCTCTTTTCTTTTTTCTCTCCTAGGATTTGCCTTAATACACTGATAGTATTTATATGTTCATTGTAACAATATATCCTTTTTGTATTAATTATCTTTGTCCACTGGCAACATTGTATGTGTAACATCACTACGTTATATTTGGTGATATCTGATTATTCTAATGTTTCTTTTCTCTATAAATAAAATGTGATTGTTATTATTTTTGCACATTTATCATTCATTTTTTTTTATTCTATCCATAATAGCTGCAACCGCATTGGGTGATTCTTATATAGACAAAAGGTTTTAATCATTTATTTTATTTTCACAATCACATTGTTTATTGCGCTGATTATATATATTTTTCACAATTACAGTTATTTTATTCCTCCTTTTCCTGTTTCTATCAATGTTGGCAGCTTTCAGTCCTGGAAATCAGTGGCAGCTTTCAGTCCTGGAAATCAGTGGCAGCTGGTGCTCAATTTTTTTTGGGAGAGGGCGCAACATTTTTGAAAAAAAAATATCAATTGCAGCCACTGTGCCCATCAATTGCAGCCACTGTGCCCATCAATTACAGCCACTGTGTCTTCAAACGCTGCCACTATACCATCAAATACTGCCACCGTGCCCATCAAATGCAGCTACTGTGCGAAACGCTGCCACCTTGCCCAACGCTGCCAGTGTGCCCATCAAACAATATATGAGGAATAATGAGGTTGTCTCACTTCCTGGTAAAGCAGAACTCCGGGCTGTATTCATGTATACAGAGCCGTATTCATTTATCTCTTCTATCTGCCCGGAGTTCAGCTTTATATTAGAGAAGACACCCCGACATTCTCCTCCTCATTGCTGTCCTAAGATTTTGTTAGATTATTTTATCTGAATGTTTTTTTTTTCTTAAGTCTTCATTTATATAGAGAAATGTTCTTTTATCATATAGTGATAGGAAGTGATGAGGATTTAGGCCCCATTCACACTTGTGCGACTTGTCATGTGACTTTGGACCCCAAAGTCGCACAAGTCGCTCCCCATATTCCCCTATGAGTACTGTTCATATCTGTGCGACTTCAAAGTAGTTCCTGCACTACTGTAGTCTGACTTTCAGGCACAGACCTCAATGTAAACCCTCAAAAGTCCCATGAAAGTCACACCTGCATAATATAGAATCAATTTTGATGTGACTCTGGATAAGTGTGATAAGTGCAGAACAGAAAGATTTGTTAGGTTTCTTTATTTTCTAGTGAATTACACATTTTTAACTCAATTGCAATTCAAATTCATCAGCTGTCAGCGGGTTTTCCCACTGACAGCTGAATAAAGAAAAAACAATGCCAGCAATAAAAAAAAAAGTTGGGGTCCCCCCAATGCATTCCAGGCCCCTCGGGTCTGGTATGAATTTTAAAAGGAACCCCATGGCAAAATGTAAAAATAAAATGGCATGGGGTCCCCCCAAAATACATACCGAACCCTTATCCAAGCATGCAGACCCTCAGGTTAGGAAAGGAGGGATGAGTGAGCAGCCCCTCCCCTCCTTAACTATACCAGGCCACATGCCCTCAACTTGGGGGGGGAGTGTCCCATGTTGATGAAGACAAGGTCCTCTTCCCCACAACCCTAGGTGGTGGTTGTTGGGGTTTGCAGGCGGGGGGCTTATCGGAATCTGAAAGCCCCCTTTAACAAGGGGGCCCCCAGATCCCGCCCCCCATAGGAATGAGTATTGGGTACATATTACCCCTTACCCATGCACCAAAAAAGTGTAAAACCTCAGTAAAGACACAACACCACTTTTTGACAATTCCTTTATTAAAAAATAAAAAACAATGTCCCCGGGTGTAGAACTATTGTCAATCACGCCATCCGCCGCCACTGCCACCACTGAAAAAAAAACCTCCAGCCCCTAAGAACACTCCTGCCATCTGCCTGCTTTGCTGTGTGACAGCTCTTAAATACCTAAGGGGCATGGCCTTTTGACTTCACTGACCCTGCATGCCCTCCATTGATGATGTCATAAGGGGCGGTGCCACCCACAGACATCACCAGCTGGCCCCGCCCTTTGGCTATTTAAGAGCTGTCACATGGCGGAGCAAGCAGATGGCAGGAACCTTCATCGGGGCCGGAGGTATGGTATCGCTCCCACCTTTCCTGACCTGCCGGGCTGCATGCTCGGATTAACCACTTTCAGACCGGACCATTTTGCTGGTAAATGACCAGAGGTCTTTTTACACTTTGGCACTGCGCTGCTTTAACTGGTAATTGCGCGGTCATGCAATGTTGTACCCAAACAAAATTTGCGTCCTTTTCTTCCCACAAATAGAGCTTTCTTTTGATGGTATTTGATTGCCTCAGCGATTTTTATTTTTTGCGATATAAACGTAAAAAGACCGCAAATTTTGAAAAAAAATGATATTTTCTACTTTTTGTTATTAGAAAAATCCAATAAACTCAATTTTAGTCATACATTTAGGCCAAAATGTATTCAGCCACATGTCTTTGGTAAAAAAAAGTCAATAATTGTATATTTATTGGTTTGCGCAAAAGTTGTCACATCTACAAACTAAAGTACGTTTTCTGGAATTTACGCAGCTTTTAGTTTACGACTGCCTATCTCATTTCTTGAGGTGCTAAAATGGCAGGGCAGTACAAAACCCCCCCAAATGACCCCATTTTGGAAAGTAGACCCCCTAAGGAAATTGATAAGTGGCATGTTGAGCCCATTGAATATTTTATTTTTTTGCCTCAAGCGATTGAATAATGACAAAAAAAAATTTTTTTTTTTTTTTTTACACAAAGTTGTCACTAAATGATATATTGCTCACACATGCTATGGGTATATGTGAAATGACACCCCAAAATAAATTCTGCTGCTTCTCCTGAGTACGGGGATACCACATATGTGGGACTTTTTGGGAGCCTAGCCGCGTACGGGGCCCCGAAAACCAATCACCGCCTTCAGGCTTTCTAAGGGCGTAAATTTTTGAGTTCACTTCTCACTACCTATTACAGTTTTGAAGGCCATAAAATGCCAAGATGGCACAAAACCCCCACAAATGACCCCATTTTAGAAAGTAGACACCCCAAGCTATTTGCTGAGAGGCATGTTGAGTCCATGGAATATTTTATATTTTGCCACAAGTTGCGGGAAAATTACAAACTTTTTTTTTTTTTTTTCACAAAGTTGTCACTAAATGATATATTGCTCACGCATGCCATGGGCATATGTGAAATGACACCCCAAAATAAATTCTGCTGCTTCTCCTGAGTACGGGGATACCACATATGTGGGACTTTTTGGGAGCCTAGCCACGTACGGGGCCCCGAAAACCAAGCACCGCCTTCAGGCTTTCTAAGGGCGTAAATTTTTGAGTTCACTTCTCACTACCTATTACAGTTTTGAAGGCCATAAAATGCCAAGATGGCACAAAACCCCCACAAATGACCCCATTTTAGAAAGTAGACACCCCAAGCTATTTGCTGAGAGGCATGTTGAGTCCATGGAATATTTTCTATTTTGCCATAAGTTGCGGGAAAATTACAAACTTTTTTTTTTTCACAAAGTTGTCACTAAATGATATATTGCTCACGCATGCCATGGGCATATGTGAAATGACACCCCAAAATACATTCTGCTGCTTCTCCTGAGTACGGGGATACCACATATGTGGGACTTTTTGGGAGCCTAGCCGCGTACGGGGCCCCGAAAACCAAGCACCGCCTTCAGGCTTTCTAAGGGCGTTACAGTTTTGAAGGCCATAAAATGCCAAGATGGCACAAACCCCCCCCCAAATGACCCCATTTTGGAAAGTAGACACCCCTAAATTTAGGGGTACACTAGTGAGACTAGGTAATAAATGGCGGGTGCCCTGAAACTATAAAAAAATAACTAACCAACCAGCGTCACCTGTAAGGCCGCGTACACACGGGCGGACTGTTCGCCCAACCTTGTCCGCTGAACAGTGTTTGGGCGGACAGTCCGCTCGTGTGTGGGCTTTCAGCGGACAGTTTCAGCGGACAGTTGGACGGACAAAGTCTTTCGGAAATTCCGAAAAACTGTCCGCTGAAACTGTGTTTGAGCGAACAGTCCGCCCGTGTGTGGGCCTGTCCGCTGTACTTTCGAAATGAGCGGACTGTTCCCGCTCGGAAAGTCCGCCCATTTCGAGCGCGTGTACAGGTAGGCGGGGCCCGCGAAGGAGACGTCGCGGGCTCCGCCGCCTGGAATGGGCTTAAAGGGGAACCCCAACGCCGAAAAAAATCGGCGTGGGGGTTCCCCCCAAGTCCACACCAGACCCTTGTCCGAGCACGCTACCCGGCCGGCCAGGAAAGGGGGGCGAGCGAGCGCGCCCCCCCTCCTGAGCCGTACCAGGCCGCGTGCCCTCAACATGGGGGGTGCCTTGGGGAAGGGGGGGCCGCGCGGCCCCCCCACCCCAAAGCACCTTGTCCCCATGTTGATGAGGACAAGGGCCTCTTCCCGACAACCCTGGCCGTTGGTTGTCGGGGTCTGCGGGCGGGGGGCTTATCGGAATCCGGGAGCCCCCTTTAATAAGGGGGCCCCCGGATACCGGCCCCCCACCCTATGTGAATGAGTATGGGGTACAATGTACCCCTACCCATTCACCTGTGAAATAAAGTACAAAAAAAAACACAACACATGGAAAAAGTATTTTATTGCACAGCTCCGGGGGTCTTCCGTCTTCGGGGGTCTTCTCGCCGGACTCCTCCGCTATGTGTGTGTAGCTCTTTTGCTAGCGGAGGAGTCCGGCTTTCTTCCTCCCCGCCGCCGGCCTCTTCTCCCGACTTCGGGGGTCTTGTCCCCCTCTTCGGTTCTTCTGCCGGGCCACCGCGCCTGGTCCGGTGGCCCGGTCTTCTGTCGCCGCTGCCTTCCGTTCTTCTGTCGCCGCCTTCGGTTCTTCTGCCGGGCCACCGCGCCTTCTTGTAGCTCTTTTACAGGCGGTGGCCCGGTCTTCTGTCGCCGCTGTCGCCGCCGACTTCCGTTCGTGTTCTTCTTCTTGTTCTTCTTGTTCTTCTCCAGGAGATGTTGACACGTCGCTCCCTCCGGCCGGAATGCCAGAGCCGCGCTGTGCGGTCACTTATATAGTGACAATGGGGCGGGGTCACATGGTATATGTCACATGGGTTGGTCACATGGTGACCCCGCCCCCTTACGATGTCATAGTCCCCATGTGACATCAACCCATGTGACCAACCCATGTGACATATACCATGTGACCCCGCCCCATTGTCACTATATAAGTGACCGCACAGCGCGGCTCTGGCATTCCGGCCGGAGGGAGCGACGTGTCAACATCTCCTGGAGAAGAACAAGAAGAACAAGAAGAAGAACACGAACGGAAGTCGGCGGCGACAGCGGCGACAGAAGACCGGGCCACCGCCTGTAAAAGAGCTACAAGAAGGCGCAGTGGCCCGGCAGAAGAACCGAAGGCGGCGACAGAAGAACGGAAGGCAGCGGCGACAGAAGACCGGGCCACCGGACCAGGCGCGGTGGCCCGGCAGAAGAACCGAAGAGGGGGACAAGACCCCCGAAGTCGGGAGAAGAGGCCGGCGGCGGGGAGGAAGAAAGCCGGACTCCTCCGCTAGCAAAAGAGCTACACACACATAGCGGAGGAGTCCGGCGAGAAGACCCCCGAAGACGGAAGACCCCCGGAGCTGTGCAATAAAATACTTTTTCCATGTGTTGTGTTTTTTTTTGTACTTTATTTCACAGGTGAATGGGTAGGGGTACATTGTACCCCATACTCATTCACATAGGGTGGGGAGCCGGTATCCGGGGGCCCCCTTCTTAAAGGGGGCTCCCGGATTCCGATAAGCCCCCCGCCCGCAGACCCTGACAACCAACGGCCAGGGTTGTCGGGAAGAGGCCCTTGTCCTCATCAACATGGGGACAAGGTGCTTTGGGGTGGGGGGGCCGCGCGGCCCCCCCTTCCCCAAGGCACCCCCCATGTTGAGGGCACGCGGCCTGGTACGGCTCAGGAGGGGGGGCGCGCTCGCTCGCCCCCCTTTCCTGGCCGGCCGGGTAGCGTGCTCGGACAAGGGTCTGGTGTGGACTTGGGGGGAACCCCCACGCCGATTTTTTTCGGCGTTGGGGTTCCCCTTTAAGCCCATTCCAGGCGGCGGAGCCCGCGACGTCTCCTTCGCGGGCCCCGCCTACCTGTACACGCGCTCGAAATGGGCGGATTTGCCTCCTCCTTACGTGGGCGAGTCCGTTCATTTCAAAAGTTGAGCGAACTGTTTGGCAAACAGTTCGCTGAAACAGTCCGCTCGTGTGTGGGCAAGTCCGCTCATGCAAATTTTGAGCGGACTGTTTGCCGAAACTGTTTGACGAACAAGGTTGGGCAAACAGTCCGCGCGTGTGTACGCGGCCTAACAGTTATATGGTGATCACTGGTGAAAGGGTTAACTAGGGGGCAATCAGGGGGCTTTATGCGGTAGTATATGGGGGTCCCTGGCGCTATAAAAAGCTGCGGCGAACCTAAATACCTACCTGCCTAACTAGCGTCACCTGTGACACTAATACAGCGATCAGAAAAACGATCGCTTATTAGGCTGGGTTCACACTGGAGCGATGCGGGAACGCCACGAATCCGCGGCGGGTTCCCGCATCGCATGCCTCCCGGCGGCAGTTCACACTGCCCTATGCGAACTGCTGGGTGTGTCAGTGAAATGTTAATGACACCCCCAGATTAGTTCGCATATCGCAGTGCGATCTGCAAACTTGGATCGCATGGTGTGAACACCCATGCGATCCGATTCTGCTGCGGACCAAAAAAAGGGTCCCGTGCGAGTTTGCGGCGGGTGCGGCGGGTGCGACGCGAATTCAGCCATACTATCTGTATGGCTGAACTCGAATCGCACAGAGATCGGATGTGATTTGCACTGCAGTGCGGTGCGAATCACATCCGTTCTCATAAACCGCTGCAATGTGAACCCAGCCTTAGTGACACTGGCGACGGGGGGTGATCACGGGGTTAAACCTTTATTGGGGGGGTTAGGGGGGTACCTTAGAACTAAAGGGGGCTAACCCTAACTGCCCTAACAGTTATTACAGTCACAAATGACACCCGCCGGGTGATCAGGGGGTTAAACCTTTATTAGGTAATAAATGGCGGGTGCCCTGAAACTATAAAAAAATAACTAACCAACCAGCGTCACCTGTAACAGTTATATGGTGATCACTGGTGAAAGGGTTAACTAGGGGGCAATCAGGGGGCTTTATGCGGTAGTATATGGGGGTCCCTGGCGCTATAAAAAGCTGCGGCGAACCTAAATACCTACCTGCCTAACTAGCGTCACCTGTGACACTAATACAGCGATCAGAAAAATGATCGCTTATTAGGCTGGGTTCACACTGGAGCGATGCGGGAACGCCACGAATCCGCGGCGGGTTCCCGCATCGCATGCCTCCCGGCGGCAGTTCACACTGCCCTATGCGAACTGCTGGGAGTGTCAGTGAAATGTTAATGACACCCCCAGATCAGTTCGCATATCGCAGTGCGATCTGCAAACTCGGATCGCATGGTGTGAACACCCATGCGATCCGATTCTGCTGCGGGCCAAAAAAAGGGTCCCGTGCGAATTTGCGGCGGGTGCGGTGGGTGCGGCGGGTACGATGCGAATTCAGCCATACTATCTGTATGGCTGAACTCGAATCGCACAGAGATCGGATGTGATTTGCACTGCAGTGCGGTGCGAATCACATTCGTTCTCATAAACCGCTGCAATGTGAACCCAGCCTTAGTGACACTGGCGACGGGGGGTGATCACGGGGTTAAACCTTTATTGGGGGGGTTAGGGGGGTACATTAGAACTAAAGGGGGCTAACCCTAACTGCCCTAACAGTTATTACAGTCACAAATGACACCAATGCAAAAAAAAATAAAAAATTACATTGGTGTCACTGTGACTGGGGGGCAGGGGTAATTGGGGGGGTGATCGGGGGGTAAAGGGGGGGTGTGAGTGTGCCTGGCATGTTCTACTGTGTAGTGACGTGTTGGTGCAACTCACCGATCCTCTCTCCTCGGTGTCGGAACGAAAAATACCGACACGGAGGAGAGAACACATCACTTCCTCTCCTGTGTTTACATTACAGGAGAGGAAGTGATGTCACGAAGGATTTCTATTCGTCGGGAGCGATCGCGAGGGGGTGGCCACGAATGAATTGCCGTCCCCTCGTCCGGGATCGCTCCCGTACGAATACCGACCGCCGCAGGCACCGGGCGGGGGCCCGACCCGCGGGAAGGCAGGGACGTACATGTACGCCCTTATGCCTGCCCGTGCCATGCTGTCGACGTACAGCGGCGGTCGGCAAGTGGTTAAAGTCTGGTATGGATTTTGGGGGAGACCCCACGCCGTTTTCTTTTTATTGCCGGAATTCTTTTTTTCACATTCAGCTGTCAGATAGTCATCAGTTGTTAAGGACGCCAAAATTCGGGTTACAGGCCCGCTGCTTAACCAATTCAGCCCTGGAAGATTTTACCCCCTTCCTGACCAGAGCACTTTTTGCGATTCGGCACTGCGTTGCTTCAACTGACAATTGCGCGGTCGTGCGACGTGGCTCCAAAACAAAATTGACATCCTTTTTTCCCCACAAATAGAGCTTTCTTTTGGTGGTATTTGATCCCCTCTGTGGTTTTAATTTTTTGTGCTATAAACAAAAAAAAGAGCAACAATTTTGAAAAAAAAACGCATTCTTTTTACTTTTTCCTATAATAAATATCTCCCAAAAATATATGTTAAAAAAAAAAAAAAATTCCCTCAGTTTAGGCCGATACGTATTCTTCTACATATTATTGGTAAAAAAATCACAATAAGCGTCTATTGATTGTTTTGTGCAAAAGTTATAGCGTTTACAAAATAGGGGATAGTTTTATGGCATTTTTATTAATATATATATATATTTTTTTAAATGGAGGCGATCAGTGATTTTGATCATGACTGCGACATTATGGCGGACACATCGGACATTTTGACACATTTTTGGGACCATTGTCATTTATACAGCAATCAGTGCTACACAAATGCACTGATTCCTGTGTAAATGACACTGGCAGTGAAGGGGTTAACCACTAGGGGGCAGTGTAGGGGTTAAGTGTGTCCTGGGGAGTTATTCTAACTGTGGGGGGGGGCGTGGCTACAATAAAAATGATAAAACAAATAAAAATGAAAGGAACAGTTTAAAAATATAATAAAAAAGCAAAATAAATAATAATAAAAAATAAAAATAAAAAAGCACCCTGTCCCTTCCGTGCTCATGTGCAAAAGTGAATGCAATCATCAGTCTGGTGTCATATATAAAAAGCAATTGCACCATGCATGTGAGGTATCACCGCAAAGGTCAGATCGAGGGCAGTCATTTTAGTAGTAGACCTCCACTGTAAATCTAAAATGGTAACCTGTAAAGACTTTTAAAAATGTATGTAGTTTGTCGCCGCTGCACGTTTCTGCGCAATTTTAAAGCATGTCGTGTTTGGTATCCATGTACTCGGCATAAGATCACCTTTTTTTTATTTCATCAAATATTTGGGCAATATAGTGTGTTTTAGTGCGTTAACCACTTCAGCCCCGGACCATTTTGCTGGTCAAAGACCAGACCACTTTTTGTGATTCGGCATTGCGTCGCTTTAAACGACAATTGAGCGGCCGTGCAACGTGGCTCCAAAATGAAATTGACGTCCTTTTTTTCCCATAAATAGAGCTTTCTTTTGGTGGTATTTGATCACCCCTGCGTTTTTTATTTTTTGAGCTATAAACAAAAATAGAGCGACCATTTTGAAAAAAACGCATTATTGTTTTACTTTTTGTTATAATAAATATCCCCCAAAAATATATTAAAAAAAACAATTTTTTCCCTCAGTTTAGGCCGATACGTATTCTTCTACATATTTTTGGTAAAAAAAATTGCAATAAGCGATTATTGATTGGTTTGTGCAAACGTTATAGCGTTTACAAAATAGGGGATAGTTTTATGGCATTTTTAATAATAATTTTTTTTTACTAGTAATGGCGGCGATCAGTGATTTTTATTGTGACTGCGACATTGTGGCGGACACATCCGACATTTTTGACACATTTTTGGGACCATTGTCATTTATACAGCAATCAGTGCTATATAAATGCAGTGATTCCTGTGTAAATGACACTGGCAGTGAAGAGGTTAACCAGTGGGTGGCAGTGTAGGGGTTAAGTGTTCCTAGGGCTGTGTTACTAGCTGTTGGGGGGCTGGGCTTTAATTTAGTGAACACTGATCTCTGCTTCAATCACATGGAGCAGAGATCAGCGTCACTAGTTGCTAGGCAGAACGGGGAGATGTTGTTTACAACGGCATTTCTCCGTTCAGCCACCCCATGAGACGATCGGGGGTATGCCCGCGGCGATCGAGTCCGCGGGACCCGCAACCGGACTCACGAGGGTCCCGATCAGCACGCGGCCGCGCCGCCGCCGGCGCGCTCATGATGGCAGGGCAGCAAATTTAAAGGGATGTACAGGTACGCCCATTTGCCTGCCCGTGCCATTCTGCCGACGTACATCGGCGTGCGCCGGTCGGGATCCAGTTAAAATAAGAAATCTGTGTTTTTTCCCAAAAAATTGGATTTAAAAAATCGCTGCGCAAATACTGTGTGAAAAAAAAAAAAAAAAACACCCACCCTTTTAATCTGTAGGAACTTTACTTTAAAAAATATATATATATATAATGTTTGGGGGTTAAAAACATTTTCTTGCAAAAAAAATATATTATTTCATGTAAACAAAAAGTGTCAGAAAGGGCTTTGTCTTCAAGTGGTTAGAAGAGTGGGTGATGTGTGACATAAGCTTCTAAATGTTGTGCATAAAATGCCAGGACAGTTCAAACCCCCCCCAAAATGACCCCTTTTTGGAAAGTAGACACCCCAAGATATTTGCTGAGAGGCATGTTGAGTATATGGAATATTTTATATTTTGTCACAAGTTTTGGGAAAATTACACTTTTATTTCACAAAGTTGTCTCTAAATAATATGATGTTGAAACATGGCATGGTTATATGTGGACTTACACCCCAAAATAAATTCTACTGCTTCTCCTGAGTATGGGGATAGCTCATGTGTGGGACTTTTATTGGAGCCTAGCGGCATACAGGACCCTGAAATCCAATCACCACCTTCAGGCTTTCTAAAGCCGCATACACACGGGGTGGACTGTCTGGCCAACTTAGTCTGTCAGACAATCCGACGGACAGTCCGTCATACTTTCAAATGAACGGACTTGACCACACACGGCACTTTATGAGCGGACTAATACGGCGTACTAAGTCCGCCGTACTATCCGCCCTACTTTTGAAATGAACGGACTCGCCCACACACGCGGTGGAAAGTCCGCTCATTTCGAGCGCGTCTCCAGGTAGGCGGGGCCCGCGAAGGAGACGTCGCTGGCCCCGCCGCCTGGTATGGACTTAAAGGGGAACCCCAACGCCGAAAAAAATCGGCGTGGGGGTCCCCCCCAAGTCCACAACAGACCCTTGTCCTAGCACGCTACCCGGCCAGCCAGGAAAGGGGGCGAGCGAGCGCCCCCCCCCCCCTCCTGAGCCGTACCAGGCCATGTGCCCTCAACATGGGGGGGTGCCTTGGGGAAGGGGGGGCCGCACGGCCCCCACCCCAAAGCACCTTGTCCCCATGTTGATGAGGAAAAGGGCCTCTTCCCGACAACCCTGGCCGTTGGTTGTCGGGGTCTGCGGGCGGGGGGCTTATCGGAATCCGGGAGCCCCCTTTAATAAGGGGGCCCCCGGATACCGGCCCCCCACCCTATGTGAATGAGTATGGGGTACAATGTACCCCTACCCATTCACCTGTAAAATAAAAGTACAAAAAAAAACACAACACACGAGATAAAATACTTTTATCTTATTGCACAGCTCCGGGGGTCTTCCGTCTTTGGAGGTCTTCTTGCCGGACTCCTCCGCTATCTTCTTGTAGCTCTTTTGCTAGCGGTGGAGTCCGGCTTTCTTCCTCGCCGCCGGCCTCTTCTCCCGACTTCGGGGGTCTTGTCCCCCTCTTCGGTTCTTCTGCCGGGCCACCACGCCTTCTTCTAGCTCTTTTACAGGCGGTGGACCGGTCTTCTGTCGCCGCCGCCGCCGCCCGTTCTTGTTCTTCTTCTTCTTCTTCTTCTTCTCCTGGAGATGTTGCCTTGACGATCTCTCCGGCCGGAATGCCAGGGACGCGCTCCGCTGCCACTTATATAGGGACAAGGGGCGGTGTCACATAGCTTTATGTCACATGGGTTGGTCACATGGGTTGAGGTCACATGGGCACTATGACATCGTAAGGGGTCCGGGGTCACCATGTGACACCAACCCATGTGACATAAAGCCATGTGACACCGCCCCTTGTCCCTATATAAGTGGCAGCGGAGCGCGTCCCTGGCATTCCGGCCGGAGAGATCGTCGAGGCAACATCTCCAGGAGAAGAAGAAGAAGAAGAACGGGCGGCGGCAGCGGCGACAGAAGACCGGGCCACCGCCTGTAAAAGAGCTATAAGGCGCGGTGGCCCGGCAGAAGAACCGAAGAGGGGGACAAGACCCCCGAAGTCGGGAGAAGAGGCCGGCGGCGAGGAAGAAAGCCGGACTCCTCCGCTAGCAAAAGAGCTACAAGAAGATAGAGGAGGAGTTCGGCGAGAAGACCCCCGAAGACGGAAGAATTTTAGTATTTTATCTCGTGTGTTGTGTTTTTTTTTGTACTTTTATTTTACAGGTGAATGGGTAGGGGTACATTGTACCCCATACTCATTCACATAGGGTGGGGGGCCGGTATACGGGGGCCCCCTTATTAAAGGGGGCTCCCGGATTCCGATAAGCCCCCCGCCCGCAGACCCCGACAACCAACGGCCAGGGTTGTCGGGAAGAGGCCCTTGTGCTCATCAACATGGGGACAAGGTGCTTTGGGGTGGGGGGGCCGCGCGGCCCCCCTTCCCCAAGGCACCCCCCCATGTTGAGGGCACGCGGCCTGGTACGGTTTAGGAGGGGGGGCGCTCGCTCGCCCCCCTTTCCTGGCCGGCCGGGTAGCGTGCTCGGACAAGGGTCTGTTGTGGACTTGGGGGGGACCCCCACGCCGATTTTTTTCGGCGTTGAGGTTCCCCTTTAAGTCCATACCAGGCGGCGGGGCCAGCGACGTCTCCTTCGCGGGCCCCGCCTACCTGGATACCCGCTCGAAATGAGCGGACTTTTCTCCGGGCGGGAAAAGTCCGCTCATTTCAAAAGTACGGCGGACTGGCACACACACGGGCGGATTGTCCGCCGAAATTCGAGTACGACGGACAGTATTTCGAACATTCCGAAATACTTAGTCCGCCAGACTGCACGCTGAAAAATCCGCTGAAGCCCACACACGAGCCGACTGTCCGCTGAAATGTGTTTCGGCGGACTAAGTAGGCCAGACAGTCCGCCCGTGTGTACGCGGCTTTAGGATGTAAAATGGTGATTTCACTTCCTCACTACCTATCACAGTTTCGGAGGCCCTGAAATGTCAAGATAGCACAACTCCCCCCCAATGACCCCATTTTGGAAATTAGACACCCCAAGCTATTTGCTGATAAGCATGTTGAGTATATGGAATATTTGAAATTTTGTTACAAGTTTCAGGAAATTTAAAAAAAATTTTTTTACACAAAGTTGTCACTAAATAATATATTGCTCACGTATGCCATGGTTATTTGTGGAATTGCACCCCAAAATACATTCTGCTGCTTCTCCTGAGTACCGGGATACCACATGTGTGAGACTTTTTTGGAGCCTAGCCATCTACAGGACCCTGAAAACCAATCACCGCCTTCAAGCTGTCTAAAGGCGTAAAATTATGATTTTTACACCTCACTACCTATCACAGTTACGGAGGCCCTGAAGTGTCCAGATAGCACACCCCCCCCCCCCAAATGAACCCATGTTGGAAACTAGACACCTCAAGGTATTTGCTAAGAGGCATAGTGAGTATTTTGCAGATTTTAATTATTTTCGAAAATGAAGAAAGAAAATAAAATGTTATTTTTTTTTTGTTTTTTCAAAACCTTGTGACACAAAGCGAGATCTGCACAATACTCAACATTCCCCCCCAGCAGATAGCTTGGGGTGTCTACTTTCCAAAATGGTGTCATTTAGGGGGGTGTGTTATCTGGGCATTTCATGGCCTCCGAAACTGTGATAGGTAGTGAGGAGTGAAATCAAAAATGTGCGCCCTTAGAAATCCTGAAGGTGGTGATTTGGTGTCCTGTACGCGGCTAGACTGCCAAAAAATCCCACACATGAGGTATCCCCGTACTCAGGAGAAGCAGAATGTATTTTGGGGTGTAAATCCACATATAACCATGGCATGCTTGAATAATATATCATTTAGTGACAACGTTGTGTAAAAAAAATGTAATGTTCATGAAACTTGTGGCAAAATATAAAATATTCCATGGACTCAACATGCCCCTCAGCAATTTCCTTGGGGTGTCTACTTTCCAAAATGGGGTCATTTGGGGGGTTGTACTGCCCTGCCATTTTAGCACCTCAAGAAATGAGATAGGTAGTCATAAACTAAAAGCTGCGTAAATTCCAGATAATGTTCCCTAGACATGTGCATTCATTTTCGTCCGAATGCATTTTCGTCCGAATTTCAGGTATTTTCGTTTTCGTTTTGACAAACGATAACGAAAGTGCAGGTTCCGAAAAACGAAAGATCCGACATAAATAAATGCTTTTTTTCGTTTTCGTTGTTACAACAGTTCGATATAGAATAGGAGATTCGAAGTGACCGTTCGATATAGAATAGGAGATTCGACGTGACTCCATATGTCTATTGAACCTGTGGTCGAATGTGCCTAAGTTTCGTTTACCTCTATTAGTATTATTATATAGAAAAGCTTCGACAGAGAGTAAATATTCGACATAGAGAGAACAGAATCGACAGAGAGAAACGATACTGGAATTGGGTGGGGGAAGTAAATAAAAAAAAATAATGATAATATTCGATGGGATCGTTGCACGTTTATAATAATATTCGACGGGATCGTTGCACGTGTATAATAATATTCGACGGGATCGTTGCACGTTTATAATAATATTCGACGGGATCGTCGCAACTATACGACACTGCAATCGTACATTTCGGCAATCGAATGCTCCGCCTATAGGCTATATAGTTTAGCAGCTCCATCGAATCTTCTTTATCCATTCGACAGATACCATAAGCCTTCCAAGACAGATTCGACCGTAATTCATGTGGAATTTTTGCACGAAAAACGAAATAAATAAAAACGAATTTCGGGAGTAACTAAATAAATAAAATTTACGGACAAAAACGAAAAAACGAAACGAAATATTCTAGTCTGCACATGTCTAATGTTCCCTAGTTTGTAGACGCTATAACTTTTGAGCAAACCAATAAATATATGATTATTGACATTTTTTTTTTTACCAAAGACATGTGGCTGAATACATTTTGGCCTAAATGTATGACTAAAATTGAGTTTATTATTTTTTTATAACAAAAAGTAGAAAATATAATTTTTTTTTCAAAATTTTCGGTCTTTTTCCCTTTATATTGCAAAAAATAAAAATCGCAGAGGCAATCAAATACCATCAAAAGCAAGCTCTATTTGTGGGAAAAAAAGGAGCAAATTTTGTTTGGGTAGAACATTGCATGACCGCGCAATTACCAGATAAATCAGCGCAGTGCCAAATTGTAAAAAGTGCTCCGGTCATTGAGCAGCCAAATTCTCCAGGGCTGAAGTGGTTAATGTCGGCAATTGTTTGTTTATATTCTGCGGTCAGTGTCCAGCTGGCAGCAGATGAGTTCTGGTTGTAAAGGACGCCGTGGCCAGTTTGCCGGCCCGTTACTTAACAACCATCTATTCTTTACACAGAATTCAGGTCAGTCGATCAATTTTCGACCAATTTGAATAGTAATTGTTCCAAAAATTTAGATTTTTTGTGAAAATTTATAAATTAAACTAAACAAATTCCAAAAGCGAATAACAAAACAAAACTAGTAACGTAACATTTTTCTGCTCTGCACTTGCTTAGACCTTATTATCACTTCCCTGTTACTCAGAACTGGAGCCAACGTGGCAGTAGGTCTCAGCTGCAGGAACATTGGTGCCAATTGGTTGATCCTGCCTTATGTCACCCCCCTCTATGCTGAAGGTCAACAGGAAGCTGAGCTCAGCCTCACCCTGTGTAGGAGGACGTCACCCCTCCCCCCTCCACATTCCTCTCCGGTGTCAGAGACTTTCAGTTTCTTTCTCTTCTGCTGTCAGCGATGGCGTCTGGTGATCTGAGAGCCGAGTTGAAATGTACCGTCTGTTTGAACATTTATACCGATCCTGTAATGCTGAGTTGTGGTCACAACTTCTGCCGAGTCTGTATTGATCGTGTGCTGGATACACAGAAGGGGTCTGGAGGATATTCCTGTCCTGTATGCAGAAAAAGATCCAGGAGTCGTCCTGCACTGCACAGGAACATAACACTACGTAACATAGCAGAGACTTTCCTGTCTACTCAGCCAAATCAGGAGGAGTCCGGGGTCTTCTGTACTCACTGTGTGGACTATCCTGTACCTGCTGTTAGATCCTGTCTGCACTGTGAGGTTTCTCTGTGTGATAAACACCTGAGAGTCCACAAAAAGTCCCCAGAACACGTCTTTTGTGACCCCACCTTGTCCATGGAGAGCAGGAAATGCTCCGTCCATAAGGAAGTTTTGAAGTATTTTTGCACCAAAGATAACGCCTGTATCTGTGTGTCCTGCAGTTTGGCTGGAGAACATCGGGGACACCAGGTGGAGACACTGGATGAGGCTTCTGAGAAGAAGAAGGAGACACTGAGGAATGTTCAGCAGAAACTTCTGACAAAGAGAGAGAAGACGGAGGAAAGAGTCCAGAGTCTGCAGGAACACCGGAGGAAAGTAGAAGAAGAAGCAGCCGGTGACACCGAGAGAGTCACTGCCCTGTTTAGAGATCTCAGGTAGACATGTGCACTGATAAAAAATTAATTTGTTTTCTTTTCATTCTTTTTTTGCTTTTTTTTGGAAATTTGGAAATTAGAAAATTCGGAAATTCAGAAATCAGAAAATTCTGATTTTCAAATTTTTGAATTTCCAGCTTTCTGAAGTTTGAATTTCAAATTTCCGAATATTCAAATTTTCTAATTTCCGAATTTGCCAAATTCTGAATTTTCCAATTTCCAAATTTAGAATTTTCTAATATACAAATTTTTATATTTTAAAAATGTGAAAATCTAAAAATGTGAAAATATTAACCACTTGCCGACCGCCGCACGACGATGTACGTCGACAGAATGGCACGGGCAGGCATATGGGCGTACATGTACGTCCCTGCCTTCCCGCGGGTGGGGGGCCCGATCAGGCCCCCCCCCCCGGTGCCAGCAGCGGTCGGTATCCGTGCAGGAGCGATCCGAGATGAGGGGGCGGCCATTCATTCATGGCCACCCCCTCGCGATCGCTCCTGACGAATGGGAGTGAAGCATTGCATCACTTCCTCTCCTGTAATGTAAACACAGGAGAGGAAGTGATGTAATCTCTCCTCCGTGTCGGTATTTTTCGTTCCGGCACCGAGGAGAGAGCATCGGTGAGTTGCACCAACACGACACTTCACAGTAGAACATGCCAGGCACACTCACACCCCCCCTTTACCCCCCGATCACCCACCAATTACCCCTGCCCCCCCAGTCACAGTGACACCAATTGCATTTTTTTTTTTTGCATTGGTGTCATTTGTGACTCTAATAACTGTTAGGGCAGTTAGGGTTAGCCCCCTTTAGTTTCTAATGTACCCCCCTAACCCCCCCAATAAAGGTTTAACCCCGTGATCACCCCCCGTCGCCAGTGTCACTAAGGCTGGGTTCACATTGCAGCGGTTTATGAGAACGGATGTGATTCGCACCGCACTGCAGTGCAAATCACATCCGATCTCTGTGCGATTCGAGTTCAGCCATTCGCCGCACCCGCCACACCCGCCGCAAATTCACACGGGACCCTTTTTTTGGTCCGCAGCAGAATCGGATCGCATGGGTGTTCACACCATGCGATCCGAGTTTGCAGATCGCACTGCGATATGCGAACTGATCTGGGGGTGTCATTAACATTTCACTGACACTCCCAGCAGTTCGCATAGGGCAGTGTGAACTGCCGCCGGGAGGCATGCAACGCGGGAACCCGCCGCGGATTCGTGGCATTCCCGCATCACTCCAGTGTGAACCCAGCCTAATAAGCGATCGTTTTTCTGATCGCTGTATTAGTGTCACAGGTGACGCTAGTTAGGCAGGTAGGTATTTAGGTTCGCCGCAGCTTTTTATAGCGCCAGGGACCCCCATATACTACCGCATAAAGCCCCCTGATTGCCCTCTAGTTAACCCTTTCACCAGTGATCACCATATAACTGTTACAGGTGACGCTGGTTGGTTAGTTATTTTTTTATAGTTTCAGGGCACCCGCCATTTATTACCTAATAAAGGTTTAACCCCCTGATCACCCGGCGGGTGTCATTTGTGACTGTAATAACTGTTAGGGCAGTTAGGGTTAGCTCCCTTTAGTTCTAAGGTACCCCCCTGACCCCCCCAATAAAGGTTTAACCCCGTGATCACCCCCCGTCGCCAGTGTCACTAAGGCTGGGTTCACATTGCAGCGGTTTATGAGAACGGATGTGATTCGCACCGCACTGCAGTGCAAATCACATCCGATCTCTGTGCGATTCGAGTTCAGCCATACAGATAGTATGGCTGAATTCGTGTCGCACCCGCCGCAAACTCGCACGGGACCCTTTTTTTGGTCCGCAGCAGAATCGGATCGCATGGGTGTTCAAACCATGCGATCCGAGTTTGCAGATCGCACTGCGATATGCGAACTGATCTGGGGGTGTCATTAACATTTCACTGACACTCCCAGCAGTTCGCATAGGGCAGTGTGAACTGCCGCCGGGAGGCATGCAATGCGGGAACCCGCCGCGGATTCGTGGCGTTCCCGCATCGCTCCAGTGTGAACCCAGCCTAATAAGCGATCGTTTTTCTGATCGCTGTATTAGTGTCACAGGTGACGCTAGTTAGGCAGGTAGGTATTTAGGTTCGCCGCAGCTTTTTATAGCGCCAGGGACCCCCATATACTACCGCATAAAGCCCCCTGATTGCCCCCTAGTTAACCCTTTCACCAGTGATCACCATATAACTGTTACAGGTGACGCTGGTTGGTTAGTTATTTTTTTATAGTTTCAGGGCACCCGCCATTTATTACCTAGTCTCACTAGTGTACCCCTAAATTTAGGGGTGTCTACTTTCCAAAATGAGGTCATTTGGGGGGGGGGTTTGTGCCATCTTGGCATTTTATGGCCTTCAAAACTGTAACGCCCTTAGAAAGCCTGAAGGCGGTGCTTGGTTTTCGGGCCCCGTACGCGGGTAGGCTCCCAAAAAGTCCCACATATGTGGTATCCCCGTACTCAGGAGAAGCAGCAGAATTTATTTTGGGGTGTCATTTCACATATGCCCATGGTATGCGTGAGCAATATATCATTTAGTGACAACTTTGTGAAAAAATAAAATAAAATAAAAAAGTTTGTAATTTTCCCGCAACTTGTGGCAAAATATAAAATATTCCATGGACTCAACATGCCTCTCAGCAAATAGCTTGGGGTGTCTACTTTCTAAAATGGGGTCATTTGTGGGGGTTTTGTGCCATCTTGGCATTTTATGGCCTTCAAAACTGTAATAGGTAGTGAGAAGTGAAATCAAAAATTTACGCCCTTAGAAAGCCTGATGGCGGTGCTTGGTTTTCGGGGCCCCGTACGCGGCTAGGCTCCCAAAAAGTCCCACATATGTGGTATCCCCGTACTCAGGAGAAGCAGCAGAATTTATTTTGGGGTGTCATTTCACATATGCCCATAGCATGTGTGAGCAATATATCATTTAGTGACAACTTTGTGTAAAAAAAAAAAAAAAAAAAAAAAGTTTGTAATTTTCCCTGAACTTGTGGCAAAATAGAAAATATTCCATGGACTCAACATGCCTCTCAGCAAATAGCTTGGGGTGTCTACTTTCTAAAATGGGGTCATTTGTGGGGGTTTTGTGCCATCTTGGCATTTTATGGCCTTCAAAACTGTAATAGGTAGTGAGAAGTGAAATCAAAAATTTACGCTCTTAGAAAGCCTGAAGGCGGTGCTTGGTTTTCGGGGCTAGGCTCCCAAAAAGTACCACATATGTGGTATCCCCGTACTCAGGAGAAGCAGCAGAATTTATTTTGGGGTGTCATTTCACATATGCCCATAGCATGTGTGAGCAATATATCATTTAGTGACAACTTTGTGTAAAAAAAAAAAAATAAATAATTTTTGTCATTATTCAATCGCTTGAGGCAAAAAAATAAAATATTCAATGGGCTCAACATGCCACTTATCAATTTCCTTAGGGGGTCTACTTTCCAAAATGGGGTCATTTGGGGGGGGGTTTGTACTGCCCTGCCATTTTAGCACCTCAAGAAATGAGATAGGCAGTGCAGATTTGCCTCCTCCTTACGTGGGCGAGTCCGTTCATTTCAAAAGTTGAGCGAACTGTTTGGCAAACAGTTCGCTGAAACAGTCCGCTCGTGTGTGGGCAAGTCCGCTCATGCAAATTTTGAGCGGACTGTTTGCCGAAACTGTTTGACGAACAAGGTTGGGCAAACAGTCCGCGCGTGTGTACGCGGCCTAACAGTTATATGGTGATCACTGGTGAAAGGGTTAACTAGGGGGCAATCAGGGGGCTTTATGCGGTAGTATATGGGGGTCCCTGGCGCTATAAAAAGCTGCGGCGAACCTAAATACCTACCTGCCTAACTAGCGTCACCTGTGACACTAATACAGCGATCAGAAAAACGATCGCTTATTAGGCTGGGTTCACACTGGAGCGATGCGGGAACGCCACAAATCCGCGGCGGGTTCCCGCATCGCATGCCTCCCGGCGGCAGTTCACACTGCCCTATGCGAACTGCTGGGTGTGTCAGTGAAATGTTAATGACACCCCCAGATTAGTTCGCATATCGCAGTGCGATCTGCAAACTTGGATCGCATGGTGTGAACACCCATGCGATCCGATTCTGCTGCGGACCAAAAAAAGGGTCCCGTGCGAGTTTGCGGCGGGTGCGGCGGGTGCGACGCGAATTCAGCCATACTATCTGTATGGCTGAACTCGAATCGCACAGAGATCGGATGTGATTTGCACTGCAGTGCGGTGCGAATCACATCCGTTCTCATAAACCGCTGCAATGTGAACCCAGCCTTAGTGACACTGGCGACGGGGGGTGATCACGGGGTTAAACCTTTATTGGGGGGGTTAGGGGGGTACCTTAGAACTAAAGGGGGCTAACCCTAACTGCCCTAACAGTTATTACAGTCACAAATGACACCCGCCGGGTGATCAGGGGGTTAAACCTTTATTAGGTAATAAATGGCGGGTGCCCTGAAACTATAAAAAAATAACTAACCAACCAGCGTCACCTGTAACAGTTATATGGTGATCACTGGTGAAAGGGTTAACTAGGGGGCAATCAGGGGGCTTTATGCGGTAGTATATGGGGGTCCCTGGCGCTATAAAAAGCTGCGGCGAACCTAAATACCTACCTGCCTAACTAGCGTCACCTGTGACACTAATACAGCGATCAGAAAAATGATCGCTTATTAGGCTGGGTTCACACTGGAGCGATGCGGGAACGCCACGAATCCGCGGCGGGTTCCCGCATCGCATGCCTCCCGGCGGCAGTTCACACTGCCCTATGCGAACTGCTGGGAGTGTCAGTGAAATGTTAATGACACCCCCAGATCAGTTCGCATATCGCAGTGCGATCTGCAAACTCGGATCGCATGGTGTGAACACCCATGCGATCCGATTCTGCTGCGGGCCAAAAAAAGGGTCCCGTGCGAATTTGCGGCGGGTGCGGTGGGTGCGGCGGGTACGATGCGAATTCAGCCATACTATCTGTATGGCTGAACTCGAATCGCACAGAGATCGGATGTGATTTGCACTGCAGTGCGGTGCGAATCACATTCGTTCTCATAAACCGCTGCAATGTGAACCCAGCCTTAGTGACACTGGCGACGGGGGGTGATCACGGGGTTAAACCTTTATTGGGGGGGTTAGGGGGGTACATTAGAACTAAAGGGGGCTAACCCTAACTGCCCTAACAGTTATTACAGTCACAAATGACACCAATGCAAAAAAAAAAAAAAAATTACATTGGTGTCACTGTGACTGGGGGGCAGGGGTAATTGGGGGGGTGATCGGGGGGTAAAGGGGGGGTGTGAGTGTGCCTGGCATGTTCTACTGTGTAGTGACGTGTTGGTGCAACTCACCGATCCTCTCTCCTCGGTGTCGGAACGAAAAATACCGACACGGAGGAGAGAACACATCACTTCCTCTCCTGTGTTTACATTACAGGAGAGGAAGTGATGTCACGAAGGATTTCTATTCGTCGGGAGCGATCGCGAGGGGGTGGCCACGAATGAATTGCCGTCCCCTCGTCCGGGATCGCTCCCGTACGAATACCGACCGCCGCAGGCACCGGGCGGGGGCCCGACCCGCGGGAAGGCAGGGACGTACATGTACGCCCTTATGCCTGCCCGTGCCATGCTGTCGACGTACATCGTCGTGCGGCGGTCGGCAAGTGGTTAAAGTCTGGTATGGATTTTGGGGGAGACCCCACGCCGTTTTCTTTTTATTGCCGGAATTCTTTTTTTCACATTCAGCTGTCAGAGGGGAAACCCGATGACAGCTGATAGTCATCAGTTGTTAAGGACGCCAAAATTCGGGTTACAGGCCCGCTGCTTAACCAATTCAGCCCTGGAAGATTTTACCCCCTTCCTGACCAGAGCACTTTTTGCGATTCGGCACTGCGTTGCTTCAACTGACAATTGCGCGGTCGTGCGACGTGGCTCCAAAACAAAATTGACATCCTTTTTTCCCCACAAATAGAGCTTTCTTTTGGTGGTATTTGATCCCCTCTGTGGTTTTAATTTTTTGTGCTATAAACAAAAAAAAGAGCAACAATTTTGAAAAAAAAACGCATTCTTTTTACTTTTTCCTATAATAAATATCTCCCAAAAATATATGTTAAAAAAAAAAAAAAATTCCCTCAGTTTAGGCCGATACGTATTCTTCTACATATTATTGGTAAAAAAATCACAATAAGCGTCTATTGATTGTTTTGTGCAAAAGTTATAGCGTTTACAAAATAGGGGATAGTTTTATGGCATTTTTATTAATATATATATATATTTTTTTAAATGGAGGCGATCAGTGATTTTGATCATGACTGCGACATTATGGCGGACACATCGGACATTTTGACACATTTTTGGGACCATTGTCATTTATACAGCAATCAGTGCTACACAAATGCACTGATTCCTGTGTAAATGACACTGGCAGTGAAGGGGTTAACCACTAGGGGGCAGTGTAGGGGTTAAGTGTGTCCTGGGGAGTTATTCTAACTGTGGGGGGGGGCGTGGCTACAATAAAAATGATAAAACAAATAAAAATGAAAGGAACAGTTTAAAAATATAATAAAAAAGCAAAATAAATAATAATAAAAAATAAAAATAAAAAAGCACCCTGTCCCTTCCGTGCTCATGTGCAAAAGTGAATGCAATCATCAGTCTGGTGTCATATATAAAAAGCAATTGCACCATGCATGTGAGGTATCACCGCAAAGGTCAGATCGAGGGCAGTCATTTTAGTAGTAGACCTCCACTGTAAATCTAAAATGGTAACCTGTAAAGACTTTTAAAAATGTATGTAGTTTGTCGCCGCTGCACGTTTCTGCGCAATTTTAAAGCATGTCGTGTTTGGTATCCATGTACTCGGCATAAGATCACCTTTTTTTTATTTCATCAAATATTTGGGCAATATAGTGTGTTTTAGTGCGTTAACCACTTCAGCCCCGGACCATTTTGCTGGTCAAAGACCAGACCACTTTTTGTGATTCGGCATTGCGTCGCTTTAAACGACAATTGAGCGGCCGTGCAACGTGGCTCCAAAATGAAATTGACGTCCTTTTTTTCCCATAAATAGAGCTTTCTTTTGGTGGTATTTGATCACCCCTGCGTTTTTTATTTTTTGAGCTATAAACAAAAATAGAGCGACCATTTTGAAAAAAACGCATTATTGTTTTACTTTTTGTTATAATAAATATCCCCCAAAAATATATTAAAAAAAACAATTTTTTCCCTCAGTTTAGGCCGATACGTATTCTTCTACATATTTTTGGTAAAAAAAATTGCAATAAGCGATTATTGATTGGTTTGTGCAAACGTTATAGCGTTTACAAAATAGGGGATAGTTTTATGGCATTTTTAATAATAATTTTTTTTTACTAGTAATGGCGGCGATCAGTGATTTTTATTGTGACTGCGACATTGTGGCGGACACATCCGACATTTTTGACACATTTTTGGGACCATTGTCATTTATACAGCAATCAGTGCTATATAAATGCAGTGATTCCTGTGTAAATGACACTGGCAGTGAAGAGGTTAACCAGTGGGTGGCAGTGTAGGGGTTAAGTGTTCCTAGGGCTGTGTTACTAGCTGTTGGGGGGCTGGGCTTTAATTTAGTGAACACTGATCTCTGCTTCAATCACATGGAGCAGAGATCAGCGTCACTAGTTGCTAGGCAGAACGGGGAGATGTTGTTTACAACGGCATTTCTCCGTTCAGCCACCCCATGAGACGATCGGGGGTATGCCCGCGGCGATCGAGTCCGCGGGACCCGCAACCGGACTCACGAGGGTCCCGATCAGCACGCGGCCGCGCCGCCGCCGGCGCGCTCATGATGGCAGGGCAGCAAATTTAAAGGGATGTACAGGTACGCCCATTTGCCTGCCCGTGCCATTCTGCCGACGTACATCGGCGTGCGCCGGTCGGGATCCAGTTAAAATAAGAAATCTGTGTTTTTTCCCAAAAAATTGGATTTAAAAAATCGCTGCGCAAATACTGTGTGAAAAAAAAAAAAAAAAAACACCCACCCTTTTAATCTGTAGGAACTTTACTTTAAAAAATATATATATATATAATGTTTGGGGGTTAAAAACATTTTCTTGCAAAAAAAATATATTATTTCATGTAAACAAAAAGTGTCAGAAAGGGCTTTGTCTTCAAGTGGTTAGAAGAGTGGGTGATGTGTGACATAAGCTTCTAAATGTTGTGCATAAAATGCCAGGACAGTTCAAACCCCCCCCAAAATGACCCCTTTTTGGAAAGTAGACACCCCAAGATATTTGCTGAGAGGCATGTTGAGTATATGGAATATTTTATATTTTGTCACAAGTTTTGGGAAAATTACACTTTTATTTCACAAAGTTGTCTCTAAATAATATGATGTTGAAACATGGCATGGTTATATGTGGACTTACACCCCAAAATAAATTCTACTGCTTCTCCTGAGTATGGGGATAGCTCATGTGTGGGACTTTTATTGGAGCCTAGCGGCATACAGGACCCTGAAATCCAATCACCACCTTCAGGCTTTCTAAAGCCGCATACACACGGGGTGGACTGTCTGGCCAACTTAGTCTGTCAGACAATCCGACGGACAGTCCATCATACTTTCGAATGAACGGACTTGACCACACACGGCACTTTATGAGCGGACTAATACGGCGTACTAAGTCCGCCGTACTATCCGCCCTACTTTTGAAATGAACGGACTCGCCCACACACGCGGTGGAAAGTCCGCTCATTTCGAGCGCGTCTCCAGGTAGGCGGGGCCCGCGAAGGAGACGTCGCTGGCCCCGCCGCCTGGTATGGACTTAAAGGGGAACCCCAACGCCGAAAAAAATCGGCGTGGGGGTCCCCCCCAAGTCCACAACAGACCCTTGTCCTAGCACGCTACCCGGCCAGCCAGGAAAGGGGGCGAGCGAGCGCCCCCCCCCCCCCCCCTCCTGAGCCGTACCAGGCCATGTGCCCTCAACATGGGGGGGTGCCTTGGGGAAGGGGGGGCCGCACGGCCCCCACCCCAAAGCACCTTGTCCCCATGTTGATGAGGAAAAGGGCCTCTTCCCGACAACCCTGGCCGTTGGTTGTCGGGGTCTGCGGGCGGGGGGCTTATCGGAATCCGGGAGCCCCCTTTAATAAGGGGGCCCCCGGATACCGGCCCCCCACCCTATGTGAATGAGTATGGGGTACAATGTACCCCTACCCATTCACCTGTAAAATAAAAGTACAAAAAAAAACACAACACACGAGATAAAATACTTTTATCTTATTGCACAGCTCCGGGGGTCTTCCGTCTTTGGAGGTCTTCTTGCCGGACTCCTCCGCTATCTTCTTGTAGCTCTTTTGCTAGCGGTGGAGTCCGGCTTTCTTCCTCGCCGCCGGCCTCTTCTCCCGACTTCGGGGGTCTTGTCCCCCTCTTCGGTTCTTCTGCCGGGCCACCACGCCTTCTTCTAGCTCTTTTACAGGCGGTGGACCGGTCTTCTGTCGCCGCCGCCGCCGCCCGTTCTTGTTCTTCTTCTTCTTCTTCTTCTTCTCCTGGAGATGTTGCCTTGACGATCTCTCCGGCCGGAATGCCAGGGACGCGCTCCGCTGCCACTTATATAGGGACAAGGGGCGGTGTCACATAGCTTTATGTCACATGGGTTGGTCACATGGGTTGAGGTCACATGGGCACTATGACATCGTAAGGGGTCCGGGGTCACCATGTGACACCAACCCATGTGACATAAAGCCATGTGACACCGCCCCTTGTCCCTATATAAGTGGCAGCGGAGCGCGTCCCTGGCATTCCGGCCGGAGAGATCGTCGAGGCAACATCTCCAGGAGAAGAAGAAGAAGAAGAACGGGCGGCGGCAGCGGCGACAGAAGACCGGGCCACCGCCTGTAAAAGAGCTATAAGGCGCGGTGGCCCGGCAGAAGAACCGAAGAGGGGGACAAGACCCCCGAAGTCGGGAGAAGAGGCCGGCGGCGAGGAAGAAAGCCGGACTCCTCCGCTAGCAAAAGAGCTACAAGAAGATAGAGGAGGAGTTCGGCGAGAAGACCCCCGAAGACGGAAGAATTTTAGTATTTTATCTCGTGTGTTGTGTTTTTTTTTGTACTTTTATTTTACAGGTGAATGGGTAGGGGTACATTGTACCCCATACTCATTCACATAGGGTGGGGGGCCGGTATACGGGGGCCCCCTTATTAAAGGGGGCTCCCGGATTCCGATAAGCCCCCCGCCCGCAGACCCCGACAACCAACGGCCAGGGTTGTCGGGAAGAGGCCCTTGTGCTCATCAACATGGGGACAAGGTGCTTTGGGGTGGGGGGGCCGCGCGGCCCCCCTTCCCCAAGGCACCCCCCCATGTTGAGGGCACGCGGCCTGGTACGGTTTAGGAGGGGGGGCGCTCGCTCGCCCCCCTTTCCTGGCCGGCCGGGTAGCGTGCTCGGACAAGGGTCTGTTGTGGACTTGGGGGGGACCCCCACGCCGATTTTTTTCGGCGTTGAGGTTCCCCTTTAAGTCCATACCAGGCGGCGGGGCCAGCGACGTCTCCTTCGCGGGCCCCGCCTACCTGGATACCCGCTCGAAATGAGCGGACTTTTCTCCGGGCGGGAAAAGTCCGCTCATTTCAAAAGTACGGCGGACTGGCACACACACGGGCGGATTGTCCGCCGAAATGCGAGTACGACGGACAGTATTTCGAACATTCCGAAATACTTAGTCCGCCAGACTGCACGCTGAAAAATCCGCTGAAGCCCACACACGAGCCGACTGTCCGCTGAAATGTGTTTCGGCGGACTAAGTAGGCCAGACAGTCCGCCCGTGTGTACGCGGCTTTAGGATGTAAAATGGTGATTTCACTTCCTCACTACCTATCACAGTTTCGGAGGCCCTGAAATGTCAAGATAGCACAACTCCCCCCCAATGACCCCATTTTGGAAATTAGACACCCCAAGCTATTTGCTGATAAGCATGTTGAGTATATGGAATATTTGAAATTTTGTTACAAGTTTCAGGAAATTTAAAAAAAATTTTTTTACACAAAGTTGTCACTAAATAATATATTGCTCACGTATGCCATGGTTATTTGTGGAATTGCACCCCAAAATACATTCTGCTGCTTCTCCTGAGTACCGGGATACCACATGTGTGAGACTTTTTTGGAGCCTAGCCATCTACAGGACCCTGAAAACCAATCACCGCCTTCAAGCTGTCTAAAGGCGTAAAATTATGATTTTTACACCTCACTACCTATCACAGTTACGGAGGCCCTGAAGTGTCCAGATAGCACACCCCCCCCCCCAAATGAACCCATGTTGGAAACTAGACACCTCAAGGTATTTGCTAAGAGGCATAGTGAGTATTTTGCAGATTTTAATTATTTTCGAAAATGAAGAAAGAAAATAAAATGTTATTTTTTTTTTGTTTTTTCAAAACCTTGTGACACAAAGCGAGATCTGCACAATACTCAACATTCCCCCCCAGCAGATAGCTTGGGGTGTCTACTTTCCAAAATGGTGTCATTTAGGGGGGTGTGTTATCTGGGCATTTCATGGCCTCCGAAACTGTGATAGGTAGTGAGGAGTGAAATCAAAAATGTGCGCCCTTAGAAATCCTGAAGGTGGTGATTTGGTGTCCTGTACGCGGCTAGACTGCCAAAAAATCCCACACATGAGGTATCCCCGTACTCAGGAGAAGCAGAATGTATTTTGGGGTGTAAATCCACATATAACCATGGCATGCTTGAATAATATATCATTTAGTGACAACGTTGTGTAAAAAAAATGTAATGTTCATGAAACTTGTGGCAAAATATAAAATATTCCATGGACTCAACATGCCCCTCAGCAATTTCCTTGGGGTGTCTACTTTCCAAAATGGGGTCATTTGGGGGGTTGTACTGCCCTGCCATTTTAGCACCTCAAGAAATGAGATAGGTAGTCATAAACTAAAAGCTGCGTAAATTCCAGATAATGTTCCCTAGACATGTGCATTCATTTTCGTCCGAATGCATTTTCGTCCGAATTTCAGGTATTTTCGTTTTCGTTTTGACAAACGATAACGAAAGTGCAGGTTCCGAAAAACGAAAGATCCGACATAAATAAATGCTTTTTTTCGTTTTCGTTGTTACAACAGTTCGATATAGAATAGGAGATTCGAAGTGACCGTTCGATATAGAATAGGAGATTCGACGTGACTCCATATGTCTATTGAACCTGTGGTCGAATGTGCCTAAGTTTCGTTTACCTCTATTAGTATTATTATATAGAAAAGCTTCGACAGAGAGTAAATATTCGACATAGAGAGAACAGAATCGACAGAGAGAAACGATACTGGAATTGGGTGGGGGAAGTAAATAAAAAAAAATAATGATAATATTCGATGGGATCGTTGCACGTTTATAATAATATTCGACGGGATCGTTGCACGTGTATAATAATATTCGACGGGATCGTTGCACGTTTATAATAATATTCGACGGGATCGTCGCAACTATACGACACTGCAATCGTACATTTCGGCAATCGAATGCTCCGCCTATAGGCTATATAGTTTAGCAGCTCCATCGAATCTTCTTTATCCATTCGACAGATACCATAAGCCTTCCAAGACAGATTCGACCGTAATTCATGTGGAATTTTTGCACGAAAAACGAAATAAATAAAAACGAATTTCGGGAGTAACTAAATAAATAAAATTTACGGACGAAAACGAAAAAACGAAACGAAATATTCTAGTCTGCACATGTCTAATGTTCCCTAGTTTGTAGACGCTATAACTTTTGAGCAAACCAATAAATATATGATTATTGACATTTTTTTTTTTACCAAAGACATGTGGCTGAATACATTTTGGCCTAAATGTATGACTAAAATTGAGTTTATTATTTTTTTATAACAAAAAGTAGAAAATATAATTTTTTTTTCAAAATTTTCGGTCTTTTTCCCTTTATATTGCAAAAAATAAAAATCGCAGAGGCAATCAAATACCATCAAAAGCAAGCTCTATTTGTGGGAAAAAAAGGAGCAAATTTTGTTTGGGTAGAACATTGCATGACCGCGCAATTACCAGATAAATCAGCGCAGTGCCAAATTGTAAAAAGTGCTCCGGTCATTGAGCAGCCAAATTCTCCAGGGCTGAAGTGGTTAATGTCGGCAATTGTTTGTTTATATTCTGCGGTCAGTGTCCAGCTGGCAGCAGATGAGTTCTGGTTGTAAAGGACGCCGTGGCCAGTTTGCCGGCCCGTTACTTAACAACCATCTATTCTTTACACAGAATTCAGGTCAGTCGATCAATTTTCGACCAATTTGAATAGTAATTGTTCCAAAAATTTAGATTTTTTGTGAAAATTTATAAATTAAACTAAACAAATTCCAAAAGCGAATAACAAAACAAAACTAGTAACGTAACATTTTTCTGCTCTGCACTTGCTTAGACCTTATTATCACTTCCCTGTTACTCAGAACTGGAGCCAACGTGGCAGTAGGTCTCAGCTGCAGGAACATTGGTGCCAATTGGTTGATCCTGCCTTATGTCACCCCCCTCTATGCTGAAGGTCAACAGGAAGCTGAGCTCAGCCTCACCCTGTGTAGGAGGACGTCACCCCTCCCCCCTCCACATTCCTCTCCGGTGTCAGAGACTTTCAGTTTCTTTCTCTTCTGCTGTCAGCGATGGCGTCTGGTGATCTGAGAGCCGAGTTGAAATGTACCGTCTGTTTGAACATTTATACCGATCCTGTAATGCTGAGTTGTGGTCACAACTTCTGCCGAGTCTGTATTGATCGTGTGCTGGATACACAGAAGGGGTCTGGAGGATATTCCTGTCCTGTATGCAGAAAAAGATCCAGGAGTCGTCCTGCACTGCACAGGAACATAACACTACGTAACATAGCAGAGACTTTCCTGTCTACTCAGCCAAATCAGGAGGAGTCCGGGGTCTTCTGTACTCACTGTGTGGACTATCCTGTACCTGCTGTTAGATCCTGTCTGCACTGTGAGGTTTCTCTGTGTGATAAACACCTGAGAGTCCACAAAAAGTCCCCAGAACACGTCTTTTGTGACCCCACCTTGTCCATGGAGAGCAGGAAATGCTCCGTCCATAAGGAAGTTTTGAAGTATTTTTGCACCAAAGATAACGCCTGTATCTGTGTGTCCTGCAGTTTGGCTGGAGAACATCGGGGACACCAGGTGGAGTCACTGGATGAGGCTTCTGAGAAGAAGAAGGAGACACTGAGGAATGTTCAGCAGAAACTTCTGACAAAGAGAGAGAAGACGGAGGAAAGAGTCCAGAGTCTGCAGGAACACCGGAGGAAAGTAGAAGAAGAAGCAGCCGGTGACACCGAGAGAGTCACTGCCCTGTTTAGAGATCTCAGGTAGACATGTGCACTGATAAAAAATTAATTTGTTTTCTTTTCATTCTTTTTTTGCTTTTTTTTGGAAATTTGGAAATTAGAAAATTCGGAAATTCAGAAATCAGAAAATTCTGATTTTCAAATTTTTGAATTTCCAGCTTTCTGAAGTTTGAATTTCAAATTTCCGAATATTCAAATTTTCTAATTTCCGAATTTGCCAAATTCTGAATTTTCCAATTTCCAAATTTAGAATTTTCTAATATACAAATTTTTATATTTTAAAAATGTGAAAATCTAAAAATGTGAAAATATTAACCACTTGCCGACCGCCGCACGACGATGTACGTCGACAGAATGGCACGGGCAGGCATATGGGCGTACATGTACGTCCCTGCCTTCCCGCGGGTGGGGGGCCCGATCAGGCCCCCCCCCGGTGCCAGCAGCGGTCGGTATCCGTGCAGGAGCGATCCGAGATGAGGGGGCGGCCATTCATTCATGGCCACCCCCTCGCGATCGCTCCTGACGAATGGGAGTGAAGCATTGCATCACTTCCTCTCCTGTAATGTAAACACAGGAGAGGAAGTGATGTAATCTCTCCTCCGTGTCGGTATTTTTCGTTCCGGCACCGAGGAGAGAGCATCGGTGAGTTGCACCAACACGACACTTCACAGTAGAACATGCCAGGCACACTCACACCCCCCCTTTACCCCCCGATCACCCACCAATTACCCCTGCCCCCCCAGTCACAGTGACACCAATTGCATTTTTTTTTTTTTGCATTGGTGTCATTTGTGACTCTAATAACTGTTAGGGCAGTTAGGGTTAGCCCCCTTTAGTTTCTAATGTACCCCCCTAACCCCCCCAATAAAGGTTTAACCCCGTGATCACCCCCCGTCGCCAGTGTCACTAAGGCTGGGTTCACATTGCAGCGGTTTATGAGAACGGATGTGATTCGCACCGCACTGCAGTGCAAATCACATCCGATCTCTGTGCGATTCGAGTTCAGCCATTCGCCGCACCCGCCACACCCGCCGCAAATTCACACGGGACCCTTTTTTTGGTCCGCAGCAGAATCGGATCGCATGGGTGTTCACACCATGCGATCCGAGTTTGCAGATCGCACTGCGATATGCGAACTGATCTGGGGGTGTCATTAACATTTCACTGACACTCCCAGCAGTTCGCATAGGGCAGTGTGAACTGCCGCCGGGAGGCATGCAACGCGGGAACCCGCCGCGGATTCGTGGCATTCCCGCATCACTCCAGTGTGAACCCAGCCTAATAAGCGATCGTTTTTCTGATCGCTGTATTAGTGTCACAGGTGACGCTAGTTAGGCAGGTAGGTATTTAGGTTCGCCGCAGTTTTTTATAGCGCCAGGGACCCCCATATACTACCGCATAAAGCCCCCTGATTGCCCTCTAGTTAACCCTTTCACCAGTGATCACCATATAACTGTTACAGGTGACGCTGGTTGGTTAGTTATTTTTTTATAGTTTCAGGGCACCCGCCATTTATTACCTAATAAAGGTTTAACCCCCTGATCACCCGGCGGGTGTCATTTGTGACTGTAATAACTGTTAGGGCAGTTAGGGTTAGCTCCCTTTAGTTCTAAGGTACCCCCCTGACCCCCCCAATAAAGGTTTAACCCCGTGATCACCCCCCGTCGCCAGTGTCACTAAGGCTGGGTTCACATTGCAGCGGTTTATGAGAACGGATGTGATTCGCACCGCACTGCAGTGCAAATCACATCCGATCTCTGTGCGATTCGAGTTCAGCCATACAGATAGTATGGCTGAATTCGTGTCGCACCCGCCGCAAACTCGCACGGGACCCTTTTTTTGGTCCGCAGCAGAATCGGATCGCATGGGTGTTCAAACCATGCGATCCGAGTTTGCAGATCGCACTGCGATATGCGAACTGATCTGGGGGTGTCATTAACATTTCACTGACACTCCCAGCAGTTCGCATAGGGCAGTGTGAACTGCCGCCGGGAGGCATGCAATGCGGGAACCCGCCGCGGATTCGTGGCGTTCCCGCATCGCTCCAGTGTGAACCCAGCCTAATAAGCGATCGTTTTTCTGATCGCTGTATTAGTGTCACAGGTGACGCTAGTTAGGCAGGTAGGTATTTAGGTTCGCCGCAGCTTTTTATAGCGCCAGGGACCCCCATATACTACCGCATAAAGCCCCCTGATTGCCCCCTAGTTAACCCTTTCACCAGTGATCACCATATAACTGTTACAGGTGACGCTGGTTGGTTAGTTATTTTTTTATAGTTTCAGGGCACCCGCCATTTATTACCTAGTCTCACTAGTGTACCCCTAAATTTAGGGGTGTCTACTTTCCAAAATGAGGTCATTTGGGGGGGGGTTTGTGCCATCTTGGCATTTTATGGCCTTCAAAACTGTAACGCCCTTAGAAAGCCTGAAGGCGGTGCTTGGTTTTCGGGCCCCGTACGCGGGTAGGCTCCCAAAAAGTCCCACATATGTGGTATCCCCGTACTCAGGAGAAGCAGCAGAATTTATTTTGGGGTGTCATTTCACATATGCCCATGGTATGCGTGAGCAATATATCATTTAGTGACAACTTTGTGAAAAAATAAAATAAAATAAAAAAGTTTGTAATTTTCCCGCAACTTGTGGCAAAATATAAAATATTCCATGGACTCAACATGCCTCTCAGCAAATAGCTTGGGGTGTCTACTTTCTAAAATGGGGTCATTTGTGGGGGTTTTGTGCCATCTTGGCATTTTATGGCCTTCAAAACTGTAATAGGTAGTGAGAAGTGAAATCAAAAATTTACGCCCTTAGAAAGCCTGATGGCGGTGCTTGGTTTTCGGGGCCCCGTACGCGGCTAGGCTCCCAAAAAGTCCCACATATGTGGTATCCCCGTACTCAGGAGAAGCAGCAGAATTTATTTTGGGGTGTCATTTCACATATGCCCATAGCATGTGTGAGCAATATATCATTTAGTGACAACTTTGTGTAAAAAAAAAAAAAAAAAAAAAAAGTTTGTAATTTTCCCTGAACTTGTGGCAAAATAGAAAATATTCCATGGACTCAACATGCCTCTCAGCAAATAGCTTGGGGTGTCTACTTTCTAAAATGGGGTCATTTGTGGGGGTTTTGTGCCATCTTGGCATTTTATGGCCTTCAAAACTGTAATAGGTAGTGAGAAGTGAAATCAAAAATTTACGCTCTTAGAAAGCCTGAAGGCGGTGCTTGGTTTTCGGGGCTAGGCTCCCAAAAAGTACCACATATGTGGTATCCCCGTACTCAGGAGAAGCAGCAGAATTTATTTTGGGGTGTCATTTCACATATGCCCATAGCATGTGTGAGCAATATATCATTTAGTGACAACTTTGTGTAAAAAAAAAAAAAAAATTGTCATTATTCAATCGCTTGAGGCAAAAAAATAAAATATTCAATGGGCTCAACATGCCACTTATCAATTTCCTTAGGGGGTCTACTTTCCAAAATGGGGTCATTTGGGGGGGTTTGTACTGCCCTGCCATTTTAGCACCTCAAGGAATGAGATAGGCAGTCGTAAACTAAAAGCTGCGTAAATTCCAGAAAACGTACCTTAGTTTGTAGATGTGACAACTTTTGCGCAAACCAATAAATATACAGTTATTGACTTTTTTTTTACCAAAGACATGTGGCTGAATACATTTTGGCCTAAATGTATGACTAAAATTGAGTTTATTGGATTTTACTTATAAAAAAAAAGTAGAAAATATCATTTTTTTCAAAATTTGCGGTCTTTTTACGTTTATATCGCAAAAAATAAAAATCGCAGAGGCAATCAAATACCATCAAAAGAAAGCTCTATTTGTGGGAAGAAAAGGACGCAAATTTTGTTTGGGTACAACATTGCATGACCGCGCAATTACCAGTTAAAGCAGCGCAGTGCCAAATTGTAAAAAGACCTCTGGTCATTGACCAGCAAAATGGTCCGGTCTGAAAGTGGTTAAAAAAAGCAAGAAAATCTGTAAAATTTGAAATAATAACTAAGCATTGAATTATAGGTATTGGAATTTCTTTTCAAATTTGGCTATTAGTGAATGTAACAAATACAATTGTATCTGAAGTTATGAATTATCCGAAATAAAGAATGCAGCATCTAAACAAATGGAATGGAATAAATTAATAATGAATAATATTAAGGTTTTGTTATTATTATTATTGTTATTTATTATTATTAGATCATTACTTTCCTTTTGTTTAGATTAGTTATTTCAGATAATTTGTAACTTTGGATACATTCATATTCATTACATTCACTAACAGCCAAATTTGAAAGAAAATTCCAATACCTATAATTTAATATTTATTATTGTTTCATTTTTATTTCAGATTTATGGGTTTTTAAACTTTCAGATTTACATTATTTAGAATTTTCTGATTTTCATTCCTATTTTTGAATTTTCAAATTTACACATTTTTGAATTTTCAGATATTCATTCTTCTTTTTGAATCTTCAAATTTGTAAATTTTCAAATTTACAAATTTTAGAATTTTCAAATTTCTTAATTTAGAATTTTTGAATTTCTGAATTTTCCAAAATTTAGAATTTCCGAATTCTAATTTTGAAAATCTCAATTTTCCAAAATCTCAAATTTCCCAAATTTTTAATTTCTGAAATTTTTATTTTTCCAATTTCTGAATTCCGAATTTCAGAAAATTTAAAATTTCGGAAAGTTTGGAAATTCGAAACACGGAAATTCGGAAACTTGGAAATTCTAAATTTCAAAAACTCAGAAATTCAAAAGTTTGGAAAATTGGAAATTTCAGAATTGACAAATTTGTCAAAATTCGCTAATAAACAAATTCAGAATTAAATGAATTGCACATGTCTAATCTCAGGAGACGTCTGGAAGACCTGGAGAAGAGAGCCCTGAGGGACATCTCTGGGAGGGCAGAGTGGATCTCCATCTCCATCCGGGATCTGGAAATAAAGAAGGAGGAGCTGTCCAGGAAGTTGCGTCACATTGAGGAGCTGTGTAACGTGACGGATCCACTGACTGTCTTACAGGAATCAGACACAGGTGACTTGTGTGATACTGAGGATGGAGATAATGAGGACAGAGAGAGACATGAGGAGCTCCTCCATGATGGAGGGGGTCTGGATGTGGCGGGGGTCTTACACACAGGTTTATCTGATATAATAACAGAGGTAAATGTATACTTCTATATACAGGGAGCTGCAGACATATTACTGGATGGAAACACAGCTGATAATAATCTACAGATATCAGATGATAGGAAAACTGTATCCTGGTCAGATAGAAACCAGAATCACCCAGAAACACCAGAGAGATTCCAGGATTCTCAGGTGTTGAGCAGTCGGAGTTTCTCCTCAGGGAGACATTACTGGGAAGTGGATGTCGGGGGGTCAGATTGGTGGACAGTCGGGATGTGTTACCCCAGTATAGAGAGGGGAGGGGAGGAGTCAGAGATTGGATGTAATAAGAAGTCCTGGGGATTGGACAGGTGTAATAATCAGTATCAGGTGATATATGACAGTAAAGTGATCTTCTTACCCACCAATCCCTCCAGTAACAGAGTCAGGATATATCTGGATTATGAGGCCGGGCGGATCTCCTTTTATGATCTGTGTGACCCGATCCGACACCTCCACACCTTCACCACCACCTTCACTGAGCCCCTCCATGCTGTGATATGTGTATGGGGAGGTTGTATAAAGATATGTGGGGGGAGGAGGGAGATGTGAGAACTCCGCCCACAGTCTGGTGACATCACAGTGGACGGATGGTGGGATTGGTTCATTGATCAGCCAATGATTGGAGGAAGTGGTGGCTCCTGGGAGAAGTCTGAGGGCCTCCTTCTGAAAATACTAGTTCCCTGGCTGTGTGTAATGTAAGAACTTATAAAGTGGTAGTAAAGACAAAATATAAAATGACGGATATGACGGCGTCTGTCACTGACATGAACACAGCAGTCTTTGTTTTTTCGGAGTCCTCCTGGAATTTTGTTCTTTTACCTGTTGGTTCTGCTGTTATTTCCCAACTTCCTATAACAGACCAATCTGTCCCGCAAAAGTGGCAGTTAGAGGGTTGGGACAAACCATTCACCACTGACAGGGGTGCTTACAATGATCAGCTTTTATTCATTGATGTAAAACATTTATCCCAAAATGAGACACAAATGTTGGTGTAACGGCTTATAAAGTGTTATCTGGAGTTCTGGAGTTATGTAAAGTCCATCTAAATCTACTAGTCCATCCAACACCCCCCTCTCCAGACAAGGCTGCTGTCCAAGGAGGTCTCCACTGCCCCTCCATAGGTAGAGGAGCTGCCCTAAGACAAGATTTTTAATTCATATTCATTTTTGTAATTTTTGTTATTTATGGTTCCCTCTTCCCTCTGATATAGTGTGAATAACAATTGGTTTGTATTTGTAGTAAGAATTTTTAATTGTATTATGTAAGCAAGTTATGTTTTGTGAGCAATGGATTATCCATTAAGCCTTGAGTGGGACTGAGGCTGCGCACAAAATGTGGTGTATCCTATTGGTCTTTACGATCGATCGGTACACTATAAAGAACGTTGACCCTGTGACTAGGTACTCTTCCTGAGGACGTGAAAACGAAACGTACGTGGAGGCGGTACCTGGTCACGTTCGTATACGCACAGTTCCGGACGTTTTGGTTGTCGGCTGCTTTCGGTGGAACGCATGCCGTACACAACGAGGAACTACGAACCTACCACGAAACGATTTGTTTAAGCGAGCAGCCCCAGTGCCAGGTCGGGCACCGGAAAATGTAAGCAACCATTTGGCTTTATGTTTTTAAATTTTTTTTTAATTAAAACGGTGTTACACTATGGATATTGTTTGCTCTCCTTTTTTATGCCCTGTCTGAGTCTATGAGGAGGAAGGTTTTTTCCATAGAGACCCATCTTATTCCGTGTGAGCAGGGAATCACCTGCACAAGCTCAGCTGACTATCTTTTTAATTAAAGTAGTCAACACCATCTGGTAAGAAGACAACTATATCTTCACGGTTGGGTGTTGTCCGTGTCCAAATCTTGGTGAAGGGACATTTCACAATTCTTTAGAAGATTTCAGTCTTTTTTGGCAAATGGATATAGACGGAGTCTATCACTAAATGAATCACTGTGTGGACTGTGGATATATGTTGTTCTCTAGCATCTAATTGGGACTTTATTATTTATTAACTTTTTGCAATTGTCTTATGATCATTATTGTATGGTGACAGGTTGTCTATCACTTTAGTCGTTTATGATTATTAAGTTTTACACTTTTTTGTAATTAATGTTTATATTTCAGCACCCCTATCATTACCATATTTTCAGTACAATAAGTTTTTTTTTTTTATTGTTTCTAGGGAGCAGCTATAAATGTTTCACTCAGCTAGTTTTGAGTCACAGATTATTTAATTTTTTTTTCACATATTATTTTATTAAGTGGCGCAGAGTTTATTTACTGCTGTTTTTCAGTCGTATGTACACAAGCTCCAATAATTGTCATTTCTGTTTTTGGGATTTATTACCACTTTAAGTCTCCGACCCGGAACAAGCATGGGGGGAATAAGAATAAGAAAAGAGTCAGAATTCCTTATCTCTATACTTGTTCCGGGTCACAGACTGAGACAGTAATGAAGGCAAAGCATCAGCATGACAGCCAGGGAACTAGCATTCTCACAAGGAGAGTAATGGTAGAAATGGCGGCCCCCATGATTCTCTCATGACAGGGGCCCTTTAACCCTTTCTCTTCCAGAACCATTTTAGCATTTTTTTTGTACACATTGTTTAACCGCTTGCTGCCCGTCGGCCATCATATGACAGCTGGGGGCAGCGCGGCTCTCGTTCTGGGTGGACATCATATGACGGCCTCCCAGAATGACCAATCTCGTGCGCCCGTTGGGGTGTGCATCACGGCGATCGGTGGTGCGGTGTGTCAGTCTAGCACACCGCCACACCAATCTTGGTAAAGAGCCCCTGATTATAATTTTTTTATTAGTAATGGTGGCGAATCTGCAATGTTTTATCATGACTGTGACATTGCGGCGGACACATCGGACACATTTGAAAATATTTTGGGACCATTGACATTTGTACAGTGATCAGTGCTATAAAAAATGCACGCACGCCCGCTTGCCGCCGGTGAAGCAGTGACGTACGGTTACGTCGTTTTGCGCACCCATGTCCTTTTGACGACATATATCGGCGTGAGCCGGTCGGCAAGTGGTTAACATTGTGTGTGCCCCTGAAATTACAACAATCTTTGGTGCGCTTTATTTTCATAGACGACACTTTACAAGCCCCTACAGGTCATCAGTTTAGAGATAACTGTGAGTAATGGGCTGAGAATTTCTTCTCTCACTCCGGTGTGTGTGGTGATATGTAATGTGCAGTGCAAGCAATGGCCTTGTGTGTAGGTGTCCCTGAAACATGCATTTACAGTCATACGTGTATTGGGGGGGTGGGGCACTCAAAAATGTTGGGGTGGGGGTGACTTTAGGGGCAATTTATGTGTAATATCATCGCTCCCAACTGTCCCTGATTTGGAGCAAAGTCCCTCTGTCCCTCTTTCCTCCTCACCTGTCCCTCATTTTGGTCTGATCTATATAGATGTATATAAAAAGGAAAATTTATTGTCAAATACTTACCGTAATTTTCCTTTCCTGATGGACTCCATGGCAGCCTATGTGTGGGTTGACCCCGCCTCCACTCCAATGCTATAGGACCCCATTCAAATAAAAGAGCACTCACCACTCCACACGGTGTTCCGTAACTAGCCTCCTCATAAGACTTATGGGTGGGAACTCCGTCTGCCATGGAGTCCATCAGGAAAGGAAAATTACGGTAGGTATTTGACAATAAATTTTCCTTTTTCCCTGAAAGACTCCATGGCAGCCTACGTGTGGGAAATAACTAGCCGACCACACGGGTGGGTATGCTTTAAACAGAAAACATTTAATTTGCTTTAGCAACCGATAAAATCTTTAAACCAAAATTTACAGAGGATAGAGAAGCAGGCTCAACACAGTAATGTGACATGAACGTATTAATAGAAGACCAAGAGGCCGCCTTGCAGATTGTGTCAGGAGCCACATGCCGAGACACTGCCCATGAGGCTGCCATTCCCCTGGTAGAGTGAGCCGTCACCGCCTCTGGAGGAGCCAAGCCCTTCACCCTATATGCCCGTTGTATAGTTCTCACAATCCAGCTGGCCAGCGTCCTAGTTGAAGCTTTCTTGCCCTTGTTGCTACCTGAAGGTAGGATAAAGAGTTGCTCCGAGCATCTGAAGGGGGAACTGATAAGAAGATATTCTTTCAAGGCTTCTCCAACATCCAAAGGGTGAACGTCATTAGAATCTGAAGTCCTAAAAGTAGGCAAGACAATTTCCTGGTTCTGGTGAAACACAGAAGTAACCTTTGTATTAGATCCCAACTTGGGAATAAGGACTACTCGGTCCGGAAAGAATGTCAAAAAAGGCTCTTTGAAGCCCAAGGATCCAATTTCCGAAACCCTTTTGGCTGAGGTGACTGCAACTAAGAAAACAACTTTTGCTGAGAAATCCTTAATAGAGAGCGGGGATGGCCCCGTCATACTTAGACCGGAGATTGAGCCCAGGACCAGAGGAAGATCCCACTTGGGGAATATAGGCTTTCTTTGGGGTTTGAGTCTTGAAGCTCCCCGGAAGAACTGACGAATCAGTGGATGCACTGCCCAAGATGTACCTGAGAAAGCCGATAAAGCCGACACCTGCACCCTGAGGGAGCTTACCGATAAAGGAAGATCGAGGCCGGACTGCAAGAAGCTAAGAATGTCCTGTACTCCTGGATGTTCAAAAGGTCTATTCGAAGAAGAGCAGAACTTAACAAATTTGTCCCAGATTCTGCCATACACTTTGTTTGTACTTGATCTCCTTGCACTCATCAGAGTGGAAATCACACTTGATGCACAACCAATGGATTCCAGCCTCTTCCTCTCAAGAACCAGACCATCAGTCTCAGAACTGCTGGGCAAGGGTGCAGAACTGTACCCTGAGAAAGAAGGTCCGGCCTGAGAGGGAAAGGTATGGGATCTCAAACACTGAGTTGGACCAGGAGGGGAAACCAAGGCCTGTTGGGCCAATAGGGAGCTATCATCACAACTTCTACTGCTTCCACTCGGAGCCTCTGAAGGAATCTGAGGATCATGGGAAGTGGAGGGAAAGCATATGCCCTCCTGAACCTCCACTGGTCCGTTAGAGCGTCCGTCCCGCAGGCCTGACTGCAACGACTTTGCGTGTAAAATTTCTTTATTTTGAAATTGCAGGGAGAGGCGAAAAGATCCACTTCTGGACTGACCCCTAATGACAGGATCCACTTGAAGGTTTGAACATGAAGAGACCATTCGTTGTTGTCCAGTAGAGACCGGGATAGAAAATCCGCCTGAGAGTTCTGAACTCCTGGCACAAAGACCGCTGAGATGTTCATCAGGTTTTTCTGTGCCCATGATAGGATGGGTTCGACCTCCCGTAGAAGAGTAGAGCTCCGAGTACCCCCCTGCCTTTTCACGTAGGACACTGCCGTGGTGTTGTCCATCCGTAATAACACTGACTTCCCCTTCAGAAGGTGAGAGAATTGCTGGAGAGCACACCAGGCTGCCCAAAGTTCCAGGACATTCGACCCTGGTAAGGGGAGATGAGCAATCCACTTGCCTTGTGCAAGATTTGATCCATAGAGAGCCCCCCAACCTGTCCCACTGGCATCGGTCGTGACCATGACCCAGGAGATGGGGATGATGGAATGACAGTTCAGCAGATTCTTGCTCTGTAGCCACCAAAAGAGGCTCTCTCTCATGGTTGAGGTTATACAAATAATCAGATTTTTGTCCCCTGACTTCCACTGCTTGAGAAAACCTGCTTGGAAGGGGCGAAGCCTCCACAAAGCCCATTTCACCATCGGGGCTGTCGAGACCATCGTACCAATGATCTTGAGACACTGAGAAGCTTTTAGGTGCTGAGTGTATAGGGGCCGAGAGACTCTTTCTCGTATTGTCGGTATTTTTTCATCCGGGAGAGAAATAGTACTCTACAGAGTGTCGAATTGGGCTCCTAGATATATTAGCCGCTGGACCGGCTCTAGATGACTTTTTGCCAGATTTAGAAGCCACCCGAAGCTGGACAGAGAAGAGATTACTTGTTCCCAGTGTTTCAGCAGTTGTTCTCTGCTTTGGGACAGAACCAGCAGGTTGTCCAGGTAATGGTACAGTCGAATACCTTTTAACCTGATAAAGGCCACTACAGCCAGGAGGACCTTTGAAAAAACTCGGGGAGAGGTCGTCAACCCGAAGGGGAGGCAAATAAATTGGAGATGGTCTTGACCTATGTGAAATCTTAGGAATTTTTGAAAATCCTTTTCTACCGGGACATGGAAATAGGCGTCCTTTAAGTCGATCGAAATCAACCAGTCTCCCGTCTGTATGGCTTGTTGAATGGTCGAAAGAGTTTCCATCTTGAATTTCCCATACTCTATGTCAGGGGTGGCCAACCAGACGAAGACCAAGAGCCACATTTTTTACCAAGTTACCGCAAAGAGCCACATCATACGCATGGCACACATGAACATCACCCCATCCCTACACACATACTTTTGCTCAGCTGGATTTATTGTAAATGGCACACACTGTTTTAACACTACAAAGACCACAGGCCAGTCATTTTCATCAAGTCAGTAATCTTCCTTTGAAAGTACATCCATGTGACAGAAGACAGCAGCTCATCTAATTTCCAAAATACAAATACAAGACAAATGGTCTTACAAAGAGTGAACTGGTCAGAATAACAATAAACAGTTAATGGGTCTTCTAGCCTGAACTAGCAGTAAATTCTTCCAAAACATCACAGAAAGCATGCAGCACACACAGAGCTCTGGATAAATAAGTGAAAAGAAGCTGAAATGGTTAACAGCCAGCGTGTGTCACACTATAAACAGACAGAGAATGTGCTGAGCAGATCTTATCAGTGTGCAGGTAAAACAGCTATTAAAAAAAAAAAAAAAAGTACAGAGCAAGACAGAGGGAGAAGGGAGGACAGGTCAGTAACCTGCACACTTGTGGTCATACCTTTTTGTATCTCATCGGCTTCAGATACAGCGTGTTTCTCCTTCCTCTGCCCCCTTCAGCCTCACTCCTGCGCTTATGTATTCAAATGTGGCGGGCTGGGGACACTACATGCTGATTGGCTGTTGATGTGTGGGAGGAGCGGAGGAGTGCAAAGACTCGGGCTGCCTGTCACTAAACCAGCCCACTGAACCATCGGCCAGGTCCGAACGCAAGGGCCGCAATGAAACAGTCGAACGCAAGAGCCGAATGAAACAGCCCGAACGCAAGAGCCGCATGAAACCGGGCAAAGAGCCGCATGCGGCTCGAGAGCCGCGGGTTGGCCACCCCTGCTCTATGTATTTGTTTAGATAGGTGAGATCTATCACTGGGCGCCAGGAACTGATTTTCTTTCGAACCAGGAAAAGAGGAGAATAGACTCCTTGAAACCACTCTTCCTTTGGCACTTGAATTACCGCTCCTTGAGCCTTCAGCAGATCCACATAAGAAGACAGTACTTGACTTTGTTCCTCCGAGCGAGGGAGGAGGGTGGGCACGAATCTGGGAGGAGGGGAGCTGGAGAAGGTCCATCTGTGGCCCACCGAGACCGTTCTGACTACCCAGTAATCTGAGATCGAGGCCACCCAAACGTGCCGAAAGAGGGATAGCCGAGCCCCCACCCGACCTGTCTGGGCAGGCGCAACCTCAGAAAGACTTAGCCTGCTCGCGGCCACTGGATGACTGGTTCTTGCTGGGCTTACAAAAGGAAGTCTGACCTCTGTACCAATTCCTTCTGAAGTTCCGACCCGGATTGTAGGAACGTGTGTCCCTTGTCCGCTCTGGGCTGCATTTTTTATACTGTGGTCTCTTCCGACCTAAAAGTCTTCTGTCCTGGGGAAGGAAGCCAGACTTGCCTCCTGTAGCACGTGTAATAGCGTCATCTAACTTGTTACCAAATAACGTAGAGCCCTCGAAGGGGATCTAACACCACGCCTGCTTAGAAACCGGGTCCGCTAGCCAGGAACGTAACCACAAGGCCCGCTTAGCCATAACCGAAGACAGCATCACGTGTGCCAACAGACGGATTAGATCAATGGACGCCTCCCCCAGAAAGACTGTCGCCAGCTTCAGTTCTGCTGCTGCTGAATTCTTAGCCAGATCCTCGGAAACGCCCTTAAGGAAGGATTCCACATTTTCAGACCAAGCTTCCATGGCCTTAGACATAGCTGCTAGTGCCAGGGCAGGTTTTCAGGCCATCCCAGCCAGACCATAAATCTTCTTAAGGTCTTGGTCAATTTTCCTCTCCAGGCCGTCCTTAAAGGACACTGAATCCTCCAATGGGAGGGTAACGTGTTTGGCCAAACGCATCAAAGCCGCATCCACAAGGGGGGCATTTTCCAGATGCTTTACATCTTCTAATTTGAAGGGATACAACCTGGAAGTTTTATTAGTTATAGAGGACTTCCTGTCCACTTTACTCCACTCTTCCTCAAAAATATCTTTGAATTCAGTAAGAAAAGGAAAGTTTGGACGTTCCTTCCCCAGCTGTTTGAAGAATTTCTTCTGCTTGGCTGGAGGAGTAGATGAGTCTTCCCACTTAAGGGCTTCCTTAACTGCCTTAATCAGAGGGGAGACCATAGAAAAGTCGAAACCCCCGATATCTTCCTCACCTAGGAACTCGTCTTCCGAAGTCGCATTAGATGCTGCATAGAGCTGGGAAGTGCCCGGATCATCACGGGCCTCATCAGCCTGAGGGCCAGACAAGGAAGTAGATTGACTCAGCGTGTGAGAGGTGTCCATGTCTCTCAGAGACTGCTGCACCACACGTTTCACCAGGGATTCCATACGCTGGCTTTCTGATTCTTTTTCTCCAACCGCCCTGGCATAGCATTGATTACACAGCGATTTGCCCTCTGGGACTCGAGTCCCACATCCCCAGCAGGCTCTGCGATCAGAGCGACTATCATGGCGGTGAGAGCGGTGTCTGGAGGAGGAATGTGAACTTCTCCTCTGATGATGAGATCCATGCGGTGATTCCCTTCTGGATCTAGACGAATGGCGATGTGGCCTGGCAAGGTCTTTATCCTGAGGATCCAACCTGAAAGGGCTAACACAAGACAGGAAAGGGGGAAAAAATTACATCAAAAAGAAAACGCAAACAAATGCGACTGTTAATTCCACCCCTCTCCTTATCAGCACATACCTAGTGCGTAAGGGCTGGCCACTTAAAGGCGGTGATTTGTCCATAATTTTAGGACGAAGAGCGTCACGATACAAGATAGTCTGCAAAGAAAAGATGAGGTCCCAAGGGAAAGCACATAAATATATCTCACTTAATAATATTTAGAAAGAATTCATTAAATATATATTATATATTTTTTCTTTTTTTTTTTTTTTAAACAAGATTACCAAATTAAAACTCTCTTTTTTTTTTTTTAAATACATGTATTCCAACATGCACACACTGCATCTAATTATCCATAGCAACGATGCTCACCTTTGCAGACTGGGGCTGGAGAAAACAGGCTTGCTGCTTCCGATGCACTGACATACCCAGTAAGACTGAGGCAGCAGTCTGGTTTTTAAAATCCCCACCCATGACGTCACCGCCCCCTCACCTCGCACTTGCGTAGTAGAGGGATGGCCAAACTGCGTCTGTGCGGCCACTTTAGCTCGGTCAAACTGCGCACATGCACACCAAGCCTCCATATCGAAAGAGGCTACTGCGCAGGCGCGTCCAGAACGCGGAAGACAATGCGGCGACCTGGAACGCAAAGCGCTCCAGCCGCCATACAGGGGGAATAAACAAATGCCAGGGAATAGCCACAAACATATACAAATATATGACTGCCATGGAGAAAGAAAAAACTCTTCAGACCTTGCCAGCCGTAGTGATTCCTCCTGAACGTTCGTCTGGGGCATACCGAGGCAACCACCCTCATACAGGGGACCGTCCAGCCTCAAAGCTACTCACCCGCCCATGGCTGGGTACTGAGCTTGCACCGCATAGGTATGCAAAGAGAGAAATCCGAAATCCAACCGAACAGCAAGTGTAGGTCCAAATGGAGGAGGACAAAAAAGGAACACGGTGCGGAGTGGTGAGTGCTCTTTTATTTGAATGGGGTCCTATAGCATTGGAGTGGAGGCGGGGTCAACCCACACGTAGGCTGCCATGGAGTCTGTCAGGGAAAATGCACTTTTTATCTATCAAAAAAGTGTTTCCCACTTTCATCCAATTTCTAAATTGCTACATTTGTAAATGTTAAAAGCCAATATAAAGGAAGAATATAAAAAATGGGAAAGTCCTGATGCGCAACACTCTTGCTAAATAAAAAATATATATATGAAATATAGGAAGCTGCACACATATAAAAGTGTTCTCAGCACTCTAAATAAAATTATAAGGGGTGTTTTTATGTGGCGCTACCTAAATAAATACTAATAAGGTGAATACTACAAAAATTAAATAAATGCAATTTTGAATAAATATATAAATCTATCCAACCTATCACAATAGTGCAAAATAATAATCAGGCTACAAAGTAGCAATAAAGTGCATAGATGTCAAATACTCTAAATACTGAAGTACATCAGCAGTATATCTTAATTGTAAGTAATTCATACGACAGTGCAACTATTAAAAACGCACCCAGCATAATGCTGCCATATTTCTAATAAAATAAATAAATAACACGTGCTTGAAAATGAAAAAAATATCTCAAAGAAAAAAAGAAAAAATATATAATCATATACCAAGGTAAAAAAATCTACGTTAACTGCAGATTGCATGCACCAGTGTGAGGATAGTGCAAAATACAGCAGAATAAACAATAAAAATTATAATCAGTGAACATTCAATTCCAGTGCCCAGTGAAACACAGTGTAAACAGTCCACTCTAAAACAATGTGCAGTTCATTTAGCAATACGATCCATGCAATGTGAGCAGTCAATCAGTTGTTCCCTCTTCTTTTTAGTGTTTCCTTTCAGTGCTATTGCATGCACCCCTTGTTTCCCCCAGCCTCTCACCTCCACTGAAGGTCCCTACGGACCGGATCACACTTAGGGGATGGTTAGTAACCAATCTTCCACCGTCAAACAATATATATACAGCCTCCAAGAACTCCACCAGTTCCTCCAATAGCGATGATTCAGGCAGTATATGAAAGAATGAGGGGGAGCTCCAATGAGTAGTAACGCACAATATTTATTTAAATATAAAATCAGCACTTACATTTAGGAAAACTTCTCAAAACCTGTACACAGCGGAGCTTCTGGGTCTCGACCGCGACCGGAAGTAGCAAGTGACGCATCAACTCCTCCCTGACGCGTTGCGTCACGATCACGTGACTTTCTCAAAGGGTCCGTGGCAAAGAAAGTCACGTGATCGTGACGCAACGCGTCAGGGAGGAGTTGAGGTGTCACTTGCTACTTCTGGTCGTGGCTGAGACCGGAAGCTCCACACTATCCTCACACTGGTGCATGCAATCTGCGGTTAACGTAGATTTTTTTACCTTGGTATATGATTATATATATTTTTTTTTCTTTGAGATATTTTTTGATTTTCAAGCACGTGTTATTTATTTATTTTATTAGAAATATGGCAGCATTATGCTGGGTGCGTTTTTAATAGTTGCACTGTCGTATGAATTACTTACAATTAAGATATACTGCTGATGTACTTCAGTATTTAGAGTATTTGACATACATTTGCTGGTAGGTGTCCCTCATTCCCATCTCATAATGTTGGTCGGTATAGTAATATTTTTACATTTCTATTTTACTAAACTTGTTTTTCGTCACATGGAGACAATGTGATGCTTTTTTGGATAACTGGTTCTCCTTAACCACTTAACGACTGTCCGCCGTCATTATATAGTGGCAGAATGGCTCCCCTGCGTGAATCGATGTAGCTGTACGGTGGGTGCTTTAAGGGGTACAGGGAACGTGGGCACACCTGCCACATCACCGAGGAGCCGATGTGCATGCCCGGCAGCCACAATGTCTGCCAGGCACCCACGATCGCACCTGACAGAGCCAGAATGGGGATTTGTGTGTGTAAACAAACAGATCCCTGTCCTGTTAGGGGTGAGGAAACAGATCTTGTGTTCCTAATGTTTAGGAGCAGCGATCTCTCTCGTCCCCCCGTCAGTCCCATCCCCCCACAACAAGAAACACCTCCCAGATCCTTGATCGCCCTCTAGTGTTAACAACTTCCAGTGACATTTATACATAGTTAGTAAGGTTGAATAAAGACACCCGTTCATCCAGTTAAACCTGAGTGAGTGTCTACAATTGTCCCCATCCCTGTACATTTCACACTCACATCGGTCCCTACCCTCAAGGAGCCCACAATCCAAGGTCCCCATTCATATACTAGGGCCAATTTTGGACAGAAGCCAATTAACCTACTAGCATGTCTTTGGAGTGTGGGAGGAAACCCACACAGGCACAGGGAGAACATGCAAACTCCAGGCAGGTAGTGTTGTGGTTGGGATGTGAACTAGCGACCCTTTTTAATGCTAGGCAAGATTGCTAACCCCTACACAACTGTGCCACCCGATAATACAGTAATTAGTGCATTTTTATAGCTCTGATTGCTGTATAAATGTCAATGGTCCCAAAATAGTGTCAAAAGTGTCTGATCTGTCCTCCGCAATGTTGCAGTCCCACTAAAAATCGCTGATGACTAGTGATGGACAAACGGTTCGCCCGGCGGTCGTTTCGCGGCGAATTTCGGTCGTTCGCGGTCCGCTCGTTCGCTCGCCTATTTCGGTTGTTCACCCCGGCGGACTTACGTGTTTTCTGTGTAAAAGAACTTTGACCTATGATGACACATCTATCATGGGGTACAGGACAGCCAATTGAGACATGACAGCACATGGACACTTGGACATTCCCCCTAACCTATAAATACACCCGATCCGGCGGCCATTTTACATTCTTTCTTCTGTCACTATAGGGAAAGGTTGCTGTGTGGAGTAGGGAGAGATAAATCGCTAGCTATTTGGTACACAAAAGTTCTTTTCAGGACTGGTATAGGTGTTAGGTGTATATAGGTTTGCTGTGCTACTGATTGTTGCAGCAGCCTGAGTGTCTTTTGTCAGTTTAGAGAAAGGGAAAGGACGGTGTGTGTTACAGGGCCGGCCAGATTAGTCGTCATCATCATCATCATCATTAGCTGTTACTATCAGGTCCACAAAAGAGCTATTCCAGTAACCACTAATCGTTCCAGTCTACTCTTTTTTGCCACTTTGTATAGGGACAGGAAGGAAGCAGTGTTGTCAGGCAGTGAGGGTCAGTTTAAAGACTTGCTGTTACTATTAGTTCCACAAAGGTTCTTTTCAGGACTGGTATCAGTGGTACGGTAATAGGCTTGTACACGTATAATATTCTTTCTTCCAAATATAGAAAGAATATTATACTTGACTGCTGCCCTTCTGCTGCAGTCTGCTAATCATTCACAACTCACTTGTTCCACAAAGCTCTTTATCAGGACTGGTAACTTGGTCTGTCTAGGGTGCTACAGTACATAGGGTTGAGTGCGGTACAGTCTGCTGTTCTGTAAGGACCGCTATTGGTCCACAATAGATAGGGTTGAGGTGCACTACTGCTGACTGCTGCCCTATACTGCAGCAGTCCTTCATTGGCATAGGGACTGATGTACAGTCTGCTAAACCCTAACACACAACCTGCTTGGTCCACAAAAGTTCTTATAAGGACTGGTAATTTGGTCTAGGGTGCTACAGTACATAGGGTTGAGTGTGGTACAGTCTGCTGTTCTGTAAGGACCGCTATCGGTCCACAATAGATAGGGTTGAGGTGCACTACTGCTGACTGCTGCCCTATACTGCAGCAGTCCTTCATTGGTATAGGGACTGACGTACAGTCTGCTAAACACTAACACACAACCTGCTTGGTCCACAAAAGTTCTTATAAGGACTGGTAACTTGGTTTAGGGTGCTACAGTACATAGGGTTGAGTGCGGTACAGTCTGCTGTTCTGTAAGGACTGCTATCGGTCCACAATAGATAGGGTTGAGGTGCACTACTGCTGACTGCTGCCCTATACTGCAGCAGTACTTCATTGGTATAGGGACTGACGTACAGTCTGCTAAAAACTAACACACAACCTGCTTGGTCCACAAAAGTTCTTATAAGGACTGGTAACTTGGTTTAGGGTGCTACAGTACATAGGGTTGAGTGCGGTACAGTCTGCTGTTCTGTTAGGACCGCTATCGGTCCACAATAGATAGGGTTGAGGTGCACTACTGCTGACTGCTGCCCTATACTGCAGCAGTCCTTCACTGGTATAGGGACTGACGTACAGTCTGCTAAACACTAACACACAACCTGCTTGGTCCACAAAAGTTCTTATAAGGACTGGTAACTTGGTTTAGGGTGCTACAGTACATAGGATTGAGTGAGGTACAGTCTGCTATTCTATAAGGACTGGTATCGGTCCACAATAGATAGGGTTGAGGTGCACCACTGCTGACTGCTGCCCTATACTGCAGCAGTCCTTCATTGGTATAGGGACTGACGTACAGTCTGCTAAACACTAACACACAACCTACTTGGTCCACAAAAGTTCTTATAAGGACTGGTAACTTGGTTTAGGGTGCTACAGTACATAGGATTGAGTGAGGTACAGTCTGCTATTCTATAAGGACTGGTATCGGTCCACAATAGATAGGGTTGAGGTGCACCACTGCTGACCGCTGCCCTATACTGCAGCAGTCCTTCAGCGGTATAGGGACTAAGAGTTTTGTCACAGGGTGATTTAAAAAATGACAGGCAGAGGAAGAGGCAGGCCCTTCCGCAGGGGTGGTAGGGGTAGGGCAGGAGCAACAGCCTTGAGCCAAAGTGGGAAGTTGCAGAAGGTGCGTTCAATTACTTTAAAGGATGCACCAGACTTGGTTGAGTGGCTCACTCAGCCTTACTCTTCTGCACCCTCCTCATCCTCTCGATCTGCACCCTCTTCTTCACTCTCTGCTATGTGCACCCCCAAAGACACTACCACCAACAACACCACCACCACCACCACATACCTTTCGCTTGAGTCACAGGAATTATTTTCCGATCCATATGAAGAGGACATTTCTGATGCGCAGCCACTCTTGGTATTGGATCAGGAAGAGGAGGTAGCAACAACCGCTACTCAGCAGTCTGACGACAGTACCCAGATCAGCTCAAGGAGGAGGTTGGTCCCCGGTGTTGCTGCCTACTCCGAGATCTCTACTTATAGCGGTGGGGAAGGTGACGTTGATGATGACGTGTCTAGTGATGTCACGTGGGTGCCCACAAGAGAGGAAGAGGAGGGGAGTTCAGAGGGAGATATGGACCAGCAGATAGGGAGGAGAAGCAGCAATAACTTACATTGCACAGCAGGGACAAAGCAGACTGCAAATGTATCAGGAGCGAGTCATCGACCATGTACGGTCACATCTGGCGCTCCCAGGACACCAGCACATGGCTCTGCAGTGTGGGCTTTTTTTAACGTGTCCGCTGCTGACAATAGCGTTGCCATCTGCAATCTTTGCAGTCAACGCGTTAGTCGCGGTAAGCCCAACACTCACCTAGGGACGACCGCCTTAAGAAGGCACATGAGCAGCCATCACCGAGCCCAGTGGGAGCAACGGAACACACAAAGCCACACTGCAGGCTCTCACCGTCCAGCCTCGTCTTCTACTTCTCCTTCTCCTCTCTCCTCACAATTGTCCTCCACTCCACCTTCCATCACGCCAAGCTCACGTTTTTCTGCAAAAAGGCAGGCTTCTGTGGGCCTAATGTTCGAGCGTAAAAAAATGATGACGCCGGATAACCCTCTTGCCCAACGGTTGACGGCTGGCTTGTCAGAACTGATAGCCCGCCAACTACTGCCATATAAACTGGTGGACTGGGAGGCCTTTCGCAAATTTGTGGCCATTGGAACACCACAATGGAAGGTCCCAGGAAGGAAGTATTTCTCAGAGAAGGGCATCCCAGAGCTATATAACCATGTTCAGCGGCAAGTGAATGTATCTCTGGCACACAGTGTCGGTGCCAAGATACATCTGACCACAGACACGTGGTCTAGCAAACACGGGCAGGGAAGGTATATCAGTTTTACTGCCCACTGGGTGAACCTTCTGACGGCCGTCAAGCATGTAAGCCGTGGCACCCGTGTAGATTTGGTTTTACCGCCACGGATTGCATGCAGGCCTGACTCTTCTTCTCCTCCTCCTCCTACTCCATCCTCCTCCCTCTCCTCCTCAGCTGCCTCCTCCTTTTCCGCTGCTAGCGTCTCTTCCGCTGCACCGCCCAAGCTCCCCAGAACCTATTCCACATGCCAGGTGAGACGTTGCCATGCCGTGCTGCATCTGTTGTGCCTGGAAGCCAAGAGCCACACTGGCCCGGCACTCCTTTCAGCTTTGCGTTCACAGGCAGATCAGTGGCTAACACCGCTCAATTTGACAGTTGGTAAAGTGGTGTGTGACAACGGTGCCAATCTGCTTAGCACATTGAAACAGGGCAAAATCACGCACGTGCCGTGCATGGCACACGTCTTAAACTTGGTCGTGCAGCAATTCCTTGTCAAATACCCTGGGGTCCAGGACATCTTGTGGCAGGCAAGGAAAATCTCGGCCCATTTCAGAAGATCTTACACGGCCATGGCTCGCCTTGCTGACATTCAGCGGCGACACCATCTGCCGGTCAGACGTCTTATTTGCGATTGCCCGACGCGATGGAACTCAACCTTTTATATGCTTGATAGGCTGCTCCAGCAGAAACGTGAAGTTAACGTCTACCTGTATGAACTCTGCGAAAGAAACGGTTCTGGGGAGCTGGGTTTTTTTTTCACCGCGCCAGTGGCTGCTCATGCGCGACGCATGCAGATTTCTGCGCCCATTTGAGGAGATCACCAAACTGGTCATTCGCAGCCATGGCGCCATCAGTGACATGGTACCTTATGCCTTCTTTATGGAGCGTGCATTGCGTCGTGTCATTGATCAGGCTGTGGAGGAGCGGGAAGATGAGGAAGTCGCAATGCTGGATGAATTCCCAGGGGGGGCTACTCTACCTGAGACAAGTCAACAACAGGAGTCTGATGAGGAGTCAGAGGAGGATGGTGCCGGGGCGGATGAGCAGGAGCAAGAAGAGCATGCTTTAAACCTTTCTGGGATCCCTGTTGTGCGTGGATGGGGAGAGGAGAATGAAGAGGACGACATTATCCTGGATGATGAGCAGGAGCCAGGCCACCACACCGCTTCCACACCGCTTCCACTTTAGTGCAAATGGGGGCCTTCATGCTCCAGTGTTTTAATAGGGACCCCCGTATAAAAAGCATAAGGGTCAAGGACCAGTACTGGGTGGCAACGTACTTAGACCCCCCGTACAAACACAAAATGGCGGAAATGTTACCGCCGTCGCAGAGGGCTGTGAGGAGCAATTCCCACTCCCAGAGAAGGATTGGCGGGTACCAATCCAACAATGCAAGAAGAGGCCGGTTTGAAGATGTGTTGGTGACTTCCGATATGAGGTCATTCTTTCAGCCGACCCATCGACAGGTGTCATCCCGATCCAGCATCACGGAACGCCTAGACCGTCAGGTGTCCGACTACATCGGGTTAACGGCCGATGTGGACGCTATGAGGGGTGATGAACCCCTGGACTACTGGGTGGGCAGGCTTGACCTCTGGCCAGAGCTTGCCCAATTTGCAATCGAACTGTTGGCTTGCCCCTCATCCAGTGTCCTGTCCGAAAGGACATTCAGCGCAGCAGGGGGGATCGTGACCGATAAGCGTACTCGCCTAGCTCACCACAGTGTTAACTACCTCACATTTCTAAAAATGAATGAGGCATGGATCTCGGAGGAATTCAGCACATGTGACCAGTAGACCATGTATATGTCTATAAACTATTTTTTTAATCAAGCACACAGACCTTTCTTCATTTGGCTCACTTCCTTGTCCCAAAAAAGCACACCGTACTATATGCCCCTACCCTCCTCTTTGAAGAGGTTGAGCGGTGTCATATTTCTACTGGGGCTGCTTATGATATCCCTGTGCTGTGCTGACTTCCTCCTGGGGGTTCTTATTATGAGGGGATCACACCATCCCTGTGCTGTGCTGACTTCCTCCTGGGGGTTCTTATTATGAGGGGATCACACCATCCCTGTGCTGTGCTGACTTACTCCTGGGGCTGCTTACGGTGCTGCTGTCAGTGCTGTATATCACGGTGCTGATGTCAGTGCTTAATGTCACGCTTCTGATGTCAGTACTCTCTATCACGGTGCTGCTGTCAGTGCTGTATATCACGGTGCTGATGTCAGTGCTTAATGTCACGCTTCTGATGTCAGTACTCTCTATCACGGTGCTGCTGTCAGTGCTGTATATCACGGTGCTGATGTCAGTGCTGTATGTCACGCTTCTGATGTCAGTGCCCTCTATCACGATGCTGCTGTCAGTGCTGTATATCACGGTGCTGATGTCAGTGCTGTATGTCACGCTTCTGATGTCAGTGCTCTCTATCACGGTGCTGCTGTCAGTGCTGTATGTCACGGTGCTGGTGTTAATGCTTTATGTCACGCTGCTGATGTCAGTGCTCTCTATCACGGTGCTGTTGTCAGATGACTCTATCACGGTGCAGGTGTCATTGCTGTATGTCACGCTGCTGGTGATCATCTCCTGCACCCTCTTCTTTGCCTACCCTGGTCCCAGACCTTCCCTCTCCTCCATTGCCTTCATGCGCTCCACAGCCCTGAATTGTCAGAACAATTTCCCACATAAAAAAAGAATGCTTGTAGTTATCAATCCCAAATTCACCGCATACATGTATTATGTCATTGGCCATGTGGTGGGACTATGTTTGCCTAGCTAATAATTATCTCGTGGCTGAAAATTCGACATGAAGGTTTGAAACGTTCACCTCCCATTGAAGTCAATGGGGCCCGCGGCGAACGTTCGGTTTCGCGAACGGTTGGCCCCGTTCGCGTTTCGCGTTTGCGAAACGTCCCGTCGGAAGTTCGTCCATCACTACTGATGACTTCCATTACTAGTAGTAAAAAATAAAAATATAAAATGCCATAAATCTATCCCCTATTTTCTAGATGTGATAACTTTTGCACAAACCAATCAATATACGCTTATTGCGATTTTTTGTTACCAAAAATATGGAGAAGATATATATTGGCCTAAACTGATGGAAAAATATAAAATAAAATAAAAAAATTGAATATTTATTATTGCAAAAAGTAAAAAAAAAAATGTTTTTTCCCCAAAATCTCTTTTGTTTATAGCGCAAAAAATTAAAAAATGCAGAGTTGATCATATACCACCAATAGGAAGCTCTATTTGTGGGGGGGAAAAGTGATGGTGACGGGTATTTTATTAAACAAAATATATAGTGCAGTGCAACCAAAAACTCATAAATCAAGTCCAAATATTGACAAAATTCCACCGCAGTGCAACTTTCAGTGACAGTTCATTGATATCCGGTGACTTCAGACTCTCGCTGGAATGTCTGATATATTTTGTTTATTATCGATGATGTGGAAATATTGAGCTTCATATTTATATCAAGAGGCTTCAAGGGAACCATTGTGAGGACTTTCTAATTAAATGACCATCCCCCGTTAGATGGATATATATATATATATATATATATATATATATATATATATATATATATATATATATATATATATATATATATATATGATGAGATTTGGGTCCGGCTCACAAGACTTCTTCATTTTTCTCAAAAGCAGTTTGATGTCTTCAATAGTCGGGTGATAACTAAGTCCCCCGATTGTTTATAGAGATGGACATATCAGAGGAACTGGTTATACTCGGATCAAAGAGGGTTTCTTACCCAACAACCAGAAACATGGTAGACAGAGAGGCACCGAAGAGAGTCTAAGGCCCCTTTCACACGGGACGGATCAGTAATGATCCGCCCCGTGATGATCCGCTCGCTCAGCGGGGATCGCTCAATTGTCCCCGCTGAGCCGGCAGCGGACAGGGCGGTCTCCGCACATTGTGCAGGGACCGCCCTGTCAGCTCTCCGCTCTCCTCTATGGGGATTGGATGCGCACGGACCTTCTGTCCGTGTTCATCCGATCCGCTCTGCAGACGGATAGAAAAATATGATTTTCCTCCGTCTGCAGAATCGGACAGTAGCGGAGGCGGACGAAATCGGGTGTCTGCGGATGTTCATTCGCAGACACCTGCTATCCCATAGGGATGAATGTATGTCCGTATTTCATCCGCAAATGGATGGATGAAATACGGACATATCGTCCGCATGTGTGAAAGGGGCCTTATGCTTATGTGAGAAGCATGATGGCCAACTAGGCTTCAGGTACAGCCAATCAGAATTTGATACAACTCTGAACCAATGAAAGTAGTCCATTTGTGTAATTGGTGGGGGTGGGTAGAGAGGGAACATAAAAATCAAAGCTCCCATTGATGGGCCTCTCTTAGCCTCATGGTCTCCACAAGCATGGTCACGTAAGATCTGTCTGTGGAACGTATCCGCATTATCTTATTTCTCTTTTCTTTTTTCTCTCCTAGGATTTGCCTTAATACACTGATAGCATTTATATGTTCATTGTAACAATATATCCTTTTTGTATTAATTATCTTTGTCCACTGGCAACATTGTATGTGTAACATCACTACGTTATATTTGGTGATATCTGATTATTCTAATGTTTCTTTTCTGTATAAATAAAATTGGATTGTTATTCTTTTTGCACAGTTATCATTTGTTATTAATTCTATCAGTAATAGCTGCAACCACATTGGGTGATTCTTATATAGACAAAAGGTTTTAATCATTTATTTTATTTTCACAATCACATTGTTTATTGCGCTGATTATATATATATTTTTCACAATTACAGTTATTTTATTCCTCCTTTTCCTGTTTCTATCAATGCTGACAGCCAAACTTTCAGTCCTGGAAATCAGTGGCAGCTGGTGCTCAAATTTTTTTGGGGGAGCGCGCAAATTAAAAAAAAACAAACAAAAAAACATCAATTGCAGCCACTGTGCCCATCAATTGCAGCCAATGTGCCCATAAAACGCTGCAACTGTGCCCATCACGCGCTGCAACTGTGCCATCAAACGCAGCCACTGTGCCCATCAAACACAACCACTGTGTCCATCAATTACAGCCACTGTGTCTTCAAACGCTGCCACTGTGCCCATCAAATGCAGCCACTGTGCCAAACGCTGACACTTTGCCCAACACTGCCAGTGTGCCCATTAAAAAATATTTGAGGAATAATGAGGTTGTCTCACTTCCTGGTAAAGCAGAACTCCGGGCTGTATTCATGTATACAGAGCCACATTCATTTCTCTCTTCTATCTGCCCGGAGTTCAGCTTTACATTAGAGAAGACCCCCCGACATTCTCCTCCTCATTGCTTTCCTAAGATTTTGTTACATTTTTTTCACTGAATGTTTTTTCCTATAGTCTCCATTTATATAGAGAAATGTTCTTTTATCATATAGTGATAGGAAGTTATGAGGATTTAGGCCCCGTTCACACTTGTGCAGGACCCCAAAGTCGCACAAGTTGCACCCCATGTTTCCCTATGAGTACTGTTCATATCTGTGCGACTTCAAAGTAGTTTCTGAACTACTTTGGTCCAACTTTCATGTATAGACCTCAATATAAACCCTCAAAAGTCGCATGAAAGTCACACCTGCATAATATAGAATCCATTTTGATGTGACTCTGGATAAGTGTGATAAGTGCAGAACAGAAAGATTTGTTAGGTTTCTTTATTTTCTAATGAATTACACATTTCCAAATCAATTGCAATTCGAATTCTATGTGAAGAATAGATGGTTGTTAAGGAGTGGGTCGGGAAGACGGCCGCAGCGTCCTTAGCAACTGATAATTCATCAGCTGTCAGCGGGTTTCCCCACTGGCAACTGAATGAGAAAAAAAGAATGCTGGCAATAAAAAAAAAAGGCTTGGGGTCGCCCCCAATAATTTCTATGTCTTTCGTGTCTGGTATGGATTTTAAAGGGAACCCCATGCAAAAAATGTAGATAAAATGGCATTGGGTCCCCCCAAAATCCATACCAGACCTTTATCCCAGCATGTAGCCCAGCACGTCAGGAAAGGGGGGACAAACGAGTGCCCCCCCTGAACCATGCCAGGCCACATGCCATTAACATGGGGGGTGCTTCCCAAAGCACCTTGTCCCCATGTTGATGGGGTTAAAGGCCTCTTTCCCACAACCCTGGGCGGTGGTTGTGGGGGTCTGCAGACGGGGAGCTTATCGGAATCTTAAAGGACCCTTGAACAAGAGGACCCCCAGATCCCACCCCCCCCCATGTGAATCAGTATGGGGTACATTATACCCCTGCACATACATCAAAAAATTGTAAAAATTGAGTAAAGACACTACACCAGATTTTGAGATTTCCTTTATTAAAAATTAAAAAATAATGTCCCCGGGTGTAGATCCATTGTCAATCACGCCGCCCACCGCCTCCACGCCCGGATCTGAAAAAAGAAAAAAAAATCTCCACCACTGACAAACACTCCTGCCGTCTGCCAGCTTTGTTATGTGACAAATACCTAAGGGGCATGGAACGGCCCCCTTTTGACTTCACTGACCCAGCATGCCCTTGGTTAAAAACGTCATAAGGGGCGGTGCCACCCAGAGATGTCACCTGGTGGCCCGCCCTTTAGTTATTTAAGAGCTGACACACGGTGGATCAGGAAGATGATGGGAGCCTTCATCGGGGCGGAGGGACTTTTTTCTTCATTTTTTGGGTTGGCAATGAGGCGGGCTGCGTGATGGATTTACCTTTTTCACTCTGTTGGCATGGATCCAGGACTGGCAATTTTCCACTAGGATGGCTGTTCTGGTCACTACAACCACTGTGGTAGGTGGTCCAAAGGGATACTCTTGCTTCTTACTTCTGTTCAGCTATTGGACCACCTCGGTGTCTCCCACCTTGAAGAGGTGAGTAGCTTCCTGTGAAGAAATAGGAGAGGTGCGAGCAACATTTCTCTCAACTGTATCCAATGTTTCAACCAATTTCCTTACATATTCTTCTTGTATTAAGTCTAAATCTTCCTTTTCTATCATTAAAGGTGCTCTGGCCCATGGGGTGGGGAAAGGTTGACCCATCAAGACTTCAGAAGGTGAATACCCTGTTGTCTTGGAAGGGTCATTCTTATTTCTGCCAGGACTGCTGGGAGGACCTTCTTCCAGTTGGCAAAGGTTCCTCCTGTGGCCTTTCTTATTTTGTCTTTTAATTGTTCTGTTTATTCTTTCTATTATCCCTGAGGGAATTTGAAACTTTCATTCTATCTTGAGAGTTTTTACCAAGTCCTGGCAGACCCTTGATACAAATGTAGGTCCATTGTCTGAGTTTATTTGAAGTGGGCATCCCCATCGAGGATGCTCACTACTGTTTGTGCATCTTCTTTTGTGTTTACAAAAAGTTCAACTCATCTTGAGAACGTGTTCACAATTACCAAAAGATATTCCTGTCTTTTGCCTAGTTTGGGCATGTGTGTGCAGGGCTGGACTAGGACCGAAATTTGGCCCTGGACTTCATCCAGACCAGCCCAGATACATTTTGAATGTCCCATCATCAGCCCCCTTACAACAGAGTATCCCATCAGCAGCTCCCTTACATCAGAATGTCCCATCACCAGCCCCCTTACATCAGAGTGTCCCATCACCAGCCCCCTTACAACAGAGTGTCCCATCACCAGCCCCCTTACAACAGAGTGTCCCATCACCAGCCCCCTTACAACAGAGTGTCCCATCACCAGCCCCCTTACATCAGAATGTCCCATCACCAGCCCCCTTACATCAGAGTGTCCCATCACCAGCCCCCTTACAAAGTGTCCCATCACCAGCCCCCTTACATCAGAGTGTCCCATCACCAGCCCCCTTACATCAGAGTGTCCCATCACCAGCCCCCTTACATCAGAGTGTCCCATCACCAGCCCCCTTACAACAGAGTGTCCCATCACCAGCCCCCTTACATCAGAGTGTCCCATCACCAGCCCCCTTACAAAGTGTCCCATCACCAGCCCCCTTACATCAAAGTGTCTCATCACCAGCCCCCTTACAACAGAGTGTCCCATCACCAGCCCCCTTCCAACAGAGTGTCCCATCACCAGCCGCCTTACATCAGAGTGTCCCATGACCAGCCCCCTTACAACAGTGTCCCATCACCAGCCCCCTTACATCAGAGTGTCTCATCACCAGCCCCCTTACAACAGTGTCCCATCACCAGCCCCCTTACAACAGAGTGTCCCATCACCAGCTACCTTACAACAGAGTGTCCCATCACCAGCTACCTTACAACAGAGTGTCCCATCACCAGTCCCTTACATCAGAGTGTCCCATCAGCACCCACTTACATCAGAGTGTCCCATCAGCACCCCCTTACATCAGAGTGTCCCATCAGCACCCCCTTACATCAGAGTGTCCCATCAGCACCCCCTTACATCAGAGTGTCCCATCACCAGCCCCCTTACATCAGAGTGTCCCATCACCACCCACTTACATCAGAGTGTCCCATCAGCACCCCCTTACATCAGCGTGTCCCATCAGCACCCCCTTACATCAGAGTGTCCCATCAGCACCCCCTTACATCAGAGTGGCCCACTGAGCCATTGGCCCACCGGGAAACTCCCGGTAGTCCTAATGGCCAGTACATGCCTGTGTGTGTGTGAAGTCAATCTGCAAATGTGTAAAAGGAGTGTTTGGCCTGATACATGTGATGCATCTTGATACATAATCTTTAACCCTCCAGAAAAGTTCTGGAAAATAAAAATCTTTCTCCAATAGTTCACAAGTGGCCTTCCAGCCTCTGTGACCTATTCCAAGGTACTGGGAAATAAATGTGATGCATTAGCTACTGGTATACATGGCTTCCCATCTTTGTAGAGAAGTCCAGTTTTTGGATCTTTCTGCACACCTATTTTGTCCCAATCTCTGAGATCAGCTTCGTCTGCACATCCCTGCAAATCTGAAAGAACCTGATCCAAAAAGGGCAATTCTGGGGCTAGCATGGGCATTTGGATCTGTGCATTTTGTGAAATAGCAGCTTGTTTAGCAGCTAAATCAGCCAGAGCATTTCCCTTGGCTATCTGTTTGTTGGCCTGTGTGTGCTCTGCAGTGCTGTGAAAGATAAATCAGACCTGGGTGATGTGTCTTGGTGAATGAGGTTTATGCAATCATGTTGTGGCACAACCCCATCCTGGTCTCATTTTAATCCTAAAGGGCATTTAAGATTGGTGCTAGTCCTGCAGTGGGAGAAGCATATTTGATGTGCAATTTTGAATTAGACAGCACGATCACCTCATAGCCACTCAACCTCTGAGCAGACATGTGCTGGGGGGGGTAAAGGGGGCTTTCAGAAAGTATCGCCCTTGGAACGTGTCATACAGATTATCCAATCATATACAAGTACAGCCTACAATAAAAGTGAAACTAGTGAGTCCTCAAAATCATGTGATTTCCAAGAAATGTAACAACTGAAAGAAGATAACAGCAACATGAGAAACGAAACTAGATTAGCAAAACTTGAGCATGTCTATTTGTGAAGTGGATGTTAGAATGACACAAAATGGAAACCAAATTTTTTAACCACTTGCTTACTGGGCACTTAAACCCCCCTCAGTCCCAGACCAATTTTCAGCTTTCAGCGCTGATGCCCTTTGAATGACAATTACACGGGCATACAACACTGTACCCAAATGAAATTTTTATCATTTTTTTCCCACAAATAGAGCTTTCTTTTGGTGGTATTTAGTTACAGCTCGGAGTTTTATTTTTTGCTAAACAAACAAAAAAAGATGCAAAAAAAAAAAATACATGTTTAACTAGTAGCTGACCGCCGGCCGTCAAATGACGGCCAGGCGGCGCACCTACTGTGGCGGGAGGCCGTCATATGACGGCCTCCCGTTTAAACAGGGATGCGCGCGATCGTGCGCGCGCATCCCTGTTTCTTCGGTGGCGGCGTGTCACTGAGACACCGCTCACCACCGAAGGGGGTGAAAAGCCATTTGTTATGGCTGTTTACCACGTGATCGGCCGTGATGAAGTCACGGCCGATCACAGATGGTGACACCCCGAACGTGCACGGAGCATGCGCGCGATCGCGAGCGCGCTGCGCGTGCACGTCGGTGGCGGCGTGTTCCCCGGGAACACTGCTCGTCACCGACGCTGGTAAACAGCCATTGGCCGGCTGTTTACCCACGTGATCGGCTGTGATCCTTTCACAGCCGATCACAAAAATGTAAACAAACCGCGGTAACGGGATGTTACCGGGTTCTCCTCCTCACACACCGATCGTGTGTGAGGAGGAGATTGCGGTAACATCTCGTTACCGCATACAGTGTACACCAAACATACTGATTGCCCCCCCCAATAAAGAGGACCTGTCACCACCCCTCATAGTACCTGTCAATCACAGTCCATCAGAGTACCTGTCACAGTCCATCAGCGTATTTGAGTACCTGTCCCAGCCCATCTGAGTACCTGTCCCGGCCCATCAGAGTACCCGAGTACCTGTCCCGGCCCATCAGAGTACCTGTCCCGGCCCATCAGAGTACCCGAGTACCTGTCACGGCCCATCAGAGTACCCGAGTACCTGTCACGGCCCATCAGAGTACCCGAGTACCTGTCACGGCCCATCAGGGTACCCGAGTACCTGTCACAGTCCATTAGAGTACCGAGTACCTGTCACAGTCCATTAGAGTACCCGAGTACCTGTCCCAGCCCATCAGAGTACCCGAGTACCTGTCCCGGCCCATCAGAGCACCCGAGTACCTGTGCCGGCACATCAGAGTACCCGAGTACCTGTCACGGCACATCAGAGTACCCGAGTACCTGTCACGGCACATCAGAGTACCCGAGTACCTGTCACGGCCCATCAGGGTACCCGAGTACCTGTCACGGCCCATCAGGGTACCCGAGTACCTGTCACGGCCCATCAGGGTACCCGAGTACCTGTCACGGCCCATCAGGGTACCCGAGTACCTGTCACAGTCCATCAGGGTACCCGAGTACCTGTCACGGTCCATCAGAGTACCGAGTACCTGTCACAGTCCATTAGAGTACCGAGTACCTGTCACAGTCCATTAGAGTACCGAGTACCTGTCACAGTCCATCTGAGTACCCGAGTACCTATCAAAGTACATATGAGTACCTGTCACCGCCCTTCAGAGTACCCAAATACCAGTCACCAAACCATTAGAGTACCTGTCACCAGGCCATCAGAGTACCTGAGTACTTGTCACCAGGCCATCAGAGTACCCGAGTACCTGTCACCAGGCCATCAGAGTACCCGAGTACCTGTCACCAGGCCATCAGAGTACCCGAATACCTGTCACCAGGCCATCAGAGTACCCGAGTACCTGTCACCAGGCCATCAGAGTACCCGAGTACCTGTCACCAGGCCATCAGAGTACTCGAGTACCTGTCACCAGGCCATCAGAGTACCCGAGTACCTGTCACAAGGCCATCAGAGTACCCGAGTACCTGTCACCAGGCCATCAGAGTACCCGAGTACCTGTCACCAGGCCATCAGAGTACTCGAGTACCTATCTCCAGCCCATCAGAGTACCCGAGTACCTATTTGCAGCGCCTAGAGGCGATTCAGTTCGCATTGTGCGCTATATAAGTATTTCATTCATTCATTCATTCATGTCTCATAGAATATACGTTGGGGTGTTTACTTTCCAAAATGGGGTCATTTTGTGGGTAATTGCACTGTCCTGGTGGTCCAGGACCTTCAAAAGTGTGATGGGTAGGAATGAAATGAGATGTGTCATTTATGCTCCTAGAACGCCTGAACGTACTACTTTAATGTTCGGCCTCTCTATGTGGCCAGGCTGTGTAAAAGTCCTACACATGTGGTATCGTCATACTCGGGAGGAGTAGCAGAATGTATTTTGGGGTGTAATTTTTGCTATATACATGTTATGTGTTAGAAATATCTTATAAATTGACAATTTTGTGTAAAAAAAAAATGCGTTTTAATTTTTTTCCACATATTACAAAAACTTCTGGAAAAAAATGAACCATTCAAAAGACTCATTATGCCTCACAGATTATACGTTGGGGTGTTTGCTTTCCAAAATGGGGTCATTTTATGGGAAATTCCATTATGCTGGTACTCCAGGGACTTCAAAAGTGTAATAGGTGGTTGAGAAATGAGATGCGTCATTTTTGCTCGTAGAACGTCTGAAGGTACTACATCAATGTTGGTGCTCTGTATGTGGCCAGGCTGTGTAAAAGTCTCACACATGTGGTATCGCCGTACTCGGGAAGAGTAGCGGAATGTATTTTGGGGTGTAATTTGTTGTATGCATATGCTGTGTGTGAGAAATAACCAGAGAATATGACAATTTAGTAAAAAAAAATTAAAAAAAATAAAAAATCTTAATTTTGCAAAGAATTATGGGAAAAAATGACAATATAAAAAAACTCACCATGCTACTTACTTAATACCTTGGGATGTCTACTTTGTAAAAAGGGGTCATTTGGGGGGTATTTGTACTTTCCTGACTAGTTAGAGTCTCAAGAAAGTAGGTACACCTGATGTACTGAAGGCCTGATCAGAAGTGATCAATTTTCAGTGATTGGCACCATAGATTGTAGACTCTATAACTTTCACAAAGACCAAATAATATATACTAATGTGGGTTATTTTTACCAAAGATATGTAGCAGTATAAATTTTGGCCAAAATTTATGAAGAAAAATTACTAATTAGCAAAAATTTATGACAGAAATGAAGAAAAAGGCATTTTTTTCACAAAATTTACGTTTTATTTTATTTATAGCACAAAAAATAAAAAACCCACTAGTGATTAAATACCACTAAAAGAAAGCTCTATTTGTGTGGAAAAAGGACGCAAGTTTCATATGGATACAGTGTTGGATGACTGAGTAATTGTCATTCAAAGTGTGAGAGCGCTGAAAGCTGAAAATTGGTCTGGTCAGGAAGGGGGTGTAACTGCACTGTATTGAGGTGGTTAATAGTTTGTTATAAAATTTTGCAAACAGGTCATTTTTCTCCTTCATTGAAGTGCGCTGATGAGGCGGCACTGATAGGCTGCTCTGGTGGGCACTGATAGGCTGCATTGGTGGGCACTGATAGGCTGCACTGGTGGGCACTGATAGGCATAGTTAAGGCGGCACTAATAGGCACAGATAAGGCGGCACCAATGGGCACAGATAAGGTGGCACTGATGGGCAAAGATGGGCACAGATAAGATGGCACGGATGGGTGGCACAGATGGGTGGCACGGATGGGTGGCACTAAGGGGCACTGATAGGTACCACTGATAGATGGGACTGATGGGCACTGATAGGTGGCACTGCTAGGCACTGATGGGCGGCACTGCTGGGCACTGATGGGCACTGGTAGATGACACTGATGGGCACGGATATGTGGCACTGGGGTGCAGCACCTTTGTTGAGGCAGATTGTGGGCACTGCTGGGTGGCACTGTGGGCACTGCTGGGTGGCACTGCTGGGTGGCACTGTGGGCACTGCTGGGTGGCACTATGGGCACTGCTGGGTGGCACTGATGGGGGCACTTATTTTTTAAACATCTTTATTGATGAGGGGGCAGGTGGGCACTGGCAGGGCTGGCCGTGATCGGGACTGATGTCCCGATCACGGCCGCCGGTGATCGGCTCTTTTTTTTTCTCCTCGCGCTGTCAGCGCGAGGAGGAATAATAGCCGATTACCGGCTCCGTTATATCACATGATCAGCTGTCATTGGCTGACAGCTGATCACGTGATATGGGGTCGGGATTGACCCCTTGCTCTGATCGGTGATCAGGCGAGTCTCATAGACTCGCCGATCACAGAGCGCACCGCGCGTGCCCCCTGGACTACGTCAATAGACGTAGTCCCGGAAAAGGATATCCGCGCTGTAGCCATCATTCGGCTATAGCGCGGGTCTCAAGTGGTTAAAGAATGAAAGCGGTTACGCTAAATATCCCTTCAATCCCCTCTTAGATCATATAAGATGATCTCTACATTCTGTGTTGTGTTTTAATACTTCTTTGGGATTGTGGCATTGATTGCCTGATGACTCTTCATGTATGTTATGTAGGATAGAACCTTATCAGGTTCATATCCCAACCACGACACTATCTGCCTGGAGTTTGCATGTTCTCCCTGTGCCTGCGTGGGTTTCTTCCGGGTACTCTGGTTTCCTCCCACGCTCCAAAGACATGCAGGTAGGTTAATTGGCTTTTGTCCAAACATGGCCCTAGTATATGAATGGGGACCTTAGATTGTGGGCTCCTTGAGGGTAGGGACCAATGTGAGTGTGCAATGTACAGGGATAGGGGTAGACACTCAGGTTGAACTGGATGGACTGGTGTATTTATTCAACCTTACTAACTATGAAACTATGAAACTATATACAGGCTGCAGAGTGGAGAAGAGGGGTGATGGAAAGAGAGGGGTTTAGTTTGCACACATTTGCAAATACATGAGTAATCTACAGAGTTCCATCAAGGCACCCCAATATTTTCTGTAGTCATAACCCATCTAATGATGAGCCTCCACTGTGGAAGCACATGTATTATAATAAATAGGCAGAGGGCAGGTGAGCCTGGAGGGAGCCCACCCCTCCTTAAAGGCACAGTGGTGCATACCCCCAACATAGACAGGACCCCTCAGATATGACAACAATTTGCTCACAGATCTCAATTTTATACTTTAGAGATTGCAGTGAAGTTGCCACCCTCCCAGCCTCTCAAATTTTATTGAAGGGGTGGCCACTGCATCTTACCTAATTAACCATCTTCCTCCCGGACACTTTTTGTAAACGGCCAGATGGTTCACTCCTAGGGGCGGGAGAGCTCTTGCTGCTTGTGCACACCCTCTTACATAGTTACATAGTTACATAGTTAGTCAGGTTGAAAAAAGACACAAGTCCATCCAGTTCAACCTTAAAAACAAAAAATAAAATAAAAAATAATCGTACAATCCAAATACCCAATTTTATGCCCACAATTGATCCAGAGGAAGGCGAAAAAAAAACCCCCCAGCAGAGCATGCTCCAATTTGCTACAGCAGGGGAAAAAAATTCCTTTCTGATCCCCCAAGAGGCAATCGGATTTTCCCTGGATCAACTTTACCTATAAATGTTAGTACCCAGTTATATTATGTACATTCAGGAAAGTATCCAGGCCTTTCTTAAAGCAATCTACTGAGCTGGCCAGAACCACCTATTCCACATTTTCACAGCTCTAACTGTGAAGAAACCTTTCCGTACTTGAAGATGAAATCTCTTTTCCTCTAGACGTAAAGAGTGTCCCCTTGTCCTCTGGGTTGACCGTACAGAGAACAACTCAACACCAAGTTCACTATATGGACCCCTAATATATTTGAACATGTTGATCATATCCCCCCTTATTCTCCTCTTCTCAAGAGTGAATAAATTCAGTTCCTCTAATCTTTCCTCATAGCTGAGTTCCTCCATGCCTCTTATCAGTTTGGTTGCCCTTCTCTGCACTTTCTCCAGTTCCCCGATATCCTTTTTGAGAACTGGTGCCCAAAACTGAACTGCATATTCCAGGTGAGGTCTTACTAATGATTTGATAGCAATGCATGCTGTGTCCTTCAGAAACAATGAGCCTGTACCATGTGATCACTGAGACCAACAGGGCTGTTTTCATTGTGAGGCAAATGGGGAAACTGCCCCAAGCCCAGTCACTGTTTTCGGGCCCAAAACAGCTGCCCCTGGAGCCCACACTGCCTGAATATTAGTGGCTGCCCCACACCCCTCAATGCCACTGTCTTCAAGGCAGCAGGAGTCCACAGAGAGCAGGGGAGGGGGCGGGACGGGAGCACTACTGACTCTCAGACCCTGCCTCGATGCAGTATGTGTGGTCGGGAGAAGGCTGAGGCTGCAGGTGCAGCTAAGAAACGGGTCGAGTTTGGAGAAGGAGCCGCAGCGCTGAGATCCCCACTCTGGGCACTGATGGATACTGATAGGCTGCACTGATGGACACTGATAGGCTGCACTGATGAGGTGGCACTGATGGACACTAAATGGGACTGATAGGTTGCACTGGTGGGCACTGATGAGGTGGAACTGATGGACACTGATGGGCTGCACTTGTGGGCACTGATGAACACTGATTGGCACTGATAGGCTGCACTGTTGGACACTGATGAGGTGGAACTGATGGACTCTGATGGGCTGCACTTGTGGGCACTGATGAGGTGGCACTGATGGGCACTTATAGGTTGCACTAGTGGGCACTGATGAGGTGGCACTGAAGAACACTGTAAGCCCTTGTACACACGGTTGAAAATTCCAATGGAAAATGTCCGATCGGACCGTGTTGTCAGATAATCCGACCGTGTGTGGGCTCCATCTGACTTTTACCATCGGAATGTCTGACCAACAAAGTTTGAGAGCTGGATATAAAATTTTCCAGCAACATGATCCGATCGGAAGAAGTCCGATCGTTTGTAGAGAATTTCTGATCGGACAAAGTGCTACGCATGCTCAGATCAAATTACAAGACCAAAGCTATTGGCTACTAGCCTGAACGTAGTCCCGTTGTAACAAACAAACGTCATCACGTTCTGAACGATCAGATTTTTCGACAACTTTGTCTGACCATGTGTATGCAACACCAGTTTCGGACAAAATCCGTCGAAAAAAATCGGATGGGTTTTGTGATCGGAATGTCCGACCGTGTGTACAGGGGCCTAGGCTGCACTATTGGGCACTGATGGACACTCATGGGCACTTATAGGCTGCACTGGTTGGCACTGATGAGGCTGCACTGGGGGGCACTGATGAGGTGGCACTTATGAGGTGGCACTGATGGGCACTGATAGGCTGTGCTGGTGGGCACCAATGAGGTGGCACTGAAGCACATTGATGGACACTGATGGGCTGCACTGATGGGCACTGATGATGTGGCTTATATGGACACTGATGGTCTGCACTGGTGGGTACTTATTTACATTAATTGGTACTGATGGACTTCACTGATGAGGCTGCAGTAATGGGATTACACTGATGGGCACTGATGAGGCTGGACTAATGGGCACTGATTAGACAGAACAGATGAGGCTGCACTGATGGGCACTGCTATGCTGCACAGATAAGCACTGATGAAATTGCACTGATGGGCACTGATGAGGCTGCATTGATGAAATTGCACTGATGAGGCGACACTGATGGGTTGCACTGATGAGGCTGCACTGATAAGATGGCATTGATGGGCACTGATATTCTGCACTGATGTAAATAGAAATGCTGATGAGGCTGCACTGATCAGTGTAAATTTCCATCACAGAAAAGCCGCTTTTTGGCTTCCCTTTTCTCAGACAGTGACAGCGTTGAGGAAAGGAATTTCCGATACCCGACATATGTTTACATGTGATCAGATGTGATTGAACACAGCTGATCACATAGTAAAGAACCTTCGTCATTGGCTCTTTACCGTGATCTGTGATGCCCTGTCTCCAAGGGACACAGCTCACCACGATTGCCGAGCTGCACGTCATGAATGGGAGGACGTCATATGACATCCTCCAAGAACAAGAGCCGCCCCTCCCCCCTGTCATTGTACCATAGGCTGGGTGGGAACCAATTACATGTTGCTGTTGTACAATAGATATAAATGTGGAGCATCCAAATTGCAGTCAAAATATTTCCCTGAGAGCCGTGTTCCTCTCTATTGTCATCTCTTAGCTCCAAGTATTATTCTACCCTAAGGATTAAAGTGTCTGTAAAGGGTGAAGATTTTTTACCTTCATGCTTTCAATGTGCACAGGAGCCTCTGTTTTCCCAGGTCTCTCCGTTTGCCATTGGCTGCCACTGTGGTCAATCACAGCCAGTGAGGAGGGAGCGGGGGTGATACTGAGCCATAGTCTGTATGTCCCCTTGGTGGGGGGGCCCAAGAAAATATTTGCCCAGGGTCCAGTCAATATTATAGACAGCCCTGGTGACCAATCACAAGGATAAGACTTGTAAACAAAGGCTGCATGTTATAGCCCGGCCTTTGCTCTGTTTCCTCTCACAACGATTGGCACTCGGCACTATAGGAAACCCTCGTTGTGTACAAAAAAAATCATCACCAGATTACCAGTCCGGTGTCACTATGGTGACATTGTGTGTTAGAGAAATGAGATGTTTTATAAAATGTATACCTCCTTGTATATCACAGCTTAAATGTAGGATTGTTTTATGTAAACCACAGAGAAGATTCCATTTCCTGAAGCACATAAATCACAGGAGATAATAGTTCCGGGTTACAGAGAAATGGAGTTTCAGTTCCTGAAATATACACAATCAATTCCATTTGTTTTTATTTTAGTTTGTGAGACTGAGCATGCTCACTTCTAAGATATGAAAATAAAGGTCAAGCCCAGACATATACGTCAACCAATCATATCTAGGGGAGGCAAATATCTGTCCTTTTGTTGTAACTTGTCTCCTCGTACTAGAATAAACTTCTTAACTTGATCCTGAGTGCGGTCTAAGGGGAATTTCCCTCACACATTGTACTGCTGTGGCTAGAGATATCAGACTGGTTGCGTTGATATCATTGTATGCCGGTACAGCCAGCCAGTGTCTCCGATCACTCGCCACAGCAGTACAATGTCACCACACCAGTGCAGCCATCAACAGTGTCCCTGATCACCATAACACCAGTCCCAGTGTCATCAGACCAGTGCAGCCATCAACAGTGTCCCTGATCACCATAACACAAGTCCCAGTGTCATCAGACCAGTGCAGCCATCAACAGTGTCCCTGATCACCATAACACCAGTCCCAGTGTCATCAGACCAGTGTAGCCCTCAACAGTGTCCCTGATCACCATAACACAAGTCCCAGTGTCATCAGACCAGTGTAGCCCTCAACAGTGTTACCATATACCACCACACCAGTACCAGTGTCACCAGACCAGTATAGCCGTCAACAGTGTTACCGTATAACATCACACCAGTCCCAGTGTCACCAGACCAGTGTGACCATCAACAGTGTTCCCGATCACCAACACACCAGTCCATAGGTATGTGCAGCCTATTGCATTAGGGTGTGTACCCCAAAGCTCAAACACATATCTGTGTGTCTGTAAATATATATATATATATATATATAGTAGGGTAATTGATAGTGTCAGTAGAGCAGTGGACAATGTCAGTAGAGCAGAGAGGTTGGTGTCAGTAGGGCAGAGATTAGTGTTAGTTGTTTATTTTTATTATATTTTAATTATTACTATTTTAATTTTTTTTTTAAATTTTTACAATTTTTTTTTTTTTGCAATCATTTATTATTATTTTTTACAATCTTTTACGAGCCCCATTGGGGGGCTTTGGTATAATATCAGGGGTCAAAACCAGCCCCCGATGTCTCACTTTTGACACAGAGATTCCCCAGTCTTTTTCTTCAGCAGCCAAGCAGCAGGGGAAATCTGTGCAGCACAGGGGGATTAGGGTGGGCCCAGGCAGAGGCGTATCTAGTGAAAACTGCGCCTATGGCAAGCACTGAAACTGCGCCCCTGTCAAAACATTTTAAGTGTCCAGGGCCGTGTTTTCAGTGCATGAGATGCACACAGATAAACATCCAAGGCAGGCAGGCCAATTCAAATCAATTGGGATGCAGCAGCTGCATGAACACAGCCCCTGCTCTCACCTTGATATCCCTTTGGGTGCAGGAACATGCCCCCGATCACAGAGAGTGGTGTGCATTCAAGGACATGCACCCGCACACAAACACATATGAAATGCCAAATGGATGTCAAATTGGGAACAATAACCCTCCGTTACTCCATCCAACAACTCTAGTTCTACTTGAAGTATGAAGGAGACTTGCTGCCCCTGCCCCAGGAAAGGCGCCCTCCATGGCAGGTACCTGAGCAGAGTTTGGAGATCTCAAAGAGCAAAGTGCCAGTCTCCAGGTCCCGAATCTTGAAGCGAGTGAAATGAATGCCGGACACGTTCTCCTCAGATCTGCACAGATAATCTGATGACAGAAGACAAGTGATGTCAATGATACACACAGCGCCTAGCACAGGCCAGTGACCGGTCTCCTGCCAGTAACTCGCTTGGTGGCCCGGCTCAGGCCCAGGACATGCTCCAGTCTCACCTCCTTCAGGCCTAAGACCCCTTTCACACCGAGGTGCTTTACAGGCGCTACAGCACTAAAAATAGTGTCTGCATGGCACCTGTAAAGAGCCTCTCCTGTCTCTTCAGGTAGAAAGCCCGAGTACTTTCCCACCGAGGCGGTGCCATTGCAGGACGCTAAGAAAAGTCCTGCAAGCAGCATCTTTGGAGTGGCGAAGGAGCGGTGTATACACGGCTCCTGCCCATTGAAATGAATGGGCACAGCTGCCAAACCACCAGCAAAGCGCCGCTGTGGCGGCCCTTTTTGGTGGGCTATTTCAATTCTTTATTGGCGCTCGCGGGGAGTTAAAACCGCCCTGATAGTGGCAGAAAACCCCCTGAAAAAATGGCGGTAAAGAACCGCTAAAAATATGGGTGCTTTACCGTAGGGTGACCAGACATCCCTGGTTTCCGGGGACAGTCCCCGATTTGATGATGATGTGCTGGTCAGAGCAGAGGGAATATTTTTTCAGTTTCGGGCGCATGCCCGTTCAGCTCCACTCACACGATCTTCTGCCTTGGCTCAAGTCCTGGCCAGCCGCCTGCCTGCTTATCTCCTTGCCTTCCCAGGCGGAGTGATCTTCCTCTGCTCCCCACCCATTAGTAGCCGGGGCCTGGAGAGTAAAACTTGACACGCTGTGAGGCGGGTGGCGGTGGCGATGGGCAGAGAGTCGCTGATTGGTGCCATTACCAGTAAAAAAAAAAATGTCCCCGGATTTCATTTAAAAAATCAGGTCACCTTACTTTACCGCCGACCCTCAGTGTGAAAGGGGACTAACAATTGCTGTTCGGTGACCATCAGCCCTCACTGGAGCTCCCCATCGCTGTCCTCCCCCCTTGTACACATGCCTTTATGCCAGTCAGAATTAACTGCCAGTGCCAGGATCGCAACAAGGCTACCAGTTAGTCCCTCTGGAATCACGCCCACCGCTAGTGATGACGATTCTGTAGTATTCAGAGAGGAAGCAATTCCATCAAGGTAGGTGGGAAGGTTCTCTGCCACTGAAGCAACAGAGTCTCCTGCCTGACATCAGCCGGAGAGGAAGGGGCTTCTCTGGAAAATGATACTGTTAATATTGTGACAAAACAGGGATGCATTTATACAGACGTGTATGGTGACTGGGAGGTAGAATGGAAGTTTTACTCCCCTGCTCTGACCCTATCACTGCCTACATGACTCTCTATCCCTCTCTGCCCTCAGTTCAGGACCTCCAGTGGGTCTATACCTGGGTCAGTCATATCTGTGGGGGGGGATCTGTCTCTGTACACACAGGACTGTGATGCTCACAGATGCACAGCCGTGGGGGGGGGGGGGGTGATAAGCAGGCATGTCTACAGGGATCCCGGGGCATGCCAAGCTGTACGCCTGTATCTGGGCAGTGAGTGTTGTCACCGTGATTTGTGCTGGGATGCCAGACCCCGGCTTTATTACCCCCCCACCCGTTCCTCCGATCCCAGCCTCCCTGCACTCTCAGCTCCTACAACTTTGCAGAGCAGCCCTGAGCCAGGACACGACTGCAGACTGACAGTCTCTCCAATGCTAAGCTGTATAGATCTCGGCACATGCAGCCATGCTCTCCTCCGGATGTTCCTTGTAAGAAGCACTCCGCCTCACAGCTCAGCACCTGAGGATGGGAGAAGGGCAAAGAATCACTCCGCCAGCCGGGGCTAACTGAGTAGCAGGATGGCCACATGTACATGCTCCCCGAAAATAAAAAAGAAGTTCCTCCTTTACGCTCCACTCCTGGGCCCCTATGTTGACCTGATGGGGTCCAGGAAAATGTAATTACACATCCCCAAAAAAGCAAGTAGGAACGGGAGAAGTTTAGAAAACTCTACTTTTTAAAGTAAAATACTGTAATGCTGGTCCCTGCTCAGGAGCGCCCCCTTCACATGGAGCCCATGGCACTTACCATATGTGCCATACCCTGGATATGCCACTGGGCCCAGGCACACCTGGCACACACTGTGTGCACGCCTATGCACCAGTTAAAAATTACAATTTTTTTTTCTTTCTTACACAAAGTTGTCACAAAATGATATATTGTTCAAACATGCCATAGTTATATGTGGAATTACACCCCAAAATAAATTCTGCTTCTCCTGAGTACGAGGATACCTCATGTGTGAGACTTTTTGGGAGCTTAGCTGCGTACAGGATCTGAACTAAACAATCACCGCCTTCAGGATTTCTAAAGGTGTAAAATTCTGATTTTATTCCTCACTACCTATCACAGTTAGGTCCTGAAATGTCCAGATAGCACAACCCCCCCAAAAAAAATTACCCCATTTTGGAAACTAGACACCCCAAGGTATTTGCTAAGAGGCATGGCGAGTATTTTGCAGATCTCATTTGTTTTTGAAAATGAAGAAAGAAAATACATTTTTATTTTTTTATTTTTTCAATTTTAAAAACTTTGTGACACAAAGCCAGATCTGCAAAATACTCAATGTTCCTCTCAGCAGATAGCTTGGGGTGTCTACTTTCCAAAATTGAGTAATCTGGGGGTGGGGGTTGTGTTATCAGGGCATTTCATGGCCTCCAAAACTGTGATAGGCAGTGAGGAGTGAAATCAAAAATGTACACCCTTAGAAAGCCTGAAGGTGGTGATTGGTTTTTGTGTTCTTTACGCAGCTAGGCTCCCAAAAAGTCTCACACATGTGGTATCCCCGAACTCAGGAGAAGCAGAATGTATTTTGGGGTGTCATTTCACATATACCCATGGCATGTTTTAGCAATATATCATGTTGTGACAATTTTGTGCAAAACATTTTTAATTTTCCCGCAACTTGTGTAAAAATATTCCATGGACTCAACATGCCTCTCAGAAAATAGCTTGGGGTGTCTAATTTCCAAAATGGGGTCATTTGGGGGGGTGGTTATGCTATCTTGGCATTTTATGGCCTTCAAAACTGTGATAGGTAGTGAGGAGTGAAATCACAAATTTACACCCTTAGAAATCCTGAAGGCGGTGATTGGTTTTTGGGGTCCCATACACGGCTAGGCTCCCAAAAAGTCTCACACATGAGGTATCCCCGTACTCAGGAGAAGCAGCAGAATGTATTTTGGGGTCGTAATTCCATATATAACCATGTCATGTGTGACAACTTTGTGTAATTTTTTTGTCATTATTCAATAACTTCTGACAAAAAAATAAAATATTCAATGGGCTCAACATGCCTCTCAGCAATTTCCTTGTGGTGTCTACTTTCCAAAATGGGGTCATTTGGGGGGGGGGGGGGGGTTGTACTGCCCTGCCATTTTAGCACCTTTAAGAAGATAGGTAGTCATAAACTAAAAGCTGCGTAAATTCCAGAAAATGTTCCCTAGTTTGTAGACGCTGTAACTTTGTGCAAACCAATAAATATATGATTATTGACATTTTTTTTTTTTTTACCAAAGACATGTGGCTGAATACATTTTGGCCTAAATGTATGACTAAAATTGAGTTTATTAAAAAAAAATGTTAACAAAAAGTAGAAAATATATATTTTTTCAAAAGTTTTGATCTTTTTCCATTTGTATTGCAAAAAATAAAAATCGCAGAGGCAATAAAATACCATAAAAAACAGCTCTATTTGTGGGGAAAAAAGGACGCAAATTTTGTTTGGGTAGAACATTGCATGACCGCACAATTACCAGATAAAGCAGCGCAGTGCCAAATTGTAAAAAGTGCTCCGGTCATTGAGCAGCAAATCCTCCGGGGCTGAAGTGGTAGTCGGCAATAATGTCGGCAATTGTTTATATTCTGCAGTCAGTGTCCAGCTGGCAGCAGATGAGTTCTGGTTGTAAAGGACGCCATGGCCAGCTTGCCGGCCCGTTACTTAAACAACCATCTATTCTTTACACAGAATTCAGGTCAGTCGATCAATTTTCGACCAATTTGAATAGTAATCGTTCCAAAAATTCCAAAAGCGAATAACAAAACAAAAGTAGTAAACGTACCATTTTTCTGCTCTGCACTTGCTTAGACCTTATTATCACTTCCCCGTTACTCAGAACTGGAGCCAACGTGGCAGTAGAAAACAAGTAGAAAAGCTCCACTTAGTAAAATAAGCTTTAATTCATTAAATATCAAGTTTCTGTCACTTACATTTACCAAAACAGAAAGCTGGGCATAAACATAGTCAAGTCCTGTGGTCCTCAGCATGCCTCAAAGCGTCCAAAAAATCAATCAGAGCCCCTAGTGTTGATGGCGAAACGCTGGGGGAGAACCCAGCTGTGTCTCGCTGCTGACCGATTGCAGAGCGGCTCACAGAGACAGCGTGTGACGTCACAGGTACAAGAGAACACACAACGCATTTCTGAGCATGCGCGGGTTCCGTATGGAGCCAGAGTGCTCCTTTGTCAAGTGTAGAAAAAGAAGGGAAGGGAGTGACGGCTATTAAATACCTGCATTCATTAGACAAACAACGGTGTATAGTTTGGGCCAAAAAGGTTTAAGAAAAACGAATGCTGGCCAAATCAACATAAAAATACAGTGTTGCCATGTCAAATGGTAAATCAGCTCATAAGTAAATAAATAAATAACCTCTTAGCATTATGCTCTTGATCATGCAAGAATCTTGACATAAACCACTGTATGAAAATTAAAAAATACTAATAATAAAAATAATAATGAGAATAATGAATTGAATAAATAATTAAATGATAGAACAAAAAACGAATTATAATTTCATTAATTTCATATAATTTCGAGCAAAGATGCTGTTACCGTCATGATTGAGTTCAAGATTGAGAAAAGCTAATAAGCTCTCTTTATTCCAAACCGCAGAAAAGGAAAGGCCCATATTATTGGTATTGCAATGGGAGACGAAATCAGCAACCTGGGGTGGAGTACCATCCCAGATAATTATGATATCGTCTATATACCGGCCAAAGAACACCACATATTGAGCAAAGGGATTATTGCTCCATATGTACTGATTCTCCCACAGGCCCATGGTAAGATTAGCGTAGGAGGGTGCAAAATTAGCACCCATAGCTGTACCATGGGTCTGTAGGTAAAATTGGGCCTGAAATTGAAAATAATTATGAGTGAGGCAAAATGAAGTAGCCTCCAAGATGAATGAGGCCTGTCTAGTGTTAAGTTGAGGGTCCAGATTTAGAAAGTGTTGTACAGCTCGTAAACCCACATCATGTGGAATAGATGTATAAAGAGAGTTCACATCAAGGGACAACCATGAATAGTTTTCATTCCAGGTATAAGGAGACAAAAGGTCTAACAAATGTATGGAGTCCCGTATATATGATGTCAGGCCTTGAGCCAAAAGTTGTAGAAAAGAATCAATATATAGGGAGAAACCACTACTAACGCTATTCATTGATGCCACCATTGGTCTGCCGGGGGGGGGGGGGGGGGGTGACGCATCCTTATGATTTTAGGCAGATGGTAAAAATACGGGGTACTATAAAATTCTTTGCGCAAAAAAGCTGCCTCCTTTTATCAACAATTTGATCAATAATGGCTTTCGAAATTAGCGTTTCAGCCTCAATGTGGAAAGAGGGAAGAGGGGTCACTAGGTAATTTCTTGTATGTTTTAGTTGCCTCGGCCACATAAGAAACACGATCTTGAATGATGATCCCTCCTCCTTTATCCGCTGATTTTATAACAAGATCTGGATTATCTAGAAACCGTTTTAAGCGAGGATTTTTCTCCAGACGTAAGATTTTGAGCACAATATTTTTGTTTGCTTGTTGACTTTTGACATCATTTTTGAAGATCAGCAGTGATGACCCTGTAAAAAGCCTCTAAATATGGACCCTTTGACTTAGTGGGGTAAAATGATGGTCTCGGTTTTAACTGAGTGTGTACTATCGGGGGGGGAGATGTTTGGAAGTGTTGAGTGAACAATTCCCAATCTGGGTCAATAGGCGATTCCTCCAGATCAGGATGACACTCATAAACGCTAATGGTACTGTCAGTCTCATTTTCTGAATCTAGTTCTATTGAATCAATAACGGAATTTGAAGAAGGGAGAATTACTTCCAATCCCTCATTTTTCATTGATTGAATGTGAAAAAACCTTTTAAGGGTAAGATTTCTTATAAATTTGTTGAACAATAAAAAAGAATTTGGATGCGTTGTAGGAGAAAAAGTCAAGCCTCTACTCAGCAATGAAACATCCTCACTAGTTAACTCATAGTATGATAGATTAAATAATTTTATCGTTTCAGAACTTTGGCACTTAGATTGGTATTTTCCCCGTCCGCCTCTACATCCTCGTCTATGTGTTTTCTTTTTAATCAATGTTTTGGGTGTGAGCCCCTGTCTAAAAAAGGAGAAAAAGACAGGGAAGTGGTATAAGGCGGTATTTCGCCTTTATTAAAATCACCAACCAGGAGATCAAATGAAGAGGTATTCGGGACAGAACTTTCGCTTTTATCAGCTGACAGGGTAGTATTTGGTAGCAAATTCAAAGATACTGAATTAGAACAAGAAGAAACAAGATCAACAGGTGTCGGATCTATAAGTGCTGTCCCAGAGGACATAGGAACAGGTTCAATGGCTACCGCGGTAACAACATTGGCTCCCACCAGAGAGGTAGCTTTATTAATATTAGATGTGTCCTTATTCGGTTTCCCTTTGGGCACACCTTTTATTCTGTGTCTACTTGATGGTCGTGTCCTTTGGGGTAAGGGGCTAGCTCTCTGTTCATTCGGCCATATCCTTTTGGGTAATGAACTAGCACTCTGTTCATTTGAATCAACCCTACAACCCTAGGAAAAGGAGAGTGGCCCATATTATGTATGGGAACTGGATGTAATCTATTTTGTTTGGACCTATTCTTTTTCACAGGTACATTGGAAAATGGATGAACTGCCATAAGAGGGGGTATAGAGTTATTCTCCTTCCACGAAAACACTTTATTCTAGGAATAATCCTCTATATCTCTATAGAATTTTTTGAGTTTAACCTCAATAAGTTTATTTTCTTTATTTTTAGTATTCCTTTTCAGAGTTTCTAACCAAGTGGGCGGAACCTTTAAATGATAAACAGCAATTTCAGAAGATAATATCTGTACACGGTGGGCCACTTCATTGTATTTTATATGTCTCTGACTCACTATAACTTCCGACCACTTAGCAGTACAGAATTCGGCTATCCCCTCCCACTCTTTAGCATGTATAGGATCTAAGAACCAACAATTGCAATACCAATAATATGGGCCTTTCCTTTTCTGCGGTTTGGAATAAAGAGAGCTTAGCTTTTCTCAATCTCAAACTCAATCATGACGGTAACAGCATCTTTGCTCGAAATGATACCAAACCAACTGCTGGCAATTCATACTTGCATTATGACAGTTGCCATCACCCTGTATGGTTGGACAATATCCCCAAAGAGCAGTTCTGTAGATTGAGACAGAACTGCACCAGGGATTGTGATTATATAGCACAGAGTGTATCTCTCAAAGAAAAGTTCATTGAGAAAGACTATCCTTCACAGCTAGTAGAACACACTTACAGCACCTTCCTCTCGGGGAAGAAGTCCAAGGTGGCCAAACCCCAAGTAGAATCTACTGTGCGTTTTATTACAGGGTTTCACAGACAATATAAAAGAATGGAAAATATCCTTAAAAAACATTGGAGTATTTTGAAACAAGATCCTCATCTGAGCTCCACATTGGGAGATGGACCCAAGGTCACCTATAGAAGGGCCCCCACACTTAAGAAGAAGATTTCCCCCAGTAAATTGAAATATAAACATGACACAAATCCTCGGTGTCTTATTCCACTTAAAGGGATGTATAGGTGTAATAAGCCTCTCTGTAAAACTTGTCAATCTGTTAACCATGGCCAAAAATGTTTACCCATAAAGGAATAACCCATCATTTTAATCAATTTCATAATTGCTCTAGCGACTATGTTGTTTATTGCTTGATGTGTCCGTGTAAAATGCTATATGTGGGCCGTACTATCTGTCCCCTCAGACAACGCTTTGGCAAGCATCGCTGGCTCACAGAATTAGGGAGTGATAAACACAGTGTGCCACGACACTTTCTAGAGTTTCATAATCAGTCCACGTTGGGCCTCCAGGTATGGGTGATTGAATCCATACCTGGTGACATCTCTGAAGCAGAATGTTTCTGGAAATTGTGTGAGAGCGTGAAACGTTCTGGATTTTTACTTTGGATACGCTTGACCCTAATGGCCTTAACGAGGAAATTGAGACACACACTATCTTGTGACTCCTTATCGTGGATATAGCCAATAAAGACACATTTTCTGTAAAGATTATTTGTTAATGTTTTTCTTTTATTAATTATTATTTTTATTATATATATTTTTTATTTCTATTTTTTTCTATTTATTATTATTTTTAGTTTTTATTTTTATTTTTTCTATTTTTTTATTTTTTTTTATTAATTTCATACTAATTATTATAGATTTTTTTGGTTCTATCATTTATTTATTTATTTGATTAATTATTCTCATTATTATCTTTATTATTAGTATTTTTTAATTTTCATACAGTGGTTCATGTCAAGATGCTTGCAAGATCAAGAGCATAATGCTAAGAGGTTATTTATTTATGAGCTGATTTATCATTTGACATGGCAACACTGTATTTTCTTTATTTGATATGGCCAGCATTAGTTTTTCTTAAACCTTTTTGGCCCAAACTATACACCGTTGTTTGTCTAATGAATGCAGGTATTTAATAGCTGTCACTCTGCTCCCTTCTTTTTCTACACTTGACACAGGAGCGCGCTGGCTCCGTACGGAACCTGCGCATGCTCAGAAACACGGTGTGTGTTCCCTTGTACCTGTGACGTCACACGCTGTCTCCGTGAGCTGCTCTGCAGTCGGTCAGCAGCGTGACACAGCTGGGTTCTTCCCCAGCGTCTCGCAATCAACACTAGGGGCTCCGATTGATTTTTTTGGATGCTTTAAGGACATGCTGAGGACCACAGAACTTGACTTTGTTTATCCCCAGCTTTCTGTTCGGTAAATGTAAGTGACAGAAACTTGATATTTAACCACTTGAGACCCGCGCTATAGCCGAATGACGGCTACAGCGCCGATCTCCTTTGCCGGGACTACGTCTATTGACGTCGTCCCGTGCACGAGCGGCCTGCGCGCCCCCTGCGGCGCGCTCTGTGATCGGCGAGTCTATGAGACTCGCCTGATCACTGATCCGAGCAAGGGGTCGATCCCGACCCCTTATCACGTGATCAGCTGTCAGCCAATGACAGCTGATCATGTGATACAACGGAGCTGGTAATCGGCTATTATTCCTCCTCACGCTGACAGCGCGAGGAGAAAAAAAAGAGCCGATCACCGGCCAGTGCCCACCTGCCCCCTGCCATTGCCCACCTGCCCCTTGCCAGTGCCACATCAACAAAAAATGTGTCCCCCCCTGTCAGTGCCACCCAGCAGTGCCCACCGTGCCACCCAGCAGTGCCCACAGTGCCACCCAGCAGTGCCACCCAGCAGTGCCCACAGTGCCACCCAGCAGTGCCCACAATCTGCCTCAACAAAGGTGCTGCACCCCAGTGCCACTCATCTGTGCCCATCAGTGTCATCTACCAGTGCCCATCAGTACCCAGCAGTGCCGCCCATCAGTGCCTAGCAGTGCCACCTATCAGAGCCACCTATCAGTGCCACCTATCAGTGCCCATCAGTCCCATCTATCAGTGGTACCTATCAGTGCCCCTTAGTGCCACCCATCCGTGCCACCCATCTTTGCCACCCATCCGTGCCATCTTATCTGTGCCCATCTTTGCCCATCAGTGCCGCCTTATCTGTGCCCATCGGTGCCGCCTTATCTGTGCATATTAGTGCCGCCTTAACTATGCCTATCAGTGCCCACCAGTGCAGCCTATCAGTGCCCACCAATGCAGCCTATCAGTGCCCAACCAGTGCAGCCTATCAGTGCCCACCAATGCAGCCTATCAGTGCCCAACCAGTGCAGCCTATCAGTGCCGCCTCATCAGCGCACTTCAATGAAGGAGAAAAATGACCTGTTTGCAAAATTTTATAACAAACTATTAAACATGATTTTTTTTTGCATCTTTTTTTGTTTGTTTAGCAAAAAATAAAACTCCCAGCTGTAATTAAATACCACCAAAAGAAAGCTCTATTTGTGGGAAAAAAAATGATAAAAATTTCATTTGGGTACAGTGTTGTATGACCGCGCAATTGTCATTCAAAGTGCATCAGCGCTGAAAGCTGAAAATTGGTCTGGGCAGGAGGGGGGTTTAAGTGCCCGGTAAGCAAGTGGTTAATGAATTAAAGCTTATTTTACTAAGTGGCGCTTTTCTACTTGTTTTCTTCTATGTGATTGAGTCGGCTTCACTCTAAGATCAGCAGCCTTCAGTGAAAGAGCATATATTATTGCCTGCCTGTCCAGCAAGAATTTCCTCTCCCTGGGACTGATTGGACATTTATAAGTATCTTTATAGACTTTTTATTCATTTCTCCCGGTAAGTTTTTTAAAAAAAGTCAGAATTAGGCAATATCTTTATATATATTTGTATATGAATTTTATTTTAATATTTCAAACCTTTTGAGTTATGAAATTTACATTGATTTACTGAGCGCCTATGTTCTTTTATGTTTTCCAACGTGGCAGTAGGTCTCAGCTGCAGGAACATTGGTGGCAATTGGTTGATCCTGCCTTATGTCACCCCCCTCTATGCTCCCATTGGTCTCCTCCCCAACCTCGCCGTTCATTAATTGCTGTGCATCCTCATGGAGCAAGTGACTGACACTGTGCTGAAATATCTCAGATGACTTCTCCATGCCAATTGGTGGGGCAATGACAGGAGTATCTGTGGATGAGGAGGAAGAACAGGGAGCTTTAGCAGCTACTGATGACTTCAAGCTATCCTGATCCTGGAAGACAGAGGAGGAGGAGGATGAAGACTTGATTAGACTCCACGGTCTTCTCTTCAGCTCTGGGTGTATAACAGGCTTGCTGCCAGAAAAATGTGCCCCACCCCCAGGTGCTGCACCCCGATGTGGTCTGTGGGTACAAATGTTGGAAGAAAAGTATGTCATGGTGGCCCTCAAGGGGTTAAATAGATGTTTATAAGTGTAAATGTACACAGTCATGGGGCGTCTCCTAATCTGACATTGAAATGTTTCTAAGTCATCAGAGAGCTGAGCTCAGCCTCACCCTGTGTAGGAGGATGTCACCCCTCCCCCATCCACATTACTCTCCGGTGTCAGAGACTTTCAGTTTCTTTCTCTTCTGCTGTCAGCGATGGCGTCTGGTGATCTGAGAGCTGAGTTGAAATGTTTCGTCTGTCTGAACATTTATACGGATCCTGTAATGCTGAGTTGTGGTCACAACTTCTGCCGGGTCTGTATTGATCGTGCGCTGGATACACAGGGGGGGTCTGGAGGATATTCCTGTCCTGTATGCAGAAAAAGATCCAGGAGTCGTCCTGCACTGCACAGGAACATAACACTACGTAACATAGCAGAGACTTTCCTGTCTACTCAGCCAAATCAGGAGGAGTCCGGGGTCTTCTGTACTCACTGTGTGGACTATCCTGTACCTGCTGTTAGATCCTGTCTGCACTGTGAGGTTTCTCTGTGTGATAAACACCTGAAAGTCCACAAAAAGTCCCCAGAACACGTCTTATGTGACCCCTCCTTGTCCATGGAGAGCAGGAAATGCTCCGTCCATAAGGAGGTTTTGAAGTATTTTTGCACCAAAGATAACACCTGTATCTGTGTGTCCTGCAGTTTGGCTGGAGAACATCGGGGACACCAGGTGGAGACACTGGATGAGGCTTCTAAGAAGAAGAAGGAGACACTGAGGAATGTTCTGCAGAAACTTCTGACAAAGAGAGAGAAGACGGAGGAAAGAGTCCAGAGTCTGCAGGAACACCGGAGGAAAGTAGAAGAAGGAACAGCCGGTGACACCGAGAGAGTCACTGCTCTGTTTAGAGATCTCAGGTAGACATGTGCACTGACAAAAAATGCATTTGTTTTCTTTTCATTCTTTTTTTGCTTTTTTTTTGGAAATTTGGAAATTTGAAAATTCGGAAATTCAGAAATCAGAAAATTCTGACTTTCAAATTTTTGAATTTCCAGCTTTCTGAAGTTTGAATTTCAAATTTCCGAATATTCAAGTTTTCGAATTTCCAAATTTTCCAAATTCCGAATTTTCTAATTTACGAATTTGCCAAATTCTGAATTTTCCAATTTCCGAATTTAGAATTTTCTGATATACAAATTTTATATTTTAAAAATGTGAAAATCTAAAAATGTGAAAATATTAAAAAAAGCAAGAAAATCTGTAAAATTTGAAATATTAACTAAGCATTAAATTATAGGTTTTGGAATTTATTTTCAAATTTAGCTATTAGTGAATGTAACAAATACAATTGTATCTGAAGTTATGAATTATCCGAAATAAAGAATGCAGCATCTAAACAAATGGAATGGAATAAATTAATAATGAATAATATTAAGGTTTTGTTATTATTATTGTTATTTATTATTATTAGATCATTACTATCCTTTTGTTTAGATTAGTTATTTCAGATAATTTTTAACTTTGGATACATTAATATTCATTACATTCACTAACAGCCAAATTTGAAAGAAAATTCCAATACCTATAATTTAATATTTATTATTGTTTCATTTTTATTTCAGATTTATGGGTTTTTAAACTTTCAGATTTTCATTATTTAGAATTTTCAGATTTTTATTCTTATTTTTGAATTTTCAAATATACACATTTTGGAATTTTCTGATTTTCATTCTTGAATTTTTAAATTTACAAATTTTAAAATTTTCTGATTTTCATTCCTATTTTTGAATTTTCAAATTTACACATTTTTGAATTTTCAGATATTCATTCTTCTTTTTGAATCTTCACATTTGTAAATTTTCAAATTGACTAATTTTAGAATTTTCAAATTTATGAAATTTAGAATTTTTGAATTTCTGAATTTTCCAAAATTTAGAATTTCCGAATTCTAATTTTGAAAATCTAAATTTTCCGAAAATCTCAAATTTCCCAAATTTTTAATTTTCCAATTTCTGAATTCCAAATTTCAGAAAATTAAAAATTTCGGAAAGTTTGGAAATTCGAAACACGGAAATTCGGAAACTTGGAAATTCTAAATTTCAGAAACTCAGAAATTCAAAAGTTTGGAAAATTGGAAATTTCAGAATTGACAAATTTGTCAAAATTCGCTAATAAACGAATTGAGAATTAAATGAATTGCACATGTCTAATCATAGGGGACGTCTGGAAGACCTGGAGAAGAGAGCCCTGAGGGATATCTCCGAGAGGGCAGAGCGGATCTCCATCTCCATCCGGGATCTGGAAATAAAGAAGGAGGAGCTGTCCAGGAAGTTGCGTCACATTGAGGAGCTGTGTAACGTGACGGATCCACTGACTGTCTTACAGGAATCAGACACAGGTGACTTGTGTGATACTGAGGATGGAGATAATGAGGACAGAGAGAGACATGAGGAGCTCCTCCATGATGGAGGGGGTCTGGATGTGGTGGGGGTCTTACACACAGGTTTATCTGATATAATAAGAAGGGTAAATGTATACTTCTATATACAGGGAGCTGCAGACATATTACTGGATGGAAACACAGCTAATAATTATCTACAGATATCAGATGACAGGAAAACTGTATCCAGGTCATATATAGAGCAGAATCTCCCAGAAACACCAGAGAGATTCCAGGATTCTCAGGTGATGAGCAGTCGGAGTTTCTCCTCAGGGAGACATTACTGGGAAGTGGATGTCGGGGGGTCAGATTGGTGCACAGTCGGGATGTGTTACCCCAGTATAGAGAGGGGAGGGGAGGAGTCAGAGATTGGATGTAATAAGAAGTCCTGGGGATTGGACAGGTGTAATAATCAGTATAAGGTGATACATGACAATAAAGTGATCTTCTTACCCCCCAATCCCTCCAGTAACAGAGTCAGGATATATCTGGATTATGAGGCCGGGCGGATCTCCTTTTATGATCTGTGTGACCCGATCCGACACCTCCACACCTTCACCACCACCTTCACTGAGCCCCTCCATGCTGGGATACGTGTATGGGGAGGTTGTATAAAGATATGTGGGGGGAGGTGGGAGATGTGAGAACTCTGCCCACAGTCTGGTGACATCACAGTGGACGGTTGGTGGGATTGGTTCATTGATCAGCCAATGATTGGAGGAAGTTGTGGCTCCTGGGAAAAGTCTGAGGGCCTCCTTCTGAAAATACTAGTTCCCTGGCTGTGTGTAATGTAAGAACTTATAAAGTGGTAGTAAAGACAAAATATAAAATGACGGATATGACGGCGTCTGTCACTGACATGAACACAGCAGTCTTTGTTTTTTCGGAGTCCTCCTGGAATTTTGTTCTTTTACCTGTTGGTTCTGCTGTTATTTCCCAACTTCCTATAACAGACCAACCTGTCCCGCAAAAGTGGCAGTTAGAGGGTTGGGACAAACCATTCACCACTGACAGGGGTGCTTACAATGGTCAGCTTTTAGTCATTGATGTAAAACCTTTATCCCAAATGGAGACACAAATGTTGGTGTAACGGCTTATAAAGTGTTATCTGGAGTTCTCCTTTAATTTGTTAGTCACTTATGTAAAGTCCATCTAAATCTACTAGTCCGTCCAACACCCCCCTCTCCAGACAAGGCTGCTGTCCAAGGGGGTCTCCACTGCCCCTCCATAGATAGAGGAGCCGCCCTAAGACAGGAAGTGTGTTACTGGCAGGATCACCAGGGGAAAATAAAGGTAAAAACAGAAAAGGAATGCAGCCACCACATCTAAGGATTGGTAAGCTGCAATAATTATGGTAATGATAGGGGCGCTGAAATATAAACATTAATTACAAAAAAGTGTAAAACTTAATAATCATAAACGACTAAAGTGATAGACAATCTGTCACCATACAATAATGATCATAAGACAATTGCAAAAAGTTAATAAATAATAAATTCCCAATTAGATGCTAGAGAACAACATATATCCACAGTCCATACAGTGAGCCCCGCAATGACCCGCCCGAAGGGGAGGGGTAATGGAGGGGCGGGCATGACCGGGTGCCAGGGGAACCCAGGGGATATCTGGATAGGCACAGAGTGTATGGAGCAACGGGGGAGGATATTTATTTAAAGGGGGGCGGAGACAGTGCGGAAGACAGTCACGAGGAGTAGACTTGGAGGAGGCAGGTTTGCCACTGCTCCTCCGTTGTTTTTCGACATGGCGGCGATCGATGCAGTACTCGAGCGGCTGAGAGAGCAGGCGGTGGTGAGGGGATCAGCATGGCTAACGAGGCAAGTGGCGGGCTTGATGGGGGACAGAGGAGAAGGGACTGCCAGCGGGGAGCCTGTGCTGCGGGCTCGGAGGTCTCGGCCTCCGGCGCGCTTCTTGCCAGGCCCCGCCCCCCGGCCACCTCGTGATCGGCGGAGCCCGGGGGGGGACAGGTTGTGCCCCCGGCTAAGAAGCGAAATAAGGATTCTCGGGGCCCTGGGCGGTCGGCCCGCCGCCAGCCCACCCCGGGGGGCGGGGCCACGGGCCGCAATGGCGCCGGCTCCCCGCCATCCAGCCCGGCATCCCGTCGCGTGGGGGATCCCCCTGGGGGGCCCGGCACTAGCAGGGGGACGGCGTGTGGCACACACATGGCAGACGGAGGGGATGATCCGGTGTCCCGGCAGCCCCGGTCGGGGGTGGGGACACGCAGCATGGATGGCGGCCTGTCGGCGGACGGCGGGAGATGGCAGACGCCCACGGGTGGTACGGGGGGGCGCCCCCGGTCTGGTTCCCGCCGCCAGTCGCGGAGCAAGGCCCCTGTGGGGAACGTACTTCTCAACCACCCGATTTCTGCAGCCTCTGGGGGGGATCGCCCAGGGGGCTTCAAGACTTGACGGACCATGCCGCTGGTGACCGGTCGGAGGGGGAGCTGTCCACGGATGCTGAAGAGGCGGCCCCGGCGGTGGAGAGCGGCAGTGCAGCTGTGGGACGAGTTCCTGGTCGGCCCGGTAAGTCTGTTTCACTTGATTTAAATGATGCATTGCAGGGGTTGCTGGGGGCGGTACGAGGGGTATCGGGACGGTGGCACCGGTGGTGCCTCTGGGGGGTGCTGAGCGGCCGGGGTCGGGCCTTCCGGTTCCGGGGCCCGCGGCTACTATGCAGGGTCTGTTGGAGGGGCTGCGGTCGTTGGTGGATAGGTTTGGGGGGGTCAGGGCACTCCGGCCCTGGCGGCGCCGTGGATGGCGGGTGCGGTCGAGGGGGCGGCTGTGGTCACGCCGTCGGCGGGTGTGGAATCCCCGGTACCTGCGGCCGCGGGGACGGTGGTGACTGCCGGCGATAAGGGGGAGGTTCCGGTCGCGCGGACGGATGTGGTGCGGATTGGTGATGCGGCCAGGTGTGAAGTGTATGTCTGCTTCGAGGGCCCGCTCGGAGCACACTTAAAGTCGGAAGTCAGGGAGAAGATCGCTAAGGGTGATTATGTGGAGATATTCTCGCTGCTCCCGTTAGAAAAGTTTAACTTGGATCGGGTCAAGCCCAATGACTCCAAGAAAGATGACGAGGAGAAGAGGCGCTACCGTTTGATCCCGCGGACGTTTGCGAATTGGTTGCAAGCGTTTGGGATTTTGGCGAGCGTCATTGGTGAAAAGAACCCCGAGCACTGCTCGGCGTTGTTTTGCTATATGGACGCCATAGGGGAAGCCCACCGGGTTTATGGGGGGGTGGCATGGCTCCGGTACGACGAGCAGTTTCGGCAGCGGAAGGCGGTGTGACCGGAGTTGCGCTGGGATCACAAGGACATCAGCCTCTGGATGAGGCTCATGTCCTCAGCCCGGGCCCCGCCCCAGTTTTTTCAGGGGGGGGCCGGGGGTACACCCTCCTCAGGACTGTCGGCCGGAAAGAAGTGGGGAGTGTGCTGGCAATTCAATGAGGGCGCCTGCAAGTACGGGGGGGCGTTCAGATTCAAGCACGAATGTTCCGGCTGCGGGGGGGCCCACGCGTTGTCTCGGTGCTTTAGGAAAGGAAAACATCCCGGCGACGCTGCGAACAAGAGGGAGGACGCCGGTGAGGGTGGAAAGGATGCTTCCTTTCCTAAGTAAGTATCCCGACAGGGTGGCGGCCGGGCTGTTGGCGGGGAGTTTCAGGGATAGTTTCCGGATACCTTGCGACCTGCGGGTAGTTCCGCCGGTGGCCAGGAACCTGCGGTCAGCCTTGCTGCACCCAGCAGTGGTGGATGAAAAATTGGGAAAGGAGGTGGCCCTGGGTCGCATGGGGGGGCGTTTGTGGGGAAGCCATGGGAGGATCTGGTGGTGTCTCCGCTGGGGATTGTCCCCAAGAAGGAGCCGGGAAAATTTCGGCTCATACACCACTTATCTTTTCCCAAGGGTGGGTCGGTCAATGATTTCATTGACCCCGAAATCTGCACGGTGTCCTATACGTCGTTCGACGTGGCTGTCCGGTGGGTTCGCCGGTACGGCCGGGGGGCGCTCATGGCCAAAGCGGATGTCGAGTCGGCTTTTCGGTTGCTTCCGGTGCACCCGGACAGCTTTCGCTTGTTGGGTTGTCACTGGAGGGAGCAGTTCTACGTGGACAAGTGTTTGCCTATGGGCTGCTCCATTTCGTGCTCTGTTTTTGAGCAGTTTAGCTCGTTTCTGGAGTGGGTGGTGAGGGATGTCTCTGGCCTTGAATCAATCATTCACTATTTGGATGATTTTCTCTGCATTGGTCCCCGCGCCTCCGCTGTGTGTGCGATTCTCTTGTCCACGTTGCAGTACATCGCGAGCATTGGCGGCAGAAAAGACCGAAGGTCCAGTGGGGGTGTTGAGTTTTTTGGGCATCATGATTGATTCAGAGGCCATGGAGTGCAGGCTGCCGGAGGACAAACTGGTAGACTTGCAAAGAGACATTCGTGAGATTCAGGGCCGTCGGAAGGTTCAGTTACAGACCTTGCAGTCCTTGCTGGGTAAGCTGAATTTTGCGTGCCGCATCATTCCGATGGGGCGGGTGTTCTGCCGACGGCTGTCGGCGGCGACGGCGGGGCTGCAGGCGCCAACGCACTTCATCCGCTTGACTAAGGAACACAGGGTCGGGGGCGTGGCCGGATGTTGGTGGGAGTGAGTACGTGTGAGGAGTGAGAGCATGGTGCTGCTCTGCCCCTCGTTGCCTTGTCTTCTCTGATATCCCCGCTCTGATTTTCCCTAGGCTGCCTGACGCTGCCTAATGGCCTTTTAGCATACTGTGCTGCCATGGCTCCCATGCGCTTATGCTCAGGCACATATTATTTGACTGTATTAGACTGAGCTGCTGCGGTTTGCTATCTTCAATCTCGGTTGATAGTGGCTGGAGCACAGGGATTGTTGCTGTCTGTGTGCGGTTGGCGAGCTGTCGGAGCAGGGGCTGAGAGTCTCGCTGGGGATCTCGCGAGACCTCGAGCGGCTCTTGGGTTCCCGTGGCGCTGTACCGCTTCTCCCTCCACAAGAGCTTGGTGCGCGGAAACGTGCGGCGTGTCCGGCACCTTAGGCTTTGGGCGGTGGGTTGGCTGGCGTGCGCTGTGAAGGTGAGAGGGGACTCCTGTGTAGAGCTCCCTCTCCCCTGCTCTCCCCCCTCTGCTTGCTGCTCTTTGCCTCCCCTCCAGACTAGCTGTCAGAGTGGCTTATGAGACGAGTGGTATTGAACTGGAGACTAGACTATATTAATAGCGCTGCCTGCTTAGTCTTCTGGGGAGGAGAGAGGAAGATCTGGATGACCTGGATGCCCTGCATGGACTTATGGAACGCTGTGAACCAGCAACCAGCAACCAAGATAAGTGCCTCTTCTCCCTTTTGCTCTTAATTACTATTGAAGTGAAGTAAACTACTGACTGGAACTGCTGTATTTTGAATATATGCTGATTTAAACAAATACAAACATGTTGCTATAGCAGTGAATCTGTTGCGGCAGGCCCATTGCTGGGGCTGGAGGTCAGATGTAAATCAGTATTGCCCCCTTTTTGATAAGTGAGTAAGTGTAATCTACACAAGGAGAGACGTTACAATATTTTTGCCCCTTCCCTTCCCCCCCTCTTTTTTTTTTTTTTTATATTAGAACGTGATATATTTTTCCTGCTTGATCAGTTGATAGTGGGAGTTGATTACCTGCAAGGTGGGTTTGTACGTGGCTATCTAATTTAAGTATGTCAAGAAAAAGATCCCCCGAGGAGCAAACACCTGCAGAGGGTCAACAAATCACCCGTGCCGCTAAGGACAAAACCAATCAAATGGCGGCAACGTTAGCAGCGGCAAATTTGGAGCGCTACGCCCATTCTGGCCCAGCCTCACCCAGCAATTTAAGTTCTCAGCAGGTAAATCTACATAATAAAGACACCAAAAACTCTGCTGCTGATAGAAGGAGTCAAGGCCAGTCTCTGGCCAACCCCACCATATCAGCTGCTAAACTGGGGGGTAACAAGGGAGGGGGGAGGCAAATCTGCATTAGCAACAATAAATCTGGAAACAACGCTAAGTAGCTCTCATGTACCGATGGCAGGCAACCTGGAGGAGGAGCCCACATTAAGAGACATCTTGAATGCAATTAAGGAATGTAAAGATTCGATATCCAGTTTTGATGAACAGGTAAGATATATAAAGGAGGAACTATTGTCTATGAGGCAGGAATTGAATAGGACTATACTAAGAACTACTGAGCTTGGGGAATGAATGGGTGCGATGGAGGATGAGCTGAGGCCTGTGAGGCTGGAAATTGATTCACTTAAAAAAATAGTTACAATAGTTACACAAGCGGACAAACTTGATGAGATGGAGAATAGGAATCGAAGAAACAATATCAGGGTGTTAGGCCTCCCTGAACACTGTGAGGGGACTAATTTGATAGGTTTTCTTGAGGGGTGGTTCTGAGATTTTTTTGGGGCGGCAACATTTACCCCAATGTTTGCAATAGAACGGGCACATCGTACCCCGGTAAAAATTCACCATATGGGGGAGCGCCCTAGGCCTATAATGCTTAAGATCCTTAATTACCAGGATAAAGTGTCCCTACTGCGAGAGGCCAGAATGAGGGGAGATATTAGGTTTAAGGGAGCTAGGGTCTCTTTGTATCCTGATTTTTCCCCTGACCTCCAGAAAAGAAGAGCCGAATTCATACCAGTCAAACGAGAAATGGTTAAATATAAGTTAGAGTATGCACTCCTCTATCCAGCTCGCCTAAGGGTGACTGCAACAGGAAAGACGTTTTTTTTCAACACGCCAGAGGAAGCATCCCAATGGTTAGATAAAATTAAAAAAGACCTATAAATACATATTACAGGGCATCTAGGTGGATTTTAAGGGATCCGGGGGTATATATTTTTTGGGGGGTGGGTGGGAATAGGGGTAAGCTTGTTGTAAACTTTCGCACTTGGTATTGTGTATAATGCAGGTGGGGGGCAGGGGTTGAGCAGTAAGGGTGTGTGGAGTACAAGTAGGTATTTGTGTGGGGGACAAAGGGTTTCCATGTGTGGATGAAGATTTTGGGTGAAAGCACTCAGTAAGGATTGATATGGGCGAGTGGTGGGAGTGTTGTAAGAAGGCCACAAATGTACCCTTTAGGGGGTAGCCCTATGGGGCAAGGGGGGTGGGAGGGGGAGTTTGGTAAAAGGGGAGGTGGGAGAGATGGGATGGGAAGGTGGGTTAAGGGAACAATAATAAAAATAATACTAGGATACACAAATTTAGTGATGCACTATTTAGAAGGGGATGGGAGAAAATACTATGCAACATATAGGATACACGTTTGTAAACTTAAGGGAAAAAGGGGAAAGTCTTTTGGTACTATTATTTTTGTACACTTTTTCACTTTTTTTTTTATATTTATTTATTTATTTTTTTTTATTTTTTTTTGCTAAAACTGCCCAATATATGGGACATTAAGTAGTGATGCAGGCGAAAAGGATTAAGATAATATCGTGGAATGTGCGGGGTCTGGGAGATCTGACTAAAAGAAAAGTGGTTTTGTCAGCCCTAGAGGGCAAAGGACCTGGACTATTGTGTCTCCAGGAGACGCATTTAACGGGTGAGACGACTTGGTGTTTACAAAGTCGGAAATTCCAGACCCAGTTCCATTCCGTATTTTCAACCTATGCAAGAGGGGTTAGCATCCTTGTTGATAAGGCAGTCCGGTTTTCCTGTTATAACAGCCGCATAGATGCAGAGGGTAGGTACATTTTTTTATATTGCCAAATTGAAAATAGCCCCTATGTGATAGCCAACATGTATGTCCCCCCTCCATTTAAATTGGAGACTCTATATGAGTTACTATCTTTTGTAATAGATAAACCTGGTATCCCTGTGATAGCAGTAGGAGACTTTAATGAAGTCTTGGATAAGTCTTTGGACAGGTTCCCAATAGTAAATATATCAACAGAGAGAGATGCAACGAGACTAGCTCATTTCCTACATGAAGTGGGTCTATGCGACGCATGGCGTGTTCGGTATCCGGGGGAGCGACAGTATTCTTGCTACTCAGCATCCTTCTCTACTCTATCGAGACTTGATATGGCTTTGGTGAATAGTAGTGCGTTGCAACGAGTGGATGAGGTAGAATATGGCCCGAGAGGTGTCTCGGACCACTCCCCCCTAATATTGACACTCTGTGTAGGTAAGAAAGAATATTCCGGCCAATGGAAAATTGACCCCTCATGGCTGGAATTAATGAAGGATACAGATCGGGTGACAAATGAGCTAAAGGAGTTTATCTACGTTAATACGGGCACAGCATCAGCGGGAGTCGTGTGGGACTCCTTAAAGGCTTTTTTAAGGGGTCTCTTTATCCAACAAATCGCTAGAAATAGGGCTGAGATGAAAAAACAGGAAGAGGAAGCCATTAAGGCGGTGTCACTGACAGAAAGACTGTATATAATTAATCCGAACCCTATCACACAGAAGGCTTGGCTTGATAATCAGCAAGAGTATAGGACAATTACTAGGCGTAAGATGGATAATAGACGTATATTGCAGAAACAAGCAAATTTTGGGGAGGGAGAGAAAGTGGGAAGAATATTGTCTTTGCTGGTTAAAGCAAATACGGCACCCCCAGAGATATTATCGATTAGGACTTCATGGGAAGAGACCACTTCCGAATCATCCACTATTAACAATACATTTTTTCACTATTACAGTTCATTATATAAATCCCAAGGGGGGAGTGAAGGGGGAGTTATGGCTGCTTTTTTGGGGAATTTAAATATGCCAACAGTAACAACAGAAGACTTAGTAACATTGGAGGCCCCAATTACTATTGAGGAACTCCAAAAAGCAGTGGCAGAGATGCCCAATTTAAAAGCACCAGGGCCCGATGGATTGCCAATCGAGGTCTATAAGAGATATGGAGAGGTCCTGTTGCCACAATTGCTGGAGACATTGAGGCAGGCCTGGGAGTGTGGAACTTTGCCTTCCTCAATGCTGGAAGCCACTATAGTGGTTATTCCCAAAGAGGATAAGGACCCTATGGACCCGGCCTCATATCGCCCGATCTCGCTTTTGGGGTCGGATGTAAAAATCTTAGCAAAAGTGCTTGCAACACGGTTAAAAAGAAGTGTCCATAAGCTCATTCATCCCGATCAGTCGGGATTCATCCCGAATAGATCCACCAGTGTTAACATCCGCAGACTCCTTTTGAACACTCAGATTCCGGTAGATAATGGAGGCTCCAGAGCAGTATTGACTCTGGATGCAGCCAAAGCATTCGACACCCTTGAATGGGTATACTTATTTAAAGTGCTTACTAGATTTGGGTTTGGACCAAATTATATTAAATGGATAAAACTGCTCTACACTGATCCAAGAGCGAAAATTAAAATTAACAATGAGCTCTCTGAGATGTTCCTGTTGGAGCGAGGCACGAGACAGGGGTGTCCCCTTTCCCCTCTATTATTTGTTTTGGCGGTGGAGCCCCTGGCTATCGCCATTAGGGCCTGCCCTAATATACAGGGATTTAGGAGAGGACAGTCGGAGGAAAAAATCGCATTGTTTGCCGACGACATCTTGTTGTTCTTAGGGGATGTTCAAACCTCATTGAAAGTGGTAATGAAGATGATCGGAGAATTTGGTCTTATATCAGGATTAACCATTAACTGGGATAAATCTGCCCTACTGCCATTGGTAAGGGGGTCTACCTGCGCCCTCCAGGATATAGTGAAGTTGAAGCAGGTCGAGAAGTTTAAATATCTGGGGGTGTGGATTACTAGGGATGTAAATCTTTATTTGGAAGATAACTTATCCCCTCTTCTGGTAAAGCTAAAGCAAAAGGCTGATATTTGGAGTCGCCTCCTCCTCTCATTGGCGGGTCGCTGCAACCTGGTTAAGATGGTATGGCTCCCTCAAATTTTGTATTTTCTCCACAATTCACCGTTATGGATTGGGGAAAGATGGTTTAAGAAAATAGAATCGCTATTTAGGCTCTTTATATGGAAAAGGGGCCCCCCGAGGATTAGCTTGCGGACCTTGCAGCTGCCGCTGGAGGAGGGGGGGTTGGCGATACCACATCCCAGACTTTATTATTTGGCGGCCCAGCTGCAGCATCTAGCTGGAGCAACAGCAATAAATGAAATCAATCCCTGCCACAAGTTACTAATGCTAGGATGTCCACATAACACGCTTATGGAGGCGCTGGAGGCAAATTCATTTAATATACACTGTCCAACGATTACACAGATTACTAAACTTTGGAAAACAGCTAAGGCCCTATTGGGATACCAGAAGGTATCCGTGATGGCCCCCCTATGGGATAATAGGAATCTGGATGAACTATTTAAAGTTGAAAGATGTAAGGAGTGGGTAAATCAAGGGTTATATAAATTAGCACAAATGTTCCAGGGCTCACATAATAGGTCATTTGTCGACTTAAAGACCGAATTTTTTTTATCAAATTGTTCATTTTATAAATATCTCCAGGTTAGACATGCAATTCAGGCCCAATTTAGATCACAGGAAGTGCAGCTGATTCAGATCCCGGTGCTGTCCCTAATTATGTCCCGAGACACGCTTAAGGGCTTGATTTCATTCCTATATATTAGGTTGGGGGATAAGGTATTAGATCGAAGCGGTATGATTAAAAGTAAAAGGAAATGGGAGAGGGACGTGGGTCCATTGTCCATACCCGATTGGGATTGGATAATGGAACAGGGAACCAAGGTCTCCGTCTCTCCGTCACAGAAAGCCTCTCAACTCTTTTTCTTCCACCGGGTATATTATACACCTAGGAAAATGTTTAGAATGGGGTGGAGGGACAATGATCAGTGTCCTAGATGTGGCCGGGCTGGAGATTTCATTCATATGTTTTGGAGGTGTCCGAAACTTTTTAGATACTGGACACGGGTTATAGAGCATGTGAATGAGGTCTTCGCTTTGACATTAGATGCAACAGTGAGGACTTGCTTGTTGGCTATACCAGAGGGATATACAATCTCTAAAAATGTATTTATACCAGTGACTAGATGCCTTTTCCAGGCAAGGAAGTTGATTGCTCAAAACTGGCAGTCACATTCTAGCCCACTACCTGAAACATGGTTGGCTAATATAAAGCAAATAATTAGCAATGAAAGGGTTTTTTTTGTTAAGCAGGGTAATAGCAAGAAATTTGAAAAGATATGGAGTGCCGGATTGTTGAAATTGGGGATTCCCCTATAAGTAGCGGAGATAGAGTGTGTGTCTCTTAGTGATATCTCTCCTAGCGACTTTTGCCATATAGTTTTCTATTCAATGTGTGTCCTCATGCGCGGAGGGGAGGGGGTGGGATTGAGCGGAGGGGGGGAGGGGAGAAAATACACACCTAGGTGTATAATAAGGTAAATAATTATGGTGGTTGGGCTAAAAGGAGCAGCAGGCAGTGGGGTTTTGTTATCTTGATTGCTTACTTGTTTTTGGATATATATCAACTCTTTTAAATAGAAAAGAAAAGAGGAAAGTAAAGATAAAAGAGAAGAAAATATTCTAATAAATAAGCCACAATGATGTGTAAACCGGGAGGATAGAAAGATGAGCTCAAAGGTGAATTGAGTCTCCCGAATAAACTCACTGAGGTGGTTAAAAAAAAAAAATAATAAAAAAAAAGGAACACAGGGACGATCTGGGTGTGTGGCATGCTTTCTTGTCCTCCTATAACGGGAGGGCGGTTTGGATGTCTGGGTCGGTGAGCAATTTCGACGTGGAACTGGTCACAGATGCGGCCGGGTCTACGGGCTATGGGGTTCAGGGCAAGTGGAGTGCGGAACCGTGGCCGTGTTCCTGGCGGGAAGCGGGTTTCCTGGGCAACCTGGTACTGTTGAAACTCTTTCCGATTGTGCTGGCGTAGGAGCTGTGGGGTGAGAGTTGCCGGGACCTGAAGTTGCGTATCAATTGTGATAACATGGGGGTGGTTCAGGTGGTGAATCGCATGTCCGCGTCGCCCCCCCCCCAGTGATTAGACTGTTGCGCCAATTGGTCCTGCGGTGCCTGAGTTTAAACATATTCTTGTATGCTGTTCACATCCCAGGGGTGGAGAGTTCTTTAGCTGACTCGCTGTCTCATTTCCAGTGGGACAAATTCCGGGACTTGGCGCCGGGAGCGGCTTCGGTCGGGATTCCTTGCCCGGGGTGGATCTGGGCACTGCCATTGGAGTCGCAGCGGGGTGGATCCGGAGGTCTGTAAGTGGGTCTACCTGGACTGCGTACGAGAAGGTATGGCGGGAATGGCAGGTTTTGGTGCAGGAGGTGTCCGGGGCAGCCGGCGATTGGCGCCTGCTGGTGCTGTATTTTGTTGTGCGGAACATGGAGGGCGGGCGTTCGGCGTCCGCAATTGACAAGAAGTTAGCGGGCTTGTCCTTCCTGTTTAAATTGAGGACTGGACGAAGGATTTCTGGGTTTGGCAGATGCTGCGGGGTTATCGTAAACAAACGAGGCGGGAGGACGCGAGGCGTCCGGTGACATTCGGGATTTTGGTGGCCATATGCGCCGCCTTGGGCTCCATTTGCCCGTCACGGTTCGAGGTGACGTTGTTTACCGCGGCTTTTTCATTGGCCTTTTATGGGGTGTTTCGGATTGGGGAGTTGGTCAGCCCGGCTCGGAGGGTGCCGGGGGGCCTGTGGGATCAAGATGTGAGGGTGGGGGAGTCGGTGGTGCGTATATTTCTTCGGAGATCTAAAACGGACCAACAGGGTAAGGGGGTGGATGTTTGTCTGTTTCAGTTGGTGGGGGCGCGAGTTTGCCCGGTGGCCGCGGTTCAGGGCTACAGGGCCGTGAGGCCGGGGATTCAGGGTCCGTTCCTTATACACGAGGATGGGTCGTTCCTATCAAGATTCCAGTTTGTGTCGGTGTTTCGGCGTTGTCTTGGGCGGTGTGGTTTGGTGGGCTCTGAATATGCTTCGCACTCCTTCCGCATTGGGGTGGCCACCGAGGCGGCCCGGTGTGGGTTGGACGAGGCATTGGTTCGTAGAATCGGTCGCTGGGAGTCGCGTAGGTTTCGGTCCTACGTTAGGCCACAGTTGGCGGATGGGCAGTCCCTGGAGCGGGCGCGTCCTTAGTTGTTTTCTCTTTGCGCGCATCCCTTCCCATGCCCAACGTTTCATTACAAAAAAAAAAGATATAGCAAAAAGGAGGGGAGGAGTGGGGGGGTCACGGGCCCCTGGGGTTACGCGCGGAGGCGGGTTTGTTATGGTGGGTGGCGGATTCACTGGATCTCTCAGTTTTGGCTTTTTCGTTTCAGATGGAGGTGCAGTGCGCCTCGTTTGGATCGTGGGCCACTCGTACGTTTGTTGGGGGGCCAGGAGAGGAGACATGAGGCCGGAAGGGAGGCAGCTGGGGATTTCCAGAAATGAAGCTGAATTGCATTGGTTGGGGATACCTGGAATGCAGTGGGACAGGGTGATGAGTGTGGTCGAAAGGTATGTGTGGCTGGATAGGCCCCCGGATGTGTTGGTTATACATGCTGGGGGAAATGACCTGGGAGCCCGGAAGGTCAGGGATCTGCTGATGGATATAAAAGCTGATTTTCTGCGGCTGCGTGCCAGGTTTCCCGATACTATCCTGGTGTGGTCAGACATTGTCGCTAGGACTCAGTGGCGATGGGCGAGATCGGTGGCCGGCATTCAGAAGACGCGAATCCGGGTGAATAAAGTGGTGGGGAGGTTTGTGGTTCAGAATGGTGGTTTGGTGATCAGACACCGGGAGCTGGAGGTGAATGTGGGTTTATACCTGAGAAAGGACGGGGTGCACCTAACGGATGTTGGGATTGATCTGTGGTCCTTGGGCTTACAAGATGGGATTCGAAAAGCTTTGCGGGTGTGGGGTTGCCCTCAAGGGTAAGGTGGTCACCCTTTCAGGCTGTGGCGTGATATTTTCTGGTGGTCTTTGACGGTGGCGGTAAACAGAGGTGATCTAAAGGTGTGGGGGGCTCATTGGTAATAGGGGCCCCTCCGGTGTATTCCTGAACGGTGGACGGAATACTGGGAGGTGTTTGCACTGCAGGAATTTGGTTGTCTCTGAGCGGTCACAGCTAGAGGCCTGGGATGTAAAATGGTAAAAGCAGTGAGGTTGGTGTTTGAGTTAAAGTGGGTCACCGTCAGAGATCACCAGACTGGAGTTTCTAAAGTTGATCAAAATGTTTATTTATGGTTGTTTATATGTATTTATATATTTATATATTTATATATACATATCTTTGGAGGGAGTAAATATATTTTGGTTATGTTAATAAAAGGCTGTTGTGGCCAGTTTTACTCCAAAGATCAGGTGTGGTCTCATTATTATAGTCTATAAGAAGGCTGGTAAGAGGTACGGGATTGAAAAAAGGGGGACAATCGGGCTACGCAGGTCAAGTGATTCATTTAGTGATAAACTCCGTCTATATCTATTTTCCAAAAAAGACCGAAATCTTCTAAAGAATTGTGAAACGTCCCTTCACCAAGATTTGGACACGGAGAACACCCAACCGTGAAGATATAGTTGTCTTCTTACCAGATGGTGTTGACTACTTTAATTAAAAAGATAGTCAGCTGAGCTTGTGCAGGGGATTCCCTGCTCACACGGAATAAGTTGGGTCTCTATGGAAAAAACTTCCTCCTCATAGACTCAGACAGGGCATAAAAAAGGAGAGCAAACAATATCCATAGTGTAACACCGTTTTAATATAAAAAAATGTAAAAACATAAAGCCAAATGGTTGCTTACATTTTCCGGTGCCCGACCTGGCACTGGGGCTGCTCGCTTAAACAAATCGTTTCGTAGTAGGTTCGTAGTTCCTCGTTGTGCACTATATCAGAGGGAAGAGGGAACCATAAATAACAAAAATTACAAAAATTAATATGAATTAAAAATCTTGTCAATTAGTTCTCATTCATTGACAAAAAAAAGAGAGGGAATTACCTTCTCGTAATTTACTGTGGACTGTGGATATATGTTGTTCTCTAGCATCTAATTGGGACTTTATTATTTATTAACTTTTTGCAATTGTCTTATGATCATTATTGTATGGTGACAGGTTGTCTATCACTTTAGTCGTTTATGATTATTACAGTTTACACTTTTTTGTAATTAATGTTTATATTTCAGCGCCCCTATCATTACCATATTTTCAGTACAATAAGTTTTTTTTTATTGTTTCTAGGGAGCAGCTATAAGTGTTTCACTCAGCTAGTTTTGAGTCACAGATTATTTAATTTTTTTTTCACATATTATTTTATTAAGTGGCGCGGAGTTTATTTACTGCTGTTTTTCAGTCGTATGTACACAAGCTCCAATAATTGTCATTTCTGTTTTGGGATTTATTACCACTTTAAGTCTCCGACCCGGAACAAGCATGGGGGGAATAAGAATCAGAAAAGAGTCAGAATTCCTTATCTCTATACTTGTTCCGGGTCACAGACTGAGACAGTAATGAAGGCAAAGCATCAGCATGACAGCCAGGGAACTAGCATTCTCACAAGGAGAGTAATGGTAGAAATGGCGGCCCCCATGACTCTCTCATGACAGGGGCCCTTTAACCCTTTCTCTTCCAGAACCGTTTTAGCATTTTTTTTGTACACATGTTTAACCTTTTGCTACCCGTCGGCCGTCATATGACAGCTGGGGGCGGCGCGGCTCTCGTTCTGGGTGGACATCATATGACGGCCTCCCAGAATGACCAATCTCGCGCGCCCGTTGGGGTGTGCATCAGGCGATCGGTGGTGCGGTGTCAGTCTAACACACCGCCACACCAATCTTGGTAAAGAGCCCCTGATTATAATTTTTTTATTAGTAATGGCGGCGAATCTGCGATGTTTTATCATGACTGTGACATTGCGGCGGACACATTGGACACATTTGACACTATTTTGGGACCATTGACATTTGTACAGTGATCAGTGCTATAAAAATGCACGCGCGCCCGCTTGCCGCCGGTGACGCAGTGACGTACGGTTACGTCGTTTTGCGCACCCATGTCGCTGTTACGACATATATCGGCGTGAGCCGGTCGGCAAGTGGTTAAAATTGTGTGTGCCCCTGAAATGACAACAATCTTTGGTGCGCTTTATTTTCATAGACGACACTTTACAAGCCCCTACAGGTCATCAGTTTAGAGATAACTGTGAGTAATGGGCTGAGAATTTCTTCTCTCACTCCGGTGTGTGTGGTGATATGTAATGTGCAGTGCAAGCAATGGCCTTGTGTGTAGGTGTCCCTGAAACATGCATTTACATTCATACGTGTATTGGGGGGGTGGGGCACTCAAAAATGTTGGGGTAGGGGTATCTTTAGGGGCAATTTATGTGTAATATCATCGCTCCCAACTGTCCCTGATTTGGAGCAAAGTCCCTCTGTCCCTCTTTCCTCCTCATCTGTCCCTCATTTTGGTCTGATCTATATAGATGTATATAAAAAGGAAAATTTATTGTCAAATACTTACCGTAATTTTCCTTTCCTGATGGACTCCATGGCAGCCTACGTGTGGGTTGACCCCGCCTCCACTCCAATGCTATAGGACCCCATTCAAATAAAAGAGCACTCAACACTCCACACGGTGTTCCGTAACTAGCCTCCTCATAAGACTTATGGGTGGGAACTCCGTCTGCCATGGAGTCCATCAGGAAAGGAAAATTACGGTAAGTATTTGACAATAAATTTTCCTTTTTCCCTGACAGACTCCATGGCAGCCTACGTGTGGGAAATAACTAGCCGGCCACACGGGTGGGTATGCTTTAAACAGAAAACATTTAATTTGCTTTATCAACCGATAAAATCTTTAAACCAAAATTTACAGAGGATAGAGAAGCAGGCTCCACACAGTAATGTGACATGAACGTATTAATAGAAGACCAAGAGGCCACCTTGCAGATTGTGTCAGGAGCCACATGCCGAGCCGCTGCCCATGAGGCTGCCATTCCCCTGGTAGAGTGAGCCGTCACCGCCTCTGGAGGAGCCAAGCCCTTCGCCCTATATGCCCGTTGTATAGTTCTTACAATCCAGCTGGCCAGCGTCCTAGTTGAAGCTTTCTTGCCCTTGTTGCTACCTGAAGGTAGGATAAAGAGATGCTCCGAGCGTCTGAAGGGGGAAGTGATAAGAAGATATTCTTTCAAGGCTTCTCCAACATCCAAAGGGTGAACGTCATTAGAATCTGAAGTCCTAAAAGTAGGCAAGACAATTTCCTGGTTCTGGTGAAACACAGAAGTAACCTTTGGATTAGATCCCAACATGGGAATAAGGACTACTCGGTCCGGAAAGAACGTCAAAAAAGGCTCTTTGAAGCCCAAGGATCCAATTTCTGAAACCCTTTTGGCTGAGGTGACTGCAACTAAGAAAACAACTTTTGCTGAGAAATCCTTAATAGAGAGCGGGGATGGCCCCGTCATACTTAGACCGGAGATTGAGTCCAGGACCAAAGGAAGATCCCACTTGGGGAATCTAGGCTTTCTTTGGGGTTTGAGTCTTGAAGCTCCCCGGAAGAACTGACGAATCAGTGGATGCACTGCCCAAGGTGTACCTGAGAAAGCCGATAGAGCCGACACAAGCACCCTGAGGGAGCTTACCGATAAAGGAAGATCGGGGCCGGACTGCAAGAAGCTAAGAATGTCCTGTACTCCTGGATGTTCAAAAGGTCTATTCGAAGAAGAGCAGAACTTAACAAATTTATCCCAGATTCTGCCATACACTTTGTTTGTACTTGATCTCCTTGCACTCATCAGAGTGGAAATCACACTTGATGCACAACCAATGGATTCCAGCCTCTTCCTCTCAAGAACCAGACCATTAGTCTCAGAACTGCTGGGCAAGGGTGCAGAACTGTACCCTGAGAAAGAAGGTCCGGCCTGAGAGGGAGAGGTATGGGATCTCGAACACTGAGTTGGACCAGGAGGGGAAACCAAGGCCTGTTGGGCCAATAGGGAGCTATCATCACAACTTCTACTGCTTCCACTCGGAGTCTCTGAAGGAATCTGAGGATCATGGGAAGTGGAGGGAAAGCATATGCCCTCCTGAACCTCCACTGGTCTGTCAGAGCGTCCTTCCCGCAGGCCTGACTGCAACGACTTTGCGTGTAAAATTTCTTTATTTTGAAATTGCAGGGAGAGGCGAAAAGATCCACTTCTGGACTGACCCCTAATGACAGGATCCACTTGAAGGTTTGAACATGAAGAGACCATTCATTGTTGTCCAGTAGAGACCGGGATAGAAAATCCGCCTGAGAGTTCTGAACTCCTGGCACACAGACCGCTGAGATGTTCATCAGGTTTTTCTGTGCCCATGATAGGATGGGTTTGACCTCCCGTAGAAGAGTAGAGCTCCGAGTACCCCCCTGCCTTTTCATGTAGGACACTGCCGTGGTGTTGTCCATCCGTAATAACACTGACTTCCCCTTCAGAAGGTGAGAGAATTGCTGGAGAGCACACCAGGCTGCCCGAAGTTCCAGGACATTCGACCCTGGTAAGGGGAGATGAGCGGTCGACTTGCCTTGTGCAAGATTTGATCCGTAGAGAGCCCCCCAACCTGTCCCACTGGCGTCGGTCGTGACCGTGACCCAGGAGATGGGGATGATGGAATGACAGTTCAGCAGATTCTTGCGCTGTAGCCACCAAAACAGGCTCTCTCTCATGGCTGAGGTTATACGAATACTCTGATTTTTGTCCCCTGACTTCCACTGCTTGAGAAAAGCTGCTTGGAAGCCTCCACAAAGTCCATTTCACCATCGGGGCTGTCGAGACCATTGTACCAATGATCTTGAGACACTGAGAAGCTTTTAGGTGCTGAGTGTATAGGGCCCGAGAGACTCTTTCTCGTATTGTCGGTATTTTTTTGTCCGGGAGAGAGATAGTACTCTGCAAAGTGTCGAATTGGGCTCCTAGATATATTAGCCGCTGGACCGGCTCTAGATGACTTTTTGCCAGATTTAGAAGCCACCCGAAGCTGGACAGAGAAGAGATTACTTGTTCCCGGTGCTTCAGCAGTTGTTCTCTGCTTTGGGACAGAACCAGCAGGTCGTCCAGGTAATGGTACAGTCGAATACCTTTTAACCTGATAAAGGCCACTACAGCCAGGAGGACCTTTGAAAAAACTCGGGGAGAGGTCGTCAACCCGAAGGGGAGGCAAATAAATTGGAGATGGTCTTGACCTACGTGAAATCTTAGGAATTTTTGAAAATCCTTTTCTACCAGGACATGGAAATAGGCGTCCTTTAAGTCGATCGAAATCAACCAGTCTCCCGTCTGTATGGCTTGTTGAATGGTCAAAAGAGTTTCCATCTTGAATTTCTCATACTCTATGTAATTGTTTAGATAGATGAGATCTATCACTGGGCGCCAGGAACCGCTTTTCTTTCGAACCAGGAAAAGAGGAGAATAGACTCCTTGAAACCACTCTTCCTTTGGCACCTGAATTACCGCTCCTGGAGCCTTCAGCAGATCCACATAAGAAGACAGTACTTGACTTTGTTCCTCCGAGCGAGGGAGGAGGGTGGGCACGAATCTGGGAGGAGGGGAGCTGGAGAAGGTCCATCTGACTACCCAGTAATCTCAGATCGAGGCCACCCAAACGTGCCGAAAGAGGGATAGCCGAGCCCCCACCCGACCTGTCTGGGCGGGCGCAACCTCAGAAAGACTTAGCCTGCTCGCGGCCACTGGATGACTGGTTCTTGCTGGGCTTACGAAAGGAAGTCTGACCTCTGTACCAATTCCTTCTGAAGTCCCGACCCGGTTTGTAGGAACGTGCGTCCCATGTCTGCTCTGGGCTGCGTTTTTTATACTGTGGTCTCTTCCGACCTAAAAGTCTTCTGTCCTGGGGAAGGAAGCCAGACTTGCCACCTGTAGCATGTGTAATGGCGTCATCTAACTTGTTACCAAATAATGTAGAGCCCTCGAAGGGGATCTTACACCACGCCTGCTTAGAAACCGGGTCCGCTAGCCAGGGATGTAACCATAAGGCCCGCTTAGCCATAACCGAAGACAGCATCACGCGTGCCAACAGACGGATTAGATCAATGGACGCCTCCCCCAGAAAGACTGCCGCCAGCTTCAGTTCTGCTGCTGCTAAATTCTTAGCCAGATCCTCGGAAATGCTCTTAAGGAAGGATTCCACATTTTCAGACCAAGCTTCCATGGCCTTAGACATAGCTGCTAGTGCCAGGGCAGGTTTGCAGGCCATCCCAGCCAGACCATAAATCTGAGCGACTATCATGGCGGTGAGAGCGGTGTCTGGAGGAGGAATGTGAACTTCTCCTCTGATGATGAGATCCATGCGGTGATTCCCTTCTGGATCTAGACGAATGGCGATGTGGCCTGGCAAGGTCTTTATCCTAAGGATCCAACCTGAAAGGGCTAACACAAGACAGGAAAGGGGGAAAAAATAACATCAAAAAGAAAACGCAAACAAATGCGACTGTTAATTCCACCCCTCTCCTTATCAGCACATACCTAGTGCGTAAGGGCTGGCCACTTAAAGGCGGTGATTTGTCCATAATTTTAGGACGAAGAGCGTCACGATACAAGATAGTCTGCAAAGAAAAGATGAGGTCCCAAGGGAAAGCGCATAAATATATCTCACTTAATAATATTTAGAAAGAATTCATTAAATATATATTATATATTTTTTTCTTTCTTTTCTTTCTTTTTTTTTTTTAAACAAGATTACCAAATTAAAACTCTTTTTTTTTTTTTTTTAAATACATGTATTCCAACATGCACACACTGCATCTAATTATCCATAGTAACGATACTCACCTTTGCAGACTGGGGCTGGAGAAAACAGGCTTGCTGCTTCTGATGCACTGACATACCCAGTGAGACTGAGGCAGCAGTCTGGTTTTTAAAATCCCCACCCATGACGTCACCGCCCCCTCACCTCGCACTTGCGTAGTAGAGGGATGGCCAAACTGCGCCTGTGCGGCCACTTTAGCTCGGTCGAACTGCGCACACGCACGCCAAGCCTCCATATCGAAAGAGGCTACTGCGCAGGTGCATCCAGAACGCAGAAGACAATGCGGCGACCTGGAATGCAAAGCGCTCCAGCCGCCATACAGGGGGAATAAACAATTGCCAGGGAATAGCCACAAACATATACAAATATATGACTGCCATGGAGAAAGAAAAAACTCTTCAGACCTTGCCAGCCATAGTGATTCCTCCTGAACGTTCGTCCGGGGCATACCGAGGCAACCACCCTCATACAGGGGACCATCCAGCCTCAAAGCTACTCGCCCGCCCATGGCTGGGTACTGAGCTTGCACCGCATAGGTATGCAAAGAGAGAAATCCGAAATCCAACCGAACAGCAAGTGTAGGTCCAAATGGAGGAGGACAAAAAAGGAACACTGTGCGGAGTGGTGAGTGCTCTTTTATTTGAATGGGGTCCTATAGCATTGGAGTGGAGGCGGGGTCAACCCACACGTAGGCTGCCATGGAGTCTGTCAGGGAAAATGCACTTTTTATCTATCAAAAAAGTGTTTCCCACTTTCATCCAATTTCTAAATTGCTACATTTGTAAATGTTAAAAGCCAATATAAAGGAAGAATATAAAAAATGGGAAAGTCCTGATGCGCGACACTCTTGCTAAATAAAAAATATATATATGAAATATAGGAAGCTGCACACATATAAAAGTGTTCTCAGCACTCTAAATAAAATTATAAGGGGTGTTTTTATGTGGCGCTACCTAAATAAATACTAATAAGGTGAATACTACAAAAATTAAATAAATGCAATTGTGAATAAATATATAAATCTATCCAACCTATCACAATAGTGCAAAATAATAATCAGGCTACAAAGTAGCAATAAAGTGCATAGATATCAAATACTCTAAATACTGAAGTACATCACCAGTATATCTTAATTGTAAGTAATTCATACGACAGTGCAACTATTAAAAATGCACCCAGCATAATGCTGCCATATTTCTAATAAAATAAATAAATAACACGTGCTTGAAAATCAAAAAATATCTCAAAGAAAAAAATAAAAAATATATAATCATATACCAAGGTAAAAAAATCTACGTTAACTGCAGATTGCATGCACGAGTGTGAGGATAGTGCAAAATACAGCAGAATAAACAATAAAAATTATAATCAGTGAACATTCAATTCCAGTGCCCAGTGTAAACAGTGTAAACAGTCCACTCTAAAACAATGTGCAGTTCATTTAGCAATACGATCCATGCAATGTGAGCAGTCAATCAGTTGTTCCCTCTTCTTTTTAGTGCTTCCTTTCAGTGCTATTGCATGCACCCCTTGTTTCCCCCAGCCTCTCACCTCCACTGAAGGTACGGACCGGATCACACTTAGGGGTGGTTAGTAACCAATCTTCCACCGTCAAACAATATATATACAGCCTCCAAGAACTCCACCAGTTCCTCCAATAGCGATGATTCAGGCAGTATATGAAAGAATGAGGGGGGGGGGGGCTCCAATGAGTAGTAACGCACAATATTTATTTAAATATAAAATCAGCACTTACATTTAGGAAAACTTCTCAAAACCTGTACACAGCGGAGCTTCCGGTCTCGGTCGCGACCGGAAGTAGCAAGTGACACCTCAACTCCTCCCTGACGCGTTGCGTCACGATCACGTTACTTTCTCAAAGGGTCAGGTGGCAAAGAAAGTCACGTGATCGTGACGCAACGCGTCAGGGAGGAGTTGAGGTGTCACTTGCTACTTCCAGTCGCGGCCGAGACCGGAAGCTCCGCACTATCCTCACACTGGTGCATGCAATCTGCGATTAACGTAGATTTTTTTTACCTTGGTATATGATTATATATTTTTTATTTTTTTCTTGGAGATATTTTTTGATTTTCAAGCACGTGTTATTTATTTATTTTATTAGAAATATGGCAGCATTATGCTGGGTGCGTTTTTAATAGTTGCACCGTCGTATGAATTACTTACAATTAGGATATACTGCTGATGTACTTCAGTATTTAGAGTATTTGACATACATTTGCTGGTAGGTGTCCCTCATTCCCATCTCATAATGTTAGTCAGTATAGTAATATTTTTACATTTCTATTTTACTAAACTTGTTTTTGTCACATGGAGACAATGTGATGCTTTTTTGGGTAACAGGTTCTCCTTAACCACTTGCCGACTGTCCGCCGTCATTATATAGCGGCAGAATGGCTCCCCTGCGTGAATCGATGTAGCTGTACAGCGGGTGCTTTAAGGGGTACAGGGAACGTGTGCACGCCTGCCACATCACTGAGGAGCCAATGTGCATGCCCGGCAGCCACAATGTCTGCCAGGCACCCACGATCGCACCTGACAGAGCCAGAATGGGGATTTGTGTGTGTAAACAAACAGATCCCGGTTCTGTTAGGGGTGAGGAGACAGATCTTGTGTTCCTAATGCTTAGGAGCAGCGATCTCTCTCCTCCCCCTGTCAGTCCCATCCCCCCACAGCAAGAAACATCTCCCAGATCCTTGATCGCCCTCTAGTGTTAACCACTTCCCTGCCAGTGACATTTATACATAGTTAGTAAGGTTGAATAAAGACACCCGTCCATCCAGTTAAACCTGAGTGAGTGTCTACAATTGTCCCTATCCCTGTACATTTCACACTCACATCGGTCCCTACCCTCAAGGAGCCCACAATCCAAGGTCCCCATTCATATACTAGGGCCAATTTTGGACAGAAGCCAATTAACCTACTAGCATGTCTTTGGAGTGTGGGAGGAAACCCACACAGGCACAGGGAGATCATGCAAACTCCAGGCAGGTAGTGTTGTGGTTGGGATGTGAACTAGCGACCCTTTTTAATGCTAGGCAAGAGTGCTAACCACTACACAACTGTGCCACCCGATAATACAGTAATCAGTGCATTTTTATAGCTCTGATTGCTGTATAAATGTCAATGGTCCCAAAATAGTGTCAAAAGTGTCTGATCTGTCCGCCGCAATGTTGCAGTCCCACTAAAAATCGCTGATGACTTCCATTACTAGTAGTAGAAAATAAAAATATAAAATGCCATAAATCTATCCCCTATTTTCTAGATGTGATAACTTTTGCACAAACCAATCAATATACGCTTATTGCGATTTTTTGTTACCAAAAATATGGAGAAGATATATATTGGCCTAAACTGATGGAAAAATATAAAATAAAATAAAAAATTGAATATTTATTATTGCAAAAAGTAAAAAAAAATGTTTTTTCCCCAAAATTTCTTTGGTTTATAGCGCAAAAAAATTAAAAAATGCAGAGGTGATCATATATCACCAATAGAAAACTCTATTTGTGGGGGGAAAAGTGATGGTGACTGGTATTTTATTAAACAAAATATATAGTGCAGTGCAACCAAAAACTCATAAATCAAGTCCAAATATTGACAAAATTCCACCGCAGTGCAACTTTCAGTGACAGTTCATTGATATCCGGTGACTTCAGACTCTCGCTGGAATGTCTGATATATTTTGTTTATTATCGATGATGTGGAAATATTGAGCTTCATATTTATATCAAGAGGCTTCAAGGGAACCATTGTGAGGACTTTCTAATTAAATGACCATGTCCCGTTAGATGGATATATATATATATATGATGAGTTTTGGGTCCGGCTCACAAGACTTCTTCATTTTTCTCAAAAGCCGTTTGATGTCTTCAATAGTCGGGTGATAACTAAGTCCCCCGATTGTTTATAGAGATGGACATATCAGAGGAACTGGTTATACTCGGATCAAAGAGGGTTTCTTACCCAACAACCAGAAACATGGTAGACAGAGAGGCACCGAAGAGAGTCTAAGGCCCCTTTCACACGGGACGGACCAGTAATGATCCGCCCCGTGATGATCCGCTCGCTCAGCGGGGATCGCTCCGTTGTCCCCGCTGAGCCGGCGGTGGACAGGGCGGTCTCCGCACACTGTGCAGGGACCGCCCTGTCAGTTCTCCACTCTCCTCTATGGGGATTGGATGCGCACGGACCGTCTGTCCGTGTTCATCGGATCCGCTCTGCAGATGGATAGAAAAATAGGATTTTCCTCCGTCTGCAGAATCGGACAGTAGCGGAGGCGGACGAAATCGGGTGTCTGCGGATATTCATCCGCAGACACCCGCTATCCCATAGGGATGAATGTATGTCCGTATTTCATCCGCAAACGGATGGATGAAATACGGACATATCGTCCGCATGTGTGAAAGGGGCCTTATGCTTATGTGAGAAGCATGATGGCCAACTAGGCTTCAGGTACAGCCAATCAGAATTTGATGCAGCTCTGAACCAATGAAAGTAGTCCATTTGTGTAATTGGTGGGGGTGGGTAGAGAGAGAACATAAAAATCAAATCTCACATTGATGGGCCTCTCTTAAGCCGTGTATACACGGGCGGACTGTCTGGCCAACTAAGTCCGTGAGACAATCAGACGGACAGTCCGTCCTACTTTCGAATGAACGGACTTGACCACACACGATGAACAAACAGTCCGTTGAAAGCTTGTGTGATGACGTGTACAGCACGTACGACGGGACTAGAAATAGGACGTCCAATACACAGCAATGCAACCTTCCGCCGTGTAAATCCTTTCTGAGCATGCGCCATACTTAGTCCGTCCAACTAGCCTACTCACGAGCGGACTGTCCGCTGAAACCAAAGTTGGACGGACAATATTACGGAAATTCCGAAATACTTAGTCCGCCAGACTGTCCGCTGAAAAAGTCCGCTGAAGCCCACACACGAGCGGACTGTCCGCTGAAATGTGTTTTGGCGGACTAAGTTGGACAGACAGTCCACCCGTGTGTACGTGGCTTTAGCCTCATGGTCTCCACAAGCATGGTCACGTAAGATCTGTCTGTGGAACGTATCCGTATTATCTTATTTCTCTTTTCTTTTTTCTCTCCTAGGATTTGCCTTAATACACTGATAGCATTTATATGTTCATTGTAACAATATATCCTTTTTGTATTCATTATCTTTGTCCACTGGCAACACTGTATGTGTAACATCACTACGTTATATTTGGTGATATCTGATTATTCTAATGTTTCTTTTCTGTATAAATAAAATTGGATTGTTATTCTTTTTGCACAGTTATCATTCGTTATTAATTCTATCAGTAATAGCTGCAACCGCATTGGGTGATTCTTATATAGACAAAAGGGTTTAATCATTTATTTTATTTCCACAATCACATTGTTTATTGCGCTGATTATATATATATTTTTCACTATTACAGTTATTTTATTCCTCTTTTCCTGTTTCTATCAATGTTGGCAACTTTCAGTCCTGGAAATCAGTGGCAGCTGGTGCTCAAATTTTTTTGGGGGAGCGCGCAAATAAAATAAAAAAAAACAAAACATCAATTGTAGCCACTGTGCCCATCAATTGCAGCCAATGTGCCCATAAAACGCAACTGTGCCCATCAAACGCAGCCACGGTGCCCATCAAACGCAGCCACGGTGCCCATCAAACACAACCGCTGTGTCCATCAATTACAGCCACTGTGTCTTCAAACGCTGCCACTGTGCCCATCAAATGCAGCCACTGTGCCAAACGCTGCCACTTTGCCCAACGCTGCCAGTGTGCCCATCAAACAATATTTGAGGAATAATGAGGTTGTCTCACTTCCTGGTAAAGCAGAACTCCGGGCTGTATTCATGTATACAGAGCCGCCTTCATTTCTCTCTTCTATCTGCCCGGAGTTCAGCTTTACATTAGAGAAGACACCCCGACATTCTCCTCCTCATTGCTTTCCTAAGATTTTGTTAAATTTTTTTCTCTGAATGTTTTTTCCTATAGTCTCCATTTATATAGAGAAATGTTCTTTTATCATATAGTGATAGGAAGTGATGAGGATTTAGGCCTCGTTCACACTTGTGCAGCTTGTCATGTGACTTTGGACCCCAAAGTCGCACAAGTCGCTCCCCATGTTTCCCTCTGAGTACTGTTCACATCTGTGCAACTTCAAAGTAGTTTCTGAACTACTTTGGTCCAACGTTCATGTATAGACCTCAATGTAAACCCTCAAAAGTCGCATGAAAGTCACACCTGCATAATATAGAATCAATTTTGATGTGACTCTGGATAAGTGTGATAAGTGCAGAACAGAAAGATTTGTTAGGTTTCTTTATTTTCTAATGAATTACAAATTTTCAAATCAATTGCAATTCGAATTCTATGTGAAGAATAGATGGTTGTTAAGGAGTGGGTCGGGAAGACAGCCGCAGCGTCCTTAGCAACTGATGATTCATCAGCTGTCAGCGGGTTTCCCCACTGGCAACTGAATGAGAAAAAAAGAATGCTGGCAATAAAAAAAAAGGCTTGGGGTCCCCCCAATGATTTCTATGTCTTTCGTGTCTGGTATGGATTTTAAAGGGAACCCCATGCAAAAAATGTAGATAAAATGGCATTGGGTCCCCCCAAAATCCATACCAGACCTTTATCCCAGCATGTAGCCCAGCACGTCGGGAAAGGGGGGACAAGCGAGTGCCCCCCCTGAACCATGCCAGGCCACATGCCATTAACATGGGGGGTGCTTCCCAAAGCACCTTGTCCCCATGTTGATGGGGACAAAGGCCTCTTTCCCACAACCCTGGGCGGTGGTTGTGGGGGTCTGCAGGCGGGGAGCTTATCAGAATCTTAAAGGACCCTTGAACAAGAGGACCCCCAGATCCCACCCCCCCCCCCCATGTGAATCAGTATGGGGTACATTATACCCCTGCACATACATCAAAAAAGTGTAAAAATTGAGTAAAGACACTACACCAGATTTTGAGATTTCCTTCATTAAAAATAAAAAAACAATGTCCCCGGGTGTAGATCCATTGTCAATCACGCCGCCCGCCGCCTCCACCCCCGGATCTGAAAAAAGAAAAAAATCTCCACCACTGACAAACACTCCTGCCGTCTGCCAGCTTTGTTATGTGACAAATACCTAAGGGGCATGGAACAGCCCCCTTTTGACTTCACTAACCCAGCATGCCCTTGGTTAAAAATGTCATAAGGGGCGGTGCCACCCAGAGATGTCACCTGGTGGCCCCGCCCTTTAGTTATTTAAGAGCTGACACACGGCGGATCAGGAAGACGATGGGAGCCTTCATCGGGGCGGAGGGACTTTTTTCTTCATTTTTTGGGTTGGCAGTGAGGCGGGCTGCGTGATGGATTTACCTTTTTCACTCTGTTGGCATGGATCCAGGACTGGCAATTTTCCACTAGGATGGCTTTTCTGGTCACTGCAACCACTGTGGTAGGTGGTCCAAAGGGATACTCTTGCTTCTTACTTCTGTTCAGCCATTGGACCACCTCGGTGTCTCCCACCTTGAAGAGGTGAGTAGCTTCCTGTGAAGAAATAGGAGAGGTGCGAGCAACACTTCTCTCAACTGTATCCAATGTTTCAACCAATTTCCTTACATATTCTTCTTGTATTAAGTCTAAATCTTCCTTTTCTATCATTAAAGGTGCTCTGGCCCATGGGGTGGGGAAAGGTCGATCCATCAAGACTTCAGAAGGTGAATACCCTGTTGTCTTGGAAGGGTCATTCTTATTTCTGCCAGGACTGCTGGGAGGACCTTCTTCCAGTTGGCAAAGGTTCCTCCTGTGGCCTTTCTTATTTTGTCTTTTAATTGTTCTGTTTATTCTTTCTATTATCCCTGAGGGAATTTGAAACTTCCATTCTATCTTAAAAGTTTTTACCAAGTCCTGGCAGACCCTTGATACAAATGTAGGTCCATTGTCTGAGTTTATTTGAAGTGGGCATCCCCATCGAGGAATGATTTCCTGAATGAGGATCCTCACTACTGTTTGTGCATCTTCTTTTGTGTTTACAAAAAGTTCAACTCATCTTGAGAACGTGTTCACAATTACCAAAAGATATTCTTGTCTTTTGCCTAGTTTGGGCATGTGTGTGCAGGGCTGGACTGGGACCGAAATTTGGCCCTGGACTTCATCCAGACCGGCCCAGATACATTTTGAATGTCCCATCAGCAACCCCCTTACATCAGAGTGTCCCATCAGCAACCCCCTTACATCAGAGTGTCCCATCAGCAGCCCCCTTACATCAGAGTGTCCCATCAGCAGCCCCCTTACATCAGAGTGTCCCATCAGCAGCCCCCTTACAACAGAGTGTCCCATCACCAGTCCCCTTACATCAGAGTGTCCCATGACCAGCCCCCTTACATCAGAGTGTCCCATCACCAGCCCCGTTACAGCAGAGTGTCCCATCACCAGCCCCCTTACAACAGAGTGTCCCATCACCAGCCCCCTTACATCAGAGTGTCCCATCACCAGCCCCCTTACAACAGAGTGTCCCATCACCAGCCCCCTTACATCAGAGTGTCCCATCACCAGCCCCGTTACAGCAGAGTGTCCCATCACCAGCCCCCTTACAACAGAGTGTCCCATCACCAGTCCCCTTACATCAGAGTGTCCCATCACCAGCCCCCTTACAACAGAGTGTCCCATCACCAGCCCCTCTACATCAGAGTGTCCCATCATCAGCCCCCATTACATCAGAGTGTCCCATCACCACCCACTTACATCAGAGTGTCCCATCAGCACCCCCTTACATCAGAGTTGCCCATCACCAGCCCCCTTACATCAGAGTGGCCCACTGAGCCATCGGCCCACCGGGAAACTCCCGGTAGTCCCAATGGCCAGTACATGCCTGTGTGTGTGTGAAGTCAATCTGCAAATGTGTAAAAGGAGTGTTTGGCCTGATACATGTGATGCATCTTGATACATAATCTTTAACCCTCCAGAAAAGTTCTGGAAAATAAAAATCTTTCTCCAATAGTTCACAAGTGGCCTTCCAGCCTCTGTGACCTATTCCAAGGTACTGGGAAATAAAAAGTGATGCATTAGCTACTGGTATACATGGCTTCCCATCTTTGCAGAGAAGTCCAGTCTTTGGATCTTTCTGCACACCTATTTTGTCCCAATCTCTGAAATCAGCTTCGTCTGCACATCCCTGCAAATCTGAAAGAACTTGATCCAAAAAGGGCAATTCTGGGGCTAGCATGGGCATTTGGATCTGTGCATTTTGTGAAATAGCAGCTTGTTTAGCAGCTAAATCAGCCAGAGCATTTCCCTTGGCTATCTGTTTGTTGGCCTGTGTGTGCTCTGCAGTGCTGTGAAAGATAAATCAGACCTGGGTGATGTGTCTTGGTGAATGAGGTTTATGCAATCATGTTGTGGCACAACCCCATCCTGGTCTCATTTTAATCCTAAAGGGCATTTAAGATTGGTGCTAGTCCTGCAGTGGGAGAAGCATATTTGATGTGCAATTTTGAATTAGACAGCACGATCAGCTCATAGCCACTCAACCTCTGAGCAGACATGTGCTGGGGGGGTAAAAGGGGCTTTCAGAAAGTATCGCCCTTGGAACGTGTCATACAGATTATCCAATCATATACAAGTACAGCCTACAATAAAAGTGAAACTAGTGAGTCCTCAAAATCATGTGATTTCCAAGAAATGAAACAACTGAAAGAAGATGACAGCAACATGAGAAACGAAACTAGATTAGCAAAACTTGAGCATGTCTATTTGTGAAGTGGATGTTAGAATGACACAAAATGGAAAACAAATTTTTTAACCACTTGCTTACTGGGCACTTAAACCCCCCTCAGTCCCAGACCAATTTTCAGCTTTCAGCGCTGATGCACTTTGAATGACAATTGCGCGGTCATACAACACTGTACACAAATGAAATTTTTATCATTTTTTCCCCACAAATAGAGCTTTCTTTTGGTGGTATTTAATTACAGCTGGGAGTTTTATTTTTTGCTAAACAAAAAAAAAAAAAAAATACATGTTTAATAGTTTGTTGTAAAATTTTGCAAACAGGTCATTTTTCTCCTTCATTGAAGTGCGCTGATGAGGCGGCACTGATAGGCTGCACTGGTGGGCACTGATAGGCTGCATTGGTGGGCACTGATAGGCTGCATTGGTGGGCACTGATAGGCTGCACTGGTGGGCACTGATAGGCATAGTTAAGGCGGCACTAAAAGGCACAGATAAGGCGGCACCGATGGGCACAGATAAGGCGGCACTGATGGGCACAGATAAGATGGCACGGATGGGTGGCACAGATGGGTGGCACGGATGGGTGGCACTAAGGGGCAGTGATAGGTACCACTGATAGATGGGACTGATGGGCACTGATAGGTGGCACTGATAGGTGGCTCTGATAGGTGGCACTGCTAGGCACTGATGGGAGGCACTGCTGGGCACTGATGGGCACTGGTAGATTACACTGATGGGCACGGATATGTGGCACTGGGGTGTAGCACCTTTGTTGAGGCAGATTGTTGGCACTGCTGGGTGGCTCTGCTGGGTGGCACTGTGGGCACTGCTGGGTGGCACTGTGGGCACTGCTGGGTGGCACTATGGGCACTGCTGGGTGGCACTGACGGGGGCACTTATTTTTTAATCATCTTTATTGATGAGGGGGCAGGTGGGCACTGGTAGGGCTGGCCGTGATCGGGACTGATGTCCCGATCACGGCCGCCGGTGACCGGCTCTTTTTTTTTTTCCTCGCGCTGTCAGCGCGAGGAGGAATAATAGCCGGTTACCAGCTCCGTTATATCACATGATCAGCTGTCATTGGCTGACAGCTGATCACGTGATAAGGGGTCGGGATCGATCCCTTGCTCTGATCGGTGATCAGGCGAGTCTCATAGACTCGCCGATCACAGAGCGTGCCGCGCGCGCCCCTTCAGGGGGCGCGCAGGCGGCTCGTGCACGGGACGACGTCAATAGACCTAGTCCCGGAAAAGGAGATCTGCGCTGTAGCCATCATTCGGCTATAGCGCGGGTCTCAAGTGGTTAAGGAATGAAAGCGGTTACGCTAAATATCCCTTAAATCCCCTCTTAGATCATATAAGATGATCTCTACATTCTGTGTTGTGTTTTAATACTTCTTTGGGATTGTGGCATTGATTGCGGGTGACTCTTCATGTATGTTATGTCGGATAGAACCTTATCAGGTTCATATCCCAACCACGACACTACCTGCCTGGAGTTTGCATGTTCTCCCAGTGCCTGCGTGGGTTTCCTCCAGGTACTCCGGTTTCCTCCCACACTCCAAAGACATGCTGGTAGGTTAATTGGCTTTTGTCCAAAATTGGCCCTAGTATATGAATAGGGACCTTAGATTGTGGGCTCCTTGAGGGTAGGGACCAATGTGAGTGTGCAATGTACAGGGATAGGGGTAGACACTCACTCAGGTTGAACTGGATGGACTGGTGTATTTATTAAACCTTACTAACTATGAAACTATGAAACTATATACAGGCTGCAGAGTGGAGAAGAGGGGTGATGGAAAGAGAGGGGTTTAGTTTGCACACATTTGGAAATACATGAGTAATCTACAGAGTTCCATCAAGGCACCCCAATATTTTCTGTAGTCATAACCCATCTAATGATGAGCCTCCACTGTGGAAGCACATGTATTATAATAAGTAGGTAGAGGGCAGGTGAGCCTGGAGGAAGCCCACCCCTCCTTAAAGGCACAGTGGTGCATACCCCCAACATAGACAGGACCCCTCAGATATGACAACAATTTGCTCACAGATCTCAATTTTATACTTTAGAGATTGCAATGAAGTTGCCACCCTCCCAGCCTCTCAAATTTAATTGAAGGGTATGGCCACTGCATCTTACCTAATTAACCATCTTCCTCCCGGACACTTTTTATAAACGGCCAGATGGTTCACTCCTAGGGGCGGGAGAGCTCTTGCTGCTTGTGCACACCCTCTAAGGCAGGCAGCAGTGCATGCTGTGTCCTTCAGAAACAATGAGCCTGTACCATGTGATCACTGAGACCAACATAGCTGTCTTTATCGTGAGGCAAATGGGGAAACTGCCCCAAGCCCAGTCACTGTTTTCGGGCCCAAAACAGCTGCCCCTGGAGCCCACACTGCCTGAATATTAGGGGCTGCCCCACACCCCTCAATGCCACTGTCTTTGAGGCAGCAGTAGTCCGCAGAGAGCATGGGAGGGGGCAGGACGGGAGCAGTACTGACTCTCAGGCCCTGCCTCGATGCAGTCTGTGTGGTCGGGAGAAGGCTGAGGCTGCAGGTGCAGCTAAGAAACGGGTCGAGTTTGGAGAAGGAGCCGCAGCGCTGAGATCCCCACTCTGGGCACTGATGGATACTGATAGGCTGCACTGATGAGGTGGCACTGATGGACACTAAATGGGACTGATAGGTTGCACTGGTGGACACTGATGAGGTGGAACTGATGGACACTGATGGACTGCACTTGTGGGCACTGATGAACTTTGATTGGCACTGATAGGCTGCACTGTTGGACATTGATGAGGTGGAACTGATGGACACTGATGGGCTGCCCTTGTGGGCACTGATGAACACTGGCACTGATAGGCTGCACTGGTGGACACTGATGAGGTGGAACTGATGGACACTGATGGGCTGCACTTGTGGGCACTGATGAGGTGGCACTGATGGGCACTTATAGGCTGCACTAGTGGGCACTGATGAGGTGGCACTGAAGAACACTGTAAGCCCTTGTACACACGGTTGAAAATTCCAATGGAAAATGTCCGATCGGACCGTGTTGTCAGATAATCCGACCGTGTGTGGGCTCCATCTGACTTTTTCCATCGGAATGTCCGACCAACAAAGTTTGTGAGCTAGATATAAAATTTTCCAGCAACATGATCCGATCAGACAAAGTCCGATCGTTTTTAGAGAATTTCCGATCGGACAAAGTACCACGCATGCTCAGATCAAATTACAAGACCAAAGCTATTGGCTACTAGCCTGAACGTAGTTCCGTTGTAACAAACAAACGTCATCACGTTCTGAACGATCAGATTTTCCGACAACTTTGTCTGACCGTGTGTATGCAACACCAGTTTCGGACAAAATCCATCGGAAAAAATCTGATGGATTTTGTGGTTGGAATGTCCGACCATGTGTACAGGGGCCTAGGCTGCACTATTGGGCACTGATGGACACTGATTGGCACTTATAGGCTGCACTGGTTGGCACTGATGAGGCTGCACTGGTGGGCACTGATGAGGTGGCACTTATGAGGTGGCACTGATAGGCTGTGCTGGTGGGCACCAATGAGGTGGCACTGAAGCACATTGATGGGCACTGATAGGCTGAATTGATGTACACTGATGGGCTGCACTGATGGGCACTGATGAGGTGGCTTATATGGACACTGATGGTCTGCACTGGTGGGCACTTATTTACATTAATTGGTACTGATGGACTTCACTGATGAGGCTGCAGTAATGGGACTGCACTGATGGGCACTGATGAGGCTGGACTAATGGGCACTGATTAGACGGAACAGATGAGGCTGCACTGATGGGCACTGATATGCTGCACAGATAAGCACTGATGAAAATGCACTGATGGGCACTGATGAGGCTGCATTGATGAAATTGCACTGATGAGGCGACACTGATGGGTTGCACTGATGAGGCTGCACTGATAAGATGGCATTGATGGGCACTGATATTCTGCACTGATGTACACAGAAACGCTGATGAGGCTGCACTGATCAGTGTAAATTTCAATCACAGAAAAGCCGCTTTTTGGCTTCCCTTTTCTCAGACAGTGACATCGCTGAGGAAAGGAAATTCAGATACCTGACATATGTTTACATGTGATCAGATGTGATTGGACACAGCTGATCACATAATAAAGAACCTTCGTCATTGGCTCTTTACCGTGATCTGTAATTCCCTGTCTCCAAGGGACACAGCTCACCACCGATTGCTGAGCTGCACATCTAGAATGGGAGGACATCATATGACATCCTCCAAGAACAAGAGCCATCCCTCCCCCCTGTCATTGCACCATAGGCTGGGTGGGAACCAATTACATGTTGCTGATGTACAATAAATATAAATGTGGGAGCATCCACATTTCAGGTCAAGCCCAGACATATACGTCAACCAATCATATCTAGGGGAGGCAAATATCTGTCCTTTTCTTGTAACTTGTCTCCTCGTACGAGAATAAACTTCTTAACTTGATCCTGAGTGCGGTCTAAGGTGAATTTCCCTCACACATTGTACTGCTATGGCTAGAGATATCAGACTGGTTGCTTTGATATCATTGTATGCCGGTACAGCCAGCCAGTGTCTCCGATCACTCGCCACAGCAGTACAATGTCACCACACCAGTGCAGCCATCAACAGTGTCCCTGATCACCATAACACCAGTCCCAGTGTCATCAGACCAGTGTGACCATCAACAGTGTCCCTGATCACCATAACACCAGTCACAGTGTCATCAGACCAGTGTGACCATCAACAGTGTCCCTGATCACCATAACACCAGTCCCAGTGTCATCAGACCAGTATGACCATCAACAGTGTCCCTGATCACCATAACACCAGTCCCAGTGTCATCAGACCAGTGCAGCCATCAACAGTGTTACCATATACCACCACACCAGTACCAGTGCCACCAGACCAGTATAGCCGTCAACAGTGTTACCGTATAACATCACACCAGTCCCAGTGTCACCAGACCAGTGTGACCATCAACAGTGTTCCCGATCACCAACACACCAGTCCATAGGTGTGTGCAGCCTATTGCATTAGGGTGTGTACCCCAAAGTTCTAACACATATCTGTGTGTGTGTCTGTGTATATATATATATATATATATATATATATATATATATATATATATATATATATATATATATATATATATAGTAGGGTAATTGATAGTGTCAGTAGAGCAGTGGACAATGTCAGTAGAGCAGAGAGGTTGGTGTCAGTAGGGCAGAGATTAGTGTTAGTCGTTTATTTTTATTATATTTTAATTATTACTATTTTAATTTTTTTTTTTTTTTACAATTTTTTTTGCAATCATTTATTATTATTTTTTACAATCTTTTACGAGCCCCATTGGGTGGCTTTGGTATAATATCAGGGGTCAAAACCAGCCCCCAATGTCTCACTTTTGACACAGAGATTCCCCAGTCTTTTTCTTCAGCAGCCAAGCAGCAGGGGAAATCTGTGCAGCACAGGGGGATTAGGGTGGGCCCAGGCAGAGGCGTATCTAGTGAAAATGGCGCCTATGGTAAGCACTGAAACTGCGCCCCTGTCAAAACATTTTAAGTGTCCAGGGCCGTGTTTTCAGTGCATGAGATGCACACAGATAAACATCCACTGGCAGGCAGGCCAATTCAAATCAATTGGAATGCAGCAGCTGCATAAACACAGCCCTTGCTCTCACTTTGATATCCGTTTGGGTGCAGGAACATGCCCCCGATCACAGAGAGTGGTGTGCATTCAAGGACATGCACCCGCACCCAAACGGATATGAAATGCCAAATGGATGTCAAATTGGGAACAATAACCCTCCGTTACTCCATCCAAGTTCTACTTGAAGTATGAAGGAGATCTGCTGCCCCTGCCCAGGAAAGGCGCCCTCCATGACAGGTACCTGAGCAGAGTTTGGAGATGTCAAAGAGCAAAGTGCCAGTCTCCAGGTCCCGAATCTTGAAGCGAGTGAAATGAATGCCGGACACATTCTCCTCAGATCTGCACAGATAATCTGATGACAGAAGACAAGTGATGTCAATGATACGCACAGCGCCTAGCACAGGCCGGTGACCAGTCTCCTGCCAGTAACTCACTTGGTGACCCGGCTCAGGCCTAGGACATGCTCCAGTCTCAGCTCCTTCAGGCCTAAGACACCTTTCACACCGAGGTGCTTTACAGGCGCTACAGCACTAAAAATAGTGTCTGCATGGCACCTGTAAAGAGCCTCTCCTGTCTCTTCAGGTTGAAAGTACTTTCCCACCGGGGCGGTGCCATTGCAGGATGCTAAGAAAAGTCCTGCAAGCAGCATCTTTGGAGTGGCGAAGGAGCGGTGTATACACAGCTCCTGCCCATTGAAATGAATGGGCACAGCTGCCAAACCGCCAGCAAAGCGAAGTTGCGGCGGCCCTTTTTGGCGGGCTGTTTCAATTCTTTATTGGCGCTCGCGGGGGGTTAAAACCGCCCTGATAGTGGCCGAAAACCCCCTGCAAAAATGGCGGTAAAGCACCGCTAAAAATATGGGTGCTTTACCGTAGGGTGACCAGACATCCCTGGTTTCCGGGGACAGTCCCCGAATTGATGATCATGTGCTGGTCGGAGCAGAGGGAATATTTCTTCGGTTTCGGGCGCATGCCCGTTCAGCTCCACTCACACGATCTTCTGCCTTGGCTCAAGTCCCGGCCAGCCGCCTGCCTGCTTATCTCCTTGCCTTCCCTGGCGGAGTTATCTTCCTCTGCTCCCCATCCATTAGTAGCCGGGGCCTGGAGAGTAAAACTTGACATGCTGTGAGGCGGGCGGCGGTGGGGATAGGCAGAGAGTCGCTGATTGGTGCCATTACCAGTAAAAAAAAAAATGTCCCCGGATTTCATTAAAAAAATCAGGCCACCTTACTTTACCGCCGACGCCCCAGTGCAAAGAGGCCTAACAATTGCTGTTTGGTGACCATGGGCACTCACTGGAGCTCCCCATCACTGTCCTCCCCCCTTGTGCACACGCCTTTATGCCAGTCACAATTAACTGCCAGCGCCAGGATCGCAACAAGGCTGCCAGTTGGTCCCTCTGGAATCACGCCCACCACTAGTGATGACGATTCTGTAGTATTCAGAGAGGAAGCAATTCCATCGAGGTAGGTGGGAAGGTTCTCTGCCAATGAAGCAACAGAGTCTCCCGCCTGACATCAGCTGGAGAGGAAGGGGCTTCTCTGGAAAATGATACTGTTAATATTGTGACAAAACAGGGATGCATTTATACAGACGTGTATGAATGAATGAATGAATGAAATACTTATATAGCGCACAATGCGAACTGAATCGCCTCTAGGCACGTGTATGGTGACTGGGAGGTAGAATGGAAGTTTTACTCCCCTGCTCTGACCCTATCACTGCCTACATGACTCTCTATCCCTCTCTGCCCTCAGTTCAGGACCTCCAGCCAGTCTATGCCTGGGTCAGTCATATCTGTGGGGGGAGATCTGTCTCTGTACACACAGGACTGTAATGCTCACAGATGCAAAGAGCAGCTTCAGCCATGGGGGGGGGGGGGTGGGGGGGTGATAAGCAGGCATGTCTACAGGGATCCCGTGGGATTCCAAGCTGTACAGGTGTATCTGGGCAGTGAGTGTTGTCACCGTGATTTGTGCTGGGATGCCAGACCCCGGCTTTATTACCCCCCCGTTCCTCCGATCCCAGCCTCCCTGCACTCTCAGCTCCTACAACATTGCAGAGCAGCCCTGAGCCAGGACACGACTGCAGACCGACAGTCTCTCCAATGATAAGCTGTATAGATCTCGGCACATGCAGCCACGCTCTCCTCCGGATGTTTCTTGTAAGAAGCACTCCGCCTCACAGCTCAGCACCTGAGGGCGGGAGCAGGGCAGAGAATCACTCCGCCGGCAGGGACTAACTGAGTAGCAGGACGGCCACATGTACATGCGCCCCGAAAATAAAAAAGAAGTTACTCCTTTACGCTCCACTCCTCGGCCCCCTATGTTGACCTGATGAGGTCCAGGAAAATGTAATTACATCCCCCCAATAAGCAAGTAGGAATGGAGAGAAGTTTAGAAAACTCTACTTTTTAAAGTAAAATACTGTAATGCTAGTCCCTGCTCAGGAGCGCCCCCTTCATATGGCGCCCATGGCACTTACCATATGTGCCATACCCTGGATACGCCACTGGGCCCAGGCACACCTGCCACACTCTGTGCGTACACCTATGCACCAGTTAAAACAGTTAGTACAAAGTACAGGATCTGAAAAAAACAATCACCGCCTTCAGGATTTCTAAATCTTTCTGATCAATAATGGCTTTCGAAATTAGCATTTCAGCCTCAATGTGGAAAGAGGGAAGAGGGTCACTAGGTAATTTCTTGTATGTTTTAGTTGCCTCGTCCACATAAGAAACACGATCTTGAATGATGATCCCTCCTCCCTTATCCGCTGATTTTATAACAAGATCTGGATTATCTAGAAACCGTTTAAGCGAGGATTTTTCTCCAGACGTAAGATTTTGAGCACAATATTTTTGTTTGCTTGTTGACTTTTGACATCATTTTTGAAGATCAGCAGTGACGACCCTGTAAAAAGCCTCTAAATATGGACCCTTTGACTTAGTGGGGTAAAATGATGGTCTCGGTTTTAACTGAGTGTGTACTATCGGGGGGAGATGTTTGGAAGTGTTGAGTGAACAATTCCCAATCTGGGTCAATAGGCGATTCCTCCAGATCAGGATGACACTCATAAACGCTAATGGTACTGTCAGTCTCATTTTCTGAATCTAGTTCTATTGAAGCAATAACGGAATTTGAAGGAGGGAGAATTACTTCCAATCCCTCATTTTTCATTGATTGAATGTGAAAAAAACCTTTTAAGGGTAAGATTTCTTATAAATTTGTTCAAATCCTTGAACAATAAAAAAGAATTTGGATGCGTTGTAGGAGAAAAAGTCAAGCCTCTACTCAGCAATGAAACATCCTCACTAGTTAACTCATAGGATGATAGATTAACCACTTTCAGACCGGACCAATTTGCTGGTCAAAGACCAGACCACTTTTTGCGATTCGGCACTGCGTCGCTTTAACTGACAATTGCGCGGTCGTGCGACGTGGCTCCCAAACAAAATTGACGTCCTTTTTTTCCCACAAATAGAGCGGTTTTTATTTTTTGCGCTATAAACAAAAATAGAGCGACTATTTTGAAAAAAACGCATTATTTTTACTTTTTGTTATAATAAATATCCCCCAAAAATATATAAAAAAACATTTTTTTCCCCCAGTTTAGGCCGATACGTATTCTTCTACATATTTTTGGTAAAAAAAATCGCAAGCAGCGATTATTGATTGGTTTGCGCAAAAGTTATAGCGTTTACAAAATAGGGATAGTTTTATAGCATTTTTATTAATAATTTTTTATTATTTTTTTTTTTTTTTTACTAGTAATGGCGGCGATCAGCGATTTTTATTGTGACTGCGACATTGTGGGGGACCCATCGGACATTTTTGGGACCATTGTCATTTATACAGTAATCACTGCTATATAAATGCAGTGATTCCTGTGTAAATGACACTGGCAGTGAAAGGGTTAACCAGTGGGTGGCAGTGTAGGGGTTAAGTGTTCCTAGGGATGTGTTACTAACTGTGGGGGGGGCTGGGCTTTCATTTAGTGAACACTGATCTCTGCTCCAATCACATGGAGCAGAGATCAGCGTCACTAGTTGCTAGGCAGAATGGAGAAATGTTGTTTACACAGCATTTCCTCCATTCGGCCGCTCCATGAGACGATCGCGGGGATACCCGCGGCGATCGAGTCCGCGGGTCCCGCGACCGGACTCACGGGGGTCCTGACCAGCGCGGGCAGGGCGGTAAATTTAAAGGGACGTACATGTACGCCCATTTGCCTGCCCGTGTCATTCTGTCGACGTACATCGTCGTACGCTGTTCGGCAAGTGGTTAAATAATTTTATCGTTTCAGAACTTTGGCACTTAGATTGGTATTTTCCCCGTCCGCCTCTACATCCTCGTCTATGTGTTTTCTTTTTAATCAAAGTTTTGGGTGTGAGCCCCTGTCTAAAAAAGGAGAAAAAGACAGGGAAGTGGTATAAGGCGGTATTTCGCCTTTATTAAAATCACCAACCAGGAGATCGAATGAAGAGGTATTCGGGACAGAACTTTTGCTTTTATCAGCTGACAGGGTAGTATTTGGTAGCAAATTCAAAGATACTGAATTAGAACAAGAAGAAACAAGATCAACAGGTGTCGGATCTATAAGTGCTGTCCCAGAGGACATAGGAACAGGTTCAATGGCTACCGCGGTAACAACATTGGCCCACCAGAGAGGTAGCTTTAGTAATATTAGATGTGTCCTTATTCGGTTTCCCTTTGGGCACACCTTTTATTCTGTGTCTACTTGATGGTCGTGTCCTTTGGGGTAAGGGGCAAGCTCTCTGTTCATTCGGCCATATCCTTTTGGGTAATGAACTAGCCCTCTGTTCATTTGAATCAACCCTAGAACGAGGGTCACTAGGAAAAGGAGAGTGGCCCATATTATGTATGGGAACTGGATGTAATCTATTTTGTTTGGACCTATTCTTTTTCACAGGTACATTGGAAAATGGATGAACTGCCATAAGAGGGGGTATAGAGTTATTCTCCTTCCATGAAAACACTTTATTCTGGGAATAATCCTCTATATCTCTATAGAATTTTTTGAGTTTAACCTCAATAAGTTTATTTTCTTTATTTTTAGTATTCCTTTTCAGAGTTTTTAACCAAGTGGGCGGAACCTTTAAATGATAAGCAGCAATTTCAGAAGATAATATCTGTACACGGTGGACCACTTCATTGTATTTTATATGTCTCTGACTCACTATAACTTCCGACCACTTAGCAGTACAGAATTCGGCTATCCCCTCCCACTCTTTAGCATGTATAGGATCTAAGAACCAACAATTGCAATACCATTGCAATACCAATAATATGGGCCTTTCCTTTTCTGCGGTTTGGAATAAAGAGAGCTTAGCTTTTCTCAATCTCGAACTCAATCATGACGGTAACAGCATCTTTGCTCGAAATTATACCTAACCAATTGCTGGCAATTCGTACTTGCATTATGACAGTTGCCATCACCCTGTATGGTTGAACAATATCCCCAAAGAGCAGTTCTGTAGATTGAGACAGAACTGCACCAGGGATTGTGATTATATAGCACAGAGTGTATCTCTCAAAGAAAAGTTCATTGAGAAAGGCTATCCTTCACAGCTAGTAGAACACGCTTACATCACCTTCCTCTCGGGGAAGAAGTCCAAGGTGGCCAAACCCCAAGTAGAATCTACTGTGCGTTTTATTACAGGGTTTCACAGACAATATAAAAGAATGGAACATATCCTTAAAAAACATTGGAGTATTTTGAAACAAGATCCTCATCTGAGCTCCACATTGGGAGATGGACCCAAGGTCACCTATAGAAGGGCCCCCACACTTAAGAAGAACATTTCCCCCAGTAAATTGAAATATAAACGTGACACAAATCCTCTGTGTCTTATTCCACTTAAAGGGATGTATAGGTGTAATAAGCCTCTCTGTAAAACTTGTCAATTTGTTAACCATGGCCAAAAATGTTTTACCTATAAAGGAATAACCCATCATTTTAATCAATTTCATAATTGCTCTAGTGACTATGTTGTTTATTGCTTGATGTGTCCATGTAAAATGCTATATGTGGGCCGTACTATCTGTCCCCTCAGACAACGCTTTGGCAAGCATCGTCGGCTCACAGAATTAGGGAGTGATAAACACAGTGTGCCACGACACTTTCTAGAGTTTCATAATCAGTCCACGTTGGGCCTCCAGGTATGGGTGATTGAATCCATACCTGGTGACATCTCTGAAGCAGAACGTTTCTCGAAATTAAATTGTATGAGCATGAAACGTTCTGGATTTTTACTTTGGATACGCTTCCCCCTAATGGCCTTAACGAGGAAATTGAGATACACACTATCTTGTGACTCGTTATCACGGATTTAGCCAATAAAGACACTGGAAAATTGCTTTTTCTGTAAAGATTATTTGTTAATGTTTTTCTTTTATTAATTATTACGTATTATTTGTTTTATATATATTTTTTATTTTTATTTTTTATATTTATTATTATTTTTAGTTTTAGTTTTTCAATTTTTAATTTTTTTTTATTAATTTCATACTTATTATTATCATTAGTTTTTTGTTCTATCATTTATTTATTTATTTGATTCATTATTCTCATTATTATTTTTATTATTAGTATTCTTTTAATTTTTATACAGTGGTTTATCTCAAGATTCTTGTAAGATCAAGAGCATAATGCTAAGAGGTTATTTATTTATTTATTTATGAGCTGATTTATCATTTGACACGGCAACACTGTATTTTCTTTATTATGTATGATATGGCCAGCATTAGTTTTTCTTAAACCTTTTCAGGCCAAACTATACACCGTTGTTTGTCTAATGAATGCAGGTATTTAATAGCCGTCACTCTGTTCCCTTCTTTTTCTACACTTGACAAAGGAGCACTCTGGCTCCGTACGGAACCCGCACATGCTCAGAAACGCGTTGTGTGTTCCCTTGTACCTGTGACGTCACACGCCGTCTCCGTGAGCCGCTCTGCAATCGGTCAGCAGCGAGACACAGCTGGGTTCTCCCCCGGCGTCTCGCCATCAACACTAGGGGCTCCGATTGATTTTTTTGGACGCTTTAAGGACATGCTGAGGACCACAGGACTTGACTATGTTTATCCCCAGCTTTCTGTTCGGTAAATGTAAGTGACAGAAACTTGATATTTAATGAATTAAAGTTTATTTTACTAAGTGGAGCTTTTCTACTTGTTTTCTTCTATGTGATTGAGTCGGCTTCACTCTAAGATCAGCAGCCTTCAGTGAAAGAGCATATATTATTGCCTGCCTGTCCAGCAAGAATTTCCTCTCCCTGGGACTGATTGGACATTTATAAGTATCTTTATAGACTTTTTATTCATTTCTCCCAGTAAGTTTTTTAAAAAAAAAGTCAGAATTAGGCAATATCTTTATATATATTTGTATATGAATTTTATTTTAATATTTCAAACCTTTTGAGTTATGAAATTTACATTGATTTACTGAGCGCCTATGTTCTTTTATGTTTTCCAACGTGGCAGTAGGTCTCAGCTGCAGGAACATTGGTGCCAATTGGTTGATCCTGCCTTATGTCACTCCCCTCTATGCTCCCATTGGTCTCCTCCCCAACCTCGCCGTTCATTAATTGCTGTGCATCCTCATGGAGCAAGTGACTGACACTGTGCTGAAATATCTCAGATGACTTCTCCATGCCAATTGGTGGGGCAATGACAGGAGTATCTGTGGATGAGGAGGAAGAACAGGGAGCTTTAGCAGCTACTGATGACTTCAATCTATTCTATTCCTGGAAGACAGAGGAGGAGGAGGATGAAGACTTGATTAGACTCTTCAGCTCTGGGTGTATAACAGGCTTGCTGCCAGAAAAATGTGCCCCACCCCTAGGTGCTGCACCCCGATGTGGTCTGTGGGTACAAATGCTGGAAGAAAAGTATGTCATGGTGGCCCTCAAGGGGTTAAATAGATGTTTATAAGTGTAAATGTACAAAGTCATGGGGCGTCTCCTAATCTGACATAGAAAGGTTTCTAAGTCAACAGAGAGCTGAGCTCAGCCTCACCCTGTGTAGGAGGATGTCACCCCTCCCCCATCCACATTCCTCTCCGGTGTCAGAGACTTTCAGTTTTGTTTCTCTTCTGCTGTCAGCGATGGCGTCTGGTGATCTGAGAGCTGAGTTGGAATGTTCCGTCTGTCTGAACATTTATACCGATCCTGTAACCCTGAGATGTGGTCACAACTTCTGCCGGGACTGTATTGATCGTGCGCTGGATACACAGGGGGGGTCTGGAGGATATTCCTGTCCTGAATGCAGAGAGAAGTTTCCGGATCGGCCTGAACTGCAGAAGAACAAGAAACTACGTAACATAGCAGAGACTTTCCTGTCTACTCATCAAGATCAAGAGGAGTCCGGGGTCTTCTGTACTCACTGTGTGGACTCTCCTGTACCTGCTGTTAGATCCTGTCTGCACTGTGAGGTTTCTCTGTGTGATAAACACCTGAGAGTCCACAAAAAGTCCCCAGAACACATCTTATGTGACCCCACCTTGTCCATGGAGAGCAGGAAATGCTCCGTCCATAAGGAAGTTTTGAAGTATTTCTGCACTGAGGATGGTAGCTGTGTCTGTATGTCTTGTTATGTGACTGGAGGACATAAAGGACATGAGATGGAGACACATGATGAGGCTTCTGAGAAGAAGAAGACACTGAGGAATGTTCTGCAGAAACTTCTGACAAAGAGAGAGAAGACGGAGGAAAGAGTCCAGAGTCTGCAGGAACACCGGAGGAAAGTAGAAGAAGAAGCAGCCGGTGACACAGAGAGAGTCACTGCCCTGTTTAGAGATCTCAGGTAGACATGTGTACTGACAAAAAATTAATTTGTTTTCTTTTCATTCTTTTTTTGCTTTTTTTGGAAATTCGGAAATTAGAAAATTCGGAAATTCAGAAATCTGAAATTCTGATTTTTAAATTTTTGAATTTCCAGCTTTCCGAATTTCAAATTTCAAATTTCTGAATATTCAAATTTTCTCATTTCCGAATTTTCCAAATTACGAATTTTCCAATTTCCGAATTTAGAATTTTCTAATTTACAAATTTTCATATTTTAAAAATGTGAAAATCTAAAAATGTGAAAATATGAAAAAAAGCAAAAAAATCTGTAAAATTAAAAATAATAACTAAGCATTAAATTATAGTTATTGGAATCTCTTTTCAAATTTGGCTGTTAGTGAATGTAGCAAATACAAATGTATCTGAAGTTATAAATTATCCGAAATAATGAATGCCGCATCTAAACAAATGGAATGGAACAAATTCATAATTAATAATAAATAGGTTTTGTTATTATTATTGTTATTTATTATTATTATTAGATCATTACTTTCCGTTTAGATTCGATATTTCAGATAATTTGTAACTTTGGATAAATTCATATTCATTACGTTCACTAACATCCAAATTTGAAAGAAAATTCCAATACCTTTCATTTAATATTTATTATTGTTTCATTTTTATTTCAGATTTACATGTTTTCAAACAGATTTTCATTCTTTAGAATTTTCAGATTTTAATTCTTATTTTTGAATTTTCAAATTTACACATTTTTTAATTTTTGGATTTTCATTCTTATTTTTGAATTTTCAAATTTATAAATTTAGAATTTTTGAATTTCCAAATCTAAAATTTTCACATTTCTTAATTTTTAATTTTTTAATTTCTTAATTTTCCAAAAATTCATATTCCTGAATCTTCCAAAATTTCGAATTTCCAAATTCGAATTTCGAAATCTCAATTTTTTCGAAAATCTGAAATTTCAAAAATTTTGAAATTCAAATTTCTGAGAAGTAAAAATTTTGGAAAATTTGGAAATGATAAACTTGGAAATTCGGAAACTCGGAAATTCTAAATTTCAGAAACTCAGAAGTTCAAAAGTTCAAAAAATTGGGAATTTCAGAATTGACAAATTTGTCAAAATTCATTAAAAAAATGAATTCGGAACTAAAGGAATTGCACATGTCTAATCTCAGGAGACGTCTGGAAGACCTGGAGAAGAGAGTCCTGAGGGACATCTCCGGGAGGGCAGAGCGGATCTCCATCTCCATCCGGGATCTGGAAATAAAGAAGGAGGAGCTGTCCAGGAAGTTGCGTCACATTGAGGAGCTGTGTAACGTGACGGATCCACTGACTGTCTTACAGGAATCAGACACAGGTGACTTGTGTGATACTGAGGATGGAGATAATGAGGACAGAGAGAGACATGAGGAACTCCTCCATGATGGAGGGGGTCTGGATGTGGCGGGGGTCTTACACACAGGTTTATCTGATATAATAACAGAGGTAAATGTATACTCCTATATACAGGGGGCTGCAGACATATTACTGGATGTAAACACAGCTTATAATAATCTACAGATATCAGATGACAGGAAAACTGTATCCAGGTCAGATAGAAACCAGAATTACCCAGAAACACCAGAGAGATTCCAGTATTCTCCTCAGGTGTTGAGCAGTCGGAGTTTCTCCTCAGGGAGACATTACTGGGAAGTGGATATCGGGGGGTCAGAGAGCTGGAGAGTCGGGATGTGTTACCCCAGTATAGAGAGGAGAGGGAAGGAGTCAGTGATTGGAGATAATAACAAGTCCTGGGGTTTGGACAGGACTGGTGATCAGTATGGGGTGATACATGACAGTAAAGAGATCCTCTTACCCACCAATCCCTCCAGTAACAGAGTCAGGATATATCTGGATTATGAGGCCGGGCGGATCTCCTTTTATGATCTGTGTGACCCGATCCGACACCTCCACACCTTCACCACCACCTTCACTGAGCCCCTCCATGCTGGGATAGGTGTATGGGATGGTTGTATAACCACTTGCCGCCCGCCCTATGGCAAATAGACGGCGGCAAAGTGGTTTGATAATCCTGACCGGACATCATATGACGTCCTCAGGATTATGAGCCGCTGCGCGCCCCCGGGGCGCACATCGCGGCGATCGCTGTTGCGGGGTGTCAGTCTGACACCCGGCAACTATGATCTCGGTAAAGAGTCTCCGACGGAGACTCTTTACCACGTGATCAGCCGTGTCCAATCACGGCTGATCACAGTGTAAATAGGAAAAGCCGGTGATCGACTTTTCCTCACTCGCGTCTGTCAGACGCAAGTAGAGGAGAGCCAATCGGCTGTTCCTCTGACAGGGGGGGTCTGTGTTGATCGATTATCAGCACAGCCCCCCCCCTAAGGATGCCCACACTGGACCACCAGGGACGCCACCAGACCATCAGGGATGCCAAGGACAAGGTATGCCACCCTAAACCACCAGGGATTCCAATTAGTGCCACAATGGATGCCAATCAGTGCCCATAATGGATGCCAATCAATGCCCACAATGGGCATCACTGATTGGCATGCATTATTGATTGGCACTGATTGGCATCCATTAGTACAATATATTATAATACAATGCCGCCTATCAGTTCCCATCTGTGCCGCCTATCAGTGCCTACCCATGCCCACCTGTGCCACCTACCCAAGCCCACCTGTGCCGCCTACCCATGCCCACCTGTGCCACCTACCCATGCCCACCTGTGCCGCCTACCCATGCCCACCTGTGCCGCCTACCCATGCCCACCTGTGCCGCCTACCCATGCCCATCCATGCCAATCTGTGCCAATTTGTGCCACCTATCAGTGCCCATCCGTGTCGCCCATCAGTGCCACCCATCAGTGCCGCCTATCAGTGCCACATATCGGTGTTCATCAATGCCGCCTCATCAGTGCCACTTCATTGGTGCTACCTCATCGGTGCCCATCAGTGCCGCCTTATCATTGCCCATCAGTGTAACCCCATCAGTGCCCATCAGTGAAGGAGAAAACGTACTTATTTACAAAGTTTTGAACTTGAAACAAAAAAAAACATTTTTTTTCAAAATTTTCGGTATATTTTTATTTGTTTAGCAAAAAATAAAAACCGCAGAGGTGATCAAATACCACCAAAAGAAAGCTCTATTTGTGGGAAAAATGATAAAAATTTCATTTGGGTACAGTGTAGCATGACCGCACAATTGTCATTCAAAGTGCGACAGCGCTGAAAGCTCAAAATTGGTCTGGGCAGGAAGGTGTTTAAGTGCCCTGTATTGAAGTGGTTAAAGATATGTGGGGGGAGGCGGGAGATGTGAGAACTCCGCCCACAGTCTGGTGACATCACAGTGACAGGTGGTGGGATTGGTTCATTGATCAGCCAATGATTGGAGGAAGTGGTGGCTCCTGGGAGAAGTCTGAGGGCCTCCTTCTGAAAATACTAGTTCCCTGGCTGTGTGTAATGTAAGAACTTATAAAGTGGCAGTAAAGACAAAATATAAAATGACGGATATGACGGCGTCTGTCACTGACATGAACACAGCAGTCTTTGTTTTTTCGGAGTCCTCCTGGAATTTTGTTCTTTTACCTGTTGGTTCTGCTGTTATTTCCCAACTTCCTATAACAGACCAATCTGTCCAGCAAAAGTGGCAGTTAGAGGATTGGGACAAACCATTCACCACTGACAGGGGTGCTTACAATGATCAGCTTTTAGTCATTGATGTAAAACCTTTATCCCAAAAGGAGACACAAATGTTGGTGTAACGGCTTATAAAGTGTTATCTGGAGTTCTCCTTTAATTTGTTAGTCACTTATGTAAAGTCCATCTAAATTTACTAGTCCATCCAACACCCCCCTCTCCAGACAAGGCTGCTGTCCAAGGGGGTCTCCACTGCCCCTCCATAGATAGAGGAGCTGCCCTAAGACAGGAAGTGTGTTACTGGCAGGATCACCAGGGGAACATAAAAGTAAAAACAGAAAAGGAATGCAGCCACCACATCTAAGGATTGGTAAGCTCCAATAATTGTCATTTCTGTTTTTGGGATTTATTACCACTTTAAGTCTCCGACCCGGAACAAGCATGGGGGGAATAAGAATCAGAAAAGAGTCAGAATTCCTTATCTCTATACTTGTTCCGGGTCACAGACTGAGACAGTAATGAAGGCAAAGCATCAGCATGACAGCCAGGGAACTAGCATTCTCACAAGGAGAGTAATGGTAGAAATGGTGGCCCCCATGATTCTCTCATGACAGGGGCCCTTTAACCCTTTCTCTTGCACAACCGTTTTAGCATTTTTTACACACATGTTTAACCGCTTGCTGCCCGTCGGCCGTCATATGACAGCTGGGGGCGGCGCGGCTCTCGTTCTGGGTGGACATCATATGACGGCCTCCCAGAATGACCAATCTCATGCGCCCGTTGGGGTGCGCATCACGGCGATCGGTGGTGCGGTGTGTCAGTCTAGCACACCGCCACACCAATCTTGGTAAAGAGCCACTGATTATAATTTTTTTTTAATTAGTAATGGCGGCGAATCTGCGATTTTTTATCATGACTGCGACATTGCGGCGGACACATCGGACACTTTTGACACCATTTTGAGACCATTGACATTTATACAGCGATCACTGCTATAAAAATGCGCGTTCGCCTGCTTACCGCCGGTGACGCAGTGACGTACGGTTACGTCGTTTTGCGCACCCATGCCACTTTGACGACATATATCGGCGTGAGCCGGTCGGCAAGTGGTTAAAATTGCGTGCGCCCCTGAAATGACAACAATCTTTGGTGCGCTTTATTTTCATAGACGACACTTTACAAGCCCCTACAGGTCATCAGTTTAGAGATAACTGTGAGTAATGGGCTGAGAATTTCTTCTCTCACTCCGGTGTGTGTGGTGATATGTAATGTGCAGTGCAAGCAATGGCCTTGTGTGTAGGTGTCCCTGAAACATGCATTTACATTCATACGTGTATTGGGGGGTGGGGCACTCAAAAATGTTGGGGTGGGGGGGACTTTAGGGGCAATTTATGTGTAATATCATCACTCCCAACTGTCCCTGATTTGGAGCAAAGTCCCTCTGTCCCTCTTTCCTCCTCATCTGTCCCTCATTTTGGTCTGATCTATATAGATGTATATAAAATGAACTTTTTATCTATCAAAAAAGTGTTTCCCACTTTCATCCAATTTCTAAATTGCTACATTTGTAAATGTTAAAAGCCAATATAAGGGAAGAGTCGTGGTAAAGAAATCCCTTGTGGATTTAATTAACCTTTTTTTTGGCTATTTCTCCTTTAACGGGGTGTGGCAGGGGGCGTGTCCTATGCCTACATACATTTGCTGGTAGGTGTCCCTCATTCCCATCTCATAATGTTGGTCGGTATAGTAATATTTTTACATTTCTATTTTACTAAACTTTTTTTTTGTCACATGGAGACAATGTGATGCTTTTTTGGGTAACTGGTTCTCCTTAACCACTTGCTGACCGTCCGCCATCATTATACGGCGGCAGAATGACTCCCCTGCGTGAATCGATGTAGCTGTACAGCGGGTGCTTTAAGGGGTACAGCAAGCAAGCACACACCCGCCACATCACTTAGGAGCCGATGAGCGTGCCCGTGATATCCACCAGCTAGACAAGATCGCACCTGACAGAGCCAGGATGGGGATTTCTGTGTGTAAATACATATATTTCTGTACTGTAAGGAGTGAGGAGACAGATCTTGTGTTCCTAATGCTTAGGAACAGCGATCTCTCTCCTTCCCCAGTCAGTCCCATCCCCCCCACAGTAAGAAACACCTCCCAGGGAACACGTTTAACCCCTTGATTGCCCCCTAGTGTTAACCCATTCCGTGCTGGTGACATTCATACAGTAATCAGTGCATTTTTATAGCACTGATCACTGTATAAATGTCAATGGTTCTAAAATAGTGTCAAAATTGTCCGATATGTCTGCCGCAATTTCGCTAAAAATCGCTGATCACCGCCATTACTAGTAAAAAAAATAATAATAATTATAAAAACGCCATAAATCTATTCCCTATTTTGTAGATGTGATAACTTTTGTGCAAACCAATCAATATATGCTTATTGTGATTTTTATATATTTTTTTTTACCAAAAATATGTAGAAGACATATATCAGCCTAAACTGATAGAAGAAATATATAAAAAAAATATGGAAAAGCAAAAAATAAAAAAATAAAAAAAAAACTATTTTTTTTTCAAAATTTTTGTTCTTCTTTTGTTTATAGCACAAAAAAAAATGCAGAGGTGATCATATACCACCAATAGAGAGCTCTATTTGTGGGGAAAAAAAGGACATACATTTTGTTTGGATACAATGTCACACAAACCACACAATTGTCAGTTAAAGCGTCGCAGTGCCGTATCGCAAATAAATGGCCTGGTCAGGAAGGGGGTAAATCCTTCCGGGGCTGAAGTGGTTAATGAGACATCAGAGGTATAAAAGACCCCTGATGTCCCACCTCTTCCATATTGAAGCTAATGGAGCACAGATCACAGTCCCCGGCCATACCGGCTGGTGAAAGTGCCAGCAATACCCAGAAGTGACATTTTATACATCACTTCCGGGTCATTAGTCAGAAGAGGAGATCAGAGAATGGACATTTACTGATCTCCATTCCCCTACTTGGTGGCCCCACCATGCCGGTCACAGGACCACCGATGAGCCCAGGAAATGGGCGGGAGCACACCCAGGGAGGACCGCACTTTGTGGGTGGGTGGAAGTGATTGTGGTGCCACCACCTGATAGCTTCCATATGACAGCTGTACTATGTATGGTGGTTGTGACGAACGCTGGTGTCAGATCTCTGCCCTCCTCGCTAACTGGCGACAAAGGACCGGCCAACCTCACACCACGCTGTCACTTACGTAACAATGCCACACTCAGCTGCACCCAGCACAAAGATTTTCCAGCTTGCGGGACCACAATCTAGGTGCAGGCAGCCTGAGAGTGATTGTCACTGGGCTAATTACACAATTAACCCTTTAACTGCCACCACCCCCGTTTAAAGACAGAGCCGGGGGGACTCGTAATTTAAGCAACACCAATTATAAGTTTGGAATAAGCGCCTGCAACACACACTGCCACCACAGACAGGTCTGCTCAGTGCCTTACTCTACCACAGTAGCGCCCTTTTAAGAGACAGGTTCGTTTATAGTTTGCATCAAGAGCTTTAAAGACAAGGTTAACACTTTTCAACATAAGGATTTATTATGAAAAGGTCAAGGTTGGTGCAGATAAAACATTTACAGAAAAAGGATGTTTCAAAAAATAAAGACAATATACAGCCACAAAGAAATAAGATAGAATTGAGAAGGAAGAATACTTGCAATTAATGTCCGAGGGTTGATCAGAGTTCAATCGATAAGCAAAGGTAATCGGTTCTCAACTTGGCAGATCTTCCTGATTGGATGGTAAAAGGAGAACTGACCATTGCCTTGGCCTCTCCTCTTTTCTGTCAAATCAAAGGGGGTGTTGACAGCGACCAGTGACCAATCGTCTGGTCATCTTGTTTAGGGGTTGGTTGCTGGGAGGTGTCTACACTCATGACCCTGTCCCAGGTACACTTTGTTATACATATTCATATCTCTGCCTCTCTATTGTTTATAGACTGCAGATATCCATTTTAGTGATCAACATGATATTTGCTTCAAAACAAGTCCACACATGACAGGTTTCCCATTTCAGGGTTACCTAGGAGGAGTAATGGGTCCCAGTGGCTTCCCATATGACCTGACATAGGGGTGTCTAGACTTGAAATGTTAGAAAGTATCCGAGGAAACTAAATATATCCATATTATGGCTGTGCTATGATGGCTTTGAAAGTTATAAAAAATGTTAAAGTTTCAACACTTTACTAATCTGTTTGCACGCTATCTTGTTGGAAGTATTTACGACGGGGATCTGTTAGTTCTCTGAATGGAGAAAGTGACAGTTTTACGACAGGCCGCAATATCTTGCCAGGCAACTTGAGCCTTGTTTATTTGACCTGGCCTGGTTCTGTTTTCTCTGCTTTCCTTTTGAAGATGTTAAAACATTTGGAATTCCTAAGACAAGGGAGGGGGGAGTTTTTACAGATGTAAGTAAGTTTACAAGGTAGCCAAACTGTCATGGCTGCGTTCCACACAAAATGGCAACTAGTTACAATATATCCTAGCTCAGACGTGATATCGCTACAGTGGTGGTAATGGGAAAATAATTACATATAATAAATGTCATTCATAAACTGCCAGGTGTGTCTGGATTCCAGGGACAGTCCCGGGATTTGGAGGTTTGTCCCTGGAAATGTTGCAGATTTTAATATATTTTATATAATTTCTGTATTATGATTTGTATTACAGAGTCAGTTCACCTTCATGGTAATAAAAATCGGTGACGGGGATTTTATTAAACAAAATATATAGTGCAGTGCAACCAAAAACTCATAAATCAAGTCCAAATATTGACAAAATTCCACCGCAGTGCAACTTTCAGTGACAGTTCATTGATATCCGGTGACTTCAGACTCTCGCTGGAATGTCTGATATATTTTGTTTATTATCGATGATGTGGAAATATTGAGCTTCATATTTATATCAAGAGGCTTCAAGGGAACCATTGTGAGGACTTTCTAATTAAATGACCATGCCCCGTTAGATGGAGATATATATATGATGAGATTTGGGTCCGGCTCACAAGACTTCTTCATGTTTCTCAAAAGCCATTTGATGTCTTCAATAGTCGGGTGATAACTAAGTCCCCCGATTGTTTATAGAGATGGACATATCAGAGGAACTGGTTATACTCGGATCAAAGAGGGTTTCTTACCCAACAACCAGAAACATGGTAGACAGAGAGGCACCGAAGAGAGTCTAATGCTTATGTGAGAAGCATGATGGCCATCTAGGCTTCAGGTATAGCCAATCAGAATTTGATGCAACTCTGAACCAATGAAAGTAGTCCATTTGTGTAATTGGTGGGGGAGGGTAGAGAGGGAACATAAAAATCAAAGCTCCCATTGATGGGCCTCTCTTAGCCTCATGGTCTCCACAAGCATGGTCACGTAAGATCTGTCTGTGGAACGTATCCGTATTATCTTATTTCTCTTTTCTTTTTTCTCTCCTAGGATTTGCCTTAATACACTGATAGCATTTATATGTTCATTGTAACAATATATCCTTTTTGTATTCATTATCTTTGTCCACTGGCAACATTGTATGTGTAACATCACTACGTTATATTTGGTGATATCTGATTATTCTAATGTTCCTTTTCTCTATAAATAAATGTGATTGTTATTCTCTTTGCACAGTTATCATTCATTATTAATTCTATCAGTAATAGCTGCAACCGCATTGGTTAATTCTTATATAGACAAAAGGTTTCAATCACTTATTTTATGTATCATTAAGCATATAAGTGAGGTAGTTAGAAATAACCATCACACCTATTGAGAGTCACACGGTCGGAGATTTCCACAACCAAATCTGTCAGATTTTGCCCGTCGGATCTGGTCCGAAACTGTTGCATACACACAGTCGGGCCAAGTTGGCGAAAAATCTGATCTTTAAGAACGTGATGACGTAATTTCGTTACGACGGGACTACATTCAGGCTAGTAGCCAATAGCTTTGATGTAGGAATTTGATCTGAGCATGCGTGGCACTTGGTCCTATCAAAATTCTCTACACATGATCGGAATATGTCCGACCGGCCCAGTTGGTCGGGAAATATTTCCAACATGTTGGAAAATTGGGTCCGACGGAGATTCGGACGGAATCAATCCGATGCATACCACACACATTCGGATTATCTGACGACTCGGTCCGATAGGACACATTCCGACGGATTCTCCGACCGTGTGTATGCGGCATAAGTGGTGTGGCAGCAATCTCATCAAGCCTTTTAGTAGGCTAATTACATTGAATATTTTATTTTTATTTCCACAAGCACATTGTTTATTGCGCTGATTGTATATATATTTTTTCACAATTATAATTATTTTATTCCTCCTTTTCCTATTTCTATCAATGTTGGCAGCTTTCAGTCCTGGAAATCAGTGGCAGCTGGTGCTCAATTTTTTTTGAAAAAAACACAATCGCAGCCACTGTGCTCATCAAACGCAGCCACTGTGCCCATTGAATGATGCCACTATGCCCATCAAACGCAGCCACTGTGCCCATCAAACACTTCCACTGTGGCCATCAAATGCTGGCACTGTGCCCATCAAATGCAGCCACTGTGCCAAACGCTGCCACTGTGCCCATCAATAACTGCCACTGTGCCCAAATGCTGCCAATGTGCCTATCAAATGCTGCCAGTGTGCCCATTAAATGCTGCCAGTGTGTCCATTAAATGCTGCTGGTGTGCCCATTAAATGCTGCTGGTGTGCCCATCAAATGCTGCCAGTGTGCCCATTAAATGATGCCAGTGTGCCCTTGAATGCTACCAATGTGACCCCCGCTTGCACGCTGTCTGCTGGGAACTTACCCTGTCTTTGTGGGGCAGTGGGTGACAGCGACAAGCTTCATGCATCTCCTGCTGTCCTCATCTCCCGTCCTCTCCTCCTGATAGGCTTCCAATAGTGGTGCCTGTCGTTTCAGCCAATCAGGTGACAAGTAACAGACCCGAGCACCTGATTGGTGGAGAGGCGGTTCAGTGTTAGGAAAGCAAATATTAACAGCTGAATGAACTGCGAGCGCCAAGCATGTCGCTCGCTGTTTACCTTTTTTGATGCCTCTAATCAGCTGCTTCAAAATAAAATACCCCGCTGCTTTAATGCAGGTGCCTGAAAAGGGGCCGTGCGACTGAATAGGGGGTGGCAGCGGAGGCCATGGATAGATTCATGCAATGCATGAATCTATTTATTGGGCATAGAGAGGTGGCTGGAGAGAAGGGACGACGCCCATGTGCCCTTATGGACGCACCATCACTGCTGGAAATACACGTCTCCTTCATACAGGACAGAATTCTGGGAAATCTCTGGAAGATATATGAGGAATAATGAGGTTATCTCACTTCCTGGTAAAGCAGAACTCCGGGCTGTATTCATGTATACAGAGCCACATTCATTTCTCTCTTCTATCTGCCCGGAGTTCAGCTTTACATTAGAGAAGACACCCCGACATTCTCCTCCTCATTGCTTTCCTAAGATTTTGTTAGATTATTTTCTCTGAATGTTTTTTTTGCTAAAGTCTCCATTTATATAGAGAAATGTTCTTTTATCATATATTGATAGGAAGTGATGAGGATTTAAGCCCCGTTCACACTTGTGCAACCTGTCACGTGACTTTGGACCCCAAAGGGTCTGTAACGGATCATAGAGTGCACCTGTCCACAGACTCCGTTGATAGGCTCACATTCATAAAAATGAATCAGTCTTGGATCAGCAGCAGCTATCAAGCACCTGATGTTGATGTAACTGATTGATTTTTCTATGGATGTGGGATCCCTTGAAGACTGCCTATGCTGAGTGACTATCCTATTCCTCCACAATCTTGATAAGGCTAGCTTCCAACAATATTTTTGGTTTAGGGCACCACCACTGCCTAAGGCCCGATTTTTCTGTCCCTGTTTAACATGTGCATGTAAATACAATTTTTGATCTAATATTTAACAGCAGGGTCCATTCCTGCACCCAACAAGAGTATCTGTGAGGGGTTACAGTGTTGTGGCACCGCCAATACCATCACCAAAGGCCCAATTTTTCTGCCACTGCCCCAGCAGCAGAAAAAAAGGACAAGCGTGCCCCACGGCCACCTGCAGAGGATGCACCATGTCCATGACCAGCACTGTTGACTGTAAACACAAAGGCTGCTACCCTCTTTTAGTGGCCTGTGAGTGTCTACCTCTCCTTGGTGGCCTACTGGGCATGATGTATATTTCGTTTTGCAACACCACACTACACTGTATTGTGTACTGTGTACATCAGCAGAAAAATAGTAGCAACTGCACTGCGGCTGAATTGTATTGTGTACTGTGTACACCACCAGAAAAGTAGTAGAAGCAGTACACCATGGAATGCACGGAATGCACTGTAGATATAGGCTACACTGGATGCAGAGTATATATATATATATATATATATATATATATATATATATATATATATATATATATATTAGACTGTATATCTATATATATTAGAAATAGTACACCACAGAATGAAAATTTAAGGGTATTTACATCCAAATCAGGTGAACGGTGTAGGAATTACAACAGTTTGTATATGTGCCTCCCACTTTTTAACCACTTGAACACTGGGCACTTAAACCCCCTTAATAACCAGATCAGCTTTCGGTGCTCTCACATTTTAAATGACAATTACTCAGTCATGCAACACTGTACCTATTTGAATTTTTTCACACAAATAGAGCTTTCTTTTGGTGGTATTTAATCACTGCTGGTTTTTTTTTTTGCGCTATAAAAGAAAAAAGACAGAAAATTCTGTAAAAAAATGCATTTTTCTTTGTTTCTGTTATAACATTTTGCAAATTAGTAATTTTTCTTACATATTTTGGCCAAAATTTATACCACTACATATCTTTGGTAAAAATAACTCAAATTGGTGTATATTATTTGGTCTGTGTGAAAGTTATAGAGTCCACAATCTATGGTGCCAATCTCTGAAAATTGATCACACCTGAAGGACTGACGGCCTATCTCATTTCTTGCCAGAAAAGTACAAATACCCCCCAAATTACCCCTTTTTGGAAAGTAGACATTCCAAGGTATTTAGTAAGAGGCATGGTGAGTTTTTTGAAGTTGTAATTTTTTCCCCACAATTCTTTGCAGAATCAAGATTTTCTTTTCTTTTTTTTTTTCCACAAAATTGTTATATTAGCAGGTTATTTCTCACACACAGCATATGCATAGCACAAATTACACTCCAAAACACATTCTACTACTCCTCCTGAGTATGATGATACCACATATGTGAGACTTTTACACAGCGTGGCCACATACAGAGGCCCAACATGCAGGAAGCGCCATCAGGCATTCTTGGAGCATAAATTGCACATATCATTTCTTGACTACCTCTTAGCCCTTGTACACACGGTCGGACATTCTGACAACCAAATCCGTTGGATTTTGTCCGACGGATTTTGTCCGAAACTGTTGCATACACACGGTCGGACAAAGTTGTCGGAAAATCCGATTGTACATAACGTGATGACGTTATTTCGTTACAACGGGACTACGTTCAGGCTAGTAGCCAATAGCTTTGGTCTAGGAATTTGATCCGAGCATGCGTGGCACTTTGTCCGTCGGAGTAGGCTACACATGATCGGAGTATGTCCGATCGGAGAATTTTGGCGGAAAATTTTACGGACAAGTTGGAAAACTTGGTCCGTCGGATACTCTGACAGAAACAGTCCGATTGAGACCACACACAGTCGGATTATCCGACAAAACGGTCCGATAGGACACATTCCGTCGGAATCTCTGGCCGTGTGTACAAGAGCTTACACTTTTGAAGGCCCTGGAGAACCAGGACAATGAAAACGCCCCCAAAATTACCCCATTTTGGCAAGAAAACAACGCAATATATAATCTATGAGGCATATCAAGTCTTTTGAACATGTCATTTTTTTCTACAAGTTTTTGGAAAATGTGTAAAGAAAATGAAAACACATTTTTTTTTTACACAACGTTGTCGATTTACACAATATTTCTAACACATAACATGTACATACCAAAAATGACACCCCAAAATAGATTCTCCTACTCCTCCTGAGTACGGCGATACCACATTTGTGAGACTTTTCCACAGCGTGGCCACATACAGAGGCCAACATGCAGGGAGCGCCATCAGGTGTTCTAGGGACATACGTTTTAAATCTAATTTGACTACCTATTACACTTTTGTGAGGCACTGTAGTGGCATGGATGAGCATGAATGGGGATAGATGAGCATGAATGACGATGGATGAGTCATGGATGGGGATGGCTGAGCATTAATGAGTATGGTCAGCTATGGCTGATTAGGGATGGCTTTGGCTGAGTATGGCTGGGTATAGATGTGATGGCTGGGTATGACTGAGTATGATTGAGTATGGCTGGGTATGGCTGGGTACGGCTGAGTATGGATGGGTATGGCTAATTATGGATGGGGGTGGATGGCATGGCTGAGCATGGATGGATCAGTATTGCTGAGTATGGATGAGGATGGATGGATGAGTATGGATGGGTATGCAGAGTATGGATGGATGGGTATGCAGAGTATTGATGGAAGAGTATGCAGAGTATGGATGAATGGGTATGCAGAGTATGGATGGGTATGCAGAGTATGGATGGATGGGTATGCAGAGTATGGATGGATGGGTATGCAGAGTATGGATGGATGGGTATGCAGAGTATGGATGGGTATGCAGAGTATGGATGGATGTGTATGCAGAGTATGGATGGATGGGTATGCAGAGTATGGATGGATGGGTATGCATGCATGGATGGATGGATTTGTCACTGTGCAGCGCTGTGGGCACTACACATGTAGCCCACAGCGCTGCTGACACTGATCTCTCCCCTCTCCACTTACACTGGACGGAGAGGGGAGGGAGGAACCGGAAATCACGGCGGTTTGTTTACATGTGACCACTCCGCCACTTGACGGAGCCATCACGTGGTAAACATCCGCGATCAGCGGCCGTTCACCATGATGCGCCGAGTACTCTGCGTCCTCACGGAAGTTCTCGGGTGCGTGCCCCAGGGGGCGCGTGAGAGCGGAATTCTGGGAGGACGTCACAGTACGCCCTCCCAGAGTTAACAAACTGCCCTGTAGCCACCATTCGCCTATGGGCCGGTTATTAAGTGGTTAAGGGACCAAAAGTAATGGGACAGATTAACAATCATCCATCAAACTTTCACTTTTTAATACTTGATTGCAAATCCTTTGCAGTCAATTACAGCCTGAAGTCTGGAACGCATAGAAATCACCAGGCGCTGGGTCTCATCCCTGGTGATGTTCTGCCAGTCCTCTACTGCAACTGTCTTTAGTTCCTGCTTGTTCTTGGGGCATTTTCCCTTCAGTTTTGTCTTCAGCGAGTGAAATGCATGCTCAATCAGATTCAGGTCAGGTGATTGACTTGGCCATTGCATAAAATTCCACTTCTTTCCCTTAAAAAACTCTTTGGTTGCATTCGCAGTATGTTTCGGGTCATTGTCTATCTGCACTGTGAAGCGCCGTCCAATGAATTCTGAAGCATTTTGCCAAATATGAGAAGATAATATTGTCCGAAACACTTCAGAATTCATCCTGCTGCTTTTGTCAGCAGTCACATCATCAATAAATACAAGAGAACCAGTTCCATTGGCAGCCATACATGCCCACGTCATGACACTACCACCACCATGCTTCACTGATGAGGTGGTATGCTTTGGATCATGAGCAGTTCCTTCCCTTCTCCATACTCTTCTCTTCCCATCACTCTGGTACAAGTTGATCTTGGTCTCATCTCTCCATAGGATGTTGTTCCAGAAACTTGTCCCACTGAAATCAAGAAAGAGCATCAGCCAAGGAATTAGTGCACCCCGGGACATGAACAGCATATACAAAAGCATTGCAACGTAAACAAGCCAACACCAAATGCCTCAACAAAGCACCACCAGTGGCAATGACGCTGACACGCTATTAATAGCCTGCACAACAGCCATATTATCGCAGTTAAAATGAATCTTCTTGTTGCAGAACTGAGAACCCCAAAGTTCCACTGCAAGTACAATCGGAAACAGTTCCAAAAGTGCCAAATTCCTGGTAAACCCAGCCTCCTGTCATTCCAATGGCCACGGGCCTGCACTCCACTGCTCCCCAAAATATGCCTCATAGCCTGCCGATCCCGCGGCATCAGTAAATAGCTCCAAATCAAAACTGGACATAGCTCCAGACATCCACACCGACCTACCATTATAAGAATCCAAAAAGGATTCTCAAACTAGCAGGTCCGCCCTATGTTCCCGGGTCAGGCAAATATGATGTCCCTGGGGCCTGAACGCCTACTGTAGCTGCCGCCATTATCCGATAAGCAAAGTTGAGTTTCCCTAGAAGCGACTGAAGTCGATGCAGGGTCAACTTGCCAGCCCCCCACGCTGAAACCACCGCTGCCCGCAATTATGTCAACTTGTCTTCCGGGAGGCGTCATTCTATGTCCACAGTGTCAATCAAAAACCCAAGAAAACTCAGTACCGTAGCCGGACCTTCCATTTTGGCTGCTGCTAGCAGAATGCCAAAGTGTTCTGCCATGTGCTGAACAGTAGCCAACAAAATCCTACACTGATTAGAAGCGGCCGGCCTGATACACTAAAAAATCATCCAAGTAGTGAATGACTGACGGAAGCCCAGACACCTCCCTGACCCCCAACTCAAAGAATGAACTAAAAGTTTCAAACAAGGAACACAAAATGGAGCACTCCATGGGCAAACATTGATCAATGAAATAACACCCCTGCCACTTACAACCCAACAATATCCGTTTTTGCAAATAAAGCCCCCCGACCATAGACTGGAACCCAAGGCACCGCAGTATCAAAAGAAGTGTAGGAAATGGAACAAAGACAAGGATCGATTAACTCATTCACCGAACCGATAGGACAAATGATGGATCAATCTAAATTTGTTGGGTTCCCTCTTGGGGACCACCCCCAAAGGAAAAAAAAACACCAAATTATCCAGTGGTGAAGAGGCAAATGGACCCGCCGTGCGGCCCAACTCAATCTCTTTTGCTAATTTAGCGGACACCATCTTCGGGCGAGAGAACTACGACCTCAAATTGTCCGCAGGTTGGGGGGATGGGTAAGCGTACACAGAATACAAAAGCCTTCGGAGAATCCCAAAACCAGCAGTTACACCGCTTCCCGGTGTGGACACCTACCTAGGAATGGACACATCCTTGCTATGCTCACCGGAGTCTTCCCTTTTTCCTGCAAGCTCCCCCCATTCTGCCCTTGCCTCTTTGTTTACATCTATTGAGAGAATGGGAGCACCCGCAGCCTGAGCACTCATGTTTAAATTTGCACATTGTTCCAAACTTGCAATTTCCTTTGTTAAAACGCCCAACAACACCCCTTTCGTTTGTTGGCCCACTGTCCAGAGGAAGAAGATCCACCGGCCCCTGACTGAAAAAAGAAGTCCCAGCCCACGCCTAGGTCATGAGCCACATACAAAGACTAATGTCCTTGTGGTCCCAGAGCAAAGACGGACATAGTGCCTTGCGCTGACGGAAGTGCTCATCATACCTGAGCCAGACCAGATCCCCATAAACTCGATAAACTTCCCCGATTGCATCCAGATAGCAAAAGAGAGCAGAGCAATTCTCCAGCGCCCTTTCCCCTATAACACTAGCTAAAATAGCATATACCTGTAGCCAATTTGTAAACGGCCAAGGAATGAGCCTGTATCTTCTCTTCTCCTCTTCCTCTTTTTTTTGCTGTCATCTAACTTTTCCAATAGAAGAAGGGAAACAATTTCGACAAGCTCACGCCGCCAAATTTTTTCCCGCACTTCCTGCTTGAGATGTGCTCCCAGTAGCCCCTTCAAAACAAACGTACACTTCATATTTGGCCGAGTCCACCAAATGAACCCGGTCCACTTCCTTTATCTAGCGCCTTATCTTGTCCGCCATCCTCCGCAGCATCCTCCTTCGCTAATGGCACTTGTGCCACCACCGCTCCTGAGGCAGTTGACGCCCCCGGAGCTGCTTGCGGCAGGTCATCCAATGTCCCTGCTATTAATGTTCTGCCGGCCACTGCCAGAGACCCGTTACACTTGTTCCCACATCAGGATGGGGGACCCAAGCCACCGTGGGAACCCTGCCCCGGTAAAGTGGCCAGCCACCTCAAAACGTCTTTCAAACCCACCAATAGCTGGGCCAGATCCAGACCTCCCAGAATCCACCGTGACCTCAGTCCCTGACATAGACACGCCATTCAACGCCCCCCCCCCCCCGATCCCGTTCCCCCAACCATAGGCACACACACAGATGACAAAGAGGGTTGGCCTAATGGCCACTTACCAGACTGCTGTGAAATCGGACCTCCACGAGTTGTCACCATGCTCTCTATCACTGCTGGCACCTCCACTAGCTCTACTTCACTCTCATTTTCCAGCTCCCCTTCAGATAGGGTAGCATCCTCCCACTCCTCAGTGCTGCCCCAGCCCGTTGCTTCTGAAGTCTGCTGGGCGCCATTGTGGCTGCCCGTGACGTCACCCCTAGTCATCTTCCAGGAGGGCCCATGCCATTCCCCCATCATTGACAAGCTGTGCCCTCAACCCCGGCCGAGCGGGATGAAGCTGCTCTCCCTGCTCCTCTCGCCGTCTGACCCTGGACCCCACCAGCCACAGCACCGCCTTCAGGACTCCGCTCCCCCACCAGCTTGAATGTGGCAGGGACACCAGCCACTCCAGGCCCCAGGCTTGTTCCCAATGACCCATGTCTCCCCCGCCAAGCCTCCCAGGTGGCCACAGAGCCAGTCTCGAGCACCGCACTAAGAAGCTGACCAACCATTGAGGGATGGGTCACACCGGCCATCTCCGCCCCATCCCGTGAGTCCCGCCAAAGCAGAGGATTCCTCCTGGGCTGCACCAACACCGTGTGGGACCTGCGTTTTTGTTTAGAGGCCGTTTCCATGGGGCTTCTAAGGCGGCGCTGGACCCTAGGAAATACCTCCAGGCTGGGGCGCTCCGGAGGCCTGAACCCCCAAGCACGTGTCACAGCGGTTGGTGCAGGGACAGCACCCCCTTGTCTGGCTCACGCGAGCAGTCCCCCAACCTGGGCATGCAGCCAGTTGGTTCTGTGCACCTCTGCTACAGCCCAAAGCTGGGGCATTAGGGTCTCTATGTCCCCCATGCTATCAGATGAACGAACGGAGCCCAGCAGCTAAGAAGTTGCTCAGCCTCTCTCCCTCATACTTAATAGCTCCCTGAGGCCAGGGAAAAAGGAGGGTACTCTGTAGAGGTTTCTTAATTTTATTGTTTATGTTGACCCCTCGAATGTTAGACTTGGCTGCATCCACCTTGTAATAAGATACCTTGTTGAATAATTCAATAATTTCCTACTCCCTTAGTGAAAGAGCTGGGTTGGATAGAGTCAGAATGACATCGTCAACAAATAATCAGATAGTATGAGCTGTGCCACTAATGGAAAATCCTTCAATGTGTGGGTCAGTACAAAGTTTTTCAGCCAAGGGCTTCATAAAAAGAGCAAATATCAGTGGCAACAATCATGTCATACTCACCAGCTCTGTAATGGTTTCACCCAGAGCAGCCAAGATCCTTCTCTTCTCTGGTCTCCCCACCAGTGATCCTGACCCCTCCCTCCTGCCCAGTGTCCCCACAGCAAGCAGCTCGCTATGGGGGCACCCGAGCCGAGCCGCTGCTCTGTGTGTCCATTCAGACACAGAGCTGGGGTTTGGACCTGCCCTGTCTCTCTAATCATTAGCTCACTGAATTTGACAGCAGCAGAAGCCAAAGGTGCCACACTGTCACCTCAGCCAATGACAAGGGAGAGTCCCGGACAGCCAAGTCTCTCGTGCAACATTGCTGGACAGAGCGGGGGCTCAGGTAATTTTTAGGGGGGCTGAGGGGGGCTGCTGCACACAGAAGGCATTTTATGTTAATGCATAGAACATTTACCCACAAGGGAATGGGGAATGGTGAGAAGCACCGGGGCTTTGTGATACCCAAAACGTAAGTCAGTTTTTATGACATTTATGTGCATTTGACCTATTTACTTTTTGGATATCACAAAGCCCCGGTGCTTCTCACCATTCCCCATTTCCCTTGTGGATAAATGTTCTGTACATTTTGGGGCTGATTCCCACCTTTGACAGCTTTAGCTGCATCTGGGATCTTCGTACATATCTTAATGCATAGAATGCACCTTCTGCCTTTACAGACACTTTAAATATTATCAGTCGTATTTCCTGTATAACCTTTCAGAGGTTTGTTTCACAACAGCACAGGAAACCAACAAATGTTTGAGGGAAATGATAAAGACGAATGGCGAAATAAACAGTTCTCGGAAGACGGATAATTAAGATGATATATACAGTGCCTTGAAAAAGTATTCATACCTCTTGAAATTTTCCACATGTTGTCATGTTACAACCAAAGATTTAAATGTATTTTATTGGGATTTTATGTGATAGACCAATAAATGATACACATAAATATGTGAAAAGTGGGGGGAGGCATTTGTATGGCGCCCCCCCCGCAGTCAATACTTTGTAGAACCGCCTTTCTCTGCAATTACAGCTGCAAGTGTTATTGGGATGTCTCTACCAGCTTTGCACATCTATTTTTGCGCATTCTTCTTTGCAAAATATCTCAAGCTCTGTCAGATTGGATGGAGAGCGTCTGTGAACAGCAATTTTCAAGTCTTGCCACAGATTCTCAATTGGATTTAGGTCTGGACTTTGACTGAGCCATTCTAACACATGAATATGCTTTGATCTAAACCATTCCATTGTAGCTCTGGCTGGATGTTTCGGGTCGTTGTCCTGCTGGAAGGTGAACCTCCGCCCGAGTTGCAAGTCTTTCGCAGACTCTAAGCCCTTGTACAGACGGTCGGACATTCCGATAACAAAATCCGTCGATTTTGTCAGACAAATTTTGTCCGAATCTTGTGTTGCATACACGCGGTCGGACAAAGTTGGCGGAAAATCGGATCATATGTAACGTGATAACGTTAGTTTGTTAGGACGGGACTACGTTCAGGCTGGTAGCCAATAGCTTTGGTCTAGGAATTTGATCTGAGCATGCGTGACACTTTGTCCAATTTGGAATTCTCTACACATAAGTCCGATCGGATCATGTTGTCGGAAAGTTTTTTTAGCCCAGCTCTAAAACTTTGTTACTTATGTTACTATCTAGACCTGGGAGCTACCCTTATTTAATCACTTCCCGACCGCCGCACGACGATGTACGTCGACAGAATGGCACGGGCAGGCATATGGGCGTACCTGTACGTCCCTGCCTTCCCGCGGGTGGGGGGCCCGATCGCCCCCCCCCCCCCCCGTGCCAGCGGCGGTCGGAATCCGTGCAGGAGCGATCCGGGATGAGGGGGCAGCCATTCATTCATGGCCACCCCCTCGCGATCGCTCCTGACGAATGGGAGTGAAGCATTGCATCACTTCCTCTCCTGTAATGTAAACAGAGGAGAGGAAGTGATGTAATCTCTCCTCCGTGTCGGTATTTTTCGTTCCGGCACCGAGGAGAGAGGATCGGTGAGTTGCACCAACACGACACTTCACAGTAGAACATGCCAGGCACACTCACACCCCCCCTTTACCCCCCAATCACCCCCCCAATTACCCCTGCCCCCCCAGTCACAGTGACACCAATGCATTTTTTTTTTTTTTGCATTGGTGTCATTTGTGACTGTAATAACTGTTAGGGCAGTTAGGGTTAGCCCCCTTTAGTTCTAATGTACCCCCCTAATCCCCCCCAATAAAGGTTTAACCCCGTGATCACCCCCCGTCGCCAGTGTCACTAAGGCTGGGTTCACATTGCAGTGGTTTATGAGAACGGATGTGATTCGCACCGCACTGCAGTGCAAATCACATCCGATCTCTGCGATTCGAGTTCAGCCATTCGCCGCACCCGCCGCACCCGCCGCAAATTCGCACGGGACCCTTTTTTTGGTCCGCAGCAGAATCGGATCGCATGGGTGTTCACACCATGCGATCCGAGTTTGCAGATCGCACTGCGATATGCAAACTGATCTGGGGGTGTCATTAACATTTCACTGACACTCCCAGCAGTTCGCATAGGGCAGTGTGAACTGCCGCCGGGAGGCATGCGATGCGGGAAATCGCCGCGGATTCGTGGCGTTCCCGCATCACTCCAGTGTGAACCCAGCCTAATAAGCGATCATTTTTCTGATCGCTGTATTAGTGTCACAGGTGACGCTAGTTAGGCAGGTAGGTATTTAGGTTCGCCGCAGCTTTTTATAGCGCCAGGGACCCCCATATACTACCGCATAAAGCCCCCTGATTGCCCCCTAGTTAACCCTTTCACCAGTGATCACCATATAACTGTTACAGGTGACGCTGGTTGGTTAGTTATTTTTTTATAGTTTCAGGGCACCCGCCATTTATTACCTAGTCTCACTAGTGTACCCCTAAATTTAGGGGTGTCTACTTTCCAAAATGGGGTCATTTGGGGGGGGGGGGTTTGGGCCATCTTGGCATTTTATGGCCTTCAAAACTGTAACGCCCTTAGAAAGCCTGAAGGCGGTGCTTGGTTTTCGGGGCCCCGTACGCGGCTAGGCTCCCAAAAAGTCCCACATATGTGGTATCCCCGTACTCAGGAGAAGCAGCAGAATTTATTTTGGGGTGTCATTTCACATATGCCCATGGCATGCGTGAGCAATATATCATTTAGTGACAACTTTGTGAAAAAATATAATAAAAAAAAAAAGTTTGTAATTTTTCCGCAACTTGTGGCAAAATATAAAATATTCCATGAACTCAACATGCCTCTCAGCAAATAACTTGGGGTGTCTACTTTCTAAAATGGGGTCATTTGTGGGGGTTTTGTGCCATCTTGGCATTTTATGGCCTTCAAAACTGTAATAGGTAGTGAGAAGTGAAATCAAAAATTTACGCCCTTAGAAAGCCTGATGGCGGTGCTTGGTTTTCGGGGCCCCGTACGCGGCTAGGCTCCCAAAAAGTCCCACATATTTGGTATCCCCGTACTCAGGAAAAGCAGCAGAATTTATTTTGGGGTGTCATTTCACATATGCCCATAGCATGTGTGAGAAATATATCATTTAATGACAACTTTGTGTAAAAAAAATAATCAATCAATCAATCAATCGCTTGAGGCAAAAAAATAAAATATTCAATGGGCTCAACATGCCACTTATCAATTTCCTTAGGGGGTCTACTTTCCAAAATGGGGTCATTTGGGGGGGTTTTGTACTGCCCTGCCATTTTAGCACCTCAAGAAATGAGATAGGCAGTCGTAAACTAAAAGCTGCGCAAATTCCAGAAAACGTACCTTAGTTTGTAGATGTGACAACTTTTGCGCAAACCAATAAATATACAGTTATTGACTTTTTTTTTTACCAAAGACATGTGGCTGAATACATTTTGGCATAAATGTATGACTAAAATTGAGTTTATTGGATTTTTCTAATAACAAAAATTAGAAAATATCATTTTTTTTCAAAATTTGCGGTCTTTTTACGTTTATATCGCAAAAAATAAAAATCGCAGAGTCAGTCAAATACCTTTTAAAAGAAAGATCTATTTGTGGGAAGAAAAGGACGCAAATTTCGTTTGGGTACAACATTGCATGACCGCGCAATTACCAGTTAAAGCAGCGCAGTGCCAAAGTGTAAAAAGACCTCTGGTCATTTACCAGCAAAATGGTCAGGTCTGAAAGTGGTTAAAGTCTACGTGAGGCCTCACTTAATGTGTTTATTCCTTTATCTTCTTTCTTCGCTAGCTTAAATAGTTCCTCAAATAACTGTCATCCAAAGGGGTAAGTAGAGAAAGTTAACTTAGAACACTCCACGTATAACTCCGGAAACTTGTAGTCACACTTGGGTACTAAACTGAAATGGGCCTCGAGCCTATTAAGTGTCAGTTGCTAAATTACGCTTCCGTGGAACAACAGGTCCCAGAGAGGCCTATTAGTAAGTCTAAGTACGTGTAATAGCTTAAACAGTGGGCCGCAATCCACTCACCAATCGGATCGGAGTTCTGGGTGATGGCTTGAGTCCTACAACTGCAGCTTGCTTCATCTGATCAGGCCAGATGCTCCGTGTCACTCCACCGACTGGATCCGGCTCTCCGCTGCTCCAACAAGCATCTCCGATCCCTGTCGGTCTGATCACCAGCTCTTGACTCCGTCAAGTCACCCAGCAAACAGTCCGGTTTGCACTCCGTGGTGACTATCGATGCATCTGAGAACCTTACACACAATTCCACACAGGCAGGCAACGTAGATCCAAGAGACCAAATATGGCCGCTGCAGTCCCTTTTATACCCTACCCAGCATGCACTGCATATCAAAGTGTTCATGGGTAGGTCACACAGACTCCTGGGTAGATGAGGTCAAATGACCAAAGTAAACACAGTCACTTCCTGTTATCTTTCCAACACCATAGAAAAGGAAAATAGCTAAAGTCCATTGCTAGTTTTGGTCACTAGATGGCATCCAATACTAGTGAACAACATTGTCCATAGATTTACATTGTACTTCACATTAATTGCATTAATATACCATTATATCCCTGCTACAGTATATATTGTTGGAACTTGAATAGGAGAAGGGAATAGTGGGATACTCCAACTGTAACTAATTACAGACAAGGACAACTCTCACTTGGCCTCACCAGGTTAAATGTGGTAGCAAACTTTCTGTTATACCATACAACACATGTATGGGAAGAATAAGTCCTTTGCTTTCTCTAGCAGCAGACTTGGTGAAACTGTTTATGTTCAGAACACTCAATAGCATCCCCTTTGACTGACACCTGTCCACTGACTCTACTAGCTGAAAGGATGGCCCTCACAGGTCAGGCTCCATGACACTGATCTGTACTCACTGTAGGCCAAAATAGATCCTTTCTGGCGTGTCTCCTTTCCATTCAGCTCTGCAGGACATCTGGATATCTTTATTTAGATTTAGGCCCTCAGGTCAATGACCTGAGGCCGCATTGGCAGTTTCTGCAGAGGAGCCAAAGACCTCGAGCACATGTGCTCTTGGCAGATAAACGTACTTGCCAACAGTCCCGATTATCCCAGGACAATCACGATTTTGGGACCCTTGTCCCGATAAGAGCTCGTCCCGATTAATTTCCTAGGATTTTGCCTTTGTTTGGAATGTTTTAGGAAAAAATGGCCGACAGGCTACAAAAAGATTCCCACCACCGTTGTTACGAAGATTATTTCCCCTTGTGTTCAGTGGAGAGAGGAGGGGCAGCGAATCAGCTTCACCCCTCTCCACTGCACACATACACAATAAAGTCGGGAACTGTAGCTGCCACGCTGCTGGGAGACACAGATCGCTCTGTAAGGAGGGCTCTGTGCTGCTGCTGCCAGGGACACTGAAGTAAGGAGGCCTCTGTTGCTTGGTGACACAGATTGCTCTGTAAGGAGGGCTCCACTGCTGCCAGCTGCTGGGGACACTGAATAAGGAGGGCTCTGTTGCTGAGGGACACAGATCTGTAAGAAGCAGCTTCCGGGGACACCAGATGTAAAGGAGGGCTCCGCTGCTGGGGACACCAGAAGTAAAGGAGGGCTCCGCTGCTGGGGACACCAGAAGTAAAGGAGGGCTCTGCTGCTGGGGACACCAGATGTAAAGGAGAGCTCTGCTGCTGGGGACACCAGATGTAAAGGAGTGCTTCGCTTCTGGGGAGGGGACACAGATCTGTAAGAAGGGCCTCTGCTTCTGGGGGCACCTGGTGTAAGGACAGACTCTGCTGGGGGCACCTAATGGCAGGTGTCATGCTCAGGGGTCCCACTGATTCTGGATCATGGTGAGTTGAATGATTTAATTCTATATTACAATGTAATAATAGTAATAATGCGCTTCAATCATCCTGACACCACAACAACCATGGTGCTGGGATTATTGAAGTGCTAACACAAGGTGTTTGGAGTATCTTTATCTGCTGATTTGTTAAACTCTATAATCCACATTTCTATTGTGGTGTAGGATCTGTCACAGTCCCTACCGTGTCTTTTAAGCCCCATACACACTTTCAGATTATCTGCTGAGTTTTTCCTTCAGAGTTACCAAAACCATATAATATGAGGACAAACCTTAGGAGTTTCAATGTGTATGCAATCAGGCAGGCCCTTCTACTACATGATTTTGGTAAATCTGAAGGAAAAACTCAGCAGATAATCTGATAGTGTGGTCGCGCCCCAAGTGGCTCTAGGTGGTATTGAACTAATGACTGTTTGTTTTTGCTCCTGTTTCTTTACCTCTGAGCCACACCTCAGTTCTATTCTGCCTCCTTTCCAGCCATGCCTAGTTTTGCATAAAGTACTATGGGCAATTCTGTTTGTACCTGTCAGTCTTGGATCAGCTGTGGCAGGTTACCTAATTATAAAGTGGTCAGCCTTCGCGCCGCTAAGTGGTAATAAGTGACTAAAGTGGAACAAAATCCAAAATCAGATATAATGAAACACAGATGCTGTGAAAAAGAGCCTGAGTGATATAAAGTGCAAATGCTAAACTAAAAAATGCAGCAGGACAAAATAGTGAGCACAAACTATCAAATAATGAATATAAAGGGGTGGGTCCTGCGCAAATCGTGCCACTCAAATAAAATACACAAATTCAAAATAATATAAATATGTGCATACATACAATGCCGTGAAAAAAAAAAAAAAAATATATATAGTCCAAAAAACAGCACGCATAAAAATATATAAAAAATATATAAAAAAATGGAAAAAAAGGTTTAATGATAGAACAATAATAAAATGTCCGCTACTCAAGGCTCCCAGAACTCTCACCTTTAAACGAAGTGAATAAGCAAATCAAACAAACTCCAGGATTCTCTTATTTCATTCATAAATAATAAATAATAGCCATCAGGAAATCCAAAGGAGGGATGCAATGATACAATTCCGCCACTAGAGGGCCAGTCCCAGCTTCCAGAATAGCTGAAATGGATCTTCACTTCTATTTCACAGTGTATGGCTCAAAATAAGAGAGAGGAGGGGGAGAGAGAGAAACAGGAGACTTCCATAGTGTAGTAGTTTAAAAAACGGCAGGTAAATTTATTAAAAAGCAGTAAAGACTCTCACATTTTAATTGCAAAAAACAAGCACAATCAGGAAGAGGGTATAATGACAACTTCCTCCCGCCTTACTCTACTTCCGGTTCATCCTCTGGCCAATCCCTACGCGTTACGTCATGTGACTTCTTCATGGGGATGATCCTGATTGTGCTTGTTTTTTGCAATTAAAATGTGAGAGTCTTTACTGCTTTTTAATAAATTTACCTGCCGTTTTTTAAACTACTACACTATGGAAGTCTCCTGTTTCTCTCTCTCCCCCTCCTCTCTCTTATTTTGAGCCATACACTGTGAAATAGAAGTGAAGATCCATTTCAGCTATTCTGGAAGCTGGGACTGGCCCTCTAGTGGCGGAATTGTATCATTGCATCCCTCCTTTGGATTTCCTGATGGCTATTATTTATTATTTATGAATGAAATAAGAGAATCCTGGAGTTTGTTTGATTTGCTTATTCACTTCGTTTAAAGGTGAGAGTTCTGGGAGCCTTGAGTAGCGGACATTTTATTATTGTTCTATCATTAAACCTTTTTTTTCCATTTTTTTATATATTTTTTATATATTTTTATGCGTGCTGTTTTTTGGACTATATATTTTTTTTTTTTTTTTTTTTTTTTTCACGGCATTGTATGTATGCACATATTTATATTATTTTGAATTTGTGTATTTTATTTGAGTGGCACGATTTGCGCAGGACCCACCCCTTTATATAGGTTACCTAATTAGCTGCGTATAAAACCCTGTCTCACTCTGAGGGCTGGGTCAGTTCATTGTCTCTTGTCGCCAAAGGTTCCTGTGTTCCTGTGTTCCTGTGTTCCTGTGTTCCTGTGTTCCTGTGTTCCTGGACTGACCCCGGCTTCTGACCCTGGCTTGTATATTGTTTATGCTGACTTCTGGAATCCCTGACTACGGCTTTACTTCGACGATCCCTTGGCTTTTCCTGTCAAGCCCCCGTGCACAGATTCACAGCCCAGGTAGCTTATCTCTTTGTTACTGTGGGCTGTGTGTATTTGCAAGGGTGAGCATACTTCTCTGCACCATGGACTCCAACCTAAGTAAGCCCTCACATAATGAACTGACCACCATGGAGTCCGCAGAGATGTACAGGATGCTCACCTCCCTTGCTCTGCAAGTCTCCAGCCTGGGCCAGACCGTTGCTGAGCTGCAGCAAGAAGTCCGCTTGTTTAAAGGCACAGTACACCCAACCCTGGAACCTGTATGTCTGGAATCGTTTGTTTTGATGGCTGAGAAGTTTGCTGGTAATCATGCATCCTTCTTTTGTTTTAAGATGGATTGTGAGCTGTTGTTTGCCCTTAAGCCTAGGACCTATGCCACCGACTTTATTAAGATTCGTGCTTCCATCAACCTGCTCACTGGACAATGCAAAACATGGGCTCATCAGCTTTTACAGGAGAGGAGTCCAGTCTTGGATAGCTGGGAGGCATTCATGTTTGCTCTGGACTCTTACATTCCTGTTTCTAAGAAAACCAGACTTCCCAAGTCTGCTCTTTGCTCACGTGGCCTGCGGGCATCCAAGGACTGAAGTACCCGGTACAGATACGACTCCATGCCATCACAGTATGTTCCAAGCCATGAAGCTGATGTCCTTACCCCACAAAGCCTAGATGCTCCTAAGGTCACATGCACACCTTCCCTGGGAGACACGTAACCCATGGAGATCGGGGCCATCTGGCCCAAGCTATCAAGGTGAAAGAGAGCAGAGGAGAGACTGGTCTTTGTTTTTACTGTGGGGGGAGAGGGCATCTTATCTTTCTGTCCAATTCACCCACGTCAGCCAAAGGTTCTCCACGTGGGTACTTCTAGGATCCTTCCTGCTGCCCCTGACTCTCTGCCGGCTATCCAGCTTGAAGTTCCGGTGCCAGTGTCCCCAGTTGAAGTTCCTGTGTCCCCAGTTCCTGTGCCGGTGTCCCCGCTACCTCCTGACGGTACGTATGCCTCAAATGGCACCATAGTCTGTAAGCAGGACCTGAAGACTTTTGAAAGAGGCTTGCGAGCGACAAAAGTCTCCCCAACTGGAACCTCTAAAACTAAGAAAGCCCAAAGGAAATAGGATGTTCCATGCTCTGAAGACATTCCTAAGGGGAGGGGACTGTCACAGTCCCTACCGTGTCTTTTAGATGGCCAGGCGTGGTCGCACCCAGGTGGCTCTAGGTGGTATTGAAATAATGACTGTTTGTTCTTGCTCCTGTTTACCTCTGAGCCACACCCCAGTTCTATTCTCCCTCCTCTTTTCCAGCCATGCCTAGTTTTGCATAAAGTACTGTGGGCAATTCTGTTTGTACCTGTCACTCTTGGATCAGCTGTGGCAGGTTACCTAATTAGCTGGGTATAAAACCCTGTCTCACTCTGAGGGCTGGATCAGTTCATTGTCTCTTGTCGCCAAAGGTTCCTGTGTTCCTAGACTGACCCCGGCTTCTGACCCTGGCTTGTATATCGTTTATGCTGACTACGGCTTTACTTCGATCCCTTGGCTTTTCCTGTCAAGCCCCTGTGCACAGATTCACAGCCCAGGTAGCTTATCTCTTTGTTACCATGGGCTGTGTGTATTTGCAAGGGTGAGCATACATCTCTGCACCATGGACTCCAACCTAGGTAAGCACAGGATCTGGGCCTGCTGTCCCTCCTCTCCTCTTTCCTTCTCTCTCCTTCCTCCTTCTTTCCTTTTTTCTCTCTGCCTCCCTCACTCTTTTCTTTCTCCATCTCTCATTCATCTCAGACTCTAATCACAACCCCATTTGAACCATGCCCATATAAATCACACCCAATATTTTACGTAAGCCACACTGCATTTTTCTTTTTTTTGCTATGTCGCGGCCTACAAACGCATGCCCTGCCCCCTAATTAGAATAAGACTCTGCCTATAGCCAAAAAGTGTCCCTATAAATATTTTTACAATGTTGGCAACTATAATACATTCAACCAGCATGCACTGAGGCACTTTTCTCGGCCAGACACCAGATCTGTAACTATGCCTATACTCTCATTTGTCAAGTTTCCTCCCACTGTCCAAAATGTCCCCCTATTGGACCAGTGTGAAACATTCAGACAACATGAGCAGCATCTGAGCAGAAAGACCCAAAAACTATACTTGGTTTTTATTAGGATATTTTTATTTGGGAAATTGTCACGTACCTGACGGAGATGGAGTTAGAGAGGGGGCTTCTCCTGCACCTCTTGCCCAACACCCCTGGTAGTGATGGCAGGATGTGTGAGGGCACAGAGGCATGCGAGCCAGTGTAGCAGGTAGTGCCAGCTAGGGTTTGCAGGAAGCAGATGGCTACAGATCACTAGGCAGGAACTGAAACATGGTGACACTTGACTGGCAGGCAGGAGTGTAGCCAGGACACAAGCCAAAAGATCATCAACAGCCGAGCAGCGAGGTACAGGAACATCAGGCAGAGACAGTCAGGACACAAGCTGGGATCGATACATAGCCAGGCAGGGAAGTGCAGGAACATCAGATAGAGACAGAGTCACGACACAAGTTGGCATATGTACACAGCCGGGCAGTAAGGTATAGGAACATCAGGCAGTGACAGAGTCAGGACACAAGCCAGGATCCGTATACAGCCAGGCAGCGAGGTACAAGAACATTAGACAGAGTCAGGAAACAAGCGAGGATCAGTACAGAGCCGGACAGTGAGGTTCAGGAACATCAGGCAGAGACAGTCAGGAAGCAAGCCAGGATCAGTACACAACCGAGCAGCGAGGTACAGGAAAATTAGGCAGAGGCAGAGTCAGGACCCGATGTCCGCCAAGACCCACCGATCATTCCCAACAGTGGAAGAACTGTGATCTGCCTATGAAAACAAGGCATATCGATGTTCTGTGAAAAGGGAAGACAGAGATCTTGTGTCTCTGCTAAGCAGGAATACAGATCGTTGTCTTCCCACAGCTAAAGCCCCCCCCCCCCCCTCACAGTTAGAAAGCATTCCCTAGGGACACATATAACCCTGTCCATCATCCCTGAAGTTAACCCCTTCCCTGCCAGTGTCATTAGTACAGTGACAGTGCAGATTTTTTATTTTTTTTTACAATTTCTCACTGTATTAGTGTCACTGGTCCCCATTAAAGTATCAAAAGTGTGATTTATGCCGCGCACACATGATCGGACTATCCGGTGGACAAACCTCTGGTCTTTGAAGTGGAGGTCTGCCGGACTTTCCGAACAAGCGGACCTGCCCACACATGATCGGACTTTTCTGGCGGACTAGGTTCGGCGGACAAACCTCCGGACTTTTGAAATGAACGGAATTGCCCACACACGGAGGAAAGCCTGTTCCTTTTGAACGAGGCTCCAGGTAGATGGGACTAGCAAAGGAAGTAAATGTCGGCAGCGAGATTGACACCTCGCTGGCCCCGTCACCTCGTATGGACTTAAAGGGGAAGCCCTACACCGAAAAAATGGCATGGGGGTCCCCACCCCAAGGTCCATAACAGACCCTTATCTGGGCATGCAGCCCGGCTGGTCAGGAAAGGGGGTGGGGACGAGTGAGCACCCCCCCCTCCTGAGCCGTACCAGGCCACGTGCCCTCAACATGGGGGGTGCTTTGGGAAAAGGGGGGCCTGCCCCAAAGCACCTTGTCCCCATGTTGAGGACAAGGGCCTCTTCTCAACAACCCTGGCCATTTGGTTGTCGGGGTCTGCGGGCGGCTTATTGGAATCCGGGAGCCCCCTTTAATAAGGGGGCCCCCAGATACCGGCCCCCACCCTATGTGAATGAGTATGGGGTACAATGTACCCCTACCCATTCACCTGGTGAAAAAAGTGTAAATAAAACACAACACAAGGTTTTAAAATTCATTGCACAGCTCCGCTATCTTCTGCTAGCTCTTTTACTAGCGGAGGAACCCGGATTTCTTCTTCTTCGTCGCTGCTGCCGTGCGGGGGTCTTCTTCCGACTTCGGGGGTCTCAGAACCCCCAAACATTATATATATATGTGTTTTTTTGCTTTTTATTGTTTTTTAGCAGAGACCCTAGGGAATAAAATGACAATGTTGCAACTTTTTATGTCACACGGTATTTGCGCAGCAATTTATCAAATGCGTTCATTTTGGAAAAACAACTGTTTCGTGAATAAAAAAAAACAAAAAAAACAGTAAAGTGAGCCCAATTTTGTTGTATAATGTGAAATCTGATGTTACGCCGAGTAAATAGACACCTAACATGTCGCTCTTTAAAATTGCGCACATTTGTAGAATGGCGCCAAACTTTGGTACTTAAAAATCTCCATAGGCAACGCCTTAAAATAAATTTCAGGTTACATGTTTAGAGTTACAGAGCAGGTCTAGTGCTAGAATTATTGCTCTCGCTCTAACGTTTGTGGTGATACTTCACATGTGTGGTTTAAACTACATTTACATATGTATGCGTTGGCTTCTGCGTGCGAGGACGCGGGGGACGGGGGGCGCTTTAACTTTTTAGTTTGTTGCCTTTTTTTTTTTTTTTTTTGATCACTTTTATTGTAAACATCCATTGTAATAGGAAGGAATAGAGCATGACAGTTCCTCTTTATGGAGACATCTAGGCTGGAAAGACTGAGATCAAAAAACAAAACAATCTCAACCTTTTCAGCAGAGTACACAGCAGTGGTTACATTTGTCAGGGCCGGACGTGATGTCATAATGGGGGCAGCCCATTCAATAAGGGTGCTCAGGCGCTGCCCCCTCTGTCACACTGTCCCCTATATGACAAATGGATAGATTCATGCATTGCATGAACCTATCCATGGCTGCTGCTGCCACCCCCTATTCAGGCGTCCGGCCCCTTTTCGAATCCCGGGCGCCTGAATTCCAGCGGACGGGGGTGTTTTTTGCAGCACCTGATTATAGCCATAGGATCTAATAGGCTTAAAAAAAGGTACCCATGCATGTTAGAAAAGCAAATGAATATTTGCTTTTCTAACACTGAACCGCGTCTCCGTCAATTAGGAGGCATGGGTCTAATACTGGTCACCTGATTGGTTGAAGGCCCAGATGATCCCATTGGCCAGCTAGCAGGAGTTAAGAAGAGATGCACAGAGGATACAGGAGCCATCGCCTGACCCGCGCTACCTGTCCTACAGCTTGCCGCCGTCACTCGCTGCTTGACCCGCCACCAAGATGGGGTAAGTGCCGGTTAGACAGCGAGCGGGCGGGGGGGGGGGACACAGTGACTGCATATATGATGGGCACAGAGGTTGCATATGATGGGCACAGAGGTTGCATATGATGGGCACAGAGGTTGCATATATGATGGGCACAGAGGTTGCATATATGATGGGCACAGAGGTTGCATATATGATGGGCACAGAGGTTGCATATGATGGGCACAGAGGTTGCATATGATGGGCACAGAGGTTGCATATGATGGGCACAGAGGTTGCATATGATAGGGACAATAGCTGCAATTGATGGGCACAGAGTGGCTGCATTTGATGGGCACAGTGGCTGCATTTGATGTTTTTGTTTCAGTATGTTTGTGCCCCCCCAAAAATTGGTCATTACGTTGTGCCCAACCTTCAAAGACAATAGACTGCCGGGACCATCTGGTCCACTGTATTCTCTATGGTGAACTTCAGCCGCCACCAGAATTCCTTATCTGGCTCGCCCTTCGCATGGGCAAGCCAGTAGAAGCACCAGAGGGTAGCGGGAGAGGGGGGTACGCCCCGCTCCACTACCTGTAAGGCCGCGTACACACGCGCGGACTGTTTGCCCAACCTTGTTCGTCAAACAGTTTCGGCAAACAGTCCGCTCAAAATTTGCATGAGCGGACTTGCCCACACACGAGCGGACTGTTTCAGCGAACTGTTTGCCAAACAGTTCGCTCAACTTTTGAAATGAACGGACTCGCCCACGTAAGGCGGAGCCAAGTCCGCCCATTTCGAGCGCGTGTACAGGTAGGCGGGGCCCGCGAAGGAGACGTCGCGGGCTCCGCCGCCTGGAATGGGCTTAAAGGGGAACCCCAACGCCGAAAAAAATCGGCGTGGGGGTTCCCCCAAAGTCCACACCAGACCCTTGTCCGAGCACGCTACCCGGCCGGCCAGGAAAGGGGGGCGAGCGAGCGCGCCCCCCCTCCTGAGCCGTACCAGGCCGCGTGCCCTCAACATGGGGGGTGCCTTGGGGAAGGGGGGGCCGCGCGCCCCCCCCACCCCAAAGCACCTTGTCCCCATGTTGATGAGGACAAGGGCCTCTTCCCGACAACCCTGGCCGTTGGTTGTCGGGGTCTGCGGGCGGGGGGCTTATCGGAATCCGGGAGCCCCCTTTAAGAAGGGGGCCCCCGGATACCGGCCCCCCACCCTATGTGAATGAGTATGGGGTACAATGTACCCCTACCCATTCACCTGTGAAATAAAGTACAAAAAAAACACAACACAGGGAAAAAATATTTTATTGCACAGCTCCGGGGGTCTTCCGTCTTCGGGGGTCTTCTCGCCGGACTCCTCCGCTATCTGTGTGTAGCTCTTTTGCTAGCGGAGGAGTCCGGCTTTCTTCCTCCCCACCGCCGGCCTCTTCTCCCGACTTCGGGGGTCTTGTCCCCCTCTTCGGTTCTTCTGCCGGGCCACCGCGCCTTCTTGTAGCTCTTTTGCAGGCGGTGGCCCGGTCTTCTGTCGCCGCTGCCTTCCGTTCTTCTGTCGCCGCCTTCGGTTCTTCTGCTGGGCCACCGCGCCTTCTTGTAGCTCTTTTACAGGCGGTGGCCCGGTCTTCTGTCGCCGCTGTCGTCGCCGCCGCCGCCGCCGCCTTCCGTTCTTGTTCTTCTTCTTGTTCTTCTTCTTCTTCTCCTGGAGATGTTGACTCGACGAGCTCTCCGGCCGGAATGCCAGGGACACGCTCCGCTGCCACTTATATAGTGACAATGGGGCGGTGTCACATGGTATATGTCACATGGGTTGGTCACATGGTGACCCCGCCCCCTTACGATGTCATAGTCCCCATGTGACCAACCCATGTGACATATACCATGTGACACCGCCCCATTGTCACTATATAAGTGGCAGCAAAGCGTGTCCCTGGCATTCCGGCCGGAGAGCTCGTCGAGTCAACATCTCCAGGAGAAGAAGAAGAAGAACAAGAAGAAGAACAAGAACGGAAGGCGGCGGCGGCGGCGACGACAGCGGCGACAGAAGACCGGGCCACCGCCCGTGACCCCGCCCCCTTACGATGTCATAGTCCCCATGTGACCAACCCATGTGACATATACCATGTGACACCGCCCCATTGTCACTATATAAGTGGCAGCAAAGCGTGTCCCTGGCATTCCGGCCGGAGAGCTCGTCGAGTCAACATCTCCAGGAGAAGAAGAAGAAGAACAAGAAGAAGAACAAGAACGGAAGGCGGCGGCGGCGGCGACGACAGCGGCGACAGAAGACCGGGCCACCGCCTGTAAAAGAGCTACAAGAAGGCGCGGTGGCCCGGCAGAAGAACCGAAGGCGGCGACAGAAGAACGGAAGGCAGCGGCGACAGAAGACCGGGCCACCGCCTGCAAAAGAGCTACAAGAAGGCGCGGTGGCCCGGCAGAAGAACCGAAGAGGGGGACAAGACCCCCGAAGTCGGGAGAAGAGGCCGGCGGCGGGGAGGAAGAAAGCCGGACTCCTCCGCTAGCAAAAGAGCTACACACAGATAGCGGAGGAGTCCGGCGAGAAGACCCCCGAAGACGGAAGTCCCCCGGAGCTGTGCAATAAAATATTTTTTCCCTGTGTTGTGTTTTTTTTTGTACTTTATTTCACAGGTGAATGGGTAGGGGTACATTGTACCCCATACTCATTCACATAGGGTGGGGGGCCGGTATCCGGGGGCCCCCTTCTTAAAGGGGGCTCCCGGATTCCGATAAGCCCCCCGCCCGCAGACCCCGACAACCAACGGCCAGGGTTGTCGGGAAGAGGCCCTTGTCCTCATCAACATGGGGACAAGGTGCTTTGGGGTGGGGGGGCCGCACGGCCCCCCCTTCCCCAAGGCACCCCCCATGTTGAGGGCACGCGGCCTGGTACGGCTCAGGAGGGGGGGCGCGCTCGCTCGCCCCCCTTTCCTGGCCGGCCGGGTAGCGTGCTCGGACAAGGGTCTGGTGTGGACTTTGGGGGAACCCCCACGCCGATTTTTTTCGGCGTTGGGGTTCCCCTTTAAGCCCATTCCAGGCGGCGGAGCCCGCGACGTCTCCTTCGCGGGCCCCGCCTACCTGTACACGCGCTCGAAATGGGCGGACTTTCCGAGCGGGAACAGTTTGCTCATTTCGAAAGTAGCCTACACACGGGCGGACTGTTCGCTCAAACACAGTTTCAGCGGACAGTTTTTCGGAATTTCCGAAAGACTTTGTCCGTCCAACTGTCCGCTGAAACTGTCCGCTGAAAGCCCACACACGGGCGGACTGTCCGCCGAAACACTGTTCAGCGGACAAGGTTGGGCGAACAGTCCGCCCGTGTGTACGCAGCCTAAGAACAATCAAGCAGCTGAACAGCCTCTGATTGTTTTTATGGTGTAGAATCGCCGGCTGAAAAAAAATGATATCTGAATGATGCCTGCAGCTGCACCCATCATCCTGATATCTCCACTCAAAGTCCAGGATGCCATATGACGTACAGCGGGCGGGAAGTGGATATATAAATTACAAAGGAAGGTGGACACTTGTCCTTAACCACTTGTCGACCGCCCACCGTTGATTGATGGTGGCAGAATGGCACTCCTGCATGAAACGCTTTATGGAGTATAGGGCGCGGATCGCCACCATTACTAGTAAAAAAAAAAAAAATATATATGCTTATTGCGTTTTTGTTTTTTGTAACCAAAAATATGTAGAAGAATACATATCGGCCTAAACTGATGAAGAAATTCACTTTTTTTATATATTTTTGGGGGATATTTATTATAGCAAAATGTAAAAAATATTACTTCTTTTTCAAAATAGTCCGTATTTTTTTTTTTTTTTGTTTAAAGCGCAAAAAATAAAAACCGCAGAGGTTATCAAATACCACCAAAATAAAGCTCTATTTGTGGGGGAAAAAAATACATCAATTTTGTTTGAGTACAACATCACACAACTGCACGATAGTCAGTTATAGTGACGCAGTGCCATATCACAAAAAATGGCCTGGTCAGGAAGGGGGTAAATCCTTCCAGGCGCTGAAGTGGTTAACCAATAGTATAATTGCGTATTGGTTATATAACATGTTTGTCTAAAAATTAAGTCATTATACTGGCAATAGAGTTGGGCAAACGGTTCGACGAACACCCAAATTTGTAGGATGTTTGGTGGGTTTTCCCCCCACTGAACGCCCTGCAATGCAATGCGCACTGCACAGTGCATTCTAAGCCCTGACACCGCCAACCTGTGAAAAAAAAAAAAAAAAAAAGAAAGAAAAACAAAGCCCAGCCATTGACTAAGGTAAACCACTGAATGCTTGGCTTGCCGTTTGATAGTTAATATATAGGTAAGGGGTGAAGCCACCAGGCAAGGTCACCTGGTGGCACCGCCTGCTCTTCTGACATGCCAATAACGATGCCCCAGCATGCACTCTTCGGTGCATGCTGGGGCAGTGTCACCAAGTGACTTTGCCAGATTGGCGGTTTGCCTTAGTTGATGGCGGAGCGTGATTGATGATGGATCCACATTGGGGGGACATGTTTTTTTTTTTTTTTTTAATAAAGGAATTGTCAAAAACTGCCTCCTGTTTACATTTTTACACTTTTACGGTGAATGAGTAGGGGTACAATGTACCTCTACTCATTCACTAGGGGGGTGGGATCTGGGGGCCCCCTTGTTAAAATGGACTTCCAGATTCTGATAAGCTCCCTGCACGCAGACTCCCACAACCACTGCCCAGGGTTGTTGGGAAGAGGCACCATCTCTCCATCAACATTAAAGCCAACCCAGCTCCAAAGCACTCCCTCATGTTGAGGGCAAGTGGCCTGGAATGGTTGGGGGAGGGGGGCGTTCGCTCGTCCCCCCACTTTTTCTGACCTGCCAGGCTTCATGCTCGGATTTGGGCCCGGAATGGATTGGGAGGGACCTCCATGCCATTTTTCTATTGCCGCCAATTTAAATGTCATTTCATTCATTGTTTTTTTTTTTTTTTCTTTAGAAACGTCAGTTTTGCTGCAGCAGGTTCTATACATGAGACAGATGCACCACTTTACAGGGAGACTAAGGGGACCCCCGGGCACTATATTTAAAGGAATTTTTATATTTGATTGTTAATTAAAATCACTGCTCCTGTAAAAACAACCTTTTTTCTTTTTTTTTTTTTTAAATGTTGTGTCCCCCAGGGCAATGCCCAGATCCCATATCTTTTTTTTTTTTTTTTTTTTGCCAATAACTTGCACATAAATCTTAAAAACGGGGACTTCTGATTTTTCAAGTTTGGGTTTCCATAGACTTCAATGGGGTTCGCTGTTCAGGTCAGAACTTTTTCTCTGTCCAGGCGTTCTGATGCGAACCGAACTGGGGGGATTTTGGCCCATCTCTAACTGGCAAGAATACGTGTTTTTAAACAAAACCTGACCACTAAGATATTATATATCATCTTAATTATCTGTCTTCCGAGAACTGTTTATTTTGCCATTTGTTCTTATTGTTTCCAGGAGTATTGTTTGATTTCCTGTGCTTTTGCGCAATAATCCTCTGGACAAAAACGTAACTGAAGGTTATACAGGAAATACAAGTAATAAGATTTAAGACGTAACTCTATCCTCCATGCTAACTTCTCCTCTATAATGATGATCTCATTGATGGAGGTCGGAGGAGGAGTTCTTAATGATGAAGAGACTTAATAACACCCCTCCATCCTCTCATCTCACCATTATCAGGAGGACCTTCTGAGACTCGACAAAGGAGAAGGCTACAACCAGACCAACAACACGGTACACAGAGATCGCAGGTAACACAAAGCTGGGGAACTAAGCTGAATAGGTGTGATTGTTCTGGATAAGGATGAAGATGAGAAAAATCTGATATCGTAATAAATCTTGATTCAGGTCGGTGACCAACAATATTAAAGTCAAAGGTCAGGACAGTCAGGAACCCAACACCCTAGGCAGCATTCACACCTAAGCGCAGCGTCTGTAAGCGATTTTCCAGCGTTTTTTTCATCTATTTTTATGTGTGACTTGCGTGTTTTCATACGTTTTTGAGCTTTGCCATATTTTTATTAGCCAATAGAGAACACTATTATCTGTTGCATGATTTGTTGCTAGGCGTTAGCCCTTGTTAACACGGTCGGACATTCCGACAACAAAATCCGTTGGATTTTTTTCCGACTGATTTTGCCTGAAACTGGTGTTGCATACACACGGTCAGACAAAGTTGTCGGAAAATCCGATCGTTCGGAACGCGATGACATTATTTAGTTACGACGGGACTACGTTCAGTAGTCCCGTCGTAAGCCAATAGCTTACATCAATAGCAAATAGCTTTGGTCTCGTAATTTGATCTGAGCATGCGTGGCACTTTGTCCGATCGGAATTCTCTACAAACGATTGGATGAAGTCCGATCGGATCATGTTGTCGGAAAATTTTATATCCAGCTCTCAAACTTTGTTGGTCTGGCATTCCGACGGAAAAAGATAGATGGAGTCCACACATGGACGGATTATTCGACAACACGGTCCGATCGGACATTTTCCGTCAGAATGTCCGACCGTGTGTACGGGGGCTTACAGCTTTTTTTTTAGCTTTTCCATTATCTTTAATTTATTTTTTATTATTATTCATTATGATTTTTTTTTTTTTTATTAGGTTACTACTACTACTACTACTACTACTACTACTTTTTAGTTATTTGTGTATTTATTTTTCATTTATTCATATATTATTACTATCTTATTTTTTTTAATTTGAGCGGAAAATTGCACAAAAACGCACCACAAAATGCCTGAATGCGCACAAAAACAGGCAAATGGCGTGTTTCTATTATTGAACCTCTCATTTCTATGGCTGCACCCTACTGTGGGTGGGCTTGCTGGCTGGCACCCTGCTGTGTGTGGGCTTGCTGGCTGGCAGTGGTACCCTGCTGTGGGTCGCTTGCTGGCTGGCACCCTGATTTGGGTGGCTGGCATCTACCCTGCTGTGTGTGGCTTGCTGGCTGGTTGGCCTCTTGCTTTGGGTGGGTAACTGCTGGAATGGCTAGTACCTTGTTTTGGGTTGCTGCTGGCTGGCCTGGCTGGCACCTTGCTGTGGGTGGCTGCTGGCTTGCCTGGCTGGCACTTTGCTGTGGGTGGCTGCTGGCTGGCCTGGCTGGCACCTTGATAGGGGTGGCTGCTGGCTGGCACTGTGATGGGGGTGGGTGGCTACTGGCTGGCACCTTGATGGGGGTGGGTGGCTGCTGGCTGGCCTGGCACCTTGCTGTGTGTGGGTGGCTGCTGGCTGGCCTCAGTGGCCTGGCACCTTACTGTGGGTGGGTGGCTTTCTGCTGGCTGGCCGGCTGGCATGTCTGTCCGAGTGTCCATGTGAGGCAAGGGAGGATGTCAGACTTGATAGGCCCAGCACGCGGAAGCGTAATGAAGTTGTGTGTGTGTCCCACATGCCCCTGCACACTGGCTCCACACTCTGCAGGCTTCTGGACCCCAAAAATATGGCCGCGACCCGTGAAGACCAATATTGGTAATATCGGTCTAGTTTGCGACCGATAATGATTTTTGTTAAAATGCTGATATTGGCCTGCAATAATCGGTCATACCGATAATCGATCATACCGATAATCGATCGATCCCTAATAAGTCATATTTGCAGTTTGCAAGAAGCCATGTGGAGGACACAGCAAACACATGGAAGAAGGTGCTCTGTTCAGATGAGACCAATTTTTTTTAATTTTTTTGCCTAAAAACAAAACATTATGTGTGGGGAAAACTAACACTGCTCATCACCCTGAACACACCATCCCCACTGTGAAACATGGTGGTGGAAGCATCATGTTGTGAGGATGCTTTTCTTCAGCAGGGATAGGGAAGCTGGTCAGAGTTGATGGAAGATGGATGGAGACAAATACAGGACAATCTTAGAAGAAAACCTGTTAGAATCTGCAAAAGACTTGAGACCGGGGTGGAGGTTTCCCTTCCAGGAGGACAACGACCCGAAACATACAGCCAGAGCTACAATGGAATGGTTTAGAACAAAACATATTCATGTGTTAGAATGTCACAGTCCAGACCTAAATCACATTGAGAATCTGTGACACGACTTGAAAATGGCTGTTCACAGATGCTCTCCATCCAATCTGACAGAGCTTGAGATATTTTGCAAAAAAGAATGGGCAGAAATGTCCTCTCTAGATGTGCAAAGCTGGTAGAGATATCCCCAAAAAGACTTGTAGAGAAAGGCGGTTCTACAAAGTATTGACTCCGGGGGACACCATACAAATGCCCCCCCCCCCACACTTTTCACATTTGTAAAAAATTTTGAAAACCATTGATCATTTTCCTTCTACTTCATAATTATGTGTCACTTTGTGTTGGTCTATCACATAAAATCCATTTACGTTTTTGGTTGTAACTCAACAAAATGTGGGAAATTTCAAGGGGTATGAATACTTTTTCAAGGCACTGCAGTCCTGAGGAGGCAGTATAACTGTGAAATGCATAGACATTAGGGATGAGCTTCGTGTTCGATTCGAACATACGTTCGACTCGAACATCGGCTGATCGCCCGTTCGGCGAATTACGAACGTTATGGGCCGTTCGTGCCAAATTCGTGTGGCACTTACGGCCCACAGTGCACTGCGATGGCGCAGTGCATTACTGGCTCATGATTGGCCAAGCATGCACTGTGACCCCGCTTGCTTGGCCAATCACAGCGCCAGCAGCGAGGAGAGCCATGATTGGCCACAGGCAGGATGCCTGTGGCCAATCATAGCTCAGGCTGTGTAGTACACGCCCCACATTATATAAGGCCGCCAGCGCGATGGCCTTGTGTAGTGTGTTGGCCCCTGTAGGAGTTAGTGGGTGTTCTGTGTACCTTTAACACAGTATACACCGATCGTTATCGGACGATTTTTCGTTCTTGCTCTTCTGTAGTGGTTGTTGTCTGCGTGCCCTGACCGCAGTATACACCGCTATATTCACCTATATAGCTAGCTATATTTCTCTTTTTTAATAGAGCTTGCAGTCAGTTGTAGGAGATTGTGCGTGCTGTCTGCGTGCTCTGAACCCAGTATACACCGCAATATCCACCTATATAGCTAACTATCTTGCTCATTTTAAATAGAGCTTGCAGTCAGTGGTAGGAGCTTGTGTGTGCTCTGAACCCAATATACACCGCTATATCCACCTACATAGCTCTTCTCTATTTGAGCCATCTGCCATCTGCAGGAGTTAGTGGAAGTTGTGTGTGCCTCCAGCACAATATACACTACCCAATTGCTGGTTTTCCCAACTCCCTTCAGGCCATTACCATGTCTGGAAGGCCAGCAAGGAGAGGCAGACAGGAGCGAGCCGATAAAAGAGGGCAAGCAGGCTCTGTGTCTAGAGACAACAGTGCTGGTCGTGGACACGGTGCATCGTCATCATCAGCACGTGGCCATGGGACACGCTTGTCCTTCTTCTCAGCAGCTGGACATGTTGAGCTGCAACATGCCAATGACTTGGTAGAGTGGATGACCAAGCCCTCTTCATCCTCCTCATCATCTCTCACCCAGGCTCAGGGTACTAGCAAAGCAGCTGCCAACGCATCGTCTTCCCTTCTCTCAATGTCATCATCAGTGACTCCTTCCCTAGACCCACCACGTCCTCCTGAGGAGTCTCCTGAACTCTTTGAGCACAGTGTTGGGTACATGCTCCAGGAGGATGCCCAGTGTTTTGTGTTTTGTAGGCTCTGATGATGATACTCAGCTAAAGGAAGGCAGTAGCGTGAATGCAGAGAGAGGGGATGTTCAAGAAGGACAGCAATCACGCAGTCATGTTCCACCAGCTGCAGCATACTGCCAGGTTTGCTCCAGCGATGAAGAGGTAGGGGATGATGAGGACACTGACTCCACGTGGGTGCCTGGTAGGAGAGAGGAGGAGGCATATGTCCAACGAGGCAGGATGCCCTCCGGGGGCCAGCTTAGGGGCAGCACACCGACTGAATCACACCGCAGAGCTCCGCCTGTGCAGGGCGCTGCCTCTGCTCGTTATTCTAAAAGTTCTTTGGTGTGGGCCTTTTTTGAGACGAGTGCATCAGATCGCACCGCTGCTATTTGCAACATATGTCTCAAGCGTATCTCGCGTGGCCAAAACATCAGCCGCTTGGGCACCACATGCTTGACCAGACATATGTTGACCTACCATGCAGCTCGTTGGCAAGCGTACCTCAAAGACCCACACCAAAGAACAAAGTGGACCTCTCCTTGCTCCTCATCAGCTGGGATCTCCAACCCCACTAGACCTTCAGTCCTCTCTGAAACCTGCTCTGAGAGGAATGAAGGTGTAGAATTAGGTGTGTCACAGCCAAGTGCGTCCGGGCACTCTGCTAGCAGTACACCCACGTCCGATTATAGCAGGCAAATGTCCCTGCCCCAGCTGCTGGACCGGCGAAAGAAGTTCACTCCCAGCCATCCACATGCCCAGTGGTTGAATCCTAGCTTGGCTAAATTGCTAGCACTTCAACTGCTGCCTTTTCAGTTGGTAGACTCGGCCCCCTTCCGTGAGTTTGTACAATGTGCGGTTCCTCAGTGGCAAGTCCCCAAACGCTACTCTTTCACACGGAAGGCGATTCCGGCTCCCTACCGGCATGTGGAAGGCAATGTCCTTGCTTCGCTGGACAGGGCGGTCAGTGGTAAGGTGCATATTACCACTGACTCATGGTCCAGCAGGCATGGACAGGGACGTTACCTGTCTTTCACGGCCCATTGGGTCACTCTTCTGGCAGCTGGGAAGGATGCAGGACAAGGTGCAGTAGTGTTGGAGGTTGTTCCGCCACCACGCCTCCAAAATGCTACTATTGGTTGTGACACACCTCTCTCCTCCACCCCCTGCTCTACTTCTTCCTCCATGGCCTCTTCCAGTGCTCTGTCCTCAGAACCAGTGGTGCTCTGTAGGCGTTCCAGGGGCTACGCAAGTACGCAGGCAAAACAATGCCATTCCCTGCTTGTGCTGGTTTGTTTGGGGGACAGGAGCCACACTGGGGCGGATGTTTTGTCAGCTCTGCAGTGGCAGGCCGAGAGGTGGTTGACGCCATGCCAGCTTAAGCCAGGAATGGTGGTTTGCGACAATGGCACCAACCTCCTCTCCGCCCTCCGACAGGGACAACTGACCCATGTGCCCTGTGTGGCTCACGTCCTTAACTGGTGGTGCAGCGGTTCTTGGGCAGGTACCCGGGCTTACAGGATGTCCTGAAGCAGGCCAGGAAAGTCTGTGTGCATTTCCACCGATCATTTAATGCCTGTGCTCAGCTGGCTGAGCTCCAAAAGGAGTTGAACCTGCCCAAGAACCGCCTTATATGTGACATGCCCACCAGGTGGAACTCAACGTTGGCCATGCTGCAGCGGCTGCACATGCAGCAGAGGGCCATCAATGAGTACCTGTGCGACTACGGCATCAGGACAGGGTCAGGGGAGCTCGTTTTTTTTTCTCACCACGCCAGTGGGGCATGATCAGGGATGCATGCACTGTCCTGTCACCGTTTGAGGAGGCCACAAGGATGGTGAGCAGTGACAGTGCATGCATCAGTGACACTGTACCTCTTGTCCACCTCTTGGAGCATACGCTGCGTGGAATAATGGACAGGGCACTTGAGGCAGAACAGAGGCAGGAAGAGGAGGACTTCCTTGCCTCTCAAGGCCCCTTTTATCCAGACAGTGTTCCTGCTGTGCCACCAATCACACAGGAAGAGGAAGAGGATGAGGAGGAGGAGGAGGAGGAGGAGGATGATTGTGCCAGCGTGGAGGTGGAGGCTGGCACTCAGCATCAGCAGCATCAGAAGTCTTGTAGGGATGATTTACAGTCCCAAGAAACCCGTGGACTTGTACGTGGCTGGGAGGAGGTAGCTGCGGATCATGTTGTCCTTAGTGACCCAGAGGACTCCGGACCAAATGCCTCAGCTAACCTATGCTGCATGGCCTCCCTGATCCTGCAACGCCTGCGGAAGGATCCTCGTATTCTTCGGATCAAGGAGAGGGACCATTACTGGCTGGCCACTCTCCTTGATCCACGGTAGAAGGGTAAGGTTGCTGACCTTCTCTTGCCGTCGCAGAGGGAGCAGAGGATGAGACATCTCCGGGAGGCCTTGCAGAAAGGTCTGTGCAACGCGTTCCCAGAGACTGGGAGGTTACAAACTCCTGGTCCTGGACAACGTGTTGCTGAGGCATCGGTCAGAAGGAGCGGTGGAGAAGGTGGCCGTCTGACCGATGCTTTCAGACTATTTTTTAGTCCGCAGCTCCAAGGTATGATCGGTTCCAGCAACCATCGCCAGCGTCTGATTTACATGGTGCAGGAATACCTAGGGGCAAGGTCAGACTTGGACACCTTTCCCACCGAAAATCCTCTGGCTTACTGGGTCTTGAGGATGGATCACTGGCCAGAGCTTGCACAGTATGCAATTGAGCTACTGGCCTGTCCTGCATCCAGCGTTCTTTCGGAACGCACCTTCAGTGCTGCTGGTGGCTTTGTTACCGATCACAGGGTGTGCCTGTCCACCGAATCAGTTGATCGACTGACCTTCATCAAGATGAATCAGTCTTGGATCGCCCACAGCTACCAAGCACCTGAAGCTGATGTAACCGAATAATTTTTTTTGAAATATCACTCCTTTCAAGACTGCCTATGCTGATGCTGAGTGACTGTCCTGTTATGTTGATTGTCTATCCTCTTCCTCCTCCGCTGATATGTTGGAAGAACATTTTTGGTTCTGGGTGATGCCATCAGCCCAATTTCTCTGCCCCTGTTTAACAGGGGCATTTAATTACAATTTGTGATGCAATACTTTGCAGCAGGGCTAATTCCTGCACTAAAACTAGAGTATATGGGAGAGGTTGCAGTATTGTGGCACCAGCACCAGTGCCAGCAGCCCAATTTTTCTGCCCCTGTTTAACAGGGACATGTAATTACAATTCTTGATATAATAATTCACAGGAGGGCCCGTTCCTGTGCCCACTCAGAGTAACTGTGAGGACTTATAGTGTTGTGGCACCAGCACCACAACCACCAAAGGTCAATTTTTCTACCACTGTTCAACAATGGCATGTAATTACAATTCTTGATATAATCGTTCATAGCAGGGCGCTCCAGCGCCCACCAAGAGTCACTTTGAGGGCTTACAATGTTGTGGCAAAACCAACACCTTGTTCCGCCATTTCTGCAGAGCATATAGGGCAGGCCCCTACTTTCAACCATCCAACTTACAAACATCTCCTACTTGCAAACGGAAGGAGACAACAGCAAGTGAGATGAAAAAAGACGGACGGCAAAACAAATTATACAGGGGTGATAACCCTTCCCTATGTTTTCCAAAAAACTTAAAAATAGTTCTTTTGACTGGAGCTACACTTTAAAAATGTACCAGTTGAAAATTACAAACAGATTCAACTTAACACAACAAATCTACACAGTCCCTGTCTTGTTTGCACCGCCTGTATACTGCTGTTCTGAGTATATAGGGCCTAGGGGCCACACGTATTTCATTTTTTTAATACGGGTACGGGGTTCCCCTTAATATGCGTACAAGACCTAAAGGGGCTGGTAATGGGCAGGGAGGGCTACCCATGCCATTTTTCTCAATGATTTTCAACCATATTGCAGGAACCAGATATAACATTAAAACCGCAAGCAGTTTGAAATAACGTTATTTCCGTTAAATGTCATTTTGTGCAGGGACTGTTCTAAACACAGGCATACTACAGACACCCCCCAGGCACCATATTTAAAGGAATATTTCACTTTTTTTTCACTTTAATCGTCATTAAAATCAGTGCTCCCGCCAAAACGGACGTTTTTAAAACTTTTTTTTGCATTGACCCATGTCCCCTGAGGCAGGAGGCAGGTCCCCAAACCCTTTTTAGGACAGTATCTTGCATATTAGCCGTTAAAATTAGCACTTTTAATTTCAAACGTTCAAGTCCCATAGACTTCAATGGGGTTCTAACGTTCGAACGAATTTGGGATTTGTTCGAAAGTTCTGGTGCGAACCGAACCGGGGGGTGTTCGGCTCATCCCTAATAGACATATCAGGGTAAAGCATTGTTATAAGACATATTTTTATTGTGCGTGTTTTATATTATTTTGTGAGACATTTTTATCGATTTGTATTCATAAAAAAAAATTGGGGTTTTATTTAATTAACCACTTCAGGGCCAGACCTATTTCTGACATTTGTTGTTTACAAGTTTTAAGCAGTATTTTTTTTTTTTTTTGCTAGAAAATTACTTAGAACTCCAAAACTTCATATATATATTTTTTTTAGCAGAGACCCTAGAGAATAAAGTGGCGGCCACTGTAATATTTTATGTCACACTGTACTTGCGCAGCAGGCTTTCAAACTATTTTTTTGGGGGACAAAATACACTTCAATGAATAAAAAAAAAACCTAAACAGTAAAGTTAGCCCAATTTTTGTTGTATAATGTGAAAGATGATGTTACGCCGAGTAAATAGATACCCAACATGTCACGCTTTAAAACTGTGGGATGGTGACAAACTGCGGTACTTAACCACTTGCTTACTGGGCAATTAAACCCCCCTCCTGCCCAGACCAATTTTCAGCTTTCAGCGCTGATGCACTTTGAATGACAATTGCGCGGTCATACAACACTGTACCCAAATGAAATTTTTATCATTTTGTTCCCACAAATAGAGCTTTCTTTTGGTGGTATTTAATTACAGCTGGGAGTTTTATTTTTTGCTAAACAAACAAAAAAATATGCAAAATAAAAAATAAAAAAAAAATCATGTTTAATAGTTTGTTATAAAATTTAGCAAACAGGTCATTTTTCTCCTTCATTGAAGTGCACGGATGAGGCGCACCGATAGGCTGCACTGATAGGCATAGTTAAGACGGCACTAATAGGCACAGATAAGGTGGCACCAATAGGCACAGATAAGGCAGTACTGATGGGCACAGATAAGACGGCACTGATGGGCAAAGATGGACACAGATAAGATGGCACAGATGGGTGGCACTAAGGGGCACTGATAGGTACCACTGATAGATGGGACTGATGGGCACTGATAGGTGGCTCCGATAGGTGGCACTGCTGGGCGGCACTGATGGGCACTGGTAGATGACACTGATGGACACGGATATGTGGCACTGGGGTGCAGCACCATTGTTGAGGCAGATTGTGGGTGGCACTGTGGGCACTGATGTGTGGCACTGTGGGCACTGCTGGGTGGCACTTACGGGGGGGCACTTATTTATTCCTGAGGGGGCAGGTGGGCACTGGTAAGCTGGCCGTGATCGGGACTTATGTCCCGATCATGGCCGCCGGTGATCGGCTCTTTTTTTTTTTCTCCTCGCGCTGTCAGCACGAGGAGGAATAATAGCCGATTATCGGCTCCGTTGTATCACATGATCAGCTGTCATTGGCTGACAGCTGATCACGTGGTAAGTGGTCGGGATCGACCCCTTGCTCGGATCCGTGATCAGGCGAGTCTCATAGACTCGCCGATCACAGAGTGCGCCGCGCGCGCCCCTCAGGGGGCGCACAGGCCACCCGTGCACGGGACGACGTCAATAGACGTAGTCCCGGCAAAGGAGGTCCGCGCTGTAGCCGTCATTTGGCTATAGCGCGCGTCTCAAGTGGTTAAAAATCTCCATAGGCGACGGTTTAAAAATATTAGCGGTTACCTGTTTAGCATTCCAGAGGAGGTCTGTAAATCACATGCGTCATGTGAACATTGTTTACATTTGCATGTGTGATTTACGTATGTGCCATTGGCTGCTGAGTAAGCCCTTGTACACACGGTCAGACATTTCGACAACCAAATCCGTCAGATTTTGTCTGAAACTGTTGCATACACACGGTCGGACAAAGTTGTCAGAAAATCCGATCGTACATAACGTGATGACGTTATTTCGTTAGGACAGGACTACGTTCAGGCTAGTAGCCAATAGCTTTGGTGTAGGAATTTGATCTGAGCATGCGTGGCACTTTGTCCGATCGGAAATTCTCTACACATGATCGGACAAAGTCCAATCGGATCATGTTGTCGGAAAATTTTATAGCCCAGCTCTAAAACTTTGTCGGTCGGATATTCCGATGGAAACAGTCCGATGGAGCCCACACACGGTTGGATTATCCGACAACACGGTCCGATCAGACATTGTCCATCGGAATATCCGACCGTGTGTACAAGGGCTTAAGCGGAAGTGACATTGTGACGTCACTTCCAGGTTACTACATCAGAGACATGTTTTTCTTTTTTTCCGGGTCTCCGGCCAGCTGGCAGACATTCGCGCCGGTCGCTCGGGTCTCTTTGTAGGACGGAAGACCCGTGCGGAGCTGGATTTATCAAAATGGATCTTTTGCTGACCACTGCATCATCACAGCGCTCCCTATTTATGGAGTAGTCCCGGCAGAGTAGATGTGTGAAGATCTCGCTAGTCTCAGTGATGGTGTCCTTTAATGGTTCAAGCCACACGTGTGAGGTATCGCCGGTGAATGTTAGTGAGAGCGATACTTCCAGTACAAGACCTCCTGTGTAGCTCTAAACTGGTAACCCTTAAACTTTTTTAAAGCGTAGCCTATGGAGAGTTTTAAGTATCGCAGTTTTGCGCCATACTACCAGTGTGCGTAATTTTAAAGCATGACATGTTAGGTATTTATTTATTCGTTAGCTTTAGTGTTTTGTTTTTAATTCATTTTTCCTCGCAAAAAAATGTGTTTGAAAAGTTGCTGCGCAAATATCGTGCGACATAAAATGTTGCAACAACCAACATTTTATGGGTCTCTGCTAAAAAAAACATATATATAATGTTTCGGCTTCTGAGTAATAATGAGTTTTACATGATGTAGGAGCGAAGTGTCAGAATTGGCTTGGGACAGAGATATTCATTTTTTTTAATACATTTTATATGTTCTCAGAGAGATGGAGCTGAGTGTGCTGGTGTTGCTGTTGGTGGTCCCCGCGTCTCTTGAACAGGAAGGTAAGTGGTAGAACCTGCTCACACCTACTGCTAGTGGAAATAAGCGATGTGTAATATTCAGATTACTTCTCCGCTTTTCCATTATTCCTTTATTTAAAGAAGTTCCACAAGGAAGATCTGAGCTCTTTCCATCGGCTGCTCTGCTCACGGAATGACCGCCCTTACGTAGATCATTGAGTTTCATAAGAGAGCCGGGGGCTGGGTGAGGTCTAAGCCATGAGTTCAGCCCTACAGAGACAGGTGGCTTGTTCGGGGTAGAGATGTTTCAGATGTCCATGTAGATCACTCAGCAATTAGTCTGCAAAGAGTGGTGGACCGGTATTGGACATTTTTTTGATAGGACAACGTCTTATACATACTGCTCGGACTATAATGGGGGCTTTCAAATTGCAGGTATATCTCTAATAGGATCGAAAAATTCACAACCACAACTGGTCATATAAAATCCAGGGGCGGCCCATTTATTAAGGGCACACGGGCGTTGCCCCGCCTGTCCATCATCTCCTCCCATATATATGCATCTGGCCCCTTTTGGGACACCTGGTGCATGAATTCCAATGTGGAGGGGCTGTTTATTTTTAAGTACCAATTAGAGCCAGAGGCTCTAATAGTCTTCAATATAGGGTGGGCTCAGGTCACACAGAGTGCACTCAGAGCCCACCCAGGTGTGTTACAACAGCGAATCAATATTCGCTGTTGTAACACTGATCCTGCTCCCAGCTAATCAGGGAGCTGGTTTTGACATCGGTCACCTGATTGGCTGAAAGGACAGGTGAGCCTATTATATGCCTAGGAGGAGCAGGGAAGAGACACACAGCGGAAGCCGCCGTGATGCAGAGAGGACACATGCTCCACTGCCCATAGGAGCCCGCAACCCGCCGCCTGTAGGAGCCCGCAACCCGCCGCCTGTAGGAGCCCGCAACCCGCCGCCTGTAGGAGCCCGCAACCCGCCGCCTGTAGGAGCCCGCAACCCGCCGCCTGTAGGAGCCCGCAACCCACCGTCTGTAGGAGCCTGTAACACGACCATAGGGGCCCGCAACCCGCCACCCATAGGAGCCCACAGAAAGCAGCATTGTTCTGGGGCAGAGCTAATACTATTTTGGTGGAAGATTTGAATCTAATGCTGCGTACACACGATCTGACTTTCCGCCAACAAAAAAGTGGATTTTCGTTCGAAAGTTGTTGGCTCAAACTTGTCTTGCATACACACGGTGTCACAACAAGTACTTACCAAGCCCGAGATGCTGAGAGCGGTTAGCCCTTGCAACTACGCGCACCCCGTCCCCCGGAGGTGATACAGGGAGCGGGTGGCACGCAGAAGCACTGGCCACCAACTGGTGTAGTTTCCTGAAGAAGCTAAGGAGCTGAGTAATGGGTTAACTGGGAGTCCGGAGCTGGCTGATGATCCTGTGCGTGGTAGTAAACAGTCCCGGAGGTAAAAGGAATCAGGTAGCAGAATAGCAAGTCTGTGAAACAGGCCAAAGGTCAGATCCGTGAAATCAAGCAAGGAAGCCCGTAAGGCCTTCCAAGGGTCACATCGGGTAATCAATCAGAAAGTCCGTGAGGCAGATGAGGAGAGGTCCGTTAAACAAGCTAAGGTCAATCGAAGATGAGAGCAGCGTAGTCAGGGATGGTCAAAAACAGGCAATCAGGCAAACAGCAGGTAACGGGCACAAACAGGAAGCTGACAACAAACCAGCAACCCATTTGGATGCCAGAGCTGCCTAAAATAGCCATGCCATAGCACGTGCGCCATGCGCACACTCGCGGGCCACTGCGCGCACACGTGTACCATTGGGCCGCACACATGCATGCGCTGAAGCGCTAATCTGACGCGCATGCGCGCAATAGCATGGCGCGAGCATGGGCAGCCAAAGTCCTTCTCTGACACACGGTCACACAAATGTTGGCCAACAAATTACGAAAATGGGAACGCAGTGACCTACAAGACGTACGACGAGCCGAGAAAAAGGAAGTTCAATAGCCCAGTGCGGCTTCTGTTTGATTCCGAGCATGCGTGGAACTTTTGTGCCATCTTCACTATATAAATAAGCTCCAAAGCTGGGTACAGAATAACTGTAAAAAATTATGATTTATTTGTCATGAACAACAACAATGAGAGGTGACAATGACAATTATAAGAGAAGAATCACATGACAAGGAATCAACGTTCTCATGGAGTAACAACAACTGAAAAAAAATTCAAAAGATGATTCTTAGTGATGAATTATTGAGTCCTAACATAAAACTTCTATCCTGAGATATATGAATGTATCCAATTGTTGTTTAGTTATGATTCTTGTACCTTTTTAAATAAATTCTGATTTCATTATTCAGCGTGTGAAGCTTTGATATGTATCAGTAATGACCTTTGTCTGTTTTCTTCCCTAGGCATGGAGGGCAAAGTCTTCGTCTTCCCCAAAGAAACCAACACGGCTCATGTCATTCTAAGACCAACAATTACAAAACCATTGCAGGAAGTCAGCGTCTGTCTAAGTTCTTATACCGACCTTTCCCGTCCTTATAGTACCTTCTCTCTCGCTACTCCCGGGAAGGACAATGCCTTTCTCTTCTACTTACAGCCTCCAAACACTTTTTCTATGCATGTCAACCAGGAAGTCACTCATTTTAAAACGGACTCAGAGACTTTGGACTGGAGGCACATCTGTGTGACTTGGGATTCCGACACTGGAGTGATCCAGCTTTGGGTCAATGGGAAGCTCTACCCAAGAAAAGCCTCAATGAAAGGGTCTTCTATCGCACCTGAAGCCAGCATTGTTCTGGGACAGGAGCAAGACTCTATTGGTGGAGGGTTTGATCCTAAGCAGTCATTGGTTGGTGAAATAAGTGATGTTCACATGTGGGATTATATCCTGACTTCCGAAGATGTACAGAAAGCCCTTTATGGTGACTTCAATGGAAATGTCATTAATTGGAAGTCTCTAGTCTATGAAATCAAAGGGGAAGTTCTTATCCAGCCCAAACTGTCATGTCAGCCTATCGGCTTATAATACACACCTTGAGGTTGATATACTAAAGGCTGTTTACGTTGCAAGGCAATTTTCCTAAGTGTATGAGGTGCATCTCTGCTGACATCTATCACTTGGTTTGGAACACATCTGTGTGTCCTGGAACTCCGACACTGGAGTGGTCCAACTCTGGGTCAATGGAAAACTCATAGGTGAAGCTCTGCTCACTTCCATCATCCAATCATCTGCAAGAAAAACACAGGTGTTTTCCTTGCATGTGATTGAGTATTCTTAGAAAAGTGGATTGTCACCACATTGACTAAATTAAGTGAAAATTCTCTTGCAAACAATACCACCTGTTTGCCTTTAGTAAATCAATTTCTCTGTTTTTAAGATGCCCCAACTGTGGGTTTTGAATTTCATTAAAAACAATCATTTATTTTTCATCCAAATCAACAATGAGATTTCTTATTTACTCAACCGTATATTGGGATATATTTTCTTAAGTGTGTTGCACCATCCTTCTAGTAAATACGGAACCACAAAAATAAATAACAGGTAGGAATTGTAACCCTTTTGCTGCAAGTAGAACCTTTGTGTTTTTTTTTTGCCACTTTCTGCCAAACGACATACTGGTACTCTGTGGCAGTTTGAGTGGTTATACCGGGGCCATGGCTGTAGTTATGACTTCAGTACCTTTTTTAGAGCTGGCAATGCTCTACAATGTTAAAGCAATCCTAGTGGCTGATTAGCTGCTGGATCACTTTTACAGGCAGAGGGAGGTGTCATCCATCCCCTTCCCCACACCATCCAGTGCCTCTTCTGGTTCTCCTGTCCCACCGTAGAACCCAGGACCGTAGCCAGCGGTTCTTCTGGCTTACCATAGAGCTGAACATCCCGCTCATCTCTATGGTCTAAGACAGGGGTCTCCAAACTTTCTATTCAAAGTTTACTGTCCTTCAGACTTTAGGGGGGGCAGAATGAGGCCATCGGGAGTAGAAAATGCCCCAGCATTGGTCCCATCTTTGCTGTCAGTGAGAGGAATTGTGCCTCATCCTTGGAGACAGTGAGAGGAGTTTTGCCCCATCATTGGTGTCATGGAGAGGAATTATGCCCCATCATTGGGAGGAATTTTTTGCCATCATTGGGAGGAATTGTGCCCCGTTGTTGGTGTCATTGGGAGGAATTGTCCCCCATTGTTGGTGTCATTGGGATGAACTGTGCACCATCATTGGTGTCATTGAGAGGAGTGGTCCCCCATCATTGGTGTCATTGCGAAGAATTGTGCCCCATTGTTGATGTCAATGGGATGAACTGTGCCCCATCTTGGTGTCACTGAGAGGAATGGTCCCCTATCATTGGTGTCATTGGGAGAAATTGTGCCCAATCTTTGGCATCATTGGGAGGACATTTTCCCCATCATTGGGAGGAATTGTTCCCCATTGTTGGTGTCATTTGGATGAACTGTACCCCATCATTGGTGTAATTGGGCAGAATTGTGCCCAATCTTTGGTGTCATTGGGAGGAATTGTGCCCCTTTGTTGGTGTCAATGGGATGAACGGTGCCCCATCTTGGTGTCACTGAGATTAATGGTCCCCCAGCATTGGTTTTATTGGGCCCCGTTGTTGGTTTAATTGGGAGGAACTGTGCCCCTTTGTTGGTGCCAGTGAACGAAATAGTGCCCCAAGGGCTGGATAAAAGCAAGCAAAGGGCTACATCTGGCCCCCAGGCCGCAGTTTGGAGACCACTGGTCTGAAAGACCAATCCATTTTTTTGGATTGGAAAAGCATCTGTTACAAACTGATTTTGGTTTGGGCAGGTGAGAGATCTGGGGTCTAACAGATGGCAGATGTCTCACTAAAGAGGACCAGTCATGTTTTATTGCTAGAGTAGTTATATAAATACATTTTAACCCTTTAAAATAATACATTTTGTTGCTTTTCAGCCTGAAATGAAGACAGACACATCTTTTGTTTTATCCAGCTGTTTTTACTCAGTGCAACTTGAACGATGTAACACCAACGTGGCAAGGAAAAAAATAATAATTCAAAAACGGAATCACTGAGTTGGAAAGAAGGTCACCCCCCTCCTAAAAATAACTTGTAAACTCAATCAGTTGTAGCTCATCACCTTCTCAATGGCACACAAAGCCACCTGACGTTCAGATGTGGTCATTTTGATTAGCTCAGCATGGAAAGAGCTGACCACAGTGTCCAGGGAAAGGGACAAACCCAGAAGGGGGGAGACCAATGAATGAACCTTTGTTGGTCTCCTTCAACCCCCTCATACCTGGAGGCACCCACCACCATGCTTGTCCTAGGTCCACCGATGGGAGTGTGGATCCCGGGAAACATGGAGGGGATGCATGGGACTGCTGCTCATATATGAAAATACATTAGTAGTGGAAGCAAATGGGTTGAAGGTGCCAAATGTCTAACTTTATGGTAAATAATTTTCCACAAATATATTTATTTTTTAAATATTGATTAGTCTTACATCATAAAACATTGAAAACGTAAAAAGTGTAGTGCGGCAAAATCAATGAATACACATTTTTTAGAAATATTTTGGGATAATTGATTGTGATGATGGCCACTTGGCACCTTTAACATCTCTCTGTGTGTTAATGAGTTCTGTGGTTCAACAATAAGACTTGCCAATGACTGGTGAAGGGAATGGAGGGTCTCGTAGCTCAACTAAATGAAAATTGTAAACGATTTCAAATGGATTTTCTTTTTTCTTTTAATATTAACAATATTTCTTTCTTGTAATCTTATAAATCTTGTTCAAAGCAATATATAGTATAAATAAATATAAATCATCTAAAATAAAATATAGAGAGAAACAATATGCAAGCTGCATTCTTTAAAAAATGTCTCTCATTTGGGGGGGCACCTCTGAGGGATACCACTGTGACCCTGGTGTTAGTGTCCTGGGCCCCTTTCGGCCTAATAGTTACCTCCAGAGTTAGGGAGAGCTGGCATCCTTCAGTGTAGAGTTGGTTACCAGGCATGGTGGGTGTAATGCAAGATGAACAGGTGGGCACCAGACACTTTTTGAATGCAAAGAGATTTAGTGTCTTTTAAACAGAACTGTGGGAGAGAGGGTTAGGACCAGGACACCCTTAGATAGATGCAAATATAATTAGCAGGCTCAGAGACTTCTATAGGCGGACAGCTATACAGGTGAAAGTCTCCCATCGGATATCACTTCTGTATAGGTAGAACCGCTGTCTCCATATGGCAACAATCTTAAAAACAGTTACTAACAGCAACTGAAGTCAACTGTTTGCAACACGAACAGTTCTCTTTACCCCACCATCACTCACTGTGAGTCTTCACTCAACGAGCTCCCAGTCTCTCTCACTAGACTTCAGATCCACTACCCACTGGATTCCTTGAGCTCTTTCACTGGTAGCACTCAGTATCTTCCTCAAGCGTCACCCCCGCTTCCCTGCTGGGTCCCTGGCTTGGCACTCACAGATACTACTCAAGCGCCCCCCCTGACACGTTAGGTCCCTGCATTGCCACTCACTGATGCTCCGCAAGCATCACCCCCACTTCCCTGCTGGGTCCCTGGCTTGGCACTCACAGATACTACTCAAGCGCCCCCCACTCCCCCCCCCACGCGCGCTGACACGTTAGGTACCTGGATTGGCACTCACTGATGCTCCGCAAGCATCACCCCCACTTCCCTGCTGGGTCCCTGGCTTGGCACTCACAGATACTCCTCAAGCTGCCCCCCCTGACACGTTAGGTCCCTGCATTGCCACTCACTGATGCTCCGCAAGCGTCACCTCTGCTGTCCCACTGGGTCCCTGACTTGGCACTTGCTCACGTTTTCGCACTTCTTCACCGTCCCCGGCTGGCGAGAAGACTGCTCTGGTACTGGCCTCAACTTACTCACGGTGGTCTCTGGTAGCAAGGTGGGTGGTCCCTTAGTGGCGACAGCTTCCCCTCTACCTCCGGCCACCACTGGTTCCCTGGCCGATGGAACCGTTACTACTGGTTGGACTACAAGCCCGCATTCCCAACCCTACACTGATTTTCCTGCTTCTGGATAGGTCCTCAGACAGCCTAACAGCCAGATGTCCCCAGGAGAAGGCCTTAGGTCTCTGGACTAGCAGCCTGGGCCAATATAACACACGTCCACGCAGACAGCCGTCCAGGTGCACAGAACCCTGATCACCTGATTCCACTCCAATAAATAGGCACTCCCAGGAGGCCAAGGGACCAAAGAAAGTCCCTAACCATTGGTGGAGACACCCCATTTATTCATAATATGTCCTTGCTTTGCCCTTGTCTTATCCAATGTCACCAGCTATAATGCCACCTAGTGACAGAAGAGAGAAGTGCATCAATTACAGAATTAGGGGGAAATCAATTGATCTCTAAACAATTGGCCAAGGCAACTATCGCCTGGCAACCTTACCTAAACATCAGTATGCTACATCAGTATTTCCAATTTTATTCATAACAAGTGAGGTGTGGGCTATTTGACTGGTATGTTGTGTACTACTGTTAATTTTCCCATTTCTTTTCAAATATTTTTATTGAGATAAAAAGGCAAAATAATACAAACAATCGAAACACTGTCAAATCAACAATATACAGCAGGCGGTACAAGTACGGTAATACAGCAGAGTTCAGTGTGGTACAAATTATAATTTACAGGATCCAGTAGCTCCATCAAAGTGATTTAGTTAGGCTCTGAATATTGGATCTGCTATAAACAAGGAGGGAATCCTTAAACATAGGAGACCCTGCTGCACGGGCAAGCATCCCGCCCCTATGGAAACAACAGTCTGCGCCAACGTTGGCCCAATGGTTCGCGAGAGTGAAGGATATTGAGCGAATGGAAGACATGACCTCTGCCTTGCGGGATAAGTCAGAGGAACATAAGTCCAGATGGTTCCACTGGGATCTCTTTCGCTTCTCTGACGAGTTCCGCCAATACGCTCTGGGACCCGTTACCTAGAATCCCCACTGCCTGCCCAGTACTATTGATCTTGACTCCCCAGGGGTGACCCCCCCAACTTGTCTGTCTCCCTCCCCCCCCCCACCTCTTTTTTTTTTTTCTTTTCTCTTTTTTCCCTCTCTCTCTTTCTTTCTTATCTTTCTCTTTCGTCTCCATCTCTCCTTTTTTCAATGAAAACACAAAAAGTGATGGGCACAGAAGCTGCTATCCACCCTGTATTAGACTTCAACTAGTGATATGGGCCAGTCTACGTGGCCTCATTCGTTTACCTGCTCTTATTTTGTATAGTTGATTTACTGGAGAAGCTTACCATAGCCTATGTGCAGTGTTTATATGTAATGTGAAGTTGTCTTATTGCTGGTATCTGTGTCACATCTTTAAAATAAAGAATTAAAAAAAAAAAAAAAATAGGAGACCCCATAGCAGAGTTAACTATCCCAAGAGCTAAGATTTAAGAACAACCTTAAGAGAATGTACTCAACTATATTGTGGTTTCAAGTACAAACACAGAAAGAGATTTAAAATCAAACAGCAATAAAAGAAAAGGGTAAGAGAAGCAAAGAGCAGAGATAAGAGGAGGAAGTGGAGGAAGAAGAGGAGACATAGGGCAAAAGGGAGGGAAAGAGGGCAAGAATGGGGCGGCGGGTGGCCCGGCATCCCAGGAAGATTCGGGGGGAATAAATCGCAACCATAGATTAAATCACGAATTAGACTAGGGTTCCAGGAGTTGACAATCAAAATTTGGAGGTAAAAAATGTTCTACCCAGGGCTGCCATACCTTTCTATGTGGGGGGAGTTTATCCAGAATTGTAGCTTCAATTTTACTGTGGATCATAGCCTGGGTAACCCGGTTTTTAACCTCGGTGACTTGCAAAGCCGGAGACTTCCAGGCTTTTGCGATTGTCTGCTTAGCTGCTGTTGTAACCTGCAGAAGGAGCCGTGATTGGGATTGGGTAAGCTTGTGAGGTACTAAATTTAGCAAGGCTACTGCTGGATCTGGCGTTAGGGTGTTTCGCAAAAGCTTTGATAAAATATGGAAAATTGCTACCCACAAATCTTTCACCACCGGGCAAGTCCACCACATGTGGACATGTGTGCCCGATTCATTACAACCCCGAAAACAATTTGGAGGATAGTTTGGCACAAACTTGGATATCCTGGCCGGAACCAGGTACCAGCGCATTAGAACTTTATAATTGGCCTCGGGGGCAATAATTTTCTGGGTGGAATTTTTGGAATTAAGCCAAACTCTGCCCCAAGCTTCAAAATCAAGATTCAGGGCCAGATCATTAGACCATGAACTGGCATATGACAGGAGGGAGTTTGAGGTGGAGGAAAGATAGGTGTAGAGACGGGAAATAGTGCCAGGAGAGTGTGGGTATGATTTGCATATACTCTCAAATAGGGATACCTGGCCCAGATCTGTACAGGATTTGGAGATCGATTGGATAAAGTGAATTATTTGGAGGCAACGGAAACACTCTTTATGGGGGAGCTTAGTTTGGGCTTGCAGAACTGGAAACCTTAAAATTGCCTTACCCGATATCAAGTCACATACTCTGTTGAGACCTCTTTGGGACCAGGCATCAAATAAGGAGGGGTCTGTATAAGCTGGAGTGAAATCTGGGTGGCCAAAGAATGAGAGTAAGGGAGAATGGGGAGACTGTAATTTATAAGTGGCTGTTAGCTTATCCCATATCCCTAGGGAGAATTGAGTGAGGGGGTTACTAATCGATTTCCTCGCGAGGGAAGGCAGCCACAATAGATTGGATATTATCAATGGGTGAGCATCTACTGTTTCAAGGCTAACCCATAAAGGCGTCTCGCTGGTCGCATGATACAAAGCCATTTAATTTTCCCATTTCATATCTGTTTCATGGTCCTAAATGTGTTTTATGTTCTATTATAGAGTATTGTTAATTCATGATTTTCTTCATGGAATGCCCCTGAAGAAAGGATTCTTCACTATTCCTGAAACGTGTCGGGAATAGTACCAGAAGAACATCCATACTATATCCAGCCTTACCTATTTTAATGTGTATTGGATATGCTGTTTCATGGTGATGTATGCACTTGTTTTAGCAATGTAGATTATTAATAAAACTTTATAATTGAATATATACTTTACATATTTGAGTTTCCCTTGTCCCTTTGTGTATTGGGGAGTACCTTATTTTTTTTTTGTCCAGAATTTTTGGGACGTTGGCAATAATTCAGGTTTACTTGGGAGGTGTTCATTTTTGTCATTCTTAAATTTTTTTTCCCAATAATTGTTGAACTCTACTCAGTGACAATACACAGAAGATCGATCCACAACATGTATTTACATATGGTAATATCACACCTCAAAATATCGCTAGCTGCCACTATACCAAATACATTTAATTAAAACAAAATAGCGTTAAAACCAGTGGCGGCTGGTACTTAATATTTTTTGGGGGGGATAAAACCTGCACCCCCCCCCACGCGGGAGGCAGACAGCGGCAATCATTTACCCCCCCCACATGGTAGAAGGCTGGTGGCGATCAGTCCTGTCCCATCCCTGTGGGAGATGGACGGCAGCGATCAGTGGACTTACCTTACTGATGCTGCTCCTTGTTCCAGGGAAGAGCCGGGACCATTGCTTCTCCTCCCGGCCAAATAGGAAGTGAGTCCTGAGACTTCCTGGCCTATTGGGTCTCAGGACCCCCTTCCTGATTGGGCTAGGAGAAGAATCAGGAAGTCAATAGCAAATATTAATTCACTATTGCCACACAACTGGGTGGGCTCTCCTCCTCTCTTTCTAGCACTTTCTTGAAAGAAGATTGAAGCAGATTGAATTGACCCTTACTTTCAGCCACGCTGACATTGGCCAACACAAATAGACAGTGTGAATATCCAGAAAGCAAAAAAAACCTAAAAATGGTTGTTACCTTTCAGTACTCTAAAAAAATGTTTTGGCTTTAGATATTCTTTAACTACATCCTACAGTGAGCAGCCAATAGATTATTTATGTAGCGCTGGTATTTTTGCCATATGATGTTAAGTAATGGACAATGCTATTAATTGGTATTTGGCTCCCTCCAGTGGTATACTTGTAAATAGACTTGTTTAGTTTTCACCTGTTAGTTAAGCAGGAAGTGATTCATTTATTTACTTTGTGAGGACTCACCTACCCACAATGCCCACTCACCTACCCATGAACACTGAGTGGCTGAACTGTATCCTGGGTAGGTAATAAAAGGCCCAGCGTGGCCATCTTCTCTCTCTTCTGGATGCGTGGCCTTCCTGCGAGGATCTGTGCAGGATTGTTCCAGAGAGTGTGGCCTACACCTTGCGGAGCGGAACAGCAACCACAGACTCTGCCTTACCCTAGTGTGCTGGATAAGCGGTGTGATCGGGTCAGAGGATCCAGAACCCCTGATGGAGCCAAGTGAGGATCCCGGTCTTCTTGCAGAGCGGAGCAGCGAGACAGTGCTGGCTGGAAGCAGGACTGAGACAACCGGAGCGGAGGTTCCCAGCTTTCCAGGCCTGGTGTGGTGAGAGGGCGGACCCCAGAAGTTATTTAACGCACTTAAACACACTTAGACTCATACCACGGTGTTGCTGAGACCTGTAGTTCCACAGAGGGGTCTCATTCAAACAGACCTCAAGCCTGTACTTTATTAAGAGCTGACACTGTGGCAGTTCAGAGATAACTATACCAGAGGCAGTTATAAGTGCGTGTGCACCGCAGGAACTGTTCTTAACCATCAGCTTATGTTAATTCTTTGCTTGTTAAACCCTTGGATTACAAACACTGCAGTATAATAGCTAGCAGAAGACAGAAGACCAGAGATTACATCTTTCACTGAGAGGCCTTGTGTTCAGTTACAGTAACAAAGGACCACATCATACCTCGGGGGGAGCTCTTGAGTGAACTGTACTGTGTTGTCTTTGCTAACCTTGCATTAGTGTGCTTAGTGCAGCATGCTGGAAGTGGGAAGGTGCTCAGTGTCAAGGCATTGTCACTCTGAGCACTAGTCCCACTTGGAGACACTCCTGCAGGGGGTCACTCAAGAGGTCTTTACATATTAATAATTTGTGAATACTCATTGAATTGTGTTATATTCTTAATATCTAAAATTTAATTTGGCTTTATTACACTTTATTCAGAGTATGAATTCCCTGTAATTAATTGTATGAATGGCAGACTTTGAGTTAATAACCTCCAGATGGTGACTTTTGAACTGGGTTCACAACTATCTAGAAACTGTCAGTATTTTGACGGATATTGTAAATCCTATATATGTTTTTTTTTTTTATAAAAAAAAAAAATGTTTATTGAGCATAATAAAAAGGACAACATAATCAAGTGCAGGGTGCAACATGCACCAAATACAAGGATATAACAGCTGATAACATTGTGTTATGAATAGTGCATAGACAATACTTCACTGTGCTTGATGAAACAAGGAGCCCAAAGAATGGGGACCACAGGTGATCGGTTAATATATTCTGTATAGGACCGCCTCGAGGGCACAGGGAGAGATCTGCCCATTGTGGCCGGCGACCCCCAGGCCACATGCGAGAGCTAGGGGATGTTGCCACGCAGGCTCTAAAAAGATCGTGACGGGGTAGTCCTGGGTTGTACCTATTCTGTGCAGGTGTTGGAATCCCTCACCCACCTATCCCATATCTTGTCAAACTTATTCGGGCAGCCTCTGTGTTTGTATAACACCCTTTTGTAGGGAAGGGTGGCGTTGACCGCCACCTTCCATTTCTGGATGGTGGGGGGTGTCGAGCTGATCCAGGTGTGGGCGATTTGCAAGTTTCCTGTAGGAAGATGGTTAGGTTCCTTGCCTCTTCAGATACAGGGAGGATGCCAAGTAAGCATTGGCGGGGGCACAGTGACAGTGGGGAGCCCATTTGGTCATGGATGAATTTGACATCCTGAAGCCAATAGTCCTGCAGCTTGGGGCATGACCATAGCAGGTGGTAAAACGTGGCCTGGGGGTCACCGCAGTTGGGGCATGATGGATTATAGTTGGGTCTGAATCTGGACAGGTGAATGGGGGTTAGGTAGGATCTATGGAGCATATAAAGATGAGTGAGCCTATCCGACAATTTAGGGGAAACCGTCCTGGGGACAGCCAGCGCGATTTCCCAATCCCCGTCCTCCACCGCCCCAACATCCGCCTCCCATCTGGACTTGAGCCGGTATGTACGCGAGGTGTCCGCAGGTGTTAGTAAGTGATTGTAGAAGAAGGAGATCATCCTTTTGGGGTCCTGGCCGTGGACCACACTCACGAGCGGCAGAGACCCAAGTCTTGGGACGGAGACTCCGAACTGGGAGCTGAGAGCGTGGCGGAGCTGGAGATAGCGAAAAAGCATTCGGTTGGGGAGGTCAAATCCATCTTTCAGAGCTTGGAACGGTCTAATTGTTCCGTTATTGATGACTTGGGAAAGGAAAAGGTTTCCTTTAGCTATCCATTGGGAGCAGTCCGGGATGGTATATAGTTCAGGGAGCAGGGGGTTATCCCAAAGGGAAGTATGAGAGTGGAGCTCAGGGGCTAGGGATGAGCTTCGTGTTCGAGTCGAACGTACGTTCGACTCGAACATTGGCTGTTCGTCCGTTCGGCGAAATCCGAACTCTTGGTCCGTTCGCGTCAAAATTCGTGTGGCGCGCACGGCCCACAATGCACTGTGATGGCGCAGTGCATTGCTGGCTCATGATTGGCCAAGCATGCACTGTGACCCCGCATGCTTGGCCAATCGCAGCGCCAGCAGCGAGGAGAGCCATAATTGGCCACAGGCATCCTGCCTGTGGCCAATCATAGCTCAGGCTGTGTAGTGCACGCCCCACACTATATAAGGCCGCCTTTGAGGCGGCCTCGTGTAGTGTGTTGGCATCTGAAGCAGTGGGTGTTCTGTGTACCTTCAACACAGTACACACCGATCGTTTTTGGCTGATTTCCTATCTTGCTGTTGTGTAGTGGATATTGTCTGTGCCCTGACCGCAGTATACACCACTATATTCACCTCACCTATATAGCTAGTGATCTATCTTTAACCACTTAACAACCGCCCATTGCCGATTAACGGCTTCAGGGCGGTTGTTTAACTCTGAGAGGCCGTTAATTAACGGCCTCCCAGAATTCTGCTCTCGCGTGCCCCCTGGGGCGCGCACTCGAGAGCATCCGTGACCGCCGGGTCCTGTGCATCACGGTAAACGGCCGCTCGTCGTGGCCGTTTACCACGTGATCGCTCCATCAAATGACGGAGTGATCACTTGTAAACAAACCGGCGTCAGGTTATGACGCCGGTTCCTCCCTCCCCTCTCTGTACCGATCGGTACAGCGGAGGGGAAAGAGATCGGTGTCAGCAGCGATGTGGGCTGCATCTGCAGTGCCCACATCGCTGCTCACCGAATTTAACCCCTGAATTCCCTGCCAATACTCTGCAATACCAGTGCATACTCTGCAGTACCCTGCCATTACTCTGCAGTACCCCCCATTACTCTGCAGTACCCTGCCATTACTCTGCAGTGCAGTACCCTGCCATTACTCTGCAGTACCCTGCCATTACTCTGTAGTACCCCCCAATACTCTGCAGTACCCTGCCATTACTCTGCAGTACCCCCCAATAGTCTGCAGTACCCCCCAATAGTCTGCAGTACCCTGCCATTACTCTGTAGTACCCTGCCATTACTCTGCAGTACCCCGCCATTACTCTGCAGTACCCCGCCATTACTCTGCAGTACCCCGCCATTAATCTGCAGTGCAGTACCCTGCTATTACTCTGCAGTACCGTGCCATTACTCTGCAGTACCCCATAATACTCTGGAGTACCCCCCCAATACTCTGCAGTACCCTGCTATTACTCTGCAGTACCCCCCAATACTCTGCAGTACCCTGCCATTACTCTGCAGTACCCCGCCAATACCCCGCCAATACTCTGCAATACCCTGCCATCAGGGCAGGACTTAGGGTGATGGGGGCCCCTGGGCTTGAGTCACTTTTGGGCCCTACTGTCTATACATTACCGTATTTATCAGCGTATAACACGCGCTGGAGTATAACACGCACCCCAAGTTTAGGAGGGAATTTTAAGGAACAAAAAATTTTAGAAGGGAAAAAACCTTACATTTAAATGCCCATCAATGCAGCCTTATCAGTGTCCATCTGCAGCCTTGCCCATCCTTCTGCGGCCTTGTCCAGTGTCATCTGCAGCCTTGTCATTGCAGTCTTGAAGTTTAAAAATGGCTTTTAGGGGCTCTCGGCGGCTCTCAGGTCCTCTCGCAGTCCCGAGCGGAGCCAAGAGTAGCCGAGAGTACTTGGCTCGGCTCACAGTCACGCCCAGTCCCTGTGTTATGTCCATTATAGGGCGGGACTGTGAGTGGAGCCGAGTACATTTGGCTATGTATCTGGGCGGGGCCTGCGGGGCCCCCTATTGGGCGGGGCCCATGGGCTTGAGCCCAGTCAAGCCCAATGGTAAGTCCTGCCCTGCCTGCCATAAATTGCCATACCCAGCCATACTCGGAGATACCCAGCCATACTCGGTGATACCCTGAAATACCCAGCCATAGACGCCCCCCACCCCTCACCGCCCTCCGGTGCTTCTACCAACTTGCCAGTACGATCAAAGCCAGAATCTTTTTTTTATTTCAGGCTTCCCAGCCTAGAGGTGAGATGTGGGGTCATATTGACCCCCAGATTTCACTGTAAAGAGGACCTGTCACCCCATATTCCTATTACAAGGGATGTTTACATTCCTTGTAATAGGAATAAAAGTGATCAAAAATATATTTTTGGGGAAAAAAATGTCAAACTAAAATAAATAAAGTAAAATGAACAATAAAAAAAAAAAAAATTTAAAGCGCCCATGTCCCCATGTGCTCGCATGCAGAAGCGAACGCATGCGTAAGCCCCGCCCACATATGAAAACGGTGTTCAAACCACACATGTGAGGTATCGCCGAGAACGTTAGAGCGAGAGCAATAATTCTAGTCGTAGACCTCCTCTGCAACTCAAAACATGTAACCAGTAAAAAAAAATTTAAAGCGTGGGGATTTTTTAAGTAGCGACGTTTGGCGCCATTCCACGAGTGTGTGCAATTTTGAAGAGTGACATGTTTGATATCTATTTACTCAGCATAACTTCATCTTTCACATTATGCAAAAATTGGGCTAACTTTACTGTTTTTTTGTTTGTTTTTTAAGCACAAAACTATTTTTTCCCCCAAAAAAACGCGTTTGAAAAATTGCTGCGCAAATACCGTGTGAGATAAAAATTTGCAACGACCACCATTGTATTCTCCAGGGTCTTTGCTAAAAAAAACATCTATAATGTTTTGGGGTTCTCTGTAATTTTCTAGCAAATAAATGATGATTTTTACATGTAGGAGAGAAATGTCAGAATTGTCCTGGGTGCTCCAGAACACCTGATGGCGCTCCCTGCATGTTGGTCCTCTGTATGTGGCCACGCTGTGTAAAGGTCTCACACATGTGGTATCGCCGTACTCGGGAGTAATAGCAGAATGTGTTTTTGGGGTGTAATTTGTGGTATGCATATGCTGTGTGTGTGAAATAACCTGATAATATGACAATTTTGTGGAAAAAAAAAAAAGGTAAAAAAATCTTGATTTTGCAAAGAATTGTGGGAAAAAATGACAACTTCAAAAAACTCATCATGCCTCTTACTAAATACATTGGAATGTCTTCTTTCCAAAAAGGGGTCATTTGGGGGGTATTTGTACTTTTCTGGCATGTTAGGGTCTCAAGAATTGAAATAAGCCGTCAGTACTTGACTGTTGTATAACAGATGTGCTGTGCTTCCATACTGCCTGACCATTGTTTGCTACAGCCCCTTCACCATTTTCCCCATTAATAGAGACCACACCAGGTTGGAGTAAACTTAGGCCGTAGCAGCCCCTTTATTAAACCATAAATGTAAATGAACATAACCATCAACATCTGATATTTGCATTGGTCTTTGCATGCACTTCTCATACCATCTGTTTAATAATAGTAATGCACTGCGGTACCTTTTAAATCAGATAATAGGCCTCTCGCCGACATACTGGCTCGGAGACGACCAACTGACCGCAGTGCACCCCCATGAAACCTCTATGACGCTATGCTCACACCCTCCACCGACCAGTCCATCACCAAATAGATGGGCCGGCGATGATGGGCCCGCTGCCAGTGGCCCCCCAAGACAGCCCTGCGGACGTGCCCGAAACCACCTTCATAACCCTCGTCCTGTTCCAAATGGACTGCAAGCGCCCCTGGTTGCTGCCGCCCCGCGACACACAGCACCCAGCGGCCCCCCCTTCAGTCACCAAGCAACCCACTTATTGACAACCCAACACCACAAAAACATACCAGTATGTTAATTAATGTTTTTTTTTTTTTTTGGTGTTTTTTTTTTTGGCTTGCCACCTGACACCCGTAATTCAATAGCCAAAACTGCCTTGAAATCTGGACCTGGCGCAACCATCCCGACGTGGCAATAGAGACCCCCCCCACGCCTGCGGGCTCACCATTCACATTTGCGCCCCAACTTGGCGTTGCCCCCTCCTGAACCTCTCAGGAGGGCTAACCCAAGCGCCGACCCCGAGTGCCCGAACAGAAACTCCAGTGGGAAACCTACCCTCGGGAACAAGGAAACTTCTATACTGATAAAACCCACCAAACCCAATGAGCTAAATTTTAATAAACAAATACATAAATGCATTCCGGAAACTCTAAAACTACACAGAGTGGGCCGCGTACAGGCGCAACAAGAGGATAGATACCCATTCACCGCTGATCTGGTAATGAGGTCCCAGCAGTCCAACGAATTTGTAGAAAAAACACACAAAACCACCGCCTCATGATCCGCAACCCCCAGCGCAAAACCAGCGACCCCCCCTTTGGGCCCCACCGTGCCTACGCTGCACGAAGCAACAACAACAGACATGCCTGCCCAAGACCCCGCAAGGATGAAACAAAGGTCCTTGCCTTATAGCCTGTATGGCCCGCCTGACCCAACCTCCAGGGATCCCCACCCTGGCGGACGGGACACAGAAAAAACGCTTGGTTGTAAAGTCGCCATAACCCCATTGCCGAGCTCCCACATGACGCCAGCAAAACAAAGCTTAAGCCATGACACTCCCACCCCCGAGATGTGGGCAGCACCCCTAACTGAGGACTACAAATCTCGCAATCCTAAAGGACAGAACAGCCCGACCCCCAGCCGAAAGTAGACTGCAAACATCTGGTAACCCACACCACCCATGTGGCGTCTCCATTGAAGCACCCGACAGAACCCCAACATACTCACCCCATCCTCCAGAGCCAGCACCACTGGAAACCATACCGTTGATATGTGTTATGTATCCCACCGGCGTACTCCCGAATGCGGATGGAACCCCCCGTCCACTGGCCCAAGGAGAAAGCCTAACCGCCTGTCCCCCCGGTAGCACACCCATACTTGCATGGCCGGCCTCACCCCTACCCAAGAACCGACCACACCTAACCACTGAAACCACCTCGCCTAATGCCCTAATATCTATGCAGTGCTCCATATTTGTGCTTGTAACACACAACCACTCACCAAATACTCACCGATGCCCCGCTGTCACCCTTGCGACCGTAAAATTCACCACTTACATACTTACCAAATACTTACCGTACACCACCATGCTACCAACGCAATAGTAAAATTAACCAGTCACGTACTCACCGGACACTTGATACCCCAAGGTTACCACCATAATGTCAGGAAAGGACCCCCATCCTCCGATGGGCCCAACCAACATATCCAACACCGAGCAAGGGACACCCATACCTTCGATGGGCCCCCACCCACAGAATTCCAGCGTAGGAGGGGCCACCCATAATTCCGATGGGCCCCAACCACATTTCTCCACCATTAGGAAAGGCCGCCCACGACTTCGATGGGCCCCATCCAAGAATTTTTTTTTTTTTTTTTTTGTTATTTGAAGGGACACCCATACCTCCAATGGGCCCCACCAACAGTTCCCCAGTGAGGAAGGGACACCCGCCCACCGATGGGCCCCCACCAACAGTTGTGCACGGCAGAAAGGGACCCATCCCTCCGATGGGCTCCAACCGCTACCCCACCGTCTGGAAGGGACAATCATACCTCCGAGGGGCCCAGCCCCCCCGACATCCACCGCTACTAAGGTACACCCATACCCCCAAAGGGCCTCGACCCACAAACGACCACCGGTAGGAAAGGACCCCCATCCCCAAATAGGACCGACCCAGTGCAGAAGGGACCCACGTACCTCCGATGTGTCCAACCTACCCCCTTCCTAAACTCAGGAGGGGCACCCATACCCCGCCGGGCCCCCCCCTAAGTACCCAACGTAATAATGAAAGATCAAATCCATGCCACCAATGGGCCCCAACCCCCCATCCTGTACCAAGCAGGAAGGGGCCCCCACACCTCAGACTGGCCCCCAAGCCACCGGTGTATGACCGTTGGAACGGAAATCCCCCCACCTAAAATCAGCCACACCCACTACTTTCCCCAGTTAGGAAGGGCCCCCCCAACTCGGAAGCACCTAACCCACCGTGGCATTTCCCAGATAGGAAAGGACCCCATTTGTACCAATAGGATCGGGCTACCCCGCCTCAGATGCCTCACCCCGTCTAGATGCTCACTGTCCCCCAGGCATGGCGAGACCTCCATACCCCCGAGGGGTCCGGCCCTCCAGCCCTTCCCATGTGGACCCCCGCCCCGGTGTAAAACTCCCACCTAAACGCTAAAGCCAGCACCGAAGAGGGAAAAAACCTGCAAGCTCCCACCGTACCGCCGCATGCCCACATTGTGTTCCCCGTTCGCCGTACCCCAGCTATCTATGCCCCACGTCCAAAGCCTCCAGGCACACCGTGCCCCAGCCCCCACCTTCCACAGGTGACCCTAGAACCCCAAATAAGGCACGCTTCGTGGGGCCCTCACCAGCACCCACCCTGCCTCGTAGGTCAGAGGCAGATAAACCCCCAGCCACCTGAGCACTAGCCGCCTCCAGCCCCGTGCACCCCCCACATAACCAGGCTACCGATGGGCCCCCCAGCCCCCTATCCGGAAACCCCCATGCTCCCGTATCCACCCTGGCTTATGCGTGCATGTAGGCCAAAAGCACCCGGGGAAAACCCCCACGCAAACCCGACCACGTGACCTGCCCCTTATGCCGCGGCCTGGGCCCCCCATACCGATCCCCTCAGCTAACACAGTCTGCCAAAAATTAGAAAAGTGTGAAAGGCATCACCCAGCAGCCTGGTGCGAGTCCCACCAGCCGAAGATCCCGCCGATCGTCTCCGGGGCTCTTCCTCCGCTTCTGACACCGACCATGCATCTCCCTCGAAAGTTGCTCCAACTGTCCGTCCCCCAGCAATCCGCAGCCCTCCTGGGGAAGCCTCCCAGGATGCCAAGCATCCGCGCGGCCGTTGCCTCCGCCTCCTCGCGCCGTAACTCCATCGCTGGGCCTGGGCATGGCTGAGTGGGGGGGCACCTCTGTCCCCCGACCTGTCCCCATCAGTCGCAACCACTGATCAGTGCGTTGCAAGCCACCGGCCGGGCAGCGCAGGCCCGATGTCCGCTGCAGTAGTCATCAGTCCAGTAAGTTTGTCGGCGCCGAGCTCCGCCTCCCCTGCCGACTCACTGCCAGGGGGGGGGTTGAGGGAGCCCGTGCGTTCCTCTCGCCGCCGCAGTGTGGGGGGGGGGCGCAAAACTGCCCAGGTCCCCCGATCGCCCGCCTACCACTGGTCGGTGTGGGGGGGGCTGTGCACCTGAGGCGGCCTCCGGAGAGCGAACGGCCGCCGGCCATGGTCTCCACCAAGCTCTGCCCCCGCCGCCACCCTGCCAGCGGCGGACCACACGTGCTCCCGGAAGATCGGGACCGGGTGCCGCCACCGCTGCTCACCCCACCGTCCCCGGAGGCCCCCCCATCGCCGAGTGCCGTCGGGGGGGGGGTGGGGGGTTAGGATCCCCCACCCATGTGCACTGCGGGCAGCACCCTTCCGGCCCGTCGCTGTCCCTGGGAAAAGTCCTGTGAGAGGGGCTCCAGCGGCACTGGTCTGCCAGCACGCGGGGACTCCTGCACATGCCGCTTACCGTTCCGCCGCCATCCAGCCCTCCGTGCCGCCGATCCTGACCGAACAAGGCTCCTCCAAGCTTTCTCCAGCACGCTCCTCCAAGCTTTCTCCTGCACGCTGACTGATGCCTGGGGGAGGAGCCAGCTCCTTTTTTACTCTCCTATCCCCTCCTCCCCAGTCTCCTCCAATCATGTGAGCCCTCGCACTTCTGGCACCCTGTTAACCTAGTCATGCCCAGCCCTACGCTATTTCTTCATTTTATTTCTTTTCGCTCCGGGCTTTCCTTCAGGTGTGATCAATTTTCAGATATTGGCACCATAGCTTGTGGACTCTATAACTTTCACAAAGACCAAATAATATCCACCAATTTGTACTTATTTTTACCAAAGATATGTAGTAGTATAAATTTTGGCCAAAATTTATGAAGAAAAAATGACTAATCTGCTAAATTTTATAACAGAAACAAAGAAAAATTCATTTTTTCGCAGAATTTTCGGTCTTTTTTCTTTTATAGCACAAAAAATAAAAAACTGAGAGGTGATTAAATACCACCAAAAGAAAGCTCTATTTGTGTGAAAAAAAGGACAAACATTTCATATAGGTCCAGTGTTGCATGACTGAGTAATTGTCATTCAAAATGTGAGAGCACCGAAAGCTGAAAATTGGTCTGGTTATTAAGGGTGTTTAAGTGCCCAGTGGTCAAGTGGTTAATAATAGAGCTTGCAGTCAGTAGTGTTAGGAGATGCGTGCTGTCTGCGTGCTCTGTACCCAGTACATACCGCTATAATATAGGGCAGGCCCCTACTTTCAAACATCCAACTTACAAACATCTCCTACTTGCAAACGCAAGGAGACAGCAGCAAGTGAGATGAAAAAAGATAGACGACAAAACAAATTATACAGGGGTGATAACCCTTCCCTATGTTTTCCAAAAAGCTTTAAAATACCGTAGTTTTTTTGACTGGAGCTACACCTTAAAAATGTACCAGTTGAAAATTACAAACAGATTCAACTTAACACAACAAACCTACACAGTCCCTGTCTTGTTTGCACCGCCTGTATACTGCTGTTCTGAGTATATAGGGCCTGGGGGCCACACGCATTTCCTTTTTGTAATATGGGTACGGGGTTCCCCTTAATATGCGTACAAGACCCAAATAGGCTGGTAATGGGCAGGGAGGGCTACCCATGCCATTTTTCTGAATGATTTTCAACCATATTGCAGGAACCAGATATAACATTAAAACCGCAAGCAGTTTTAAATGATGTTATTTCCGTTTAATGTCATTTTGTGCAGGGACTGTTCTAAACACGGGAAACACGTGGCACTTCACAGGCATACTACAGACACCCCCAGGCACCATATTTAAAGGAATATTTCACTTTTTTTTTCACTTTAATCGTCATTAAAATCAGTGCTCCCGCCAAAACGGCCGTTTTTGAAACTTTTTTTTGCATTGACCCATGTCCCCTGGGGCAGGAGTCAGGTCCCCAAACCCTTTTTAGGACAGTATCTTGCATATTAGCTGTTAAAATTAGCACTTTCCATTTCGAACGTTCGAGTCCCATAGACTTCAAAGGGGTTCTAACGTTCGTAACGAACGTGGGGTCCGTTCGCAAGTTCTGGTGCGATCCGAACCGGGGGGTGTTTGGCTCATCCCTATCAGGGGCCTTGGTGATGGACATAGCTCGTTGTCAGACTGAGCAATGATGGAACAGCATGGTGCTCCTGTGGGCGAGGGATCCCTGAGTGCCCCGCATGAGTATGCGAAATGGGTGAGCGACCTGGTCGATGTGTGGGGAGCACACCAAAGTGGTGTAGTGGTCTCTGTCCGCTTGATTGTAATAGTAAAAGTGTGACAATTGGGAGACTGCGTAATAGAAGGAAAGGTCCGGTAGGGCAGTGCCGTCTAGGTGGATGGGGCATTTTAAGGTACTCCATGAGAGTTTATGGTGGGACGCGCCCCACACAAACGCATTGAGGAGGGCTTCTATGGACTTAAAGATCCTAAGGGGAATACGTAAGGGGGCCTGCCAGAACAAATAGAGCAGCTTGGGGAGAAGGATCATCTTGACCAAGTTTACGCGGCCCATCACCCCGAGGGGAAGGCAAGACCACACCTGGGTTTTAGCTTTAAGGAGAATGAATAAGGGTTCTATATTGAGAGCAGCATAGTCTGCTAATGATCTTGAGCATTGCACACCTAGGTATTTTTTCTGACTCGCTCTAACCAAGGGAAGCGCCGCCTGGGCATCAGGCGGTGCGTCCGGGTCTAATGGGAGGATTTGGGACTTGGACCAGTTTACCATTTTTGACACTTTTTATTACCGCGCTACCAATTCACATGGGGGGGGCTGGGATCTGGGGGTCCTGGGACAAGGTGCTTTGGGGTCAGACCCCAAAGCACCCTCCCCATGTTGAAGGCATGTGGCCTGGTACGGTTCAGGAGGGAGGGGGGCCGCTCTCTCGTCCCCCCTCTTTTCCTGCGGCCTGCCAGGTTGCGTGCTCGGATAAAGGGTCTGCTATGGATTTGGGGGGGACCTCTACACCATTTTCTTTTAATTTTGGCACAGGGTTCCCCTTAATTTCCATATCAGACCTGAAGGGCTTGGTATATTTTAGGGGGACCCCCACCCAACCTTTTTTTTATTTTGTTTTGGGGTTCTTCTTAATATTCATACCAGACCCAAAGGGCCTGGTAATGGACTGGGGGGGAACCTATGCTATTTTTTCAATGAGTTTTATCTATATTGCTGAGACCCGACAATTCATTACAGCCGTGATCAGTTTTAAATTACAATTTTTCCTTTAGAAATGTCATTTTGCTGTGGTATTGTTCTAAACACGGGGAACACGCGCCACTTTACAGGCATACTATAGACACCCCACAGGAACGATATTTAAATGAATATCTAATTTTTTATTGTTTCACTTTAGCATTAAGCATTATTAAAATCACTGCTCCCAAAAAAACTGAGGTCTTTAAAACTTTTTTTTTTTGCATTGATACATGTCCCCTGGGGCAGGACCCGGGTCCCCAAACACTTTATATGACAATAACTTGCTTATAAGCCTTTAAAATTAGCACTTTTGATTTTTCATGTTGGTGTCCCACAGACTTTAACGGTGTTTCGGCAGCTTTCGAATTTGCCGTGAACACCACATAATGTTCGCTGGCTCGGTGAACACCCGATGTTCGAGTCGAACTCAAGTTCGAGTCGAACATCGGGCTCATCCCTAATCACCACCCAGTGGGGGCCGGTGCTTAATATTTTCATGTCACACAACTGGGTGGGCTCAGGGCGCAGTGCCACCATTTTTTGAAGTCAAAGTGAAGTCATGTGCTTAAAAAAAAAAACATTGTAATCCATGCATCCGGTACCCTGCATGTATATTAGGGGAGGGGGGGTGGCCCCCCTGCACCCTTAATTGATGGACCTTCACTGTGATAGCTGCGTGATGTCTGAGTCATGACTTGAGTTCATCCACATGGAGAAAGACAACTTTTCTAAGAAATGATCTGACATAGACACCTATTTGTGGCATATAGTCTGACTGGAGTATTGGCCTGGTATTGGATGGGGTCTTGCGATTTGCATTTGAAGCACTGCACCACCGGTAAGAGGACCAAATCAGATACAACTTTATTCCATTGAAAGTCAGGGATATAATCTGAAAAATATCCAACACGTTTCTGGTCCAAGTGCCCCCCCCCCCCCATTCATCAGGGTTTGACTGGCAACAATGTGAACAAACCAAAAGTGAACTAAACTTACAATTGTATTTTTTTCTCAGTGTGACAGACCTGGGGTCGGTCATCCAGTGCAGCAGTTCTCTGCAAAGATCTTTTGGAACCAGAAACAACGGAAAGTCATAAGGTTAACCAACTACTTGCCACCAACCAACAACACATTTACTGCTGGCAGGCAGCAGCCACATGCACCCCGATGTACATTGCAGTGAACTTAACTTTCTGGTTTTCAGGCGCGTGCACGCCCCTTGCTGATCTGTGCTCCAATTGGCCACAGCACAAGTTTATCAGCAGGTTTCAGCCAATGATTTTGGCTGAATACATGCTGATCGGCCGTGGCCAATCACAGCACAGGGCTCTCCGTTTACAACTCTGTGTACACAGAACAGCGATCTGGCTCCTTCTTCTCCCTGAATTCATCTCTGAGTTCAGGGAGAAAAAGCAGCCATATCTGTAAGTAAAAACAGCACACATTACTCACATTACACTTGTTGGGCACACAGTTAAAGTGGTTGTAAACCCTTACAAACCACTTTGACCTACAGGTAAGCCTAGATTAAGGCTTACCTATAGGTCCAAGAAATATATCCCAAACCTATACGATTTAGGAGATATTTGCCCGAAGACGGGCACCACTATCTACAGCGCATGCGCTGTAGACAGCGGCGCGCAGACGCACTGAGCAGGGCATCGTCGATGACGGCAATGCCGCGAGTCTCGGCTCCCGTGCGCATGCGCGGGAGTGACGTCATCGCTGCTCCGGCGAATCACAGCACCGGAGCAGCGAGACCCATGGAGACCCACCAAGAAGATGGACGCTCGGAACTACAGGGGACAGCGGTGACTTCGCTGGCTCCTGTGTCAGGTAAGTGACACATAATGGACTACTATGCGATGCGATGCGATGCATAGTAGTCCATTATGCTTTACCTTTACAGGGAATGAAAGAGGAAGTAAACTCATCAGTGTTCTCTATATTACGTGAGCCGACAGTTCATTATATCCGCGAGTGATTTTAAAAGACTTTTTTTTTCCTGCAGAAATGACACATTGTGCAGGGACAGTTCTAAGCACGGGAAACATGTGCCCCTTCACAGGCATACTATAGACACCCCCCAGGTACGAAATTTAAAGGAATATTACACTTTTATTGTTTCACTTTAATCATTATTAAGATCACTGCTCCTGAAAAAACGGCCGTTTTTAAAACTTTTTTTTGCATTGATCCATGTCCCCCCGGGCAGGACCCGGGTCCCCAAACACTTTTTAGGACAGTAACTTGCATATTAGCCTTTAAAATTAGCACTTTAGATTGTGAACGTTCGAGTCCCATAGACTTTAATAGGGTTCTAAAGTTCACACGAAGTTTAGGTCTGTTTGCAGGTTCTGGTGCGATCTGAACAGGGGGGTGTTCGGCTCATCCTTACCAGCCATTAATATCACACTCTGAACACTGTGCACAGACACCTTTTATCTGGATTGCCTAAGGATTGCTATCAGAACCAGCTGCTTTGCCTTGATTGCCATCACTGTGTCACACAAAGGGACTCTTTCTTTGAGCTCCAACTTCCGGTAAAGATAATCGCAAGGCCTTGCACTCTGAGCACTGCTATTTTATTGCTCTTAAGGGGGACATGTTACTGATATCTATATTACTTTATCTCTCATTAGGTTTAATGCATTCCCCTGGGGTTCCCCGTTAGCAGAAGTATTCTTTATAGAAACCAATAGCCTTCTTGAGGAATCCATTTACTACTCTTTGTTATTGTGTACTTGTAATTGCTAACTGTCATTTAACTGCTTTAAAAACAATGTCAACCTAGTCTTGACTGTTTATCCAGGACTTGGCTGACTAATACCCCTTTAAAGCGGAGTTCCACCCAAAAGTGGAACTTATGCTTATCCGATTCCTCTCCCCCCTCTGGTGCCTTTTTGGGGGGGGGAGGGGGGGGAGGCAGGAGAGGAAAACATGCCTTAAACAGGTATCCTGTCCCCACTTCCGGGAGCCTGCGCTACAGCCCTTGACGCTACCGCTCGGCTCCCTCCTCTTTCCCTCCGCCGCCAGGCCAATAGGAGAGAGAAGTGGAGCCTCGCGCATGCGCAGTAGGGTTCCCGGCATGAAGCCATAGTACTGCACTGCCAGGTTCCCCTACCCTCAATGGTGGCGACAGCACCCGACAACTGAGGATCAAATAAATCTGAGAGAGCTAAAACTACTTGCATAATGTCTGTGTGTTATTAAAAGGTATACACAGCATGTCTGAACCTAGAGTGTCAGGAGGGCTGGAATGTTCACAGAAGAACATGCCATTACAAGCAACCCCCTAGGGGGCAGTGCTGCACCTACATACAGTATATTACATGATCCTGGGAACCTACATCAAGTGTTATATTATGTTTAGATGTGGGATAATGTAGATGTGACTTTGGGGTGATGCAACTTACTGCACTGTTTTGTGACGGTGATGGAGGTGAGGGATCCCATATACCATGCTGATCACTTACAGACTATCCAGTGTGACAGTGTCAGAAGGTAAGCACATTCCCAAATTCAGTTAGGGGTCCCATAGGCCATGCAGATCACTTACATAGTTTCATAGTTAGTAAGGTTGAATAAAGACACCAGTCCATCAAGTTCAACCTGAGTGAGTGTCTACAATTGTCCCTATCCCTGTACAGTACATTGCACACTCTCATTGGTCCCTACCCTCAAGGGGCCCACAATCCAAGGTCCCCATTCATATACTAGGGACAATTTTGGACAAAAGCCAATTAATCTACCTGCATGTCTTTGGAGTGTGGGAGGAAACTGGGGGAAACCCATGCAGACACAGGGAGAACATGCAAACTCCAGGCAGGTAGTGTCGTGGTTGGGATTTGAACCAGCGACCCTTCTTACTGCTAGGTGAGAGTGCTACCCACTACACCACTGTGCCGCCCTTACAGACTCTCCAGATCCATGTCCAGTGTGACAGTGTCAGAAGGTAAGCACATTCCCAAATTCAGTAAGTCCTTCAAATGAGTCACCCAGCCCTGCGAGAAACCAACCTTCTTTCTGTCTTTCTCTGTGAATGGGCCTCCTCTGGGTCTTCTCCTTGGCACAGCTTCCTCCACACCAGACAGGATCACCTCAGTACACATTAGGCCCCAAAACAGGCTATGGGGCCTAACAACAGAGCTGTCCAGCAGCACCTCCCCAGACCTCAGCCCAGGGGAAGAGAGAGAGCACGTGGCCTGTCCGAAATATTTATATCCTCCACTAGCATGCACCAGTTGCCTGAACCTATTACTGGACTGGCTAAAGGAAATATACATATTCATTCATAACGCAGTTCTGTTTGGGAAATCTCATTCTATTGCCAGCTGACTACAGCCCAGCTAAAAAAAAAAAATACATTTAGATAGTAGCCCCTGTTTAGTAGGGCTACATTCTCATAGATTTCAATGGGGTTCAGATTTGACATCCAAATTCTGGTGAAGTACCCCAAATCGAAACTGGGTACATTTTGGCTGATTGCCAATTATAACTATGGTGAATATTATCAATGGATGCCAGAAATTTGCAGTGCGGTGATTGTTCTTTTACTTACCAGATCACAGCTACCACACATATTGCCCCCCCTGTGCTAGGCTGGGAGTGTTTGATGGATCTCATCTTTGGTTCTAACCCTTATTACCTCCTACAAATACTTAAAGTAGAAGGGAGGGTTGAAAGGTGAATAAAGGTAACCAATCAGATTTCAGGTTTTTAGAACAAAGAAAAAACACAGAAAGATCGCAGATTGTATATTGCTTCTATAGATATTTTATTTCAGATGGTTTATGTTACTATCTATTGTTATATAAGATTATAAAATGACCTGGACTGATATGTTACCATTTAGAAAAAAAAATCAAATGATTTAGAATCCTGTTTACAATATTAATGTGTTTTAGTTAAGTTATGAGGACCTTGACTCTTTGATTATTTGATCCTCACTAATAATTGTCATTGTCAACCTTTATGATTAATGGGGATGACAATTAAATCATCATTAACACTATAATTCAGAACCAGCAGTTGGGGCATCCTAACAACAAAGTGTATACGATGAGCTCATTCACTTTCACTGAAATTTGGGCTGGACAAGAACTTCCCCTTTGATCTCTAAGTATAGAGATAGCCAATTAATGACATTCCCATTGTGTTGGCCAGAGATGACTTTCTGGATGTCTTCTGGAGTCAGGGCATAATCCCACATGTGGACGTCATTTATTTCACCAACCAGTGACTGCTTATCATCAAACTTTCCACCAAAAGAGTCTTGTTCCTGTCCCAGAACGATGCTGGTCTCAGCTGCGATAGAAGACCCTTTCATGGAGACTCTTCTGGGGTAGAGTTTCCCGTTGACCCAAAGTTGGACCAGTCCAGTGTTGGAGTCCCAGGTCACACAGATGTGTCTCCAGTCCAAAGACTCAGAGTCTGTCTTAAAACTAGCGAGTTCTTGGTTGATATATACAGAACAAGTGTTTGGAGGCTGTAGGTAGATCACAAAGGCGTTGTCCTTCTCAAGAGTAGCGAGAGAGAAGAGAGTATAGGGGCTGGAAAGGTCGGTAAAATAACGTAGACAGACGCTGACTTCCTGCAATGGTCTTATAATTGTAGGTCTTAGAATGACATGATCTGTGTCAGTTTCTTTGGGGAAGACGAAGACTTTACTCTCCAAGTCTAGGGAAGAAAACAGATGAAGATCATTACTGATACATATCAAAGCTTTAGATCCTAAACAAAAAATGTTATAAATTATTTATAGATGCCTGTGGGCAGGTTGCCTACAATGTGTTAGTTAGGCAGTTGGCTGGTCCAAGCTGGGGAAGGGGTTAATAATTTGTGCCTGTGTTTCCAATTTATTTTGGACCCAGTCTCCCTGCCCTGTGATTGATATATGGGGGAAGGCCGAGTTCCATAGCTTTGGCCTGGTCAAGAAGATGCTTTGACTGCCGTGGAGCTCCCAAGGTGGACTGCTGTGTACTGAAGTCCATCGGAAGTCAACGAGAAACCCAAAGAACAACCAAACTTTGTAAAACACTAGCTTTTGGCTATCACCTTGTTGAGGTATGCCTGGGTAGCCTAGCAGAGATAGACAGGGGATGTGGCATTGAACTGTTCATGTGGACTGTGTCGCAAAATCACTAGTAAGGTTAAATCATCTGTTCTAAGTCTGGTCTGAAGTCACTTTAACCACTTGCCTACCAGGCACGAACACCCCCTTCCTGACCAAGCCATTTTTCAGCTTTCACCGCTGTCGCATTTTGAATAACAATTGCACGGTCACGCAACAATGTACCCAAATAGATTTTTTATTATTTTTTCCCCACGAATAGAGCTTTTTTGGGGGGTATTTGATCACCTCTGCGGTTTTTATTCCTTGCACTATAAACAAAAGAAGAGGGACAAGTTTGAAAAAACGCAATATTTTTTACTTTTTGCTATAATAAATATCCAAATTTTTTTAACCAATTTTTTTTCTCAGTTTAGGCACAGTGGGTCACATCTCTACTGACTGTCTACAATGGGCAATGTAATAGCTACTCTTCTGGTCTCCTGGAACGTTAGGGGAGTCAATGACTCACTGAAATGCACCAGGCATCTGGAAGTTTTACCCTGCTATTATAGGTCTCCAGGCGACACACCTGACATGAGATGCTGCCAACTGTGTATACTACCCCTGGGTTGGTAAGGTGTACCACTCCACATCGTCTGACTCGCTTTTCCTGCAATGTTGCAATTTGCTACCTTCTACTGACCACCTATACCCAATGGGGTTAGTCCACTGTGGTCTGGTTTGCACAGTGGGTCACATCTCTACTGACTTTCTACAATGGGCAATGTAATAGCTACTCCTCTGGTCTCCTGGACCGTTAGGGGAGTCAATGACTCACTGAAATGCACCAGCCATCTGGAAGTTTTACCCTGCTATTATAGGTCTCCAGGCGACACACCTGACATGAGACGCTGCCAACTGTGTACACTACCCCTGGGTTGGTAAGGTGTACCACTCCACTTACTCTGCTTATTCTCACGGGTGAGTGTTTTGGTGCACAAAGCCCTGGCATACGAGGAACTGGACTCAAAGGTGGACTCTCTATGCCGCTTTGCTTTTTTATATTGTAAACTGTACACCTTAACGCTAATTTTGGCTTGTTTATATTCCTCCTCCATTCTCCAGGGAAATCTTGCAAATATTACTAGCGTATCTGGTCAACAAACCTGATCTACCTGTTCTGATTATGGGAGACTTTAGTTGTCGTCTTGATCCCCAACTAGATAGGCATCCTCCAATTTCTATAGTTTTTCAGGGAAGGGGCACCACCCTTAGTTGTCTCCTGGCAGAGGTTGGATGGCTGGACATCTGTCGTCTTTGAAACCCTAATACTAAACAGTTCTCCTGCTTTTCTAAGGTGCACGTATTGCTCTCACGCGTAGACCTCTGCTTGGGCATGACCCACATACCCAACTATATGAGTAATGCGGTGTACTTCCCCTGGGGGGTATCAGATCACTCTCCCTTAACATTATGGTTGAACACCAGGCCCCCATCCACTATGTGCAGGTCTCCATGGAAACTGAACACCTTCTGGCTTCAGCTGCTTCCACTCCATGAACACATAACCCAGCAAATTGACTAATTTTTCAATACACAGGCACAGTGTGTTGATATCCCTTTAAGGTGGGGAACTTTTAAGGCATGTCTTAGCCCTTGTACACACGGCCGGAGATTCCGACAACCAAATCCGTCGGATTCTGTCCGTCGGATTTTGTCCGAAACTGTTGCATACACACGGTCGGACAAAGTTGTTGGAAAATCTTACGTTATGACGTTATTTTGTTACGACGGGACTACGTTCACGCTAGTAGCCAATAGCTTTGGTGTAGGAATTTGATCTGAGCATGCGTGGCACTTTGTCCAATCGGAATTCTCTACACATGATCGGAGTATGTCCGATGGGAGCATTTTGTCGGAAAATTTTACCAACAAGTTGGGAAACTTGGTCCGTCGGATACTCTGACGGAAACAGTCCAATGTAGACCACACACAGTCGGAATATCCGACAAAACGGTCCGATCGGACACATTCCGTCGGAATCTCCGACTGTGTGTACAAGGGCTTAGAGGCACCTTCATAGCCTAAATTAATGCTGTTAAACATAACTCATCCATTCTCATTTAGCAGGTGGAAGGCCAGGTTCGACAGTTGGAGCTGTCATATGTGTTGGACCCATTTGATTCCACGAGGGAGGCAATGGATATTGGCCCAGGATTCTCTGGACCATTTGAGATCCTCCGCTGTCGAATGAAAATATTTTTTCAAGAAAATGGTGTTTTATAATGAGGGGGAGAAAACAGGCCCGCCTGTTGGTAAAAATTGCCAGGTCACAGCAGTCCTCCCCAGATATTGGAGCCATCCGCTCCTCCACTGGACGGGTAGTGAGTGACCCGTTTCAAATTGTCATGGAAACGTTCATCATTTTACTCAGACCTATATGGTTCCCAAGATAACTATTCCTCTGAGTTGCTGACAAACTACCTTTTGATTTTCTTATGCCCACCTTATCTTCTGAGGCCCATCTAGAAATTGATGCCCCGCTTACTCTTGATTCGTTTCAGAAGGTGGATTGTTCCTTCCCCATATGCAAAGCCCCTGGGGATGATGGTATTGCTGTGGAGGTCTATACCCCCTATAAGGAGACAATCCTGCTCAGGCTGCTGGAGGTTTTCAACTCCTCAGTTGAGGTAGACTGTTTCAATGTCTAGGGCTAATTTTATACTGTTGCCATATTAATTGAGTCCCTGGCCATTTTAGTGCGTAATAGCCCACATATCACTGGGTTTCAGTATGGTGAATTGCATGAAAAGATCATGCTATACTCTGGTGATATGTTGCTTTTTCTAGGAGACACTTCCTTATCATTGACCAGTGTTATAACCATAATTTTGGCGTTTGGGCGTTTCTCGGGTCTTACTATTAATTGGGCTAATGCCCCGTACACACAAGCGGAATTTCCATCACAAAAATCTCGGATGGTTTTTCCAATGGAATTCTGCTCAAGCTTGGCTTGCATACACACGGTCACACAAAAGTTCTCAGTACTTTCGACTGTCGAGAACGCAGTGACGTACAACATTACGACGAGCCGAGAAAATTAAGTTCAGTGCTTCCGAGCATGCGTCAAATTGTTTCCGAGCATGCGTAGGAATTTTGCACATCGGAGTTGGTACAGACAGTCGGAATTTCCAATCTGAACTTTTTCCGACCGAAAAATTTAGAGCCTGCTCTCAATCTTTTGCTGGCAGAAAGAAAAGTCCGATGGAGCGTACACACAGTCGCATTTTCCGACCAAAAGCTCACATTGGTCTTTTGCTGGCGGCATTTCCGATCGTGTGTATGAGGCATAAGTCGGCACTAATGCTGTTAGACAACACACCTGGACAGGCAGCGTCTATCCCCTGCTCCACCCCCTTAGTGACTTCTTTCAGATACCTGGGTATCCAAATCTCCCCTGTTATCACAGAATATTGCCGCCTTAATGTGCAACCTCTGCTGGCCCGGTTTAGAGATAAAACAAATAGTTGGGACAACCTCAAAATGTCTCTGGCAGGAAAAACAAATTTAATTAAAATTATACTTATTCCTCAATTTCTATATGTCCTTCATAATTCCCCCCCGTGGTGGTCCCTTAAAAAACCTTTTTGGGTGATTAATTCCCTTTTCCAGTTGCTACTTTGGGGTGGCCGCCTCCCCCCCACCCCCTCCAGAGTCAGACAGGAACAGCTGCAATTTTCTAAAGCCCCGTACACACGAGCGGACTTTCCGACATCCAAAGTCTGACGGACTGACTCCGTCGGACTATTCGATCGTGTGTGGGCTGCAACGGACTTTAGCAAAGCTAAAGTCTGACAGACTTTAGAAATGAAGCATGCTTCAAATTTTCCCGACGGAACTCCGCCAGACCCGGTCCCTTCGAATAATTCGCTCGTGTGTGTGCTAGTCCGACGGACTAAAAACTGACGCTAGGGCAGCTATTGGCTATGAACTTCCTTATTCTAGTCCGCTCGTACATCATCACGTTCGACTCCGTCGGAGTTTGGAGTGATTGTGTGTGGCCAAGTCCGTTCGGTCGAAAAGTCCGCCAGAACTCCGGCGGAACTACGGCGGAACTCCGGCGGAACTCCTTTGGAGGTCTGTCAGACTTAATCCCTCTCGTGTGTACGCGGCATAAGAATGGCGGAGGCCTTGCCCTCCCAAATCCTTGGATTTATTATACAGCTGCTCAACTCCAATACCTCATAGGCTCCATGTCCCTGAGAGTTCTTCTGCCCGTCTCTTGCTTGTTGGCACTGGTGCAGGCTCCATCCTGGAGGGATTGGAGGACCAGGTTTTTCAGAAATCCAATAAGCATAAGCCTACCTAAAAGAAGGACGCTGCTTGTAATGCCGCGTACACACGATCAGATTGTCCGGCGACTTAGACCGCCGAAACGCATTTCACCGGACAATTCGATTGTGCGTGGGCTTCAGCGAACTTTCTCAGCGTAAAGTCCAGTGGACTTAGAAAGTATTTTTGCAGTCCAATCTTTGGGTTTCAGCAGACAATACGTTCCTGAGTATGCTAGTCCGTCGGCCTAAGAATGACACATGCTCAGAAGCAAGTACGAAAAGGAAGCTATTAGTTATTGGCTATTGAACTTCCTTTTTCTAGTCCTGTCGTACGCGCTGTACGTCATCACGCTAGCAAACGCCGGACTTTCTGTGTGTCCATGTGTGGCCAAGTCTGTTCGGTAGAAAGCCCGCCGGACTATCCACCGGATTGTTTGCCAGACTAAGTACACCGGACAATTCGATCGTGTGTACGCGGCATGAGTGTTACCATAAGTATGTATAACATTCTCTTTTTTGGGAATGTCACTTTTCAGAGGTTTATTGTTTTTTAATATATATATTTTTTCCCTTTTTGCCCGTCCTCCTTTAATAGGAGTAGTTATTATGGTATAACCATTTGGATCTGGCTGCCGAGGTCTTGTAGATGGTGGCATGAATTCCCTGTTCTTTTATTGAAATATACTGGCCCCCTAGCCTGCTGTCGCCTTCATGGGTCTTCTTGAATTGACATGTGTCTGTGCATCAGACTTTTTACTGTAACTTTGTATATTTTTATACTTCAAGCTTTTTATGTTTTGTTTGTATTTTAATACAATATACCTCCTCTCGGGGGATCAGAAAGGACGTTTTTTTCCCCTGCTGTAGCAAATTGGATCATGCTATGCTGGGATATTTTTGCCTTCCCCTGGATCTACTTTGAGTATAGGATTGTGTATATGGGATTGTATTTTATTTTTTTATTTATTTTTTTATTTTTATCTTTTTATTGGTTGAACTACATGGTCTTTTTTCAACCAGACTAACTATATAACTATGTGTAGCGCTATTACCTTTGAGGGCCGCTGGATTTAAAAAGGTTCCCCTTGTGTGTGCTGCCGGGAGGGAGGCATTCCGGCCTGGCAGCCAACCAACCAGCATTTGTAACAGACACTCTCAGTCAGAAAATAGCCCATGGGATTGTTGTTTTTATATTTATGGGTCACCACAGGTAGTCAATGATAATTTTTTTTCTGGGTGTTAAATGTTCTATAGTAGGATGTGGTACGCAGAAAGGTGGCTATTGCTTATGGATTCAAAAGTTGGTATTGGTATAGTTAAGGAGGTCACAACTGTTTCTCCTAAGAAGTTGTACCTTCATGGACTTTATATCATAACCAGATAAGTTGTTGTCAACAAATAGGAGCAACTGGGGAGAGTAGTAAGGGAAGAAAACGTGGCAGTGGCATCTTGGTGTGTAGGCAGGAGGATGGGAAGGGGAAAGAAGGGAAAGGGGTATCAGAGAAGAATGAGAGAGAGCAGGGGTCACTTTTTACTTACCATTTTATTTAGCGACAGGAGCTTTGACCGGCGTTTAGAGAGCTTTAACAAAGCGTGTCCGAAGCCTTGTTTTGAAGCAAGTGTAAGCTAGCCCTTATGCCCCTGAACACACGAGCGGATTTTCCGTCGGAAAAAACTTGAATGGTTTTAACGACGGAATTCCCCTCAAGCTTGGCTTGCATACACACGGCGGTCACACAAAGGTTTTCTGAACTTTCGACCGTCAAGAACGCGGTGACGTACAACACTACGATGAGCCGAGAAAATGAAGTTCAATGCTTCCGAGTATGCATTGAATTGTTTCCGAGCATGCGTAGGAATTTTGCAGACGATCAGAAATTCCGATCGGAACTTTTTCCGACCGAAAAATTGAGAACCTGCTCTCAATCTTTTACTGGAGGGAATTCGGACAGTAAAAGTCCGATGGAGCATATACACGGTCGGAATTTCCAACCAAAAGCTCACATCGGACTTTTGCTGGCATAATTTCCGACCCTGTGTACGGGGCTTTACTGTCTTTGAACGGGCATGGGACCCCTGGGGCTGCTTTGATGCCTCTTTGTAGAATAAATGTGGGATTTATTTTCCCTTGAAATTTGTTTTACCCAAGACGTGACTGAATACATTTTGGCCTAAATGTATAACTAAAATTGAATTTATTGGATTTTTTTATAACAAAAATTAGAAAATATCTTTTTTTTTTTAATTTTATTTACTGTATATTGCAAAAAAGTTCAATCCCAGAGGTGATCAAATACCAATAAAAGAAAGCTCTATTTGTGGTTAAAAAAAGGACGCAAATTTTGTTTGTGTACAACATTGCAGGTCCACGCAATTACCAGTTAAAGCAGCGCAGTGCCAAATTGAAAAAAGTGCTCAGGTCATTAAGGTGGCAAATTCTTCCAGTCCTTAAGTGGTTAATCCATTAACTTCATACATTGAGGACCCTGTCTCTTTAAGTGATCTTCAGACTGCCCAAGAGAAGTTTCTCTTACGTGGTGCAGTCTCTTTAACAGCAAAACGCCACATTAATTGCATCAATTGTATTTCCACTGCTCCTCTCACCCCACAGTCTCTACATACAGAATATCACAGTCCTCCTATAGCAAGGGGCGTGATCCCTCCCGGGACCTCTGGAAACTAGATGAGCCCTGTGCCTGGCTGCTTTGAACCCCTATAACCAGAAGAGGGGATAGAAACAAACAGATGCCCCACTTTCACTGATCCTTGTTTCTAAGGCACTGGTTACTCTCAGTATAGCTTGCTGGGGTACCTGCTCTTCACCAGCCTAAGGAATGCCAGCAGCCAGTCCTGACTGTGGTGCAGGAACAGTCAGCGGTGGCCACCATAACCACACATTCAGCCAGAGCACTCCAACACTTCATCTCCATCGCTTCACACGACTTCCTCCCTCTGGCAAGCCACAGCACTGCAGTATTTATGTGGTGCCTGCCCCATCAAGCTCTCAGCTTGGGATGGACCAGGGCTCTCACAATACTGCTAGGCAGTGACTCTCTTCCCTATCAGTCAATCCCTGGGGAAAACCTGTAGATTTCTACCCAGGCTGCTGGGGGGACCCAGCAAATCCAGTCCAACATATATATATATATTTTTTATTTATTTATTCATAGTCTTTTTATTCTGAGTGAAGGTCCTGGGGAAGCCCTTGTGAGAAACGTGCGGACCTCCTGGGGAAGCCCTTGTGCGAAACGTGCTCACCTCCTGGGGAAGCCCTTGTGCAAAACGTGCTGACCTCTCTGGCCTATTGTATTTTGGGAATATACAATATGATGTAAAATGTCATGTTCAAGAGTTGTAACCATATATTGTGGATAAATCTCTGGATGTTTTAATGTTATGGACAGTTTATATATCATTTTGGTTTCATTAAAATCTTGTTGTAATCCTTGGTACCAGTAAACCTGTTCAATTTTTTGCTAGGTATTAAATCAGAATACCAACTGTCGCATTTGTGCAAAAGGGAGGGGAGACTTGTGTTATGTGAAATCAGCAATGTCATGTTTGAATGGGTGTTTTGCTCTATGCCAGTGATGGTGAACCTTGGCACCCCAGATGTTTTGGAACTACATTTCCTATGATGCTCATGCACTCTGCAGTGTAGTTAAGCATCATGGGAAATGTAGTTCCAAAACATCCGAGGTGCCAAGGTTCGCCATCACTTCTCTATGCCATGCCTTGTTATAACTTGTGTACCTCATTCAGTACAACAACTGCAAGTAAGAATTTTCTACTGGTGAAACAGGACAGAAATGACAAAAGAAAGAATGGATTGACATAGAAACACCATAGAGAAACATTTAGATTACTTCTGCGCTCCAGTGGGACATCATCTCACAACCAGGACATTCCAAAATTTTGAATGTAATTCTGTAGTGAAAGGTGGAGGATCTTGTTAATTAACAAGGTGTATATAGTAAGAGGATAGACTTACGTTGAGGTTCGGGCTTGATGAGAACTTCCCCTTTAATTTCATAACGTAAAGACTTCCAATTAATGACATTTCCATGGAGATCACCAGAGAGGACCTTCTGGATGTCTTCTTGAGTCAGGACATAATCCCACATGTGGACGTCACTTATCTCACCAACCAATGACTGAGAAGCATCAAACCCTCCACCAAAAGAACTCTGGTACTGTCCCAGAACAATACTGCTTTCAGCATCAATTAATAGGTGATTATATTGCCTCCTTTCCGAGGAGCGCTTTCCATTGAGCCATAAATAGACATCTGCATTGGTTGAGTCCCAGGTCACACAGATGTGCCTTCCATAATAGGGCTTCCAGTTTGGTGAAAAAGCATACACTGCATTATTTATATATACAATATAGGTGTACGGAGGCTGTAAGCAGATGTGAAAGGCATTAGCGTATTTTCGAGTAGCCATAGAGAACAAAGAATAGGGGCGTCGAAGGTCACTGTAGGAACGTAGACAGACGGTGGCTTTCTGCAATGGCTCTGTAATTGTAGGCCTTAGTATGACATGATCCGTGTTGGTTTCTTTGGGGAAGATGAAGACTTTACCCTCCAAGTCTAGGGAAGAAAAGAGACAAAACTCATTACTGATACTTATCAAAGCTTTGGATCCAGAGCAAAAAAAGTCTGAATTTATTTACGAATGCTAGAATCCAAAATGAAATAAAAATATAGATCCATTGATAAATCTCAGAAAGGTAATTATCTTCCTTTTTAAATTTGTATAAATATGTGGTTTGCAGCTCCTGAACCGTGTGTTTATGTGTTGCCACTCCTTTGGTGATGTAGTGGGTGGGGTCAATGCCCTTTTAATACCAACTATGGGTGGGATCTGGTAGTTCAGGTATGGGAACAGGTCACCCCTGACCAACACCATGTAGGTCTGTGGCCTGTGTAGCTGAGTGGAGGAGAGAGCCCTCTGCAGGGCTGGAATGCCTGGAGGAGTAGGTATGGACTCACAATTGTGAAGGGGAAGAACCTTGCTAACCCTGACCTTTGCCTAACACGTCTGTAGCTTGGTTATTATAGGTTTCAGGGCCTGGGACTGAGGGTGTCAGACAGGGCCATCTTTAATATTGATTGGACCCTGGACAAACATTTTCTTAGGGGCCCCCCCGCCCACCATGCAATTTCACTCTCCACCTTCTCTGAGACATACAATAAATAGCAGCTAGACCTAAAATCAGTTTACTGTATCAGATCAGGCAGCGATTGCGATTAGTTGCCAGAGGTTACAGCATATCATTACTGCTCACTGACTGGTTGCTAGAGGTTACAGCACTCCTTAAGGCTCACTGATTAGTTGCTAGAGGTTACAGCACATTTCTGCTTGTTGATTGGCTGCTAGAGATTACTGTACAGTAATACTGCTCACTGGTTGCGATAGGATACATCTTCTCCTCACTGCAGGGGGGCATGATATACATATGAATGCTGCCTTTATTTACATAGCAATGCTGTTGGCCTCAGCTATTTCCATATGCATGTGACTGCTATTTACATATGAATGCCAGTATTTACATGTAAACACAGGGTCTGCAGGTGAGTCATCTGTACACAACAATAGGGCAGAGCTGGGCAGCATTAGTAGCAGCACAGGACTAAAACTTCAAGGGACAAGGGAATGTAAACTGGGATAGTTGGCAAGTATGAGGCAGCTATGTTGGGCCCACAACAATGACAGTGCCCTGGGCAGCTGCCCATTTTGCCCTGCCTTAAAGATGGCCCTGGTGTCAGGGTTAGGGTTGCCACCTGTACGGGAATGACCCGGACAGTCCGGGTTTTGACAGCTGTGCCCGGGTTTGTGCTCTCCCGACACCCGGACACATTAGAAATGCAGTAGCTCCGCTCTCTAGACCAGTCCCAGGCTCCAGTGAGATCACCACCCCCGTGTATCAGTGTATGAACAGATTTCCTCTCCCGCCAGCAGAGTGACTCTCCCGCCCTCCCCCCTCTCCAGAAGAAGAATAAATCCCCGCAGTGTATATTTCGGGCAGCTGCAGAACTCCTCTCTCTCGTCTTCTACAGCCAGCAGCACGGCACCCGCACGGCCCCCTTCTTCCCCGTTCCAGTGGCCAATGTCCTGCAACAGCCGCCCGGGTCACACACTGCACTGTCTGTGACTCTGTGCCTGCGCTCTCTACCCCACCGGCCAGCGCCGATGCCAGTCATAGACAGTGCAGGGAACTGTCTGGTCTCCTAGCAACCTGGGACGCGATGAGAGAGAGCATGGTTATAGACTCCGCCCCCACTTCGCATACACATCTTTACAGCAGCTCCTGAAAGGTAAGGGGGGGGGGGGGTTTCTTGCTCTGTGGGTGGTGGAGGTAAGCACTGTATGATAGGATTTTAGAGCTAACAGGGTCTGGAGGGGGGGCGCGTTACCCAGGGAAGGTCTGTAATGCTCAGTGGCTCAAAATCTTTGCCCTCTGTGCCCTCAAACACTGTCCCTCTCCATGTCACTCTGCCTGCCCTCTCCCTGTCCCCCTCCCTGCCCCCTCCCTGTCGCTCTGCCTGTCCCCCTCCATGTCACTCTGCCTGCCCCCCTCCATGTCACTCTGCCTGCCCCCCTCCATGTCACTCTGCCTGCCCCCCTCCATGTCACTCTGCCTGCCCCCCTCCATGTCACTCTGCCTGCCCCCCTCCATGTCCCCTCCCTGCCCCCTCCATGTCACTCTGCCTGCCCTCTCCCTGTCCCCCTCCCTGCCCTCTCCATGTCACTCTGCCTGACCCCTCCATGTCACTCTGCCTGACCCCTCCATGTCACTTTGCCTGACCCCTCCATGTCACTCTGCCTGCCCTCTCCCTGCCCCCCCATGTCACTCTGCCTGCCCTCTCCCTGTCCCCCCCCTGCCCTCTCCCTGTCGCTCTGCCTGCCCCCCTCCATGTCGCTCTGCCTGCCCCCCTCCATGTCGCTCTGCCTGCCCCCCTCCATGTCGCTCTGCCTGCCCCCCTCCATGTCGCTCTGCCTGCCCCCCTCCATGTCGCTCTGCCTGCCCCCCTCCATGTCACTTTGCCTGCCCTCTCCATGTCACTCTGCCTGCCCTCTCCCTGCCCCCTCCATGTCACTCTGCCTGCCCTCTCCCTGTCCCCCTCCCTGCCCTCTCCATGTCACTCTGCCTGCCCTCTCCATGTCACTCTGCCTGCCCTCTCCATGTCACTCTGCCTGCCCTCTCCATGTCACTCTGCCTGCCCCCTCCCTGTCACTCTGCCTGCCCCCCTCCCTGTCACTCTGCCTGCCCCCCTCCCTGTCACTCTGCCTGCCCCCCTCCCTGTCACTCTGCCTGCCCCCCTCCATGTCACTCTGCCTGCCCCCCTCCATGTCACTCTGCCTGCCCCCCTCCATGTCACTCTGCCTGCCCCCCTCCATGTCACTCTGCCTGCCCCCCTCCATGTCCCCTCCATGTCACTCTGCCTGCCCTCTCCCTGTCCCCCTCCCTGCCCTCTCCATGTCACTCTGCCTGCCCTCTCCATGTCACTCTGCCTGCCCTCTCCATGTCCCCCTCCCTGCCCCCTCCATGTCACACTGCCTGCCCTCTCCCTGTCGCTCTGCCTGCCCCCCTCCATGTCACTCTGCCTGCCCCCCTCCATGTCACTCTGCCTGCCCCCCTCCATGTCACTCTGCCTGCCCTCTCCCTGTCCCCTCCCTGCCCCCTCCATGTCACTCTGCCTGCCCTCTCCCTGCCCTCTCCATGTCACTCTGCCTGCCCTCTCCATGTCACTCTGCCTGCCCTCTCCATGTCACTCTGCCTGCCCCCTCCATGTCACTCTGCCTGCCCTCTCCCTGTCCCCCTCACTGCCCCCTCCATGTCACACTGCCTGCCCCCTCCCTGTCGCTCTGCCTGTCCCCCTCCCTGTCGCTCTGCCTGTCCCCCTCCCTGTCGCTCTGCCTGTCCCCCTCCCTGTCGCTCTGCCTGCCCCCCTCCATGTCACTCTGCCTGCTCCCCTCCATGTCACTCTGCCTGCCCCCCTCCATGTCACTCTGCCTGCCCCCCTCCATGTCCCCTCCCTGCCCCCTCCATGTCACTCTGCCTGCCCTCTCCATGTCACTTTGCCTGCCCCCTCCATGTCACTCTGCCTGCCCCCCTCCATGTCACTCTGCCTGCCCCCCTCCATGTCCCCTCCCTGCCCCCTCCATGTCACTCTGCCTGCCCTCTCCATGTCACTCTGCCTGCCCTCTCCCTGTCCCCCTCACTGCCCCCTCCATGTCACACTGCCTGTCCCCCTCCCTGTCGCTCTGCCTGTCCCCCTCCCTGTCGCTCTGCCTGTCCCCCTCCCTGTCGCTCTGCCTGCCCCCCTCCATGTCGCTCTGCCTGCCCCCCTCCATGTCGCTCTGCCTGCCCCCCTCCATGTCACTCTGCCTGCTCCCCTCCATGTCACTCTGCCTGCCCCCCTCCATGTCACTCTGCCTGCCCCCCTCCATGTCCCCTCCCTGCCCCCTCCATGTCACTCTGCCTGCCCTCTCCATGTCACTCTGCCTGCCCTCTCCCTGTCCCCCTCACTGCCCCCTCCATGTCACTCTGCCTGCCCTCTCCCTGTCCCCCTCACTGCCCCCTCCATGTCACACTGCCTGCCCCCTCCCTGTTGCTCTGCCTGTCCCCCTCCCTGTCGCTCTGCCTGTCCCCCTCCCTGTCGCTCTGCCTGTCCCCCTCCCTGTCGCTCTGCCTGTCCCCCTCCCTGTCGCTCTGCCTGCCCCCCTCCCTGTCGCTCTGCCTGCCCCCCTCCATGTCGCTCTGCCTGCTCCCCTCCATGTCACTCTGCCTGCCCCCCTCCATGTCACTCTGCCTGCCCCCCTCCATGTCCCCTCCCTGCCCCCTCCATGTCACTCTGCCTGCCCTCTCCATGTCACTTTGCCTGCCCCCTCCATGTCACTCTGCCTGCCTCCCTCCATGTCACTCTGCCTGCCCCCCTCCATGTCACTCTGCCTGCCCCCCTCCATGTCCCCTCCATGTCACTCTGCCTGCCCTCTCCATGTCACTCTGCCTGCCCTCTCCCTGTCCCCCTCACTGCCCCCTCCATGTCACACTGCCTGCCCCCTCCATGTCGCTCTGCCTGTCCCCCTCCACCCTGTCACTCTGCTAGCTTATATATATATATATATATATATATATATATATATATATATATATATATATATATAAAATCATACACCCATGTGTGTTGGCTTTGATTTGGGGTGTCTGAACCGCTTCACAAGCATTAGACCGTTGATAAACATGGAACAGTGCAGAGAAATAGAAGGTAAGTGCTTAAGCCCAGGGGTTAAACAGTCCTGTTCCTTCCCCTGGCCGCCAGCGGATTCCACAGAATATACTGGAATGGCTGAACAGCCTTATGGCTCATTTGCATATGTGGTGCCCTCTGAAGAGCAATCCACATTTGTATTGTTCTTCAGATGGCATTTGGCAGGCAGGGAGGAGGCATTATATCACCTCTTCGCCACCTGTTTAAACCCCACAGCATCGCCCCGCAATTTAATACATTGCACACGGAAGCGGGAAGTCACCAATGCACTTGAATGGTCCTCATTTGGCAGGCAATACTGCTCACTGATCCCAACAGTGCAGACATGTTTTGCCGCGCTTTGATGCAAAACATTTTGGCTGTGGCAGCCGGCGGGTATACATCCCCCTCTGCTGCCTTTTCAGCTTAAGGGGAATGGTTGGTAGCAGTTAAAACACAGCTCAACCTCAAAATTTTACCCCCAACCACAAGTGTAAACGGAGTCATAAAGCACTCTGAAGAGTGATCCATAGCGGATCGTGTTTTGAAGGTATTTGACAGGTGGTGAAGAAGAGTTATGTTGCCTCCTCATCACCTGTTTTAAATCCCTAAAAACCCCCTAAAACCCCCTAAAACCCCTAAAAACCCCTAAAAACCCCCTGCCACTGTGCTGTAGCCATGTGCATTGCACACAGTTATAGCGCAGCCCCATTCAGGTGAATGGGTTGAGTTAAGCAAGCGCAGGGCCGTGCACCACTAAAATGTTCGGGTTTGGCTTGAAGAAAAGGTGGCAACCCTAGTCAGGGTCCACATCTGAACCTGGCAGCTCTGCAATTTCTGGCTGTAGCTCTTCTTGCTGTTCCACCTGAGATGCTAGACAGCTCTCTGATCCCTAGGACAACATTGCCATGTATATTGTTCCTGATGAACCTTGAACTCTTTGCTCCTCTCATGGACTTCCTATTAAAGCCATGTCTCTGCACTTTCTGTTTCCCAGAATATTGTGCTGTCTCCTTGCTCTTTTGCATACCTGCAGCTTTCCTTATCTTTGCTACAATTTGTTACTTGACTATGCTTTCACCTGATCCCAACCTGGAACCACTTGTTACTGACCTTTGGCTTGTTTACCTGACTACACTTCTGCTTGATCCCTTCCTCTTATATCTGTTTCTGGATATATTATATTATATATTGTAATATTTGGGGGTTATTTTAGCTTAAAGGTAGAGCTTACCAGTGAGCTGAGTCCACGCCAGATATGCCGTTTTAAGGGCTTGTAGGCCCACTTTTATTAAAGAAAGAAAAGTCCAATAACAAAATAGTTGCCCACACAGGGGTTTCAGCTTTCCACAGCAATAATGTACGTAGAACCAAAAATACCAAGCCACCCGGCTCTCTTTAGCAGCACTGCTGCTCAGACTTCAGCTGCAGCCCTCTTGGCTCTTTAACAGAGTTCCTGTACACCCAGTACCTCAGCACTCTTTACTAGCTTCTTGTTTTCAGCCCACAAGCTTGGACCCTCTGTCTGCTCTGACAGACCGACCTGTGCAGACATGCACACTTCTTCTCCCTTACACGCCTGGACTCCTCGGGAGGGTGGAGCCCAGAACCCTGGTGTTGGCTTTGTTTTAAGCCCAAGACCCACCTGTGCAATCATCCAGCCAGACTGCTGGCTGGTCCCAAAACCCGGTCCCAGGATTGGAGATTCCGTCCCACCCATAACACTATGGAATCTCCGGGCTCCAGGTCCCAAACTGGATTCTTGAAAACAATGAGGAAACTGAAAAGCCAGTTTCCTCACAAACAAAGAACTTTCCTGGAGCCCCTCAACCTGCCTGGTTGAGAACCCTGCATCCTTCCGCTGGTGGGGTACCATACTACCACATACCCCCCCCCTTTGTTTCGACCCAGAGGGCGGAACACCCAAGTTACTTTTGGTACCTCTGTGCCAGATACCATTTACAGAAGTACCCTCCTGTCCAACCTCGCTTCTCCTAACGGGGAACTCCACCCAATGCCTCCTTTGGTGTCTCCCTCTAAGCCTTACTGTCACTCTGCTATGAGCTTTGATGCGACCTTCCCAACTTTTCTTCCGAGTGAATTTCCATAAGCACTTCCTCTCCTGAAATCTTAATGGGTTCCCGTTGGTCTTCCTACCAACCCTTCTGCCTCCACGCTTCAGGTTCCCAGGTTTCCCCAAAACTCTCTCAGCAGTACTGTTCTGAGACTGTAGGGGGCCTATTTCTATACTGTTTAGAACGGAAACCCACCTCTTATTTCTGGTACCTGACTCAGCAGTCACTAATTGATTACCAGGTTTACCTGTACCTTTGGGCACCACATTATCATGTACCATTAACACATTATTTGGTTCATCATTGACAGACATATTCAAACCAACATTAGACCTCTCAATGTTGCACATGTCACCAATGCCTTTTTTTTCAAAATTTGCTAGGGCAGAGTCTACAGAGGGCACACATACCAGAGGGCCGCCATCACCCACAGGAACCTCACAGGACGCCACCTCCCCTGGGTTCACCCACTCTGCAGGCAGCTGTCCTACCACTTGACCCGTTCTGATGCCATCTGTATTTTTATCCACGCTCCTTGCCCATTCCCCTGTCCCGGGGACCTTATTAGGTTTGTCACCTAAACCAACCATTGGACTGGGGATCCCAGTCTCTTTAACCACCTTTGTTTGAGCCCTAGTCAGGATCTCTGCTGCTTTCAGGTCCACACATGGCCCTTCCACCTCATGTGGTTTTTCTACTGGTACAGTATACACGCCCTTCACCAACTGACCAGTACCACACTGGACCATAGCAGCAGAAATGCTTCCCATCTGGCTGTTAGGAGGTGTAACCACAGGCAATTTAGGCTTATTTTCAACTTCTCCAAAGTCTGTCTCAAATATTTCTTCTGCACGTAGTCCAGCAGCATACGTAGCAGCAACTTTTAACAAAAGTAGCAAATTTAGGAATAAACCATTCCTGTCCTGTTTTGCTGTGCTCTGTACAGCCTGCCATACAGTGCTCCACCTAGTGGTACTGCGCAGTACCAGCCCATCAGACTGTGGAGGAGACACACTATTATAGATTGGCTGTACATCCCAAAGTTCAAGCATCTCTTTTAATGCTTTGGTTAATAACCAGGCCCTTGACTCCAGACCCAAGTCCTTCCTGGGAATTTTCATGACACTGGGGATGCAGAGAGACTCACTTGCTGAGACTTGAAAAGTTGCAATGGTTAACGGAACCTCCTCCCGGCTGGAGGTAAACACAGCCTGGTGCTCCGCCAGAGCGCTGCCAATTGCTGGACTCATACCCAACTTCTCAGGCTCAGCATCAGTGAACTGCTCCAGAACATTACCAGTGACGTCACGTTGACACTCCATGCCAACCTCAGTTTTGTGGGTCACGGACAATGTCTCTGCTGTGCCCTTATTTGGTTCATCCTGCTCACCAGGGTTAACTCCTGCCGCAGCCACCGCGCCCTCAGGTACAGGCTGTTCTGCAGCCCCTCCTGCTGGCCCAGCAGAAACCATGTCCACCTTATTTTTGTGCATAAAAGCCTCATCTATCAGGGAGATAAGATTTTTGCTCCAACTATCCCAATCTGTTGTATGTGAGCTCCCTTCTGCGGTACTCCTCAGCACCGATCCTTCTGCCCAAGGAGACACATAAGAACAGACTGGCTCAGCTGCAGACTCATAACACCAGTCATTGTAAATCATGTCAGACTGTGGTAGCACAGGTTGCAATACACCATATACCTGCACATTTTTAGTACTAGCAGCTTGCACTAACACATTACCATTACACAGTACAGTTCCAGTCTGTCCCACCAGAGTGACATCGCAGTTGTCCAGGGCAACCTCTGACTCCAACACATGAAGTTCCCTGGAGATTCCTGTGGACAACTGTGCTGTCTTACCACCAGTTGCTACAGGCAACGGCCCATTTTTGATAACCCCAGGTTCTTTCAGAGCAAAAGTTTTCCCAACAGCAGCAAACATTTCATTAACATTAACACTTATAGCATTATTCGCATTAGTAGGCTGTCCTAGCCCATGGTCAACTTGAGCCTGATAGTCATTAAACACAACACTTTTAGTCATCAACACAGGTTCTATTTGGATTTTAACCCTTGCATTCCCACTATATAGGGAAAAGTCATTCTCAAGTGCACATTCAGTGGCCCCACTAACTGGGGTCACTCTCACATCATCATGGACAGTCTCGTAACCAGTCCTTTTACACATGAAATCAGCAGTTCCAGCCATCATTTCATTAAAGACAGTCTTACCCACCGCAGTAGTTGGGGTCACCATCTTCATTTGAGTACGTCGTCTTATGCACCAGTCCTCTGCTGCACTTTTACTGGCCAACTCCTCCTGGTGGCCATGGGATGAAACTACAGCAGGCATCTCCCACCGTTTAGCACCCCCTGCAGGCACAACAGGAAACTTCTTGTTGCTAGGGGTGACTGCAAACATATTTTCACCGGAATCTGAGCCTACAGACAAAACTTTCTCAGCAACATTATCTCCAGCCGTATTCCACAACCTAGGGCAAGAAAACATGCCATGCCCCAGCTGGCCACATTCCAGGCATGGTACTGGACGATTTTTTCCCAAAGCGATTCTCTCCTGGTGATTCCCAGCTGGCCGGAATGCACAGGCCTCTTTGTGGGGACGCTGAACCAAACCTCTACTGCAGCTCCTTTCAGGCATAAATTTCACTCCGGTTGCCATGGGAGACCGCACTCTCCCAGCAGAACTTTGCTGGCTCCCTCCAACATGAAAAATTGGCTCCTCCTTAAGCTGCTTTCCAGGATCCTTATTAGACATAGCCCATGGTACAGAGACAGCCCGACTGGCTTCCTCTGCGTTGCTATGGGCAACCACTCTCATCCTCAGCCTTTGATCAGCCTCTCTCCTTGCATATCGCATGGGCTTCTCTCTGCTGGATCCCATCTCATGCTGTGACACATTCACATCTTTCACAATAGCTGTTGTTTTAACTGCAGCAGCTTTGCCAGGGGCAACAACAGCCCTCTTCCAGTTATGGACATCCAGTGGCTTTCCCCTTGCACTGAGGGTTGGCTTCCTTTCCTCTGTAGCTTGGTTCAGTGCTGCTAAATGCCGCTTGCACCAATCCACTGCAGATTCAAATGCTGGTGAACTCTCCATAACAGCAATCATTGCACCAGTGTTGCTAGGGACAACCCCAGCCCTTTTTCTCCTTGATAAACTCTGATCAGGTATGTATGGGGCTCGTTCAGGCGGTAACATCCCCTCCAACCACAGAGCTCTGTCTCTCATTTCAGCAAACCTGGCTTCTTTTAAGAGCTTTGACCGCCCCATACTTAGAGACTCCAGAACAACTTTAAACAGTCCAGGAAAATGAAAGTGTCTCTTTTAAAGCAAGTTGCTTTTCTCTTCATGCAAGCTTTCCTCACCTGCACATTGCACACACTGATTGTGCTGTCTCATGCACACAAACACAGTTCATAGCAAGAGGAAAAAAAAATTTGACTTTTTATTCACAGGTACACCACCTGCAACATGCAATGCCTTTTGCCTGGCTGCACTTCCACACACAGCCAATAGTTCCTGACTTGAACTTACTGTAGAGCAAGGACCCGGATTCCACCGTCTTATGCCCGCATTCGAACACCACTTGTAATATTTGGGGGTTATTTTAGCTTAAAGGTAGAGCTTACCAGTGAGCTGAGTCCACGCCAGATATGCCGTTTTAAGGGCTTGTAGGCCCACTTTTATTAAAGAAAGAAAAGTCCAATAACAAAATAGTTGCCCACACAGGGGTTTCAGCTTTCCACAGCAATAATGTACGTAGAACCAAAAATACCAAGCCACCTGGCTCTCTTTAGCAGCACTGCTGCTCAGACTTCAGCTGCAGCCCTCTTGGCTCTTTAACAGAGTTCCTGTACACCCAGTACCTCAGCACTCTTTACTAGCTTCTTGTTTTCAGCCCACAAGCTTGGACCCTCTGTCTGCTCTGACAGACCGACCTGTGCAGACATGCACACTTCTTCTCCCTTACACGCCTGGACTCCTCGGGAGGGTGGAGCCCAGAACCCTGGTGTTGGCTTTGTTTTAAGCCCAAGACCCACCTGTGCAATCATCCAGCCAGACTGCTGGCTGGTCCCAAAACCCGGTCCCAGGATTGGAGATTCCGTCCCACCCATAACACTATGGAATCTCCGGGCTCCAGGTCCCAAACTGGATTCTTGAAAACAATGAGGAAACTGAAAAGCCAGTTTCCTCACAAACAAAGAACTTTCCTGGAGCCCCTCAACCTGCCTGGTTGAGAACCCTGCATCCTTCCGCTGGTGGGGTACCATACTACCACAATATATACATATCTTGCTCACCTCCTGGTGGGGTGATCATAAGGACTGCAGCCTGGTACTAACCCGCAGCAAAACTCATCTCCACCGTCAGGAGCTCTGATGAAGACTGGTCTGTGGACCAGTTAGTGCTCGATGTGAACCTCTCTACTGTTATAGCTACTGGTATCTGGGCCTGAGCCCTGACTGTCACAGAGGGACACCTTATGTGAGAAACCACCTTTGGGGGACTCACTAAAGAGACCTGGGAATATGGATGGAAACTATGGTACTGTGTTATGGTGTTCTGCACTGATACTGTGTGTCTTGAGAAGCATATATTGTTATATGTGCCAATACTGATGCAGTAAAGGATTGGAAAGCATCTGGACTGGACATTCTTTACTCAGGGTAACATGCCTCAGGCTAAGAATATGTGAGGAAGCTGGCCTCAGGCCAGGAGAGTGATTAACACAATATTATTTTATGGTGGTATCTTTAAAAAGATAGTTATGAGCATATACTTTCTGGAGAAGAGGCAGGACCTGGACCAGCTTGGTGGGAACCGCTGTCAAATTCAGGTCTCTTACAAGCTTACATTTTGTTCCCCTCCTCAATCTGGAGCCTGATGTCTTGATGCGTAAAACAATTTAAAGTCATATTCAAGCAAACTATTGCAAAGTTTTGGAAAGAACCATCTTTGGATAATGTCCAAATGAAACACAGAGTTAATCGCACACTCATACACACAAAATTGGAAGGTATTGACCATAAGTTCGACAAAATCTTCAACCCTGGATCAAACACCACTTGCCACCGAACTTTGAAGAATCCGTCCTTATGCCATGGTAACTACCGTAACTATTGTGTTTCCTATCGCTACATCTACATCAATGGTCGGGTCACACCTGGGGACTTTCCCCACTTCCTCCTCCTTCTTCTTTCTACCTTTTCTTCGTTTTCCACTCTCTCAAGGCCCCTAGTCTTAGGCTCGACCATTGTCTATCATATTTCACGTTGACGGATTCCCTGTCAAAGATGGTAAATTTTCCACACCCGACCTCTCACACTACCATTTATGTCCTCACCCAGCATCCCTCTCTCTCCCAGCCAGCTGGAACTTGTAGTCTGCAGAAGCACTGGCTCCAATACAAATCCTGGTTTTCCGGACCACACATCCCACGATCCCCTAATTTCAGTAGTGGCCTCTCGCTCTCTTTGCATTCAGGAAAAGGTGTCACAATGTCCAGGCTGAACACTAGAGGGAAACAAACTCACTGTAGCCTTTGTTAAAGCGGTGTCCCACCCAAAAAATAAATAAAATAAAAGCCAGCAGGCACACTTTCCTGCGGATGCTGGCTTTTAACAATCGGACACTTACCTGACCTGGAGTCCAGCAATGTCGGCACCGCAGTGGAAGTTTCCATCGGCTGTCAGGTGCTGCCGCCGTCTCACACCGGGAACTCTACTGTGCATGTGCCCCACTTCTCTCTCCTACTGGCCCGGCGACAGGGAAAGGAGGAGGGAGCAGCCCGGACTCCTGGAAGTGGGAACAGGAACCAACCCCCCCCCCCCCGAAAGGAGCCAATTGTGGCACCGGAGGGGGGAGAGGAGACAAATGAACAGAAGTTCCCCTTTTGGGCGGAACTCTGCTTTAAAGAATGTCCCACAATGACACAGGCACCTGGCTACATAATGTATAGGGGTACTAATGTCGTGTACACACGATCGAATTGTCCGGCGTACTTAGTCCGCCGAAATGCATTCCACTGGACAATCCGATCGTGTGTGGGCTTCAGCGGACTTTCTCAGCATAAAGTCCGGCGGACTTAGAAAGTATTTTTGCAGTCCAATCTTTCCGCCGGACTTGGGTTTCAGCGGACAATACGTTCGTCAGTATGCTAGTCCGGCGGACTAAGAATGACGCATGCTCAGAAGCAAGTACGAAAAGGAAGCTATTGGCTACTGGCTATTGAACTTCCTTTTTCTAGTCCCGTTGTACGTGCTGTACGTCATCGCGCTAGCAAACGCCGGACTTTCTGTGTGTCCGTGTGTGGCCAAGTCCGTTCGGTAGAAAGTCTGCCGGACTATCCGCCGGATTGTTTGCCGGACTAAGTACGCCGGACAATTCGATCGTGTGTATGCGGCATAATACTACCAGGTATACAAACTGGCTGCCTTGCTTATTAACCACTTGAGACCCGCGCTATAGCAGAATGATGGCTACAGCGCGTACCTCCTTTGCCGGGACGACGTCTATTGACGTTGTCCCGTGCACGAGCGGCCTGCGCGCCCCCTGAGGGGCGCGCGCAGCACGTTCTATGATCGGCGAGTCTATGAGACTTGCCTGATCACCGATCCGAACAAGGGGTCGATCCCGACCCCTTATCACGTGATCAGCTGTCAGCCAATGACAGCTGATCATGTGATACAACGGAGTCGGTAATCGGCCATTATTCCTCCTCGTGCTGACAGAGCGAGGAGAAAAAAAAAGAGCCGATCATCGGCGGCCGTGATCGGGACATCAGTCCCGATCACGGCCAGCCCTGCCAGTGCCCACCTGCCCCCTGCCAGTGCCACCTCATTAAAAAATAAGTGCCCCCCCGTCAGTGCCACCCAGCAGTGCCCACAGTGTCACCCAGCAGTGCCCACAATCTGCCTCAACAAAGGTGCTACACCCCAGTGCCACATATCTGTGCCCATCAGTGCCCATCAGTGGCGCCCATCAGTGCCCAGCAGTACAACCTATCAGAGCCACCTGTCAGTGCCACCTATCAGTGCCCATCAGTCCCAGCTATCAGTGGTACCTATCAGTGCCCCTTAGTGCCACCCATCCATGCCACCCATCCGTGCCATCTTATCTGTGCCCATCTTTGCCCATCAGTACCGCCTTATCTGTGCCCATCGGTGCCGCCTTATCTGTGCCTATTCGTGCCGCCTTAACTATGCCTATCAGTGCAGCCTATCAGTGCCCACCAATGCAGCCTATCAGTGCCCACCAATGCAGCCTATCAGTGCCCACCAGTGCAGCCTATCAGTGCCGCCTCATAAGCGCACTTCAATGAAGGAGAAAAATTACCTGTTTGCAAAATTTTATAACAAACTATTAAACATGATTTTTTTTTGCATCTTTTTTTGTTTGTTTAGCAAAAAATAAAACTCCCAGCTGTAATTAAATACCACCAAAAGAAAGCTCTATTTGTGGGAAAAAAATGATAAAAATTTCATTTGGGTACAGTGTTGTATGCCCGCGCAATTGTCATTCAAAGTGCATCAGCGCTGAAAGCTGAAAATTGGTCTGGGCAGGAGGGGGGTTTAAGTGCCCAGTAAGCAAGTGGTTAAAGCCCAACTTCAGACATAATGCTTCTTTTTTTTTTTACATTAAATTGTGTATTAACATTTGCTATGATTTGTTTAATCTGTAAGTTATTTTTACTTACATACAGTAGTTATTAGTAGGCCCCGCTGATCTGGTGGTGGAACGTACAGCAGGAGTCATAAATCTGTCTCTCCACTGCCATGGAAGGGCATGTAGACATCATTTCTGATGTTGTCCCTCAATCTCCTTCTTCTGCTCAGCCATTCATCATCATTCATCCTCATTTTTCATCATTCACATACAATGAGAGCACTAAACAAACGTCCAAGATTCCAAGGTAATTAAATGATAAAAATGGTTTGTAGCAGAATAGAGACAATTCATTTTCGGGGGGCCCAACACACTCCCCCTTGATCAGGGCTTAAGATTTCTGGCTGTGCTTAAACTGACTTAGGTGAGAAAATATCAAATCAGACTGCACTGGGATTTACCGCTTGGAAATTTTCATGAGTTCCTGTGCTTCATTCACTAACACTGGCGTAACCTGCCCTCCTGAAACTTTCCAATCAATAAATGCCAGTGCAGTCTTATTTGTTATCTGCAGTCCATTTAAGCACAGCCAGCATTCTAAAGCCCTGATACGGGAGGGAGGGTTGTTTGGTCCACGAAACTCATTAGCTCTATTCTTCTACAAATCAGTTTTATCATTAATTTACCTTGGATTTACATTCCGACAACAAAATCCATGTTTTGTTTTGTTTTTTCCGACGGACATTGGCTCAAACTTGTCTTGCCCACACACGGTCACACAAATCTTGTTGGAAATTCCGAACGTCAAGAACGAGGTGACGTACAACACGTACGTCGAGCCGAGAAAAAATAAAGCTCTGCTTGATTCCGAGCATGCGTGGAACTTTGTGCGTCGGAATTGTGTACACACGATCGGAATTTACGAGAACGGATTTTGTTGTGAGAATATTTGAGATCCATCTCTCAAATTTTGTGTGTCAGAAATTTCCGATGGAAAATGTCCGATGGAGCCTACACACAGTTGGAATTTCCGACAACAAGTTCACTTTGAACATTTTCTGTCGGAAAATCCTATGATGTGCACGGGGCATTACTGGATTGTATGTATGTGGATTCTCAACTCTGGGTCCTCTGCCTTTTTCCCGAGGGCTGTCCCTTTTTGTGGAGGGCTGCTAAAATGGAGCTGGTGTGTCTGGCAACAATTCCATTGGCCCTTGGAAAATCCAAGTCAAGTGCCCCATTTGTTCTTGTATTTTAATTCATCATCCTTCATCATCACTGGGAGCGGGACACAACCCCAGACCTAGTATGCAGCGGATGTGTGGCTCCTGCAGTACCTTCTGGACTCCAGCTCTCTGGGGCTTAGTAATAGGGATGAGCTCAATGTTTGAGTCGAATGTAAGTTCAACTTGAACATCCGTTGTGCGCCTGTTCACCAAACAGCGAACATTATGCGGCACAAATTTGAAAGTCGTGGAACACTGTTAAAGTCTATGGGACATTAACATGAAAAACCAAAACGTGCTCATTCTAAAGGCTTATATGCAAGTTATTGTCATAAAAAGTGTTTGGGGACCCGGGTCCTGCCCCAGGGGACATGTATCAATGCAAAAAAAAAGTTTTAAAAATGCCCATTTTTCAGGAGCAGTGATTTTAATAATGCTTAAAGTGAAACAATAAAAATGAAATATTCCTTTAAATATCATGCCTGGAGGGTGTCTATAGTATGCCTACAAAGTGACACTGGTTTTTCAATGTTTAGAACAGTACCACCAAAAAATTACATTTCTAAAGGAAAAAAAGTAATTTAAAACTGATCGTGTCTGTAATGAATTGCCAGATCCTGGCAATATAGATAAAAATCATTGAAAAAAAAAACGGCATGGGTTCCCCCCCCCCCAGTCCATTACCAGGCCCTTTGGGTCTGGTTTGAATGTTAAGGGGAACCCCAAACCCCCAAAAAATTGCACGGGGGTCCCCCCAAAATCCATACCAGGACCTTCAGGGCTGGTATAGATATTAAGGGGAAACCTACACCAAGTAAAAAAAATGGCTTAGGGGTCCCCCCCAAAATCCATACCAGATCCTTAAGTAGTTTAAAATTACTTTTTTTCCTTTAGAAATGTAATTTTGCTGTGGTATTGTTCTAAAAACGGGAAAACTGTGCCACTTTACAGGCATACTATAGACACCCCCCAGGCAGGATATTTAAAGGAATATTTCATTTTTAACCACTTCAATACAGGGCACTTTCACCCCCTTCCTTCCCAGCCCAATTTTCAGCTTTCATCGCTCTAGCGCTTTCAGTGACAATTGCGCAGTCATGCTACACTGTACCCAAATGAAATTTTTATCAGTTTGTTCGCACAAATAGAGCTTTATTTTGGTGGTATTTATTCACGACTCAGTTTTTTATTTTTTGCGATATAAGCACAAAAAAAGCGGAAATTTGGAAAAAAAACTATATTTTCTTTTTTCTATTTTAAAAGAAATCCAATAAAATCAAATTTTGTCATAAATTTAAGCCAAAATGTATTCTGCTACATGTTTTTGGTAAAAAAAATTCTGTTAAGTGTATAATAATTGGTTTGTGTGATCAGGGACATATGTACGCAAATGATCATGTACATATGCGTGCAGGTGATCACATACATATGTGTGCAGATAATCATTGGGACATGTGATTTTAGTGGGACATATGTGGGGGACATGTTTTTTTTATTAGGGACATGTGTTTTTATTATTTGGGGACATGTATGTTTTGGGGACGTGTGTGGGGACATTGTGTTTATACTGTGTGGTGTGTTTACACTGTGTGGTGATTTGTGTTTACACTAGACTGGTGATCAGTGAGTAAAAAGCTGTAAAAAACAGCTCATACTCACTGATCATCAGCCGGCTGCAGCGTTCTGCTCTCCTCTCCTCAGCGATGACTTCTGTGTGAGGAGAGGAGGAGCCGATTGCCTAGCAACCGGCTGTTTGTTTACATCACATGACGGCCGTGATTGGACACGGCCGTCATGTGATCAGGAGGGCCAATCACAGAGCCCTCCTGCCGATCTGAGATGCGCCATGTCCGGGTGACACGGGCGCATCGGGATCGCGCCGCTGTGTGGGCACGTGCGCGTGCGATCCCGCTCCTTCTGGTGGACGTTCCTGAACGTCCTATCAGAAGTAGACGGCTCCCACCAGGCCGTATATGTGCATTGGCCAGGTGGGAAGTGGTTAAGGATGAGCCGAACACCCCCCGGTTCAGTTTGCACCAAGCGAAAACTGTTAAAGTCTATGGGACACGAACATGAAAAATCAAAATTGCTAATTTTAAAGGCTAATATGCAAGTTATTGTCGTAAAAAAGTGTTTGGGGACCCGGGTCCTGCCCCAGGGGACATGTATCAATGCAAAAAAAGTTTTAAAAACTGCCCTTTTTCGAAAGCAGTGATTTTAATAATGCTTAAAGTGAAACAATAAAAATGAAATATTCCTTTAAATATCATGCCTGGGGGGGGGGGGGTGTCTATAGTATGCCTGTAAAGTGGCACAGTTTTCCCGTGTTTAGAACAGTACCACCACAAAATTACATTTCTAAAGGAAAAAAAGTAATTTAAAACTGATCGTGGCTGTAATGAATTGCCAGATCCTGGCACTATAGATAAAAATCATTGAAAAAAATGGCATGGATTCCCCCCAGTCCATTACCAGGCCCTTTGGGTCTGGTTTGAATATTAAGGGGAACCCCAAACCAAAAAAAAATTTATTGCACAGGGGTCCCCCCAAAATCCATATCAGGCCCTTCAGGGCTGGTATGCATATTAAGGGGAACCCTGCACCAAATAAAAAAAATGGCATAGGGCCCCCCCAAATCCATACCAGACCCTTAAGTAGTTTTAAATGACTTTTTTTCCTTTAGAAATTTCATTTTGCTGTGGTATTGTTCTAAACACGGGAAAACTGTGCCACTTTACAGGCATACTATAGACACCCCCCAGGCAGGATATTTAAAGGAATATTTCATTTTTAAGGATGAGCCGAACACCCCCCCCCCCCAGTTCAGTTCGCACCAAGCGAAAACTGTTAAAGTCTATTGGACACAAACATGAAAAATCAAAAGTGCTCATATGCAAGTTATTTTATAAAAAGTGTTTGGGGACCCGGGTAATTTCTAAAGGAAAAAAAAGTAATTTAAAACTGATCGTGGCTGTAATGAATTGCCAGATCCTGGCAATATAGATAAAAATCATTGAAAAAAATGGCACGAACATGAAAAATAAAAAGTGCTCATATGCAAGTTATTGTCATAAAAAGTGTTTGGGGACCCGGGTCCTGCCCCAGGGGACATCTATCAATGCATTTCTTTTTAAACTGTTGTTTTTTCGGGAGATGTGATTTTTTTAATGCTTAAAGTGAAACAATAAAAATTAAATAATCCTTTAAATATTGTGCCGGGGGGGGGAGGGGGGGGTATCTATAGAATGACTGTAAAGTGGCACATTTTTCCCACGTTTAGAACAATACCACCCTAGCAAAATTACATTTCTAAAGGAAAAAATGTCATTTAAAAGTGATCACAGCTTTAATGAATTGTCGGGTCTCGGCAATAAAGGCCCTTTGGGTCTGGTATGAATATTAAGGGGAACCCCCGAACCAAAATTTTAAAAAAAATTGCATTTCAGGTCTGATATTGAAATTAAGGGGAACCCTGCACCAACATTAAAAAAGAATGGCGTAGCTGTAGACGTTTTATAGCAGAAAGTAAAAAATATTAGTTTTTTTTTTCAAAATTGTCGGTCTTCTTTTGTTTATAAAAAAAATAAAAACCTCAGAGGTGATCAAATACCACCAAAAGAAAGCTCTATTTGTAGGAACAAAGAACATCCTTTTGGGTACAGTTTTGCACGACCACGCACTTGTCAAAGTAACAATTTAAGTGTTTTATTGCAAATAAATGGCCTGGCCATTAAGTGGGGGTAAACCTTTTGGAGGTGAAGTGGTTATGATACTGGGATTGCAACATATATTGCTGCATCCCCTTGAGGTTCTGAAGAAGCCCACAGTGGGCGAAACATGTCAACCATGGGACAAACCACACATGTCTCCCGCCATGTACAGTAAGGCTTGAAAGAGTCTGTGTTTATCTCTGCAATGTTCGGGGTGGACGTCTGAATACACAAACGCATGGAAGCTTGAAGGGTGAAGGGACAGGGGAGACTGGCTCCAAGTCTGTAAACCGGGAGCTGCCTGCTTGGCCAGGAAGGGGGTAAAACCTTTCCGGAGCTGCAGTGGTTAAAAGCTTGTTTGTTTTTTTTAAGCTACATTAAAATTACTATTTTCCCACTGTACACTATATTATTTTTTTGCTTTGTTAGATGCCCCCCACCGCCCAACTCAGAGATGAATTCAGGGAGAAGAAGGAGCCAGATCGCTGTTCTGTGTACACAGAGTTGTAAACACAGAGCCCTGTGCTGTGATTGGCCACGATCGATCAGCACGTATTCAGCCAAAATCATTGGCTGAAACCTGCTGACAAACTTGTGCTGTGGCCAATCACAGCACAAATCAGCAAGGGGCGTACACGCATGCGCACGCACCTGAAAACCAGAAAGTTAAGTTCACTGCAATGTACGTCGAGGGGGCCTGTGGCTGCTGCCTGCCAGCAGTAAATATGTTGTTGGTGGGTGGCAAGTAGTTGACGTTGGTTAACTTTGTGACTTTCCCTTGTTTGTGGTTCCAAAAGGTCTATGCAGAGAACTGCTGCACTGGATGACCGAGCTCAGGTCTGCCAGCTGACAAGCGGCTGAATTCACACTGAGAAAAAAATACAATTGTAGGTATAGTTCACTTTTGGTTTGTTCACATTGTTGCCAGTCAAACCCTGATGAAGGGGGGGGGGGGGGGGGGCACTTGGACAAGAAACGTGTTGGATATTTTTCAGATTATATCCCTAACTTTCAGTGGAATAAAGTTGCATCTGATTTGGTCCTTTTACCAGTGGTGTGGTGCTTCAATTGCAATTCGCAAGACCCCATCCAATACCAGGCCAATACTCCAGTCAGACTACATGCCACAAATAGGTGTCTATGTCAGATCATTTCTTAGAAGAGTTGTCTGTCTCCATGTGGATGAACTCAGGTCATGACTCAGACATCACATAGCCCATGGCTATCCCAGTGAAGGTCCATCCATTAAGGGCGCTGGGGGGCCGCCCCCCCTCCTCAATCCATGCGCCCGACCCCTAATCTACATGCAGGGTGCCAGATGCATGGATTCCAATGTTTTTTTTTTTTTTAAGCACATGACTTCACTTTGACTTCAAAAAAGGGTGACACTGCACCCTGAGCCCACCCAGTTGTGTGACATGAAAATATTAAGCACCGGCCGCCACTGGGTGGTGATTAGGGTTGATCCCAATGTTCGTAAAGTCTGTGGGACACCAACATGAAAAATCAAAAGTGCTAATTTTAAAGGCTTATACGCAAGTTATTGTCCTATAAAGTGTTTGGGGACCCGGGTCCTGCCCCAGGGGACATGTATCAATGCAAAAAAAAAAGTTTTAAAGACGTCCGTTTTTTCGGGAGCAGTGATTATAATAATGATTAAAGTGAAAAAATAAAAATGAAATATTCCTTTAAATATCGTTCCTGGGGGGTGTCTATAGTATGTCTGTAAAGTAGCGTGTGTTTCCCGTATTTAGAACAATACCACAGCAAAATGAAAATTCTAAAGGAAAAATTGTCATTTAAAACTGATTGCGGCTATAAAGAATTGTCGGGTCTCGGCAATATAGATAAAACTCATTGGAAAAAAATAGCATGGGTTCCCCCCCAGTCCGTTACCAGGACCTTTGGGTCTGGTATGAATATTAAGAAGAACCCCGAACCAAAATTTAAAAAAAAAAAGGTTGTGTGGGGGTCCCCCTAAAATCCATACCAGGCCCTTCAGGTCTGATATGGAAATTAAAGGGGGAACCCTGCGCCAAAATAAAAAAAAAATGGTGTAGAGGTCCCCCCCAAATCCATAGCAGACCCTTATCCGAGCACGCAACCTGGCAGGCCGCAGGAAAAGAGGGGGAGACGAGAGAGCGCCCCCCCTCCTGAACTGTACCAGGCCACCTGCCCTCAATATGGGGAGGGTGCTTTGGGGTCTGACCCCAAAGCACCTTGTCCCAGGACCCCCAGATCCCAGCCTCCTCCCCCATGTGAATTAGTAACAGGGTAATAAAAAGTGTCAAAAATGGTAAAAAAAAAACATGGGGAACTCATGCTCTTTTTTTTTCAATGAGTTTTATCTATATTGCCGAGACCCGACAATTCATTATAGCCGCAAACAGTTTTAAATGACATTTTTTCCTTTAGAAATATAATTTTGCTGTGGTATTGTTCTAAACACGGGAAACACGTGCCACTTTACAGGCATAATATAGACACTCCCCAAGGCACGATATTTAAAGGAATATTTCTTTTATATTGTATCACTTTAAGTATTAAAAAACCAGTGCTCCCGAAAAAAATAACGTTTTCAAAACCTTTTTTTTACATTGATCCATGTCCCCTGGGGCAGGACCCGGGTCCCCAAACACTTTTTATGACAATAACTTGCATATTAGCCTTTAAAATGAGCACTTTTGATTTTTCATGTTCGTGTCCCATAGACTTTAACTGTGTTCGTGCGTCCTTCCAAATGTTTTGCCTGTTCGGTATGTTCTGGTGCGAACCAAACCGAGGGGGGTGTTCGGCTCTTCCCCAGTGATGATCTAATGGCTGTAATTCAGTAAGCAGAGCTTCCAATAGGGAAGGGGGAAGAGCCAAGCTCTTCCTTGTGGAACCTCTTTATGTAAAGAGAAATAGAAAAGCGGAGAAGAATGGAAATATCATACATCCCTTATTTCCTCTAGCAGTAAGTGTACGCAGGCTCTATCACTTACCTTCCTGTGCAAGAGACACAGAGACCACCATCAACAACGCCACCGCACTCAGCTCCATCTCTCTGAATAGCCTAAAAATAAAATAAAAAATCAGTCTCTGCTAAGCAATAGTCAGCATTTGTTAGTAGAAACAGACAAAAATTTTATGGCCAAAGGTATCTGGGTTTCAATAAGCGGCCAAACAAGTCACCACTAGGTATGAGCTGAATGTTCAGTCCAAACGGAACACGTCTGAACACGTCTTGTTCCATCGCTTCCCTCTTGCCCAATGATAATGTAGAGGGGGGTCTATTGTTACTGACCGCTGGAGGGTTCTATGAAGCTGGCTGTGGGGAGATCTGTTGTTGCTGCTTGGAGTCTATTGTGGGGTGGGGGGGTGTTGATATTTTGCTGCAGGTAGTCCACTGTTGCTAGTGGGATCTATTGTTGCTGACTGAAGATGATCTATTGTACTGCTTGTTGTTAAATTCAATACAAATTTCTTAGCACCACAAAACGATACTTAGTTCTGTATTCTCTAATAGTGATGGCCGAACGGTTCGCCCGGCGGTCGTTTCGCGGCGAATTTCCGACTTTCGCCGTCCGCGGGTTCGAACGCCTTTTTCCGTCGTTCGCCCCGGCGGACTTACGTGTTTAATGTATACAAGAACTTTAACCTTTCGTGACACGTTTATCATGTGTTACAGGACAACCAATTGAGACATGACAGCTCATGGACACTTGGACATTCCCCCTAACCTATAAATACACCCGATCCGGTGGCCATTTTACATTCTTTCTTCTGTCACTGTAGGGAAAGGATCCTGTGTGGAGTAGGGACAGAGAAAACGCTAGCTATTTGGTACACAAAAGTTCTTTTCAGGACTGGTATAGGTGTTAGGTCAGCAGCCTGAGTTTCTTTTGTCAGTTTAGATAAAGGGACAGAGCGCTGTATGCTGCTATTTTAGGGACAGCTCAGCCAGATTAGTCTTTCTTCATCATCATCATCATCATCATCATTAGCTGTTACTATCAGGTCCACAAAAGAGCTGTTCCAGCTAATCGTTCCAGCCTACTCTTTTTTGCCAATTTGTATAGGGACAGGCAGGAAGCAGTGTGTCAGGCAGTGAGGATAATTTTAAAGACTTGCTGTTACTATTAGTTCCACAAAGGTTCTTTTCAGGACTGGTATCAGTGGTACGGTAATAGGCTTGTACACGTATAATATTCTTTCTTCCAAATATAGAAAGAATATTATACTTGACTGCTGCCCTTCTGCTGCAGTCTGCTAATCATTCACAACTCACTTGTTCCACAAAGCTCTTTATCAGGACTGGTAACTTGGTCTGTCTAGGGTGCTACGGTACATAGGCTTGGGTGCGGTACAGTCTGCTGTTCTGTAAGGACCGCTATCGGTCCACAATACATAGGGTTGCCGTGCACTACTGCTGACCGCTGCCCTATACTGCAGCAGTCCTTCATTGGTATAGGGACTGACGTACAGTCTGCTAATCACTAACACACAACCTGCTTGGTCCACAAAAGTTCTTATAAGGACTGGTAACTTGGTATAGGGTGCTACGGTACATAGGCCTGAGTGCGTTACAGTCTGCTGTTCTGTAAGGACCGCTATCGGTCCACAATACATAGGGTTGCCGTGCACTACTGCTGACCGCTGCCCTATACTGCAGCAGTCCTTCAGCGGTATAGGGACTGACGCACAGTCTGCTAAACACTAACACACAACCTGCTTGGTCCACAAAAGTTTTTATAAGGACTGGTAACTTGGTATAGGGTGCTACGGTACATAGGCCTGAGTGCAGTACAGTCTGCTGTTCTGTAAGGACCGCTATCGGTCCACAATACATAGGGTTGCCGTGCACTACTGCTGACCGCTGCCCTATACTGCAGCAGTCCTTCATTGGTATAGGGACTGACGTACAGTCTGCTAATCACTAACACACAACCTGCTTGGTCCACAAAAGTTCTTATAAGGACTGGTAACTTGGTATAGGGTGCTACGGTACATAGGCCTGAGTGCGTTACAGTCTGCTGTTCTGTAAGGACCGCTATCGGTCCACAATACATAGGGTTGCCGTGCACTACTGCTGACCGCTGCCCTATACTGCAGCAGTCCTTCATTGGTATAGGGACTGACGTACAGTCTGCTAATCACTAACACACAACCTGCTTGTTCCACAAAAGTTCTTATAAGGACTGGTAACTTGGTATAGGGTGCTACGGTACATAGGCTTGAGTGCGGTACAGTCTGCTGTTCTGTAAGGACCGCTATCGGTCCACAATAGATAGGGTTGACGTGCACCACTGCTGACCGCTGCCCTATACTGCAGCAGTCCTTCAGCGGTATAGGGACTGACGTACAGTCTGCTAAACACTAATACACAACCTGCTTGGTCCACAAAAGTTCTTATAAGGACTGGTAACTTGGTATAGGGTGCTACGGTACATAGGCTTGAGTGCGGTACAGTCTGCTGTTCTGTAAGGACCGCTATCGGTCCACAATAGATAGGGTTGACGTGCACCACTGCTGACCGCTGCCCTATACTGCAGCAGTCCTTCAGCGGTATAGGGACTGACGCACAGTCTGCTAAACACTAACACACAACCTGCTTGGTCCACAAAAGTTTTTATAAGGACTGGTAACTTGGTATAGGGTGCTACGGTACATAGGCTTGAGTGCGGTACAGTCTGCTGTTCTGTAAGGACCGCTATCGGTCCACAATAGATAGGGTTGACGTGCACCACTGCTGACCGCTGCCCTATACTGCAGCAGTCCTTCAGCGGTATAGGGACTGACGCACAGTCTGCTAAACACTAACACACAACCTGCTTGGTCCACAAAAGTTTTTATAAGGACTGGTAACTTGGTATAGGGTGCTACGGTACATAGGCCTGAGTGCGTTACAGTCTGCTGTTCTGTAAGGACCGCTATCGGTCCACAATACATAGGGTTGCCGTGCACTACTGCTGACCGCTGCCCTATACTGCAGCAGTCCTTCATTGGTATAGGGACTGACGTACAGTCTGCTAATCACTAACACACAACCTGCTTGGTCCACAAAAGTTCTTATAAGGACTGGTAACTTGGTATAGGGTGCTACGGTACATAGGCCTGAGTGCGTTACAGTCTGCTGTTCTGTAAGGACCGCTATCGGTCCACAATACATAGGGTTGCCGTGCACTACTGCTGACCGCTGCCCTATACTGCAGCAGTCCTTCAGCGGTATAGGGACTGACGCACAGTCTGCTAAACACTAACACACAACCTGCTTGGTCCACAAAAGTTCTTATAAGGACTGGTAACTTGGTATAGGGTGCTACGGTACATAGGCCTGAGTGCAGTACAGTCTGCTGTTCTGTAAGGACCGCTATCGGTCCACAATACATAGGGTTGCCGTGCACTACTGCTGACCGCTGCCCTATACTGCAGCAGTCCTTCATTGGTATAGGGACTGACGTACAGTCTGCTAATCACTAACACACAACCTGCTTGTTCCACAAAAGTTCTTATAAGGACTGGTAACTTGGTATAGGGTGCTACGGTACATAGGCTTGAGTGCGGTACAGTCTGCTGTTCTGTAAGGACCGCTATCGGTCCACAATAGATAGGGTTGACGTGCACCACTGCTGACCGCTGCCCTATACTGCAGCAGTCCTTCAGCGGTATAGGGACTGACGTACAGTCTGCTAAACACTAATACACAACCTGCTTGGTCCACAAAAGTTCTTATAAGGACTGGTAACTTGGTATAGGGTGCTACGGTACATAGGCTTGAGTGCGGTACAGTCTGCTGTTCTGTAAGGACCGCTATCGGTCCACAATAGATAGGGTTGACGTGCACCACTGCTGACCGCTGCCCTATACTGCAGCAGTCCTTCAGCGGTATAGGGACTGACGCACAGTCTGCTAAACACTAACACACAACCTGCTTGGTCCACAAAAGTTTTTATAAGGACTGGTAACTTGGTATAGGGTGCTACGGTACATAGGCCTGAGTGCGTTACAGTCTGCTGTTCTGTAAGGACCGCTATCGGTCCACAATACATAGGGTTGCCGTGCACTACTGCTGACCGCTGCCCTATACTGCAGCAGTCCTTCATTGGTATAGGGACTGACGTACAGTCTGCTAATCACTAACACACAACCTGCTTGGTCCACAAAAGTTCTTATAAGGACTGGTAACTTGGTATAGGGTGCTACGGTACATAGGCCTGAGTGCGTTACAGTCTGCTGTTCTGTAAGGACCGCTATCGGTCCACAATACATAGGGTTGCCGTGCACTACTGCTGACCGCTGCCCTATACTGCAGCAGTCCTTCAGCGGTATAGGGACTGACGCACAGTCTGCTAAACACTAACACACAACCTGCTTGGTCCACAAAAGTTCTTATAAGGACTGGTAACTTGGTATAGGGTGCTACGGTACATAGGCTTGAGTGCGGTACAGTCTGCTGTTCTGTAAGGACCGCTATCGGTCCACAATAGATAGGGTTGACGTGCACCACTGCTGACCGCTGCCCTATACTGCAGCAGTCCTTCAGCGGTATAGGGACTGACGTACAGTCTGCTAAACACTAATACACAACCTGCTTGGTCCACAAAAGTTCTTATAAGGACTGGTAACTTGGTATAGGGTGCTACGGTACATAGGCTTGAGTGCGGTACAGTCTGCTGTTCTGTAAGGACCGCTATAGGTCCACAATAGATAGGGTTGACGTGCACCACTGCTGACCGCTCACCTATACTGCAGCAGTCCTTCAGCGGTATAGGGACTAAGAGTTTTGTCACAGGGTCATTTAAAAAATGACATGCAGAGGAAGAGGCAGGCCCTTCCGCAGGGGTGGTAGGGGTAGGGCAGGAGCAACAGGCTTGAGCCAAAGTGGGAAGTTGCAGAAGGTGCGTTCAATTACTTTAAAGGATGCACCAGACTTGGTTGAGTGGCTCGCTCAGCCTTACTCTTCTGCACCCTCCTCATCCTCTCGATCTGCACCCTCTTCTTCACTCTCTGCTATGTGCACCCCCAAAGACACTACCACCAACAACACGACCACCACCACCACCACCACATACCTTCCGCTTGAGTCACTGGAATTATTTTCCGATCCATATCAAGAGGACATTTCTGATGCGCAGCCACTCTTGGTATTGGATCAGGAAGAGGAGGTAGCAACAAGCGCTACTCAGCAGTCTGACGCCAGTACCCAGATCAGCCCAAGGAGGAGGTTGGTCCCCGGTGTTGCTGCCTACTCTACTTATAGCGGTGGGGAAGGTGACGTTGATGATGACGTGTCTAGTGATGTCACGTGGGTGCCCACAAGAGAGGAAGAGGAGGGGAGTTCAGAGGGAGATATGGACCAGCAGATAGGGAGGAGAAGCAGCAATGACTTACATTGCACAGCAGGGACAAAGCAGACTGCAAATGTATCAGGAGCGAGTCATCGACCATGTACGGTCACATCTGGCGCTCCCAGGACACCGGCACATGGCTCCGCAGTGTGGGCTTTTTTTAACGTGTCCGCTGCTGACAATAGCGTTGCCATCTGCAATCTTTGCAGTCAACGCGTTAGTCGCGGTAAGCCCAATACTCACCTAGGGACGACCGCCTTAAGAAGGCACATGAGCAGCCATCACCGAGCCCAGTGGGAGCAACGGAACACACAAAGCCACACTGCAGGCTCTCACCGTCCAGCCTCGTCTTCTACTTCTCCTTCTCCTCTCTCCTCACAATTGTCCTCCACTCCACCTTCCATCACGCCAAGCTCACATTTTTCTGCAAAAAGGCAGGCTTCCGTGGGCCTAATGTTTGAGCGTAAAAAAATGATGACGCCGGATAACCCTCTTGCCCAACGGTTGGCGGCTGGCTTGTCAGAACTCATAGCCCGCCAACTACTGCCATATAAACTGGTGGACTCGGAGGCCTTTCGCAAATTTGTGGCCATTGGAACACCACAATGGAAGGTCCCAGGAAGGAAGTATTTCTCAGAGAAGGGCATCCCAGAGCTATATGGCCATGTTCAGCGGCAAGTGAATGTATCTCTGGCACACAGTGTCGGTGCCAAGATACATCTGACCACAGACACGTGGTCTAGCAAACACGGGCAGGGAAGGTATATCAGTTTTACTGCCCACTGGGTGAACCTTCTGACGGCCGTCAAGCATGTAACCCGTGGCACCCGTGTAGATTTGGTTTTACCGCCACGGATTGCATGCAGGCCTGACTCTTCTTCTCCTCCTCCTACTCCATCCTCCTCCCTCTCCTCCTCAGCTGCCTCCTCCTTTTCCGCTGCTAGCGTCTCTTCCACTGCACCGCCCAAGCTCCCCAGAACCTATTCCACATGCCAGGTGAGACGTTGCCATGCCGTGCTGCGTCTGTTGTGCCTGGAAGCAAAGAGCCACACTGGCCCGGCACTCCTTTCAGCTTTGCGTTCACAGGCAGATGAGTGGCTAACACCGCTCAATTTGACAGTTGGTAAAGTGGTGTGTGACAACGGTGCCAATCTGCTTAGCGCATTGAAACAGGGCAAAATCACGCACGTGCCGTGCATGGCACACGTCTTAAACTTGGTCGTGCAGCGATTCCTTGTCAAATACCCTGGGGTCCAGGACATCTTGCGGCAGGCAAGGAAAATCTCGGCCCATTTCAGAAGATCTTACACGGCCATGGCTCGCCTTGCTGACATTCAGCGGCGACACCATCTGCCGGTCAGACGTCTTATTTGCGATTGCCCGACGCGATGGAACTCAACCTTCTATATGCTTGATAGGCTGCTCCAGCAGAAACGTGCAGTTAACGTCTACCTGTATGAACTCTGCGAAAGAAACGGTTCTGGGGAGCTGGGTTTTTTTTCACCGCGCCAGTGGCTGCTCATGCGCGACACATGCAGACTTCTGCGGCCATTTGAGGAGATCACCAAACTGGTCAGTCGCAGCCATGGCGCCATCAGTGACATGGTACCTTATGCCTTCTTTCTGGAGCGTGCATTGCGTCGTGTCATTGATCAGGCTGTGGAGGAGCAGGAGCGGGAAGATGAGGAAGTCGCAATGCTGGATGAATTCCCAGGGGGGGCTACTCTATCTGAGACAAGTCAACAACAGGAGTCTGATGAGGAGTCAGAGGAGGATGGTGCCGGGGCGGATGAGCAGGAGCAAGAAGAGCATGCTTTAAACCTTTCTGGGATCCCTGTTGTGCGAGGATGGGGAGAGGAGAATGAAGAGGACGACATTATCCTGGATGATGAGCAGGAGCCAGGCCACCACACCGCTTCCACTTTAGTGCAAATGGGGGCCTTCATGCTCCAGTGTTTTAATAGGGACCCCCGTATAAAAAGCATGAGGGTCAAGGACCAGTACTGGGTGGCAACGTACTTAGACCCCCGGTACAAACACAAAATGGCGGAAATGTTACCGCCGTCGCAGAGGGCTGTCAGAATGCAGCACTTCCAGGCCTTGCTTCGAGAAATGCTGCATTCTGCTTTTGCGTGCGCTGGCAGAGGAGCAATTCCCACTCCCAGAGAAGGATTTGCGGGTACCAATCCAACAGCGCCTGCAAGAAGAGGCCGGTTTGAAGATGTGTTGGTGACTTCGGATATGAGGTCATTCTTTCAGCCGACCCATCGACAGGTGTCATCCGGATCCAGCATCAGGGAACGCCTAGACCGTCAGGTGTCCGACTACATTGGGTTAACGGCCGATGTGGACGCTCTGAGGAGTGATGAACCCCTAGACTACTGGGTGGGCAGGCTTGACCTCTGGCCAGAGCTTGCCCAATTTGCAATCGAACTGTTGGCTTGCCCCTCATCCAGTGTCCTGTCCGAAAGGACGTTCAGCGCAGCAGGGGGGATTGTGACCGATAAGCGTACTCGCCTAGCTCACCACAGTGTTAACTACCTCACATTTCTAAAAATGAATGAGGCATGGATCTCGGAGGAATTCAACACATGTGATCAGTAGACCATGTATATGTCTATAAACAATTTTTGGAATCAAGCACACAGACCTTCTTAATTCATTTGGCTCACTTCCCTGACCCAAAAAAGCACACCGTACTATATGCCCCTACCCTCCTCTTTGAAGAGGTTGAGCGGTGTCATATTTCTACTGGGGCTGCTTATTATGAGGGGTTCCCACCATCCCTGTGCTGTGCTGACTTCCTCCTGGGTGTTCTTATTATGAGGGGCTCCCACCATCCCTGTGCTGTGCTGACTTCCTCCTGGGGGTTCTTATTATGAGGGGATCACACCATCCCTGTGCTGTGCTGACTTCCTCCTGGGGCTGCTTACGGTGCTGCTGTCAGCGCTGTATGTCACGGAGCTGCTGTCAGCGCTGTATGTCACGGAGCTGCTGTCAGCGCTGTATGTCACGGAGCTGCTGTCAGCGCTGTATGTCACGGAGCTGCTGTCAGCGCTGTATGTCACGGAGCTGCTGTCAGCGCTGTATGTCACGGAGCTGCTGTCAGCGCTGTATGTCACGGAGCTGCTGTCAGCGCTGTATGTCACGGAGCTGCTGTCAGCGCTGTATGTCACGGAGCTGCTGTCAGCGCTGTATGTCACGGAGCTGCTGTCAGCGCTGTATGTCACGGTGCTGCTGTCAGCGCTGTATGTCACGGAGCTGCTGTCAGCGCTGTATGTCACGGAGCTGCTGTCAGTGCTGTATGTCACGGAGCTGCTGTCAGCGCTGTATGTCACGGAGCTGCTGTCAGCGCTGTATGTCACGGAGCTGCTGTCAGCGCTGTATGTCACGGTGCTGCTGTCAGCGCTGTATGTCACGGAGCTGCTGTCAGCGCTGTATGTCACGGAGCTGCTGTCAGCGCTGTATGTCACGGAGCTGCTGTCAGCGCTGTATGTCACGGAGCTGCTGTCAGCGCTGTATGTCACGGAGCTGCTGTCAGCGCTGTATGTCACGGTGCTGATGTCAGTGCTCTGTATTACGGTGCTGCTGTCAGTGCTCTGTATCTCCTGCACCCTCTTGTTTGCCTACCCTGGTCCCTGACCTTCCCTCTCCTCCATTGCCTTCATTAGCTCCATAGTCCTGAATTGTCAGAACAATTTCCCAAATAAAAAAAAAATGCTTGTAGTTATCGATCCCAAATTCACCTCATACATGTATTATGCTATTGTCCAGGTGGTGGGACTACGTGCTACCCCCTAATAATTACCCCGTGGCCGCAAATTCGACCTAAAGGTTTGCGAAATTCGCCTCCCATTGAAGTCAATGGAGCCCGCGGCGAACGGTCGTTTTCGCGAACGTTTGTGTCCGTTCGCGTTTCGCGTTCGCGAAACGTCCCGTCGGAAGTTCGTCCATCACTATTCTCTAAAAGGGTGGTACTGGGAGGTGGGTAGAAGGTGGGACCAAGGAACGGTGCTCAGAAGTTGGTAGGGGTGGAGAACAGGGGTGACTCAGAAAGGGGCAATTCCTGGCTGCACCTAATCTCTGAGAAAAAAGCCCTGGAGCTAAGTAATTCATATGGAATTTGTTAATGATAACAAGGAAAGCAGTAAAATTGATCCCCTGCAGCCAGCAACAAAAGACCCTCCAACAGTCAGTAACAATAGACCCCCTTGGGCGCGGGGCTTGTGGAACCCAGCTTACCTTAGAGAGCTCTGGAAACTCCTTGTCCAGCTCCCCTGGACAATAGTTCCCCATAGCAACAATGAACCGCCCACAACAAAATTCACCCCCCTCAACAATAGACCCCAAACACACCGGCAAGATGACCACTGCCTTGCTAGAGAAGCTGAGGGTAAAGGTGATGGACTGGCCAAGCATGTCTCCAGACCTAAACCCTATTGATCATCTGTGGGACATCCTCAAACGGAAGGTGGAGGAGCGCAAGGTCTCTAATACCCACCAGCTCTGTGATGTCGTCATGGAGGAGTGGAAGAGGACTACAGTGGTGACCTGTGAAGCTCTGGTGACCTCCATGCCCAAGAAGGTACAGGCAGTGCTGAAAAATAATGGTGGCCACACAATATATTGACACTTTGGGCCCAATTTGGACACTTTTGTTGCCAGCGGTTTAGACATTAATGGCTGTGTATTGAGTTATTTTGAGGGGACAGCAAATTTACACTGTAATACAAGCTGTACACTCACTTTTCACATGAAAAGATAGAAGAAAATATTTACACCAATGTGAGGGATGTACTCACTTTTGTGAGATACTGTATATACTCTGATGTTTCCTATTGCTGGAACTGTTCTATGTAAAAAAAAAAAATAATAATAATAATTTAAAATATTATACTTAAAAAATAATGAATGCACATTTTTTTCCCCACAACAAATATGTGAATTTATCATTTTTTTAAGGTGTATCCAGCCGTGGCCATTAAGAAAGGTCAACAACTGCAGCAGGACGGCAAGACGGAGTTAGGAGGGGGTCCGGACAGAGAGATATTTCTGTATATGTTGACCCCTCCTGATTTCTGACTTCTCTGATCTGCATTCTCACTCCTCTTCAATCACCCCATACACATCCAGTGTAACCCCCCCCTCCATCATTTGTGCGTTACCTTCGATCTCTGAGTTGTCCGTCTGGTTGAATCTTTCTCTGCATTTCCAGCCTCAGCCCCTCTCAGCGCTCAGATCCTCCTAGTAATGGTGGGATGAGAAGACGGTGGGGGTATTATAACATCTGTTCCTTGTCAACAACACCTCCTCCTCCCCGAACCCCCCACATTACACCCCCCCAGGGATCACCATTGCACAATACAAGACACTAAACATCAGGAGCCTCCAAGACCAATACAGGCAATGTCATATAGGAAAGCATTGACCCGTGTCAATGTGAAACCCAAGCCTTCCTTACCAGAACAGATGTGGAACATTCCGTTTTTTTCAACAATGGCTTTTTTTTGCAAACCAAAATTATTTTCGTGTTGCTTATTTGGGAGTGTATGGGCTCTCTGTGCTTCTCTATGCAATGCTGGCAGGAGGGGCCGGCAGGGTGCTATACAGAGCTGCCACAGTACTCTTCTCAAGAGCCCTCAGCCCTGATGGAGGCAGTGAGTTGGCTCTTGAGTTGAGTTATGCAAATATCAAAATGCCTTAAAGCAGGGGTCTCCAACTGGTGGCCCTCCAGCTGTTGAGAATCTATCATCCCTCTGCCTGTGGGAGTCATGCTTGTAACTGTCAACCATGCAATGCCTGATGGGACTTGTAGTTTTGCAACAGCTGGAGCGCTGCCAGATTTAGACCCCTGCCTTAAAGTGTTTCTAAAGCCTCAAGCACCTTCTCTGCTGCAGGATACCCCTAGCCCCCTCTTATTATTACCTGATCCCTATTCTATCCAGCATGTCCATCTTCCTCATTGAGAAGATTGATAGCAGCCATGGGCTCCGGCTCCAATCAATTAACTCCAGTGATGAGGGAGGCAGGGAGGGAGAGTGCTGGCAGGAGGGATAGGGCAGGCAGGCAGGCTGGGGAAGGGGGGTCAGGGAGCAAGTCCCACTGTCTGTGTCAATCGATGCAGCAGCAGGGCTTGGGAGTGAGCCTGCCTGAGTGCCCCTATGGGAATCGGTTTCCTATTGGGGCACAGCAAGAGAGGAGGAGCCAGGAGTTCTGGCGGGGGACCAAAGAAGAGGAGCCATTGGCTTCTGTCTCTCACTCAACTCCAGTAACGAGGGGTTGGTGGGGCGGAGCCCAGCCCCGCTGTCTGTGTCAGTGGATGCAGCAGGGGGGCTCAGGAGCAAGCCCACATGTGTGCCCGCATGGGAATTAATCTCCTCCTGGGGGGCACCAGCAAAAGAGGAGGAGCCAGGAGCATTGGCAGGAGACTCGAGAAGAGGATCCATTAGCTTCCGCTCCTGTCAATCAACTCAGGTGATGAGGGATCACGCGCGGGGGGGGGGCTGTGACAAGCTCCATCGCCTGTGTCAATGGACGCAGCAGCGGGGCTTGGGAGGAAGCCCGCATGGAAATTTCCTGTTGGTGGCACCAGCAAGAGAGGAGAAGCCAGGAGCACCGGCGGGGGGGACTAGCCTGAACGTAGTCCCATCGTAACTAAATAACGTCATCACGTTCTGAACAATCGAATTTTCCGACAACTTCGTCCAACCGTGTGTATGCAACAGTTTCGGACAAAATCCGTCGGACAAAATCCGACGGCTTTGGTTGTCGGAATCTCCGACCGTGTGTACAAGGGCAAAGTCCTCACAAGTAAGAGACTATAGTTGTAATTCTAGTCCCCAAAAAATGCAGAAAACAAGGAAATCAGTCTTTCTTAGAAGCTTGATGAAACTTCCAAATGTTGCCAATATCGCTTCTTGAACGGAAAAAAGTTGGACTCTTGCCGCAATGGATGGACTCCAAACAGAGGGAGTCGTTAGCGCTGGCAGAAACCAACCCTCTGCAGGGATTCCAGGTGCACACTCCGCTCTCACACACCGCGGGGGGCGTCAACACGTGTATACCTTCCGAGGATTTCTGACGCGGGCCGATGGTTTCCGGAACCAGCCGATTAGCCTTCCTCCCTCTCAGTTTACACTAGGAAGATGGACAGGATGGCCGTCCAATGGCTACTAATTTCCGGAGTTTGGAGAGCTCTCCTATGGGCAGACATGTGCGGAGGTTCCTCAATATGCAAACCTGTGGTAAAACATAAGGCGCTCGGGCTGCCCGGCCACGAGCGAAAGGGAAAGGGGGAAAAAAGACGGGCTCCGATCGTGAACGTACCGTTAAACAATCAGCAAATTTATTTAGTTAAAAATACAGCAGACCAGAGGTATGAACCATTGTGGCCAAATTACAACAAATACTATAAGTAAGACAAGAAAAAATGAATAAATAAAAAAAACGGTTATATTAAGAACAAATATACACCCGTGCTGGGGGATACTCTAAACGTGGTGGTATCAGAATAAACAGCCCGACATGTTTCGTAAATACCTTACGTCCTCCTGGGGCAAGAGACTTGTTCCGCAACCCACTGTCAATCCCTAATGTTATATAGTAGGTGAGGTTGAAAAAAGACACAAGTCCATCAAGTCCAACCTATGTGTGTGATTACATGTCAGTATTACATTGTATATCTCTGTATGTTGTGGTCGTTCAGGTGCTTATCTAATAGTTTTTTGAAACTATTGATGCCCCCCCCCCCCCGCTGAGACCACCGCCTGTGGAAGGGAATTCCACATCCTTGCCACTCTTACAGTAAAGAACCCTCTACGTAGTTTAAGGTTTAACCTCTTTTCTTCTAATTTTAATGAGTGGCCACAAGTCTTATTAAACTCCCTTCAGTGAAAAAGTTTTATCCCTATTGTGGGGTCACCAGTACGGTATTTGTATATTGAAATCATATCCCCTCTCAAGCGTCTCTTCTCCAGAGAATAAGTTCAGAGCTCACAACCTTTCCTCATAACTAATATCCTCCAGACCCTTTATTAGCTTTGTTGCCCTTCTTTATACTCACTCCATTTCCAGTACATCCTTCCTGAGGACTGGTGCCCAGAACTGGTGACAGTATACTCCAGGTGCGGCCGGACCAGAGTCTTGTAGAGCGGGAGAATTATCATTTTATCTCTGGAGTTGATCCCCTTTTTAATGGCAATATTCTGTTTGCTTTGTTAGCAGCAGCTTGGCATTGCTGAGCCCATCATCTACTAGGACCCCCAGGTCCTTTTCCATCCTAGATCCCCCCAGAGGTTCTCTCCCCAGTCTATAGATTGCATTCAGATTTTTGCCACCCAAATGCATTATTTTACATTTTTCCACATGAATCCTCATTTGCCATGTTGTTGCCCACCCCATTCGTTTGTTCAGATCTACTTGCAAGGTTTCCACATCCTGCGGAAAAGTTATTGTCATGCTTAGCTTAGTATTGTCCGCAAATACAGAGATTGAACTGTTTACCCCATCCCCATCCTCCAGGTCCTTTATTAACAAATGAAATAGGATTGGTCACAAGGACCCCACTTTCCATCCCTGGCCATTCTGAGTACTTCCCATTTATCACTACCCTCTTGGGATTTTATTTTTGCTCTCCTCCGTTATGTGTCTTTCGTGTTCTATCTTAGCCGCCATAATTTTACCCTTACATTTTTTGTTGCATTCTTTGTAAAGTTTGAATACTGATGATGATCCCTCAGCCTTGTATTTTTTGAAGGCCTTCTCCTTTGCTTTTATATGTATTTTTTCATTGGAGTTAAACCATCCAGGACTTTTATTCGCTATTTTAAATTTATTTCCCAAAGTGATGCACTGGCTAATGCCCTTATTTAATATACTCTTAAAGCAAACCCATCTCTCCTCTGCGTTCTTTATTCCTAAGATTTTATCCCAATTAATATCATCTTCTAGCAAGGTTCGCAGTTTCGGGAAGTTGGCTCTTTTGAAATTCAGTGTCTTTGTATTCCCCTTATGTTTCCTATTTGTGTGATTTATACTGAAGCCAATTGACCTGTGATCACTGTTTCCAAAATTGCTCCGTATTTCCACATCCATAATCAGGTCTGTTCTATTATTGCTTCCAATTTCAGGGGTTGGTTTTTTGTTTAAATAATATTTTTCCCAAATTGAGTATTTTTTTTTTCTATAACAGATTTTCCCTAAAAGGAAAACTAATCCTAGCAGTGGCGGCCCATTCATTAGGGGCACATGGGCGCCACCTCCCCTATCAATGCGTCCGGCTCCCTAATCTACATGCAGGGCGCCGGATGCATGGATTGCATTTTTTTGGGTTTTTTTTAAGCACATGATTAGAGCCAGAGGCTCTAATAGGCTTCAAAAAAGGGTGGTCTTGGGGAGCAGAACATTGTGTCTGAAGCCCATCCAGTTTTGTGACAATAGCGAATGAATAGTACTCAGTAATCAGTGCTGTCTATCAGTGCCATCTATTAGTACCTATCAGTGCTGTCTATAAGTGCCCATCAGTGCTGCCTGTCAGTTCTATATAGCCCAAATATATAAGGGCAATCACAGTTGTTCCAATAGTGTAAACAAGATGAGTGTCTTACTGTTATTGACAATCAGAGCCGGTTCGGACTGAGGAAAAACGACTTGCAGCTTTGGGGGCTATTTGAGGCAACTTGCATTGCCGCTGCTGTCATGTGCAGGTCACCTGAGGCAGTCTCTGCTGCAGAAAAGTGCTTGACATTTTTAGAATGTCATATGTTGTATGGATATGTTGTGCTGGTTCCACTGGGTTTGCACACCAAATTGTGGGTTCCTAGCACCAAGTGGTCCCGATATATACCAGGCCCCAAAGTCGGTCACTTGTGTCCATCTGCAGCAATGTCATTTCGGGAACCCTGTGGGTTGAGAGACCCCAAATTTTGGCTGCAGCTAGGGAGCATCTAGGAACCCTTAACTACAGAGTTTGAAGTTCGGGGTCCTTTGGCTGCAAATGGGCACAGTGAGGCATGCAAATGGGTAAAATGAGGCATGCAAATGGGCATTGTTGACCCTCTTTTCCACATAGCCCTTGTACACATGGTCGGAGATTCCATCGGAATGTGTCTGATCGGAGCGTTTTGTCGGATATTCCGACTGTGTGTGGTCTGCATCAGACTGTTTCCGTCTGAATATCCATTGGACCAAATTTTCCAACTTACTGGAAATATTTTCTGACAAACTGCTCCGATCGGACATACCCCGATTATGTGTAGCCTACTCCGACGGACAAAGTGCCACGCATGCTCAGATCAAATTCCTAGACCAAAGCTATTGGCTACTAGCCTGAACGTAGTCCCGTCGTAACAAAACAACATCATCACGTTATGTACAATCGGATTTTCTGACAATTTTGTCCGACAGTGTGTATGCAACAGTTTCTGACAAAATCCGTTGGATATCAGAATGTCCAACCATGTATACAAGGGCTTACAGTAGCTGAGTATTTCTCACCCTAGGCTTATACTCGAGTCAATACGTTTTCCCGTTTTTTTGTGGTAAAATTAGGTGCCTCGGCTTATATTCGGGTTGGCTTATACACGAGAAATATACGGTATATAAACTAAAATTTCCTAAATATTGCGCCAAAAGATACACACACTTCTCTTCCTCTTACCAGAACCTCCCCTTTACTCCCCACAAGGGTGGGGGCTAAGGAGTGGATACTTGAGCTTTCCACATCTGGTTTATCTTAAAACATAGACTGCCTATTCATCTGACAGGAAATTAATGAGAAGCAACTAGATCTTCTTTCAAACAAAATATCAGTTACATAGAAAAATGTCTTTAAAAACATATTTAAGATTTACAATATCCGTCAAAATCCCGACAGTTTCTAGATAGTTGTGAACCCAGTTCACCATCTGGAGGTTATTAACTCAAAGTCTGCCATTCATACAATTAATTACAGGGAATTCATACTCTGAATAAATTATAATAAAGCCAAATAAAATTTTAGATAATAAAGCGGGAGTCCGCCGGGAGTCCGCATTTTTTTTTTTTTTTTTAAAGCCAGCAGCTACAAATACTGCAGCTGCTGACTTTTAAAATAGTGACACTTACCTGTCCAGCGCGCCCGCGATGTCGGCACCCGAAGCAGATCTCTCGATCGTCATTCGGGTGCTGCCGCCGCCATCTTGGGTGTGGGAATCAGGAAGTGGAGCCTTTTGGCTTCATTTCCCGGTTCCCTACTGCGCATGCGCGAGTCGCGCTGCGCAAAAAGGATGGACCCGCTGCCTCTGGGATCTTTGTGTTTCCCAGCAGGCAGCGGGGGACTTTCAGAAAGGGGCGTAATCTACGCCCCTTTCCGCAGAGAGCCATCCCGGAAGTGGGTGCAGATACCTGTACTGTACAGGTATCTGCACCCCCCTCCCCCCTGAAAGGTGCCAATTGTGGCGCCGGAGGGGGGGAGGATTCCAATGAGCGGAAGGTCCACTTTAGGGTGGACCTCCGCTTTAAGAATATAACACAATGCAATCAGTATTCACAAATTATTAATATGTAAAGACCTCTTGGATGACCCCGTGCAGGCGCGTCTCCAAGTGGGACTAGTGCTCAGAGTGACAATTCCTTGACACTGGGCACCTTCCCACTTCCAGCATGCTGCACTAAGCACACTAATGCAAGGTTAGCAAACACAACACAGTACATTCGCTCAAGAGCTCCCCCCGAGGTATGATGTGGTCCTTTGTTACTGTAACTGAACACAAGGCCTCTCAGTGAAAGTTGTAGTCTCTGGTCTTCTGTCTTATGCTAGCTATTATACTGCAGTGTTTGTAATCCAAGGGTTTAACAAGCAAAGAAGTAACATAAGCTGATGGTTAAGAACAGTTCCTACGGTGCACACGCACTTATAACTGCCTCCGGTATAGTTATCTCTGAAATGCCACAGTGTCAGCTCTTAAGAAAGTATAGGCTTGAGGCCTGCTTGAAAATGGTCTGTTTGAATGAGACCCCTCTGCGGAACTGCAGGTTTCAGCAACACCGTGGTATGAGTCTAAGTGTGTTTAAGTGCGTTAAATAACTTCTGGGCGTCCGTCCTCTCACCACACCAGGCCTGGAAATCTGGGAACCTCCGCTCCGTTTGTCTCAGTCGTGCTGCCAGCCAGCACTGTCACGCTGCTCCACTCTGCAACAAGATCGGGACCCTCGCTTGGCTCCATCAGGGGTTCTGGATACTCTGACCCGATCACACTGCTTCTTCAGCACACTAAGGTAAGGCAGAGTCTGTGGTTGCTGTTCGCTCCGCAAGGTGTAGGCCACACTCTCTGGAACAATCCTGCACAGATCCTCACAGGCAGCCCACGTGTCCAGGAGAGAGAGAATATGGCCACGCTGGGCCTTTTATTACCTACCCAGCATGCAGTTCAGCCACTCAGTGTTCATGGGTAAGTGAGTGGGCATTGTGGGTAGGTGAGTCCTCACAAAGTAAATAAATGAATCACTTCCTGCTTAACTAACAGGTGAAAACTAAACAAGTATTTACAAGTGTACCACTGGAGGGAGCCAAATACCAATTTATAGCATTGTCCATTACTTAACATCATATGGAAAAAATACCAGCACTACATAAATAATCTATTGGCTGCTCACTGTAGGATGTAGTTAAAGAATATCTAAAGCCAAAACATTTTTTTTTTAGAGTAAAGGTAACAACCATTGTTAGGTTTGTTTTGCTTTCTGGATATTCACACTCTCTATTTGTGTTGGCCAATGTCAGTGTGGCTGAAAGTAAGGGTCAATTCAATCTTCTTCAATCTTCTTTCAAGAAGGTGCTAGAAAGAGAGGAGGAGAGCACACCCAGTTGTGAGACAATAGTGAATTATTATTTGCTATTCTCTTCCTGATTCTCCTCCCAGCCCAATCAGGAAGGGGGTCCTGAGACCCAATAGGCCAGGAAGTCTCAGGACCCACTTCCTGTTTGGGCGTGAGGAGAAGCAACGGCCCCGGCTCTTCCGTGGGGTGTGGAGCAGCATCGTTATGGTAAGGCCACTGATCGCTGCCTTCCATCTCACACAGGGGGGGGTACGGGACTGATCGCCACCGGCCGTCTACGATGCGGGGGGGCAATGATCGCCGCTGTCTGTCTCCCGCGGGGGGGGGGCTAAGGTTTACTTACCCCCCCAAAATATTAAGCACCAGCCCCCACTGTTTTTAACGCTATTTTGTTTTAATTAAATGTATTTGGTATAGTGGCAGCTAGCGATATTTTGAAGTGTGATATTACCATATGTAAATACATGTGGTGGACCGATCTTCTGTATATTGACTCTGAGTAAAGTGTAACAATTGGAACATTTTTTTTAAGAATGGCAAATAGAACACCTCCCAAGTAAACCTGAATTGTTGCCAACATCCCAAATATTCTAGACAAAAAATAAATAAAAAAATAAGGTACTCCCCAATACAAAGGGACAAGGGCAACTCAAAGATGTACAGTATATATTCAGTTATAAAGTTTTATTAATAATCTACATTGCTAAAACAAGTGCATACATCACCATGAAAAAACATATCCAATACACATTAAAATAGGACTATAAGTAAGGCTGGATATAGTATGGATGTTCTCCTGGTACTGTTCCCGACACGTTTCAGGAACAGCGAAGAATCCTTTCTTCAGTGGAATTCCATGGAGAAAATCATGAATTAGCAATACTCTATAATAGAACATAAAACACATTTAGGACCATGAAACAGAGATATGAAATGGGAAAATTATCGATGAATGATATAGCACGCTGATGTTGGTAGGGTTGCCATCAAAATTTAGTTGTCAGGCGATAGTTGCCTTGGCCAATTGTTTGGAGATCAATTGATTTCCCCCTAATTATTATTACTATTATTATACAGGATTTATATAGCGCCAACAGTTTGCGCAGCGCTTTACAACGTGAGGGCAGACAGTACACTTACAATACAAATCAATGCAGGAGGGACTAGAGGGCCCTGCTCATTAGAGCTTACAATCTAGAAACACATTTAGGACCATGAAACAGAGATATGAAATGGGAAAATTATCTGAAGTACACAACATACCAGTCAAATAGCCCACACCTCACTTGTTATGAATAAAATTGGAAATACTGATGTAGCACCCTGATGTTAGGTAGGGTTGCCATCAAAATTTAGTTGCCAGGCGATAGTTGCCTTGGCCAATTGTTTGGAGATCAATTGATTTCCCCCTAACTCTGTAATTGCTGCACTTCTCTCTTCTGTCACTAGGTGGCATTATAGCTGGAGACATTGGATAAGACAAGGGCAAAGCAAGGACAGATTATGAATAAATGGGGTGTCTCCACCAATGGTTAGGGACTTTCTTTGGTCCCTTGACCTCCTGGGAGTGCCTATTTATTGGGGTGGATTCAGGTGATCAGGGTTCTGTGCACCTGGATGGCTGTCTGGGTGGACATGTGTTATATTGGCCCAGGCTGCTAGTCCAGAGACCTAAGGCCTATCCCGGGGGACATCTGGCTGTTAGGTTGTCTGAGGACCTATCCAGAAGCAGGAAAATCAGTGTAGGGTTGGGAATGCGGGCTTGTAGTCCAACCAGTAGTAACAATTCCATCGGCCAGGGAACCAGTGGTGGTCGGAGGTAAAGGGGAAGCTGTCGCCACTAATGGACCACCCACCTTGCTACCAGAGACCACCATGAGTAAGTTGAGGCCAGTACCAGAGCAGTCTTCTCACCAGCCGGGGACGGTGAAGAAGTGCGAAAACGTCAGCAAGTGCCAAGTCAGGGACCCAGTGGGACAGCAGAGGTGATGCTTGCGGAGAATCAGTGAGTGCCAATGCAGGGACCTAACATGTCAGCGGGGAGGACGCTTAAGGAGTATCTGTGAGTGCCAAGCCAGGGACCCAGCAGGGAAGCGGGGGTGACGCTTGAGGAAGATACTGAGTGCTACCAGTGAAAGAGCTCAAGGAATCCAGTGGCTGGTGGATCTGAAGTCTAGTGAGAGAGACTGGGAGCTCGTTGAGTGAAGACTCACAGTGAGTGATGGTGGGGTAAAGAGAACTGTTCGTGTTGCAAATAGTTGACTTCAATTGCTGTTAGTAACTGTTATAAGGTTGTTGCCAGAAATATTGTTAATATTAAAAGAAAAAAGAAAATCCTTTTGAAATCTTTTACAATTTTCCTTTAGTTGAGCTATGAGACCCTCCATTCCCTTCACCAGTCATTGGCAACTCTCGTTGTTGAACCAAAGAACTCATTAACACACAGAGAGATGTTAAAGGTGCCAAGTGCCCATCATCACAATCAATAATTATCCCCAAAATATTTCTAAAAAAAATTTGTATTCATTGATTTTGCTGCACTACACTTTTTAAGTTTTCAATGTTTTATGATGTAAAACTAATCAATATATATATTTTTTTAAATATTTGGGGATAATTATTTACCATAAAGTTAGACATTTGGCACCTTCAACCCATTTGCTTTCACGACTAATGTTTTTCATATATGAGTAGCAGTCCCATACATCCCCTCCATGTTTCCCAGGCTCCACACTCCCATCGGTGGACCTAGGACAAGCATGGTGGTGGGTGCCTCCAGGTATGAGGGGGGTTGGAGGAGACCAACGAAGGTTCATTCATTGATATCCCCCTTCTGGATCCGTCACTTTCCCTGGCCACTGTGGTCAGCTCTTTCCACGCTGAGCTAATCAAAACGACCACATCTGAACGTCAGGTGGCTTTGTGTGCCATTGAGAAGGTGATGAGCTACAACTGATTGAGTTTACAAGTCATTTTTAGGAGGGGGGTGACCTTCTTTCCAACTTAATGATTCTGTTTTTGATTTACTTTTTTTTTCCTTGACACGTTGGTGTTACATCATTCAAGTTGCACTGAATAAAAACAGCTGGATAAAACAAAAGACGTGTCTGTCTTCATTTCAGGCTGCAAAGCAACAAAATGTATTATTTTAAAGGGGTAAAATGTATTTATATACCCACTGTAGCAATAAAACATGACTGGTCCTCTTTATTGAGACATCTGCCATCTGTTAGACCCCAGATCTCTAACCTGCCCTTAAAAAAGCATCTGATCAAACCAAAATCAGTTTGTAACAGATGCTTTCCCAATCCAAAAAAATGTATTGGTCTCTCAGACCAGTGGTCTCCAAACTGTGGCCTGGGGGCCAGATTTAGCCCTTTGCTTGCTTTTATCTGGCCCCTGGGGCCCTGTTTCGTTCACTGACACCAACAAAGGGGCACAGTTCCTCCCAATTAAACCAACAACGGGGCCCAATAAGACTAATGCTGGGGGACCATTCCTCTCAGTGACACCAAGATGGGGCACAGTTCATCCCAATGACACCAACGATGGGGAACAATTCCTCCCAATTACACCAATGATGGGGCACAATTCCTCCCAATGATGGGGGAAATTTCCTCCCAATGACACCAATGATAGGGGACCATTCCTCTCAGTGACACCAAGATGGGGCACAGTTCATCCCATTGACATCAACAATGGGGCACAATTCTTTGCAATGACACCAATGATGGGGCACAATTCCCCCCAATGACACCAAGATGGGCACAATTCTGCCCAATGACACCAATAAAGGGGAACCACTCCTCTCAATGACTCCAATGATGGGGCAAAATTCTGCCCAATGACACCAATGATGGGGGACTACTCCTCTCAATGACACCAATGATGGGGCACAGTTCAACCGAATGACACCAACAATGGGGAACAATTCCTCCCAATTACACCAACAATGGGGCACAATTCCTCCCAATGATGGCAAAAATTCCTCCCAATGATGCCAATGATGGGGCATAATTCCTCTCCATGACACCAAAGATGGGACCAATGCTGGGGCATTTTCTACTCCCGATGGCCTCATTCTGGCCGCCCTAAAATCTGAAGGACAGTAAACTTTGAATAGAAAGTTTGGAGACCTGGTCTTAGACCATAGAGATGATTGGGATGTTCAGCTCTATGGTAAGCCAGCAGAACCACCGGCTTCAGTCCTGGGTTCTGCGGTGGGACAGGAGAACCAGAAGAGGCACTGGAAGGTGTGGGGAAGGGGATGGATGACACCTCCCGCTGCCTGTAAAATTATCCAGCAGCTAATCAGCCACTAGGATTGCTTTTACATTGTAGAGCATTGCCAGCTCTAAAAAAGGTACTGAAGTCATAACCACAGCCATGGCCCTGGTATAACCACTCAAACTGCCACGAAGTACCAGAATGTCGTTTGGCAGAAAGTGGCAAAAACAAAAACACAAAGGTTTTACTTGCAGCAAAAGGGTTACAATTCCTACATGTTATTTATTTTGTGGTTCCGTATTTACTAGAAGGATGGTGCAACACACTTAAGAAAATATATCCCAATATACGGTTGAGTAAATAAGAAATCTTTTTAATGAAATTCAAAACCAGCAGTTGGGGCATCTTAAAAATAGAGAAATTACTTCCTCCCCCAGACTTTGACACAAGCTTCCTTGCACCCTAAACTCAGTCCACCCTGAACCTAAATGCTTGATGGTCCCCGGGGGCCCTGTGCGGTCCTGCCAACACTGACTCTGTCTCTCCCTCTCTGCCCCCTTCTCTCTAGCCCGTTCCTTTTTCTCACTGTGCCTTCCCCTTCTTTACCTCCTCCTAGCTTATGGCTACATTCTGTCTAACTGTATTCTCTGTGCCATGAACAAGGTCAGTCGGACGACTATCCCGTTTGCCCTGCATTCTCCTCTGTCCCTACCATGATGGTTATATGTTTTGGGTTGCTGATGGTGGGGGGGTTTTCCCCTTCCTAACTGGCTGTTTTTCTATCGAATGCACCGGTATGTTTCCTTGTTCCAATGTAAAGTACGCTAGTAATGAGCTTAGCGTTTTGTGAACACAGTGCTGTGAACACCATGCTCTTTCTTTTTGTACTTAACGTTCTGTGCCGTGCTCGCGGTCATGAATACTTCTGTTTGTGTTCTTTACTTTTGTATTACTCACAATAAAAAATTTGAAACCAAAAACAGAGAAATTGATTTACTAAAGGCAAACAGGTGGTATTGTTTGCAAGAGAATTTTCACTTAATTTAGTCAATGTGGTGACAATCCACTTTGCTATGAATACTCAATCACATGCCAGGCCAACACCCGTGTTTTTCTTGAAGATGATTGGATGACGGAAGTGAGCAGAGCTTCACCTATGAGTTTTCCCTTGACCCAGAGTTGGACCACTCCAGTGTCGGAGTTCCGGGACACACAGATGTGTTCCAAACAAAGTGATAGATGTCAGCAGAGATGCACCTCATACACTAAGGAAGATTGCCTTGCAACATAAACAGCTTATTCGCCTTTAGTATATCAACCTCAAGGTGTGTATTATAAGCTGATAGGCTGACATTACAGTTTGGGCTGGATAAGAACTTCCCCTTTGATTTCATAGACTAGAGACTTCCAATTAATGACATTTCCATTGAAGTCACCATAAAGGGCTTTCTGTACATCTTCGGAAGTCAGGATATAATCACACATGTGAACATCACTTATTTCACCAAGAAATGACTGCACAGATTCAAACCCTCCACCAATAGAGTCTTGCTCCTGTCCCAGAACAATGCTTGCTTCGGGTGCAATAGAAGACCCTTTCATTGAGGCTTTTCTTGGGTAGAGCTTTCCATTGACCCAAAGCTGGATCAATCCAGTATCGGAATCCCAGGTCACACAGATGTGCCTCCAGTCCAAAGTCTCTGAGTCCGTTTTAAAATTAGTGTCTGCCTGGTTGATATGCATAGAAAAAGTATTTGGAGGCTGAAAGAAGATGAGAAAGGCGTTGTCCTTCCCGGGAGTAGCGAGAGAGAAGGTACTATAATAACGGGAAAGGTCGGTATAAGAACGTAAACAGACGCTGACTTTCTTCAAAGGTTTTGTAATTGTAGGTCTTAGAATGACATGAGCCGTGTTGGTTTCTTTGGGGAAGACGAAGACTTTGCGCTCCATGTCTAAGGAAAAAAACAGACAAAGATCATTACGAATATGTATCAAAGCTTTACACGCTGAATAATGAAATCAGAATTTATTTAAAGGTATAAAAATCATAACTAAATAACAATTGGATACATTCATATATCTCAGGATAGAAGGTTAGATTTAGGTTAGGACTCAATAATTCGTCACTAAGAATCATCTTTTCAATTTTTTTCAGTTGTTGTTACTCCATGAGAACGTCGATTCCTTGTCATGTGATTCTTCTGTTATAATTGTCATTGTCACCTCTCATTGTTGTTGTTCATGACAAATAATTCATAACTTTTTTTAGAGTTATTCTGTACCAGGCTTTGGAGGAGTTTATGTATATATAGTGAAGATAGCATACTTACATAAATTGTTAGGCTGGACAAGAACGTCTCCTTTCACTTGGTAGAGTAGACACTTCCAATTAATTACAACCTTCTGAATGTCTTCTGGTGTTAGGACATAATCTCACGGACATCACTTATTTCACCAACCAATGACTGCTAAGGCTCCATGCACACTGGTGTAAAAAAAGTTGCTTCTACAGGAGGTTTGTGTTCTGCCTCTAGAAGCAGCTCAATGGTTATTCTTTGGGTCCATCCACATTAGGACAATTACAGTCATATTTTCAGCTCAACGTTTAGAGGCAGGAAAAAATAAAACCTCTGGTTCGTGTCTCTGATAGGAGCTTACTTGAAGAAAAAAATGTAAAACTCTCCTAAACTCGTTCAAACTTTGTACAAAAAAGCTCTATGTTGAGCGTTTTTTACTGTGAAGAGAGCAGATGTTTTTTTTAAGCCCAATGTGCATAGAGCCTTAAGCCTTGTACACACGGTCAGAGAATCCGTCGGAATGCGTCTTATCGGACCGTATCGTCGGATAATCCGACTGTGTGTGGTATGCATCGGACTGATTCCGTCCGAATCTCCGTTGGACCCAATTTTCCAACATGTTGGAAATATTTTCCGACCAACTGGTTTGATCGGACATACTCTGATCATGTGTAGAGAATTTTGATCGGACCAAGTGCCATGCATGCTCAGATCAAATTCCTACATCAAAGCTATTGGCTACTAGTCCCATCGTAATGAAATTACGTCATCACGTTCTGAATGATCAGATTTTTCGACAACTTAGTCCGACCGTGTGTATGCAACAGTTTCGGACAAGATCCGACGGGCAAAATTTGACGGATTTGGTTGGCAGAATGTCCGACCATGTGTACACATTCTAAGAGTCAAATCTTTCACCAGAAGAGTCTTGGCCCTGCCACCGAACAATGCTGGTTTCTGCTGTGACAGAAGATCCAGTGGCACCTTCCCCCACCCCCCTTGGGAGACAAATGGGAATTGGACGTGGTGCAGGCTCCTGGAAGCTGCCCCTGGCCCCCTTTGCCTACACTAGCCCTCCCTCCCTTGCAGACGGGTCGGACACCATCCATGTCGTTACCTTAGAAGGTGGTGCTGGTGATCTAGGGTAGGGCTCCTGAAAAATGCTGCTCCACCTGCTGCAGCTTGCCATGACACCAGGCCGTTGCTTCTCCTTCCGGCCGAATAGAAAGTGGGTCCTAAGACTCCCTGGCCAATCGTGTTTCATGACCCCATTCCTGATTGGCCGGGAGGAGAACCAGGAAGACAATTGTGAATACTAATTTGCTATTTTCACACAACTGGGTGGACTCAGGGTGCAGTGCTCTGCCCCGTGCCCATCCTTTTTTGAAGCTAATTAGAACCTCAGGCTTTAATCACGTGCAAACATTGAAATTCATGCGTCCAGCACCCTGCATGTAGATTAGGGGCTGGGTGCATGGATTAGGGGGCTGGCACCCCTACACCCCATATGAAGCGGCCGCCACTGAGAGGACCCTTTCATGGAGGCTCCTCCAGGGTAGAAATTCCCATTGACAAAATTTGGACCACTCCAGTGTTGGAGTTCCAGGTCACACACATATGCCTCCAGTCCAAAGACTTAGAGTCTGTCTTAAAATGAGTCACTTCCTAGTTGATATGTACAGAACAAGTGTTTGGAGGCTGTAAGTAGATGGGAAATGTATTGTCCTTCCCGGCAGTAGCAAGAGAGAAATCAGTATGGGGTGGAAAAGCTCAGTATAATGCCGCGTACACACGATAGCACATTCCGACAACAAAATCCATGTTTTTTTCCGACGGATGTTGGCTTAAACTTGCCTTGCATACACACGGTCACACAAATCTTGTTGGAAATTCCGAACGTCAAGAATGAGGAGACGTACAACACGTATGACGGCACTAGAAAAGGGAAATTCAATAGCCACTGCGCCACCCTTTGGGCTTCTTCTGCTAATCTCGTGTTAGTAGAAGTTTTGCAGGCGATCCGGGAGAATAATCCTGATGATTTCAGGAATTATCTCCAGATGACGGACCCCGTTTTTCACCATTTGTTGGCTTTGCTGTCCCCTTATATTAGCAGGCAGGACACCTGCATGCGGAAAACCATCACTCCCGAGCAAAGGCTAGTCGCCACGTTGCGGTGCTTGGCGACGGGGAGAAGTCTCCAGGACATCAAGTTCTCGACAGGCATCTCCCCCCAGGCTCTGGGGATCAAAGACCTGTTCTGCCATCATACAGGTCCTGCAGAAAGGCTATATTAGGGTAAGTTTTCTCCTTTAACAGCACATTCTATGTATTTAATGTTTGCTAATGTATTGTATCTATTTCATCATTCCCTAATTACCATGATTGTAATATGTTGTGAATGTCCCCTTTGTTATCATGCATGCTTGAATTTTTTAAACTTCCTTTTTTGTCCTCCATGCATATTTGACTTCACTAACCTACCCAGCATGCTATCCTGGGCCCATACACACCTAGCCTAGTCAATTAACAATGTATTTTGTCAGCTCTATTGTAGTGCTTTACCCTAAACACCCCCTAAAATGTGTACAAATGTTATTTGTGTGCTTAAATTCATGCAGAGTGCCAGAGGCTTTTTTTTAGGTCCCAAAATCAATTGGAACCCTCCCTCCCCCCCCAACCACTACCAATCCTCTATCTGCTGACTTTGCCAAACCCATACACACTATATCTATCTCTTTTGTGGTCAGATTTCTGTATGAATTCCCCAAAGCGTGTAGTAAAAAGGCCTGCCATAATGCTTTCAAATAGTACTGTTTAAAGTTTTGTTCTCCTATTATCTTGATAGGTAATTGCAGAATAGGGATGAGCTTCAAGTGCGAGTTGAACTCATGTTCAACTCGAACATTGCCTGTTCACCTGTTCACCGAACAGCAAACAATTTGGGGTGTTCGTGGCAAATTCGAAAAGCCGCTGAACACCCTGTACAAGTCTATGGGAGAAATCTAAAGTGCTAATTTTAAAGGCTTATATGCAAGTTATTGTCATAAAAAGTGTTTTAAGACCTGGGTCCTGCCCCAGGGGACATGTATCAATGCAAAAAAAGTTTTAAAAACGTACGTTTTTTCACGAGCAGTGACTTTAATAATGCTTAAAGTGAAACAATAAAAGTGTAATATTCCTTTACATTTCGTACCTGGGGGGTGTCTTTAGTATGCCTGTAAAGGGGTGCATGTTTCCCGTGCTTAGAACTGTCCCTGCACAAAGTGTCATTTCTGCAGGAAAAAAGTCATTTAAAAGCACTCGCGGCTATAATGAATTATCGGCTCCCCGTACTACAGAGAACAGTCATTGAAAGCCAATGATTAAAAAAAAAGTGTGGGGTTCCCCCAAATTCAATTACCAGGCCCTTCAGGTCTGGTATGGGTTTTAAGGGAAACTCCATGCCAAATAAAAAAAATATAGCATGGAGTTTCCCCCAAAAATCCATATCAGACCCTTTATACGAGCAGGCAACCTGGCAGGCCGCAGGAAAAGAGGGGGATGAGAGTGCCCCCCCTTCCTGAACCATACCAGGCCACATGCCCTCAACATTGGGAGGATGCTTTGGGGTCCCCCCCAAAGGACCATGTCCCCATGTTGATGAGGACAAGGGCCTCATCCCAACAACCCTGGCTGGTGGTTGTGGGGGTCTGTTGGGGGGCTTATCAGAATCTGGAAGCCCTCTTTAACAAGGGGACCCCCAGATCCGGCCCTCCCGTTTGAAATGGTAAGTGGGTACAAAAGTACCCCTACCATTTCACAAAGAAAGTGTAATAAAATGTTAAAAAACACACAGATACCGTTGGGAAAAGTCCTTTATTAAAAAATAAAAATAAAAATATTCCAGCGGTGGTAATTAGGGATGGGCTTGTTGTTCGACTCGAACACCAGCTGTTCTCCCATTTGGCGAAGCCAGAACTCTGTGGGCCATTCGAGACAAATTCATGTGACGCTCACGGCCCACAATGCACTGTGTCATTGCAGTGCATTGCTGGCTCATGATTGGCCAAGCATGCACTGTGACCCCGCATGCTTGGCCAATCACAGCACCGGCAGCGAGGAGAGCCATAATTGGGGCCATATAGCTCAGGGGGTTTAGTACACGCCCCACACTATATAAGGCTGCCAGCGCAGTGGCCTTGTGTAGTGTGTTCCGGCGTGCAGGGAAAGAGCTAGATAGGCAAGGACAGTGCGTTCTTTTCTCAGGCATCTGCAGGAGTTAGTGGGTGATGTGTGCCTCCAGCGCAGTATACACCTGTATCTACCCTTTATTGCTGTTGTTCTCTAATACAGGCATCTGCAGGAGTTAGTGGGTATTGTGTGCCTCCAGCACAGTATACACCTGTATCTACCCTTTATTGCTGGTGTTCTTTAATACAGGCATTTGCAGGAGTTAGTGGGTGTTGTGTGCCTCCAGCAGAGTATACACCTGTATCTACCCTTTTTTGCTGGTGTTCTCTAATAAAGGCATCTGCAGCAGATAGTGGGTGTTGTGTGCCTCCAGCACAATATACACCTGTATCTACCCTTTATTGCTAGTGTTCTTTAATACAGGCATCTGCAGGAGTTAGTGGGTGTTGTGTGCCTCCAGCACAGTATACACCTGTATCTACCGTTGTACGTGGCTGGGGGGAGGTGGCTGCGGATCATGTTGTCCTTAGTGACCCAGAGGACTCCGGACCAAATGCCTCAGCTAACCTATGCTGCATGGCCTCCCTGATCCTGCAAAGCCCGCAGAAGGATCCTCATATTCGGATCAAGGAGAGGGACCATTACTGGCTGGCCACTCTCCTTGATCCACGGTACAAGAGTAAGGTTGCGGACCTTATCTTGTCGTCACAGAGGGAGCAGAGGATGAGACATATCCGGGAGGCCTTGCAGAAAGGTCTGTGCAATGTATTCCCAGAGACTGGGAGGTTACAAACTCCTGGTCATAGACAACGTGTTGCTGAGGCTTTGGGTCAGTCACAGAAGGAGCGTTGGAGAATGTGACCATCTGACCGATGTGTTCAGACTATTTTTTAGTCCGCGGCCCCAAGGTATGACCGGTTCCAGCAACCATCGCCAGCATCTGATTTACATGGTGCAGGAATACCTAGGGGCAAGGTCAGACTTGGACACCTTTCCCACTGAAAAATCATCTGGCTTACTGGGTCTTGAAGATGGATCACTGGCCAGAGCTTGCACAGTATGCAATTGAGCTACTGGCCTGTCCTACATCCAGCGTTCTTTCAGAACGCACCTTCAGTGCTGCTGGAGGCTTTGTAACCGATCACAGGGTGCGCCTATCCACTGACTCGGTTGATCGACTGACCTTCATAAAGATGAATCAGTCTTGGATCACCACCAGCTACCAAGCACCTGAAGCTGATGTAACCAAATAATTTTTGAAGACATTTTAAAATGTCACATCCCTTCAAGGCTACCTATGCTGATGCTGAGTTACTGTCCTGTTATGTTGACTGACTATCCTATTCCTCCTCAATGATCCTGCTGATAGCTTGGAAGAACATTTTTAGTTCTGGTTGGAGCCACCAGTGGCTAAGGCCCAATTTTTCAGCCCCTGTTTAACAGGGGCATGCAATTATAATTTTTGATGCAATGCTTTGCAGCAGGGCTCATTCCTGCACTCCAACTAGAGTATCTGGGAGAGGTTGCAGTGTCGTGGCACCAGCACCAGTGCCTAAGGGCAAATTTTTCAGCCCCTGTTTAACAGGGGCATGTAGTTTCAATTCTTGATATAATATTTCACAGCAGGACCCGTTCCTGCACCCACCGAGAGTAACTGCGAGGACTTATAGTGTTGTGGCACCACCACAACCACCAAAGGCCCAATTTTTCTACCACTGTTCAACAATGGCATGTAATTACAATTCTTGATATAATTGTTCACAGCAGGGCGCTCCAGTGCCCACCAAGAGTCACTTTGAGGGCTTACAGTGTTGTGGCAACACCAACACCTTAGGCCCCCATTTCTGCAGAGCATATAGGGCAGGCCCCTACTTTCAAACATCCAACTTACAAACGTCAACTACTTGCAAATGGAAGGAGACAACAGGAAGTGAGATGAAAAAAGACGGACTGCCCAAAAAATGATACAGGGGTTATACCCCTTCCCTACGTTTTGCAAAAAGCTTAAAAATAGATTTTTTGACTGGAGCTACTCTTTAAAAATGTACCAGTTCAAAATTACAAACAGATTCTACTTAACACAACAAACCTACACAGTTCCTGTCTTGTTTGCACCGCCTGTATACTGCTGTTCTGAGTATATAGGGCCTGGGGGCCCCACGGCTTTCCTTTTTTTAATATGGGTGAGGGGTTCCCCTTAATATTCGTATAAGGCCCAAAGGGGCTGGTAATGGGCAGGGGGGCTACCCATGCCATTTTTCTGAATGATTTTCAACCATATTGCAGTAACCATATATAACATTAAAACCGCAAGCAGTTTTAAATTACTTTTTTCCGTTAAATGTCATTTTGTGCAGGGACTGTTCTAAACACAGGAAACACGTGCCACTTAACAGGCATACTGTCTTTGACAGGTATCTCCACCCCCTCCCCCCTGAAAGGTGCCAATTATAACACCAGAGGGGGGGAGGGGGTGGAGATGGGGAGTTCAGATGGGGAGATCCGATCAGCGGAGGTTCCACTTTAGGGTGGAACCCCGCTTTAAGTTACTCTCTTTCAGAGTCAGGTCAGTGGGAGTGGCCTTCTCACTGTGCCCTCTGGGAGAGGGTATTTAAGATGCGGACGTCACGTGGTTCGGGGTTTCGGTCCAGTATGAGGTGCTGATGACATGGTCCTGGTCCTCCTGACCCGCCCCCAGGAAGGCTATGGCCTGGGGTGCGGATCCACTTTAATGCCTCGGGGCATTAAAGGCAATATATATATATAACGCCGGCTCCTGATCAGCACGGGCTATATGTTTTTGAAAATTAATATTCCTAAAGCCACAGTTGGGTTTTAGGGCTAATTTTGCCAAATTATGGTTTCAGTACCAGTCTAGCTGGATTGCACTGGGTTATCCTTGGCTGCAGGTGTCACTGTCACTGCCAGCAAGTGGTAGAACGCAGTCTAGTTGGGTGTATTGAGTACCATTGTTGTCTCGGAACCAGCCCAGTGGGAGTGTTGTCCTGCTGTGCATTCTGGTAGGTGGTATTTAAGGTACTGCGATCACGTGCTTCTGGGTTCCGGTCCAGAAGAGATTTTCTGTCTGTTTGGTCCTGGTCCTCCTGACTAGCCCCCATGGCCCTCCTGGCATGGGGTGCGGATCCATGCAATTCCGAGCCTCGGGGCTGGATAGCCCGAGGCGAAGCAACTGCAAGGACAGGCCTGAATGGATATGAGGCCATAACGATTCAAAGGTGGTCCGGTGCCGTCTCATCTAGGGAGAGGCCCAGCAACTGGAGAAGCATCCAGGGGAGGACTCTTTGGGAGAAGACCATGCGCAAGGCTGGTTTCTCAGAAGGAGCCTGGAAGCTGAGTTGAAGGACACTTTGTGGATCTATATTCATATGGTATCGCCGAACCGGCTGAGAGATACTGGTACCATATGATAGTTCTCTAAATTTGTCTACATCCTTCAGTTACGTCCAAGTCTGTAGCAGAGACTTTTATTTCTCAAGTGTTCTACATCCAAGTCTGTGGCAGAGACTTTGCTTTACTTAACACCCTACCGGCTGCTAGGCCTAGTGAGAGGAGGTCTATCCGGTGGTTGTGAGAATCCAGCTGTGAAACGTTTATTCTCTGGATTTTGCAGTTCCAAAAAAAAGTCCCTGAACTTCCTTTCTAACTCTCTACCTTTTATTAAGAAACTGTGTTATCTTCTAAAATAAACACAAAAGAGGATCCAGTGTCAGTTTCTGCATTTCTTTTGGCCATCTACCACGGGAACCCCTAGATGGAGGCGAGGTCAAGAAGGTAACGGTAAGCCTAAAAAAACCAACAGCTCCTTCGGGGGTCAGTGCTATATATATATATTAATATCACCCAACTTTTTGGGGAATGAGGAACACCAATTACCAAAAGTATGTGGGCATAGGACACCCCCTGGAAAAAATTAAAAAATGTAATTTAGATACAGTATAGCATGACTGAGTAATTATCATTGAAAGTGTGAGAGCACTAAGCCCTTGTACACACGGTCGGACATTCCGACAACAAAATCCGTCGGATTTTGTCCGAAACTGGTGTTGCATACACACGGCCGGACAAAGTTTTCGGAAAATCCGATCGTTCGTAACGTGATGATGTTTTTTAGTTACGACGGGACTACGCTCAGGCTAGTAGCCAATAGCTTTGGTCTAGGAATTTGATCTGAGCATGCGTGGCATTTTGTCCGATCCGGATTCTCTACAAACGATTGGAAAAAGTCCGATCGGATCATGTTATCGGAAAAATTTATAGCCCAGCTCTAAAACTTTGTCGGTCGGATATTTCGCCGGAAACAGTCCGATGGAGCCCACACACGGTCGGTTATCCGACAACACGGTCCGATCGGACATATTCCGTCAGAATGTCCAACCGTGTGTACAAGGGCTAAAAGCTGAAAATTGGTCTGGGAAGGAAGGGGGTGAAAGTGCCCCGAGGTGGTTAATGATCATAGTAGATTGGACAGCTCAATTTTACAAGAATCTGCAACTTAGTAAGAGAAGAGCACAACCTTTCTCTTCCTTTGGATGGTAATCCCATAATAGATAAATCACATTATAGAAAGCACACATAATGTGATCACCCTAAAGTCCTACTTCACTTTTGGCAAAGTAAAACAATAATTCATTGGCCAGCGTATTCAAAAAAGCTTTGGATGCAGTACTGACCTCCTCTCGGTGCTGCCCCCTGCAGACTACCTGATCCCACGCTGATCACTATGCTAGTTGAGTGCAGGGGCGACCCGTCCATTGTGGGTGCACAGCCGCCTCCCCATATGCATGCCGATGCCCTCCTTATCCATGCACCCGGTCCCTTTCAGGATGCTGGGCACATGAATTTCCATGGCAGGGATGGGCAGGGGAGTGTTTTTTGAAGCACTGGTTAGAGCCAGAGGCTCTAATAGGCTTCAAAATAGGGGGAGCTCGGGACGCAGAGCATAGCGTCCGGAGCCCAACCAGGTGTGTTGCAGCAATGACTGAATATTTGCTGTTGCAACACTGATCCTTTTCCCGGCCAATCGAGAAGCGGATCTGATACCCATCACCTGATTGGCTGAAAGGACAGATGATCCTATTGAACACTTAGGAGAAGAAGGGAGGAGCTTCACAGAAGACACAGGAGCCTGCCCGCCATCCATAGAAGCCTGTTGCCACTGGAGAATGCAACCCACCAAAGCCCAACTCTGCCTGGTGAAATCCGCAACCCACTGCCCACGGAAACCAACCGCTACCTTCTGGAGCCTACAACTTGCCCGCTGGGGTAAGTGCGGGTGGGTGCTGAGATGGCCTTGACAAGGGGGGGGGGTTGTTTGCTGTCCCCACAAAAAAACACCAGCCACCACTGGTTGAGTGTCAAGCTTTTCAAGAGTAAGGACCTCTCCACTGCCGCCAAAGGATATAGCAAGGACCTGTTATGTCACAGATCAGCCAGAAGATTTAAATAATAATTATATAATTTTTGTATAATTTATTTATTTTTATATGGAAAGAGGGGGCTTTAGGGAGTTGGGCTTTAAAGTGGTACATATCCTTCTATAATACTTGGTTCAATCCAAGGCACCTAGTGTGATTTCTTTTTTTCCAATTATTTTATTTATTTTAAACATAGTACAGACTCAAGAACATACATAAAAAGGGGAAAAATATATATATATATACATGCATTAACAAGTGTATGCATACTTGAAACACAATTTTATAACACCCAGCAGTAAATTCAGTCTGTTTCTAAAATAACTCCTAGTCAAACCAATGTCCTTAATACTGCCTCCCTTGTATTCTCAAACCTGACAGGTTTTGCTGAACCAGACAGTCCCAGAAGACAGCCCCGCTCCCTTCCAGCACACAGCAGGTGATTGACAGTTTCAGTTGTGCAGGTTTCCGTATGAGACTATTAAAGGGGAGGGGGGGGGCTGACCACTCACGTCTCAGATTACACTCAGCTCTATACAAACCAAAGATATTTGTGTGAGCCGCTCAGGCTGTATGGGAATGAAGGCCTGTGTCCACCACTGGGAGTGCTGGCGAGGAAGGGATCTCATCTATGCTCCAGACAATGGTAGCAAGTGATTGGGTGTCCCAAAAGCCACATGTCAAGACAAGACCTTCTGTATGATAATGTATGGCAGTCTCGGACTGGACAGCCCCAAGGGCCATGCCCTTAACTTGTTTTACTCCACCCACCAGAGCTTACTTATGGGGATCTGCTCTATGCTGTTCAGTGTGTGACATCAGATCCCCGCCCCCTGATTCTGGAGCTGATGAAACATTGGTTTGTATGCCATGAATGGCTGTAGAGAAGAGAAGACCACAGATAAACAGGTACAACTTGTAGCACTGGCTCCTGACGAGCATGCACTATATGTTTTTGAAAATGAATACCGTATATACTCGAGTATAAGCCGAGATTTTCAGCCTCTTTTTTGAGGCTGAAAGTGCCCCCCTCGGCTTATATTCGAGTCATCGCCGTCTGCCTGCCCGATCAGCGTATCGAGCAGACAGACGGCGGCCATTCTACCTTTCAAAAGCCACGCCTCCGCCTGTGATAGGCGGAACACTCAATTTCCCAGCAGTCAGTGTTCCGCCTATCACAGACATCCGCTCATCCTCGTACTACGGACGAGGATGAGAGGATGTCCGTGATAGGCGGAACACAGACTGCTGGGAAATTGAGTGTTCCGCCTATCACAGGCGGAGGCGCGGCTTTTGAAAGGTAGAATGGCCGCCGAGGCGCCGATGAAGAGCGGCGATCCTGGAAGGACGGAGGCTCGGCTCGGCACGGGACGGAGGAGGCACGGGACGGAGGAGGCACGGGACGACGGAGGCACGGGACGACGGAGGCACGGGACGACGGAGGCACGGGACGGAGGCTCGGGACACAGGTAGGCTGGACACACAAGGCTGCACGGACACACACACAAGGCTGCACGGACACACACACAGGGATGGATGGATGGACACACACACAGGGATGGATGGATGGACACACACACAGGGATGGATGGATGGACACACACACAGGGATGGATGGATGGACACACACACAGGGATGGATGGACGGACACACACACAGGGATGGACGGACACACAGGGATGGACAGCCATGTCTCACCCTCGGCTTATACACAAGTCAATATGTTTTCCAGTTTTTTGGGGGTAAATTGGGGGCCTCGGCTTATATTCGGGTCGGCCTATACTCGAGTATATACGGTATTCCTGAAACCACAGTTGGGTTTTGGGGCTAATTGTACTAAATAATGATTTCAGTACCAGTCCAGTTGGGTTGCACTGGGTTCTCCTTGGCTGCAGGTGTCGCTGTCACCACTGGCAAGTGGTAGAACGGAGTTTAGCTGGGTGTATTGAGTGCCACGTTTTCTCTGAACCAGCCCAGTCGGAGTGTTCTCCTGCTGTGCATTCTGGGAGGTGGTATTTAAGGTGCTGACATCACATGTTACGGGTTCCGTGCCAGAAGATTTTCTGTCTGTTTGGTCCTGGTCCTCCTGACCAGCCCTCGTGGCCCTCCTGGCCTGGGGTGTGGTTCCATGCATGTCCAAATCTCGGGGCTGGATAGCCCGAGACACAGCAACTGCAGGGACAGGCCTGAATGGATGTCGAGGCCTGGTGATTCAAGGGTGGTCTGGTGCCGTTTTATCTAAGGAGAGGCCCAGCAACTGGAGAAACATGCAGGGGAGGACTCTTCAGGAGAAGGCTATGCACAAGGCTGGCTTCTGTGAAGGAGCCTGGAGGCTCAGTTGAAGGACACTTCATGGATCCACACCCATACAATATTGCCGGACCGGCTGAGAGATACTGGTACCGTATAATGGCTCGATAAATTTGTCTACGTCCCTCAGTTACGCTCAAGTCTGTGGCAGAGACTTTTTCTCAAGTACTCTATGCTCAAGTCTTAGACAGAGACTTTACTTCACTTAACACCCTACCGGCTGCTAGGCCTGGTGAGAGGAGGTCTACCTTAAACTGAGAGATCTTGTTTCTATTTCAAATAAATAACCCAAAAGAAGATCCAGTGTCAGTTTCTGCATTTCTTTGGGCCATCTACCACGGGAAACCCGAGACAGAGACGAGGTCAAGAAGGTAACAGTAAGCCCAATAAAACCAGCAGCTCCTTCGGGGGCCAGTGCTACAAACTTATATAGGAGGATTTGTTTCATCTCTGTATCACCTGAGGCCAGTCACTTCACTGGATATATGTAAGGGTTTAAAACCACTTTAAGCTGATAGTTCTAGATACATCACTAGATACATCTCTAGATACATAATTTGCTCATCCGGTCACTCGATAATCCAGCCCTAACTGGCACTGGCTGGTAGGAACACTAACTGACTAACTGACACTGACGTTGCTAGTGACACTAATACTGTGATCAGGGATAATATTATACACTGTACTAAGGACACTGGCTGGGTGACAGGGGTAACCAGAAGGGCAATCAAGTGGGTAACTGTGTGTGTGTCTAGCCAGTGCAATGTGTGCTGCTTTTACTTACAAGATTTCAGTGAGAAAAGCAGCCAGATCGCTGTGTACACAGAGTTCTCTGTGTTTGTAAACGCAGAAATCTGTGCTGTGATTGGCGACAACTGATCAGCAGGCATGCAGCCAAAATCATTGGCTGAAACCTGCTGACAAACTTGTGCTGTGGCCAATCACAGCACAGATCAGCAAGGGGTGCGCATGTGCGCCTGAAAACCAGGAAGTTCACTGCAGTGTATGGGTACGTTGCGGTGCCTGGGGCTGCTGCCCACCAGCAGTAAAGTTATTGTTGGCGGGTGGCAAGTGGTTAACTTTATGACTTTCTGTTGTTTCCGGTTTCAAAAGGCAGAAAACTGCTGTGCTGGATGACCGACCCCAAGTCTACCAACTGACAAGCTTCTGAATTCACACTGGGAAAAATACAATTGTAAGTTTAGTTCACTTTTGGTTTGTTCACATTGTTGTCAGTCAAGCCCTGAGGAAGGGGGGGGGGGCGAAACATGTTGGATATTTTTAGGATTGTATCCCTGATTTTTAATATAATAAAGCTGTATCTGGACCTCTTAGCAGTGGTGTGCTGCTTCAATTAAAATCCTTGTGACCCCAACACTTGTCCAATACCAGGCCAATACTTCACTCAGACTACATGCCACAAATGGGTGTCTATCAGTGGCACCCCATCCATACAGGGTGGACCTTACCCATGTGCCCAGCCCCTAATCTACTTGCAGGGTGCTAGATGCTTGATTTTCAATGTTGTTTTTTGTTTTTTTATTGCACATGATTAGAGCCTGGGGCTTTACTTGGCTTCAAAAAAATGGTGGGCAGAGCATTCCACCCTGAGCCCATTCAGTTCTGTGTCATTAGCAAATTAATATTCGCCAATGTCTTCCTGTTTCCCCTCCTGGCCAATCAGGAAGTGGGTTCTGAGACTTGATTGGCCAGGAGTCCTAAGACCCGATTAGCCGGGAGTAGAAGCAGCGACATGGAGGAGACAGAGGGTGGAAGGCGCAGCCACGACCTGGATGGGGTAGATGTCTGGAGCAACCGGGGGTGAATGTCTCAGGTTTGTATGCCGCCCCCCCCCCCCCCATGAAGCACGGATGAAGCACCAGCCACGACTGGTGTCTATGACAATTCTTAGAGAAGTTGTCTGTCTCCATGTGGATGAACTCAGGTCATGGCTTAGACCTCATATAACCCCCCCAGCTTTCCAATGGAAACTCTGATCTAAGGGCTGTAATTCAGTAAGCAGAGCTTCCAACAGGGAAGGGGGAAGAGCCAAGCTCTTCCTTGTGGAACCTCTTTAAATAAAGAGAAATAGAAAAGCGGAGACGAGTGGAAATATTACACATAGCTTATTTTTTCTTGCAGTAAGTGTACTCAGGCTCTGTTACTTACCTTCCTGTGCAAGAGACACAGAGACCACCAACAGCAACACCAGCACACTCAGCTCCATCTCTCGGAATAGCCTAAAAATAAATAAAAAACGTATCACCCTCTGCTAAGCAATAGTCAGCATTTGTTAGTGGAAACAGACAAAAATGTTATGACCAAAGGTATCTGGGCTTCAATAAGTGGCCAAAGAAATCACCAGTAGGTATGAGCTGAATGTTCAGTCTAAACGGAAGTCTGAACACATCTCGTTCCATCGCTTCCCTCATGCCGAATGACAGGTCTGGCTGATGACAACTGATATTTACAAAGGGGTGTTTGGCCTACCAGAGGATGCCAGTGACCATATCTGGACATGACCATAGTTGTTTAATGACATCACGGGGTACAAGTAACATCATTGACCATGTATGGTCATGTCCAAATATGGTCGATTTCGAGGAGACCCAGCCTGTCATCCCCTGGACCTGTCATTCAGCACAAGATAAGTGTTGAACAAGTTGAGCGTGGAGGACATTTTTTTGTCTTTCTTTCGGCAAGGTCAGTGGGCATCAGGCACCATGATTGATGTGGATCTGTATTTTAATTAAATGACTTGTCCAAAGCAATGTCTTGTTTTTATTTACACTTTACATTTTTTTTGTGAATGAGTAGGAGTACTATGTATTTACGTATGTATCTGGAGGCCCCTGTCAGGACATGGATCACCTGCTGGTGGCACTGTGGTCCCCAGAGCTTAAGTGCACAGTTCCAGTATCTCCCAGCAGCCAGCATCGGGTGGAGCTTGTTTATTGGGATCTGCTGGGAGACACCAGGTATAGGGTTAATAGGCAAAATACTGGAGCATTGATGAAAAGTCAAGTAAAGTAAGGAGGTATATACCTTCCCAGCAGCCAGCATCAGGTGGAGTCTAATTACTGGGACATGCTGGCTGCTGGGAGACCACTGGAATTGCACCTTTCAGCTCTGGGAACCACAGTGCCACCAGCAGGTCATCCAGGTCCTGACAGTAGCATGGCAGTGAAGTAAAACCAAACCAAACCAACAGCCTAATTACAATACAACACATACAAATAGAGGGAAGCTGTCATAAACAGGGCATGAGCAGGACTTAGATTGGGAACAAGGAAAGCAGAGATGGGCTAACAAGACATATGATAAGGCAGCAATCAGTATCAATATAATCCAGAAGCACGTATATGGCTATTAGGCAAAACACTGAAGTGTTGATGAAAAGTTAAGCAAGGGATTATATACCTTCCCAGCAGCCAGCATCAGGTGGAGTCTAATTACTGGGACCTGCTGGCTGCTGGGAGACCACTAGAATTGTGCCCTTCAGCTCTGGGAACCACAGTGCCACCAGAAGGTCGTCCAGGTCCTGACAGGCAGTGAAGCAAAACCAAACCAAACCAACAGCCTAATTACAATACACCACATACAAATAGAGGGAAGCTGTCATAAACAGGGCATGAGCAGGACTTAGATTGGGAACAAAGGAAGCAGAGATGGGCTAACAAGATATATGATAAGGCAGCAATCAGTATCAATATAATCCACAAGCAGGTATATGGCTATTAGGCAAAACACTGAAGTGTTGATGAAAAGTCAAGCAAGGGATTATATACCTTCCCAGCAGCCAGCATCAGGTGGAATCTATTTACTAGGATCTGCTGGCTGCTGAAAGGCACCTGCTGGTGGCCACTGGAACTGCACTCTTCAGCTCTAGGAATCACCGTGTAATTCAGGTCCTGACAGTAGTGTGACAGTGATGCAAAACCAAACCAGCAATCCAACTATAACACACTATATACAAATGGTGGAAGCTGAACTAAACAGGGCATGAGCAAGACTAGGACTGGGAACGAGGGGAGCAGAGATGGGGTAACAAGTCACAGGATAAGGCAATTGTGTTCAGGTATTAGGATTTGTTTTCCATTCATTATGAAACGGTTAAAAAGAGCTATCTGTTGGATCCTTGTGTAGAGCCAAAGAAAAATCTACTCAACGGCTTCCTAACCTTATTATTGAACATTGCTGTCACTATATAAAATCTTCAAGCTGTATATGTATATATTCAGGGCTAGGGATGAGCTTCGAGTTCTAGTCGAACTCATGTTCGACTCAAACATTGCCTGTTCGCTTGTTCAGCGAACAGTGAACAATTTGGGCTGTTCGCAGCAAATTCGAAAAGCCGGAACACCCTGTACAAGTCTATGGGAGAAATCTAAAGTGCTAATTTTAAAGGCTAATATGCAGGTTACTGTCCTGAAAAAAGTTTTTGGGGACCCGGGTCCTGCCCGGGTCTCCAATGCAAAAAAAAGTTTTAAAAACAGCCGTTTTTTCAGGAGCAGTGATTTTAATAATGATTAAAGTGAAACAATAAAAGTGTAATATTCCTTTAAATGTCGTACCTGGGGGGTGTCTATAGTATGCCTGTGAAGGGGCGCATGTTTCCCATGCTTAGAACTGTACCTGCACAAAGTGTCATTTCTGCAGGAAAAAAAGTCTTTTAAAATCACTTGCGGCTATATTGTCGGCTCCCGTAATACAGAGAACACTCAATGAGTGTTCTCTGTATTAGCCGACAATTCATTCATTCATTGATTAAAGAAAAAAAAAAGCGTGGGGGTTCCCCTAAATTCAATTACCAGGCCCTTCAGGTCTGGTATGGATAATATTTAAAAAAAAATTGACATGGGGGTCCCCCTAAAAATCCATACCAGACCCTTTATCCGAGCACACAACCTGGCAGGCCGCAGGAAAAGAGGGGGGGACGAGAGAGCGCCCCCCCCTCCTGAACCATACCAGGCCACATGCCCTAAACATTGGGAGGATGCTTTGGGGGTCTGTGACCCCTCAAAGCACCTTGTCCCCATGTTGATGTGGACAAGGGCCTCATCCCCACAACCCTGAGCGGTCGTTGTGGGGGTCTGCGGGTGGGGGGCTTATCAGAATCTGAAAGCCCCCTTTAACAAGGGGACCCCCAGATCCCGGCCCTCCCCTGTTTGAAATGGTAAGGGGATTTCACAAAGAAAGTGTAAAAATGGTTAAATAAGACAAACACACTTTTGAAAAATTCCTTTATTAAAAATAAAAAAACAAAAAAAAAAGATTCCAGTGGTGCTAATCCACTCTTGCTATCCAGCGACGGATCTCCGGGGTCCAGCGATGGCTGATCTGATCCAGCGATGGGGGATCTCTCAGTCCAGAGCTGTCCATGCATCCATCTTCTGTGTCCACTGCGGAGACACTGCGGGGATCCCAGCGCTGACGTTTCTTATATTAGGAGGGCGGGGCCACCCGTCGCCTGACCCCACCCCTTCTGACGCTGGTGAGGGGAGCCAGGGATTCCCTAATGACAGAGGGGACGGGGTCACCCATACGTCACTGGGGAACCCCATAGCTTTCCTCACCAGCATCAGAGGGGGCGGGGTCAGGTGAGCCCCGCAGTGTCTCCGCAGTGGAGACAGAAGACGGATGCATGGACAGCGCTGGACTGAGAGATCCCCCATCGCTGGATCAGATCAGCCATCACTGGACCCCGGAGATCTGTCGCTGGATAGCAAGAGTGGATTAGCACCGCTGGAATCTTTTTTTTATTTTTTTTATTTTTAATAAAGGAATTTTTCAAAAGTGTGTTTGTCTTATTTAACTATTTTTACACTTTCTTTGTGAAATGGTAGGGGTACTTTTGTACCCCCTATTAGTAGTAGTCGAAAAGAACACATTGCTACATAGAGCTAGGAGAGTGCTGCTCACCCCAGATGAATCAGAATAGAACAAGTTCCCCCACAAAACGGGGTTTTTAGGCAGCAAAAAAAACAGTACTAACGCATGATAAATAATATAAAACGTATTTTAATATTTGGTAAAAAACATGAGCTCTACCTGAGCAGTTTAAAAGCGGACTCTTATATACAGTGGTGTGAAAAAGTGTTTGCCCCCTTCCTCATTTCCTGTTCCTTTGCATGTTTGTCACACTTAAGTGTTTCGGAACATCAAACCAATTTAAACAATAGTCAAGGACAACACAAGTAAACACAAAATGCAATTTGTAAATGAAGGTGTTTATTATTAAAGGTGAAAAAAACCCAAACCATCATGGCCCTGTGTGAAAAAGTGATTGCCCCCTAAACCTAATAACTGGTTGGGCCACCCTTAGCAGCAACAACTGCAACCAAGCGTTTGCGATAACGTGCAATGAGGCTTTTACAGCGTCCTGGAGGAATTTTGGCCCACTCATCTTTGCAGAATTGTCCTAATTCAGTTACATTAGAGGGTTTTCGAGCATGAACGGCCTTTTTAAGGTCATACCACAACATCTCAATAGGATTCAGGTCAGGACTTTGGCTATGCCACTCCAAAGTCTTCATTTTGTTTTTCTTCAGCCATTCGGTGGTGGACTTGCTGGTGTGTTTAGGATCATTGTCCTGCTGCAGAATCCAAGTTTGTTTCAGCTTGAGTACACGAACAGATGGTCGGACATTCTCCTTCAGGATCTCTTGGTAGACAGCAGAATTCATAGTTCCTTTTATCACGGCAAGTCTTCCAGGTCCTGAAGCAGCAAAACAGCCCCAGACCATCACACTACTACCACCATATTTTACTGTTGGTATAATGTTCTTTTTATGAAATGCAGTGTTCCTTCTACGCCAGATATACTTGGACACACACCTTCCAAAGAGTTCCACTTTTGTCTCATCGGTCCACAGAATGTTGTCCCAAAAGTCTTGGGGATCATCAAGATGTGTTGTGGAGAAATTGAGACGAGCTTTGATGTTCTTTTTGCTCAGCAGTGGTTTTCTCCTTGGAACTCTGCCATGCAGGCCATTTTTGCCCAGTCTTTTCCTGATGGTGGAGGCATGAACGCTGACCTTAACTGAGGCAAGTGAGGCCTGCAGTTCCTTGGACGTTGTTGTGGGGTCTTTTGTGACCTCTTGGATGAGTCGTCGCTGCGCTCTTGGGGTAATTTTGGGCGGCCGGCCACTCCTGGGAAGGTTCACCACTGTTCCATGTCTTCGCCATTTGTGGATAATGGCTCTCACTGTGGTTCGCTGGATTCCCAAAGCTTTGGAAATGGCTTTATAACCCTTTCCAGACTGATAGATCTCAATTACTTTCTTTCTCAATTGTTCCTGAATTTCTTTGGGTCTCGACATGATGTGTAGCTTTTAAGGATCTTCTGGTGGACCTTACTGTGTCAAGCAGCTCCTATTTAAGTGATGCCTTGATTGTGAACAGGTGTGGCAATAATCAGGCCTGGGTGTGGCAAGAGAAATTGAACTCAGGTGTGGACAACCACAGTTATAGTATGTTTTAACAAGGGGGGGCAATCACTTTTTCACACAGGGCCATGATGGTTTGGATTTTTTTTCACCTTTAATAATAAACACCTTCATTTACAAATTGCATTTTGTGTTTTCTTGTGTTGTCCTTGACTATTGTTTAAATTGGTTTGATGTTCCGAAACACTTAAGTGTGACAAACATGCAAAGGAACAGGAAATGAGGAAGGGGGCAAACACTTTTTCACACCACTGTACAGAGTACAACGATATCCATGGGCGTACATTAACAGACACAACTATAAATTACACTGTATATTATAATAACAGTAAAAATATATATAATTCTAACGCGTTTCAACCCCCTGGGGGGTCTTCTTCAGAGAAATGGTGGTCTGTTGATAAAACAAAATTTCACTGAATGAATACATCAAGTATTATGTATTATTTGTGTTGGAAATACCTCATATTTGTTAATATCATTTACCCAAAGATGTACTTCCAAAGAGATAAAATGAGTTGTGATATTTTTGATGGAGTTCCCCCATAAGGTGGTGCCTCGATTTCCTTCACATATCTGGAATGTTACCCGGTCCATGTCTACCGCCAGGATACCAAGGGGAAAGGAGGTAGCGTCAGAGAACCAATGGCGTGGCTCACGAGAGGTCACATGAATACCACACCCCCCATAAACATAGGGAGTGGGTGCAGATATGGGCAACCGGATAATGTGGTAAGTCACACCTGCAGTGAAATCCCAACATGAAAAGGATTTTATTTTATATAGATTATGGGTATGATGATGACAATCTCATGCCACATACACACCCTGTGCTCATATATTTAAAAAGGACATGTTCTTAATCCTGGAGGAGGACACTGCTGGGAGTGGGTCTTATGTTGCTGATGGGTCAATTGTTGCTGGGAGGGATCTACTGTTGTGGGAGGGTTCTATGGTTACTGACTGCTGAAGGGTCTATTGATGCTGGCTGTGGGGAGATCCGTTGTTGCCGCTCGGAGTCTATTGTGGGGGGGTGACATTTTGTTGCAGGTAGTCCATTGTTGCTAGGGGGTCTATTGCTATAGCAACAATGGACCACCCACAACAAATAACCCCTCCAGCAACAATAGGCTCTCAGCAGCAACAGCAGATCTCCCTACAGCCAGCATCAATGGACCTTCCAGCAGTTAGAAACAATAGACCCTTCCCATAAGAGTAGATCCCTTCCAGCAACAATAGATCCCCTGCAGCAATAGACCCCCCCCACATGCACAAACAAAAATAGATCTCCTCCAGCAACAATAGATCCCCCAGCCAGCATTATCAGTAGACCCTCCAACACATCCCCCAGCAACCCTTGCCATTGCATACATTCAGTGCTTGAGGTGCCAGAACTGCGTTCTCCTGTGTTCCCACTGAACAAAAATCCCTGTGCATAGTATAAGTATGTATACAGTGCCTTGAAAAAGTATTCATACCCCTTGCAATGTTCCACATTTTGTCATGTTACAACCAAAAACGTAAATGTATTTTATTGGGATTTTATGTGATAGACCAACACAAAGGGACACGTGTAGCACTAACCCCCGAAGGAGCTGCTGGTTATTTTTGGGCTTACTGTTACCTTCCGTTCTCCTTGTGACACGTCTAGGGGATGTCCCGTGGTAGATGACCCAGTAACTTGAGACTGACGATAGATCCACTTGAATGGACTTTTATTTGCAAACGTCAACCATTGAACAGTCTTTTAACTTGGGATCAGAGGGTTGGAAAGGAAAGTTCAGGTTCTCTCAATGTCAAAGTCTATAAACGTTAAGGAACTTGCTTACTTTGACTGTATTCAGAGAATAGCCATTCACAGCTGGATGATCACTCAGGTTGGACAGTCCCTCTCTCACAAGGCCGAGCAGCCAACAAGGTGTTTACTCAGGAACAAAGTCTTTGTCACAGACGTTGTTGTAGAACATGTAGGGAAACTAAGCTGTAGAACACTTGTAGGATACCTGGATCTTTCAGCCTGCTTGGCGATATCCACAAGACCAGATTCTCTCGGTTACTTCAGCCCTTCCAGGCTCTTGTTAAGAAAAACCAACCTCGGGCGTGGTGTCCTTCTAAAGAGTCCTCCCCTGGAATGCTCAAAGTACACCGGGTCTCTTCTGGACCGGAGACGGCACCCATCCACCCTGGAATCCTTCCTTAGTTCCTCTGCCTTGGGCTAGCCAGCCCTGAAGCATCAAAGTCGGGTGGAACCGCACCCCAGGCCGTAGCCTTCCTGGGGGCTGGTCAGGAGGACCTGGACCATACACTCAACACTAAGGGTGCCACGTATCGATGGGGTATGATAACGGGAGGAGGGTTTTTTTTTTTTTTTTTTTTTTATTGACTCAGGAAAATCACGTTTTACTTGGTTGATGTCTGTATAATTAATGTTACACTGGTGGAGTTTACAGAAGGGGTCTTCTTTTTTTTTTTCTTCTTTTTCTTTTGGGTTGATGGTCACGAATGTATTTTGGATTATAGCGTTTTTTTGTAAAACAGCAATATTTCCAGAGGGCTGGATAAATACACTGATAAGAAGACGGAAAGGGGGCACTGATATAATGTGTATATTGGAGATTTCCTATTATGGGAAAAGTGGGGGGTATGAGTTTTTGGGACGAAGGTTGGGGGGTGGGGGGATGGGAGGGATGTGATAAGGGGAGGATTTTTATTTATTTATTATTATTACTTTATTTATATAGCCTCTCAAATGTAGGGGCTTGAGAGAGAGCGGGGGTGGGGTGTTTTATGACTGTGCGTTTATGTGATTGGTAATGACAGAGGGTGTGGAGAGGGAGGGGATACACTTGTCAAATTTGAATAATGTGGTCCAAGGAGTGCTGAGAGGACCTCTTAAATAGGGGGGAGGGTGGGTTATATATATATATATATATATATATATATGGAGGGGGAGGGGTGTGGTGGTGTGCACATGTAGGGGGAGGGGGAGCTATTCCCTATCCCTTACTACCCATCCCTCCCCCTATCCCTTACTCCCTGTCCCTCCTCCTACAAATGATATTCTGGGTTATTAGGTACACATGTGTGTATGTACATGTAGGTGCGTATGCGCATGTAGGATTATATGCATATATGTGTTTTTGTGAGTATGTGCATACATTTTTTTTTTATTGAGAAAGTTGGGGGGGGGGGGGGTTGGGTGAGCGAACAAGGGGATATGGTTTGTCTATTAAGGAGGCTGGGGCTCTTAAGGTGAGGCACTGCAAAATAAAGATTACATACCGGGGGGGTAGATGATGATAGGTTTAAAATAAAGATATTAAGAGAATGGGACTGCACTGATGTTTGTGTTGCATGTAAAATCTCCATCTTTCCGGATAATTTTCCCCATTATAAAATGCCTCTCCTCCAGTGGGTGGATAACAGAGGTTATTATACCGGGATGATGCCCGCAGTTGCAGGCATCCTCCCGGTACTGTTTTTTAGAGCGGGCGATTGGCTTTCCAGCCATAACAACGGATGCAGCTAAAAGCCACTCGACTGTTATGCTGGAGGAGCGGGAGGGGACGTCCCCCCCCCTTCCCGCCACTCTTACCGGGGCTCCCGTTCCATCGTGAGCCCTGATCAAACATCCGCCGCTTCTGGTGGCTGGGGACGGACTGGAATGAAGACGTAAGCCTTAACCTTTCAACCAGGAATGACAGATCCCTGTTTTAGGGCTCTGGCAAGTAGAGGCATCAGTAGGCTCGTGCGTTTTTCAACAGAAGGGGCGAGTTATGTCTATCAGAGAGATTGAAAGAAACTTCTCAGCAGACTTAGCCCACGTACACACGGTCGGAGATTTTGCCAACCAAATCCGTCGGATTTTGCCCGTCAGATTTAGTCCGACGGATTGTGTCCGAAACTGTTGCATACACACGGTCGGGCCAAGTTGGCGAAAAATCCGATCTTTCAAAACGTGATGATGTAATTTCGTTACGATGGGACTACATTTAGGCTAGTAGCCAATAGCTTTGATGTAGGAATTTGATCTGAGCATGCGTGGCACTTGGTCTGATGAAAATGCTCTACACATGATCGGATTAGGTCCGTCCGGCCCAGTTGGTCGGGAAATATTTCCAACATGTTGGAAAATTGGGTCGGACGGAGATTCGGACGGAATCAGTCCGATGCAGACCACACACAGTCGGATTATCTGACGACACGGTCCGATAAGACGCATTCCGACAGATTCTCCGACCGTGTGTACAAGGGCTTAGACTTTCTGCATCGGTGGGCAGTTGAGTTCCATATATCCGATCTAAGATGGGAGCGTTTGGGGCAATACGTGACCCATCGATATTTGATCAGTTGTGTCTGAAGGGAGAACTGCTGAGACACTTCTTTTCATACCTATATGCCTTATTAATTGAGGAATTGAGGTCGAGACCCCACAGATACTGCCTTTTTATACAGCGATGGGAGGCAGATCTGGGGGTGTCTTTCTCACAGGCCCAAAAGGAGAGGATCTTACTATTTGCCCATAAGGCCTCATTGGCAAGTAGGTATCAAGAAGGAGGGTATAAAATCCTCACTAGGTGGTACAGAACCCCCGGCAGCACTACACCAGATGTTTCCCCAAGTATCTGATGTTCGTTGGAGATGTGAGGAATCAGAAGGCACCATGATACATATCTTTTGGGAATGCCCAAGGCTGAGGGATTTTTGGAAGATGGTTGAGGTGACGGTAGAAGCGATCACGGGTGTGGTGCTTGGAGAAAACCCAGCAGCTTACTTATTACATGATACCCCGATACCGAATGACAAGTATAAAAACTCATTGTTCCAGCTCTGTGGAAAAGCAATATACCTCCTTCAAGATCTCAATGGCTGGCAAGGGTCTCAGAAATCCAACAAATAGAGGATTTGACTATGACACGGAAGGAAAAAGAGGAGAAATATCGGAGGACTTGGGCCCCATATTTTCAATATAGGGTACGGGTCATTTTAGCTGAATAGAGGGTGAGGAGAAGGGAGAGGGGAGGAGAGAGAGGAATGTTTTTTTTTTCATTTATTTTATTTTTATTTATTTTTTGTTTATTTTTTTATTTTATTTTTTTATGTTATTTTTTCTCTCCTGGTACTTTTGCGCCTACAGAGGCTATACCAGGATATGGTGTGGTTGGGAAGGGGAGAGGGATAAAGAAAATGGTATATATTTGTAATGGAAGAATGAGAAGGCAATTTAATAATTAATATTGATGGGGATTTATGGAAGTAATGTGATTGTATGTTTTTGGATAAAACTGTTTGGTGAGAGGTGTATATCAATGTTTTGTAATGATTAAAAAAAAAGGAAAAATAAAGAATAAAGAAAAAAAAGAAAGAGTATGGCACAACTGCAAACCTACCAAGACATGGCCGTCCACCTAAACTGACCGGGCCGGGCAAGGAGAGCATTCATCAGAGAAGCAGCCAAGAGGTCCATGGTAACTCTGGAGGAGCTGCAGAGATCCACAGCTCAGGGGGGAGAATCTGTCCACAGGAAAACTATTAGTCGTGTTCTCCACAAATCTGCCCTTTATGGAAGAGTGACAAGAAGAAAGTCACTGTTGAAAGAAAGCCTTAAGAAATCCTGTTTTCAGTTTGTGAAAAGCCATGTGGAGGACACAGCAAACATGTGGAAGAAGGTGCTCTGGTCAGATGAGACCAACTTTGAACTTTTTGGCCTAAAAACAAAATGCTATGTGTGGCGGAAAACTAACACAGCACACACCATCCCCACCGTGAAACATGGTGGTGGCAGCATCATGTGGTGGTTCTTCAGCAGGGACAGGGAAGCTGGTCAGAGTTGATGAGAAGATGGATGGAGACAAATACAGGACAATCTTAGAAGAAAGAGAAGATTTACAGGGGAAGGGTTCCCACTGAGAAGAGACACAGGCGGACCATGCTGCTTAATAAGGGATACATTTTATTAGAAAAATATATTTAATACAAAAAGGGCCAAGACCAGGTACCCACCACCAACACCAAGATCATGTTAAAAATAGACAACGTTGTCTGTTTAAGAGCAGCTGCATCGCGCTTCAACCATGCATGCACACACCTATAACAAGGCTATTGTTAATTGGAGTGGGTAACATTTATGGATCAGACTGTTGATCTTAGTGACATGCACCATGCGTGACAAAGTCCATCCTGTCACTAGGTTTAATTAGAAACCCTTTTAACAAAAAGATCCCCTGTTAAAGGGTGGTTGATTGAGTCAAGTTGCTAGTCCCACGGTGACAGCTTTAATTAGGATTGTAGCAGAACATAGCTGTCAGTGTGGAGAGATGATTATAATCCACAGTTAGTATCCAGTCCAAAGGCACAGATATACAGTTTCCTGGAGTGGAATTGCATGTATTCACAGGGTCCAACTGTTGGAAAAAACAATAGCTCAATGACGCTGTTATGAAGCTGGATAATACTGGCTGAGAGGTAATAAACAGCAGGAGACAAAGTAATAGGAGGCAATTGAAGGACCTATGGTCCGCTCACCCAACCATTCATGGAGAGATATAATCACAGTTCTGTACTCTTTCTCCGGTCCGGGGGGGCTGTATGTGCCATCCTGTATGCTCTGTTTGTTGGTTGGGGTCCGTGGGGCTCCAGTGGGCAGTTTGCTGTCAGCACTGTGTAAGTGTCAGGTCCTCTGGGCCACCGTCAGCTTGTCTCAGCCGAGGATAGTCACCTCTGGCTTCAGGCGGATCAACTGCGCATGCACAACGCATAGAGCGTCTATGTCGTGATACCAAATCCGACATGTTTCATCAGGGACTGTGTCTTTTTCAAGGATAGGAGGGGCATGAATTGTGTTTCTATTTATACTGCAGTTAGTACCTCCCACTTTCAATTCAGGGTTGCTGTATAAAGAATCACCACTAGATGTTGTCTCCCATATAGAACATCACACACTATCTTTCTCTTCCACTATTCAGAGGCACTCAATTATGGGAATACATTTGCAGACACTGATCAATATGTTTTCAGCAAAATTAAAATTAAAAAAATAGAACAGGTTGACTTAATAAATGTCTCAGATAATAAAGATATAGAATCAGACCTATGTAACGATAGAAAATAAAATATAAAGAAAACAAAACAAAACAGAAGAAAATAGCTAAATAAAGGTTATGCGACTATTAGTTGCAATGCAGCATTTCCAGCAGTCACATATATCACTATGAATTGATTAGGGCTGAAAGATTGTATATGTCTCTCAGTGTTTTTTATTACTGTACTTTACTTTATACACAGCAGCTGTATTCATTAAACCAAAAGATATTCACATAATTTGACATGCGTCCAATGTGGCTCAAAACGACGAAGATAGGCTATTCATTCCAGATAGGGCCTAAACTTGCATTATGTAGATTTACTTTAACCACTTCCCTAATGGCATGGGCAGGCATATTAGCGTACAGGTACGTCCATTTTAAAATGCCGCCCTGCCATCGCGTGCGCGCCGGCGGCGGCGTGCTTGAGTGCCGGTCGAGACCCCGTGAGTCCAGTCGTGGGTCTCGTGGACTCAGTCGCCGTGGGGATACCCACGATCGTTTCACGGGGCGGCTGAACGAGGAGATACCGATGTAAACAGCATCTCCCCGTTCTGCCCAGCAACAAGTGACGCTGATCTCTGCTCCATGTGATTGGAGCAGAGATCAGTGTTCACTAACACAAAGCCCAGCCCCCCACATTTAGTAACACGCCCCTAGGACACACTTAAACCCTACACTCCCACCCCCTGGTTAACCCCTTCAATGCCAGTGTCATTTACACAGGAATCACTGCATTTGTATAGCACTGATTGCTGTATAAATGACAATGGTCCCAAAAATGTGTCAAAAATGGCCAATGTGTCCGCCATAATGTCACAGTCACAATAAAAATCGCTGATCGCCGCCATTACTAGTTAAAAAAAAAAAAAAATTATCAATAAAAATGCCATAAAACTATCCCCTATTTTGTAAACGCTATAACTTTTGCGCAAACCAATCAATAATCGCTTATTGCAATTTTTTTTTTTACCAAAAATATGTAGAAGAATACGTATCGGCCTAAACTGAGGGAAAAACATTTTTATATATATTTTTGGTGGATATTTATTATAACAAAAAGTAAAAAATAATGCGTTTATTTCAAAATTGTCGCTCTATTTTTTGTTTATAGTGCAAAAAATAAAAACTGCAGGAGTGATCAAATACCACCAAAAGATAGCTCTATTTGTGGGAAAAAAAGAATGTCAATTTTTTTGGAAGCCACGTCACACGACCGCGCAATTGTCAGTTAAAACGGCGCAGTGCCGAATCGCAAAAAGTGGTCTGGTCTTTGACCAGCAAAATGGTCCGGTGTGAAAGTGGTTAAAGTAGTCAACAAGTATGAAAGTTATGTGATTATTAATTTTAAGATAGCATAAATTTAGCTAAACCGGAAAAAAATAAAAATAAAACGCATTTATCATTATAATTTTGTTTAAGCCCAAAAGGGATGCATACAGTGGTGTGAAAAAGTGTTTGCCCCCTTCCTCATTTCCTGTTCCTTTGCATGTTTGTCACACTTAAGTGTTTCGGAACATCAAACCAATTTAAACAATAGTCAAGGACAACACAAGTAAACACAAAATGCAATTTGTAAATGAAGGTGTTTATTATTAAAGGTGAAAAAAAATCCAAACCATCATGGCCCTGTGTGAAAAAGTGATTGCCCCCTAAACCTAATAACTGGTTGGGCCACCCTTAGCAGCAACAACTGCAACCAAGCGTTTGCGATAACGTGCAATGAGGCTTTTACAGCGTCCTGGAGGAATTTTGGCCCACTCATCTTTGCAGAATTGTCCTAATTCAGTTACATTAGAGGGTTTTCGAGCATGAACAGCCTTTTTAAAGTCATACCACAACATCTCAATAGGATTCAGGTCAGGACTTTGGCTAGGCCACTCCAAAGTCTTCATTTTGTTTTTCTTCAGCCATTCGGTGGTGGACTTGCTGGTGTGTTTAGGATCATTGTCCTGCTGCAGAACCCAAGTTCATTTCAACTTGAGTACACGAACAGATGGTCGGACATTCTCCTTCAGGATCTCTTGGTAGACAGCAGAATTCATAGTTCCTTTTATCACGGCAAGTCTTCCAGGTCATGAAGCAGCAAAACAGCCCCAGACCATCACACTACCACCACCATATTTTACTGTTGGTATAATGTTCTTTTTATGAAATGCAGTGTTCCTTCTACGCCAGATATACTTGGACACACACCTTCCAAAGAGTTCCACTTTTGTCTCATCGGTCCACAGAATGTTGTCCCAAAAGTCTTGGGGATCATCAAGATGTGTTGTGGAGAAATTGAGACGAGCTTTGATGTTCCTTTTGCTCAGCAGTGGTTTTCTCCTTGGAACTCTGCCATGCAGGCCATTTTTGCCCAGTCTTTTCCTGATGGTGGAGGCATGAACGCTGACCTTAACTGAGGCAAGTGAGGCCTGCAGTTCCTTGGACGTTGTTGTGGGGTCTTTTGTGACCTCTTGGATGAGTCGTCGCTGCGCTCTTGGGGTAATTTTGGGCGGCCGGCCACTCCTGGGAAGGTTCACCACTGTTCCATGTCTTCGCCATTTGTGGATAATGGCTCTCACTTTGGTTCGCTGGATTCCCAAAGCTTTGGAAATGGCTTTATAACCCTTTCCAGACTGATAGATCTCAATTACTTTCTTTCTCAATTGTTCCTAAATTTCTTTGGGTCTCGGCATGATGTGTAGCTTTTAAGGATCTTCTGGTGGACCTTACTGTGTCAAGCAGCTCCTATTTAAGTGATGCCTTGATTGTGAACAGGTGTGGCAATAATCAGGCCTGGGTGTGGCTAAAGAAATTGAACTCAGGTGTGGACAACCACAGTTATAGTATGTTTTAACAAGGGGGGCAATCACTTTTTCACACAGGGCCATGATGGTTTGGATTTTTTTTCACCTTTAATAATAAACACCTTCATTTACAAATTGCATTTTGTGTTTACTTGTGTTGTCCTTGACTATTGTTTAAATTGGTTTGATGTTCCGAAACACTTAAGTGTGACAAACATGCAAAGGAGCAGGAAATGAGGAAGGGGGCAAACACTTTTTCACACCACTGTATATAGATCTTGAGTAATCGACTAATAGCTGCCTGAAGTATATAAAAAATGTGGCTAATGTAAAAATCACCTCAGCAGGCGTGACATAGACCCAGAGGAAGGACACAAAAAACGTTTGTCCATCGACCATGAAAGGCATTTATTATCTGAGACATTTATTAACTCAACCTGTTCTATTTTTTTTTTTTTGCTGAAAACGATCAGTGTCTGCAAATGTATGCACATAATTGAATAGTGGAAGAGAAAGATAGTGTGTGATGTTCTATATGGGAGACGACATCTAGTGGTGATTCTTTATACAGCAACCCTGAATTGAAAGTGGGAGGTACTAACTGCAGTATAAATAGAAACACAATTCATGCCCCTTGAAAAAAAAAACAGAGTCCCTGGTGAAACATGTCGGATTTGGCATCACGACAGAGACGCTCTATGTGTCGTGGATGACGTATCTCATCATGCTTGTGCATGCGCAGTTGATTGCCTGAAGCCAGAGCCGACTATCTCGGCTGAGACAAGTGGACTGTGGCCCAGAGGACCTGACACTTACACAGTGCTGACAGCAAACTGCCCACTGGAGCCCCACGGACCCCACTCAACAAACGGAGCATACAGGATGGCACATACAGCCCCCCCGGACCGGAGAAAGATAGTACAAGACTGTGATTATATCTCTCCATGAATGGTCGGGTGAGCGGACCATAGGTCCTTCAATTGCCTCCTTTTACTTTGCCTCCTCCTGTTTGTTAGCTCTCAGCCAGTATTATCCAGCTTCATAACAGCGTCATTGAGCTATTGTTTTTTCCAACAGTTGGACCCTGTGAATACATGCAATTCCACTCCAGGAAACTGTATATCTGTGCCTTTGGACTGGATACTAACTGTGGATTATAATCATCTCTCCACACTGACAGCTATGTTCTGCTACAATCCCAATGAATGCTGTCTCTGTGGGACTAGCAGCTTGACTCAATCAACCACCCTTTAACAGGGGTCCTTTTTGTTAAAAGGGTTTCTAATTAAACCTAGTGACAGGACGGACTTTGTTACGCATGGTGCATGTCACTAAAGCCCCATACACACTATCAGATTTTCTGCTGATTTTTTCCATCAGATTTACCAAAACCATATAATATGAGGTCAAACCTTAGGGGTTTCAATGTGTATGTAATCAGGCAGGCCCTTCCACTACATGGTTTTGGTAAACCTGAAGGAAAAAATCAGCAGACAATCTGATAGTGTGTATGGGGCTTAAGATCAACAGTCTGATCCATAAACATGACCCACTCCAATTAACAATAGCCTTGTTATAGGTGTGTGCATGCATGGTTGAAGCGCGATTCAGCTGCTCTTAAACAGACAACGTTGTCTTGGTGTTGGTGGTGGGTACCTGGTCTTGGCCCTTTTTGTATTAAATATATTTTTCTAATAAAATGTATGCCTTATTAAGCAGCATGGTCCGCCTGTGTCTCTTCTCAGTGGGAACCCTTCCCCTGTAAATCTTCTCTCTCTATAGTATTTAGGCACAGAGACCACACCTATTATGGGTGAGCCTGTAAATCTTGGGACACCACGCGGGTATAATGAACACCCAGTGTTGTGGTAAATAATAATAAGTAATGATCTTCAACCAATTTTTCTAAAATCTTAGAAAACCTGTTAGCCCTCCATCGGACTGTTTCCATTGGAATAGCCGACCAACAAAGTTTTAGAGCTGGGCTATAAAATTTTCCGACAACATGATCCGATCGAACTTTGTCCGAATCTTTTGTAGAGAATTCCGATCGGACAAAGTGCCACGCATGCTCAGATCAAATTCCTAGACCAAAGCTATTGGCTACTAGCCGGAACGTAGTCCCATAGTAACGAAATAACGTCATCACGTTCTGAACAATCGGATTTTCCGACAACTTTGTCCGACCGTGTGTATGCAACAGTTTCGGTCAAAATCAGTCGGACAAAATCCGTCGGAAAAAATCAGACGGATTTGGTTGTCGGAATGTCCAACCGTATGTACAAGGGCTTAGAGTTTACAAAAGTGATGAGACTGGGGTGTAGGTTCACCTTCCAGCAGGACAATGACCCTAAGCATACAGCCAGAGCTACAATGGAATGGTTTAGATCAAGTATCCTCAAACTACGGCGCTCCGGCTGTTGCGGAACTACACATCCCATGAGGCATTGTAAAACATTTTTACATTCACAGACATGACTGGGCATGAAGGGAATTGTAGTTCCTGAACAACTGTAGGGCCGTAGTTTGAAGACTCCTGGTTTAGATCAAAGCATTTTCATGTGTTAGAATGGCCCAGTCACAGTCCAGACCTAACGTAAATCTGTGGCAAGACAATTGCTGTTCACAGACGCTCTCCATCCAATCTGACAGAGCTTGAGATATTTTTCAAAGAAGAATGGGCAAAAATGTCCTCTCTAGATGTGCAAAGCTGGTAGAGACATCCCCAAAAAGACTTAATTGCAGCGAAAGGGGGTTCTACAAAGTATTGACTCGGGGGGGGGGGGGGTGGTATACAAATGCCTCCCCACACTTTTCACATATTTATTTGAATCATTTATCATCTTCCTTCCACTTCACAATTATGTGCTACTTTGTGTTGGTCTATTACATAAAATCCCCCTAAAACATTTAGTTTACCTTTTTGGTTGTAACATGACAATGTGGGACATTTCAAGGGGTATGAATACTTTTTCAGGGCACTGAAAAAAATATTGAAAATGTTATGCTTACAAACATAATGCATGCAAAAAATATGTGAATTTATGATTTTTTTAGGGGTACCAAGCCCTGGCTGTTAAGAAAGGTCAACTGCAGCATGATGGCAAGATGGAGATGGGAAGAGGCCTGGACAGATAGACATTTCTGTATATGGTGATCCCTTCTTCTAGAAATCTTGGGTTCCATCATGCTGATTTCTGACTTCTCTGATCGGCATTCTCATTCCTGGTCAATCACCCATACACATCCCATGTAACCCCCCCCCCCCATTATTTGTGCATTACCTTCGATCTCTGTGTTGCCGGTCCGTTTGGCTCTTTCTCTGTTTTTCCAGCCTCAGGCGCTCTCAGTGCCCAGATCCTCCTAGTAATGGCGGAATGAGAAGACGGGGGGGGGGGGTGTTATAACATCTGTTCCTTGTTAATAACACCTCCTCCTCCCCCTAACCCCCGCCCAATTACACTCTTCCCCCCAGGGATCACCATTGCACAATACAAGAGACTAAACATCAGGAGCCTCCAAGACCAACACAGGCAATGTCATATAGGAAAAGCATTGACCCGTTCTTGTCCATGTGCAATCCAAGCCTTCCTGACCAGAACAGATATGGAAGATTCTGTTTGTTTTTTTTGAGCAATTACTTTTTTTTGCAAACCAAAATCATTCTTGTGTTGCCTATTTGGGAGTGTACGGGATCTATGGGCTTCTATGTGCAATGCTGGCGGGAGGGGCCGGCAGGGTGCTATACAGAGCTGCCTCAGTACTCCTCTCAAGAACCCTCAGCCCTTATAGAAGCAGTGAGTTGGCTCTTGAGTGGAGTTATGCAAATATCAAAATGCCTTAAAGCAGGAGTCATAAACTGGAGGCCCTCCAGTTTTTGAGAAACTGTCATGCCTCTGCCTGTGGGAGTCATGCTTGTAACTGTCAGCCATGCAATGCCTGATGGGACTTGTAGTTTTGCAACAGCTGAAGGGTCACCACTTTTAGACCCTTGCCTTAAAGTGTTTCTAAAGCCTCAAGCACCTTCTCTGCTCCCCCTAGCCCCCTCTTATTCTTACCTGATCCCAATTCGATCCAGCATGTCCATCTTCCTCATTGAGAAGATTGATAGCAGCCATTGGCTCCCACTGTCAATCAACTGCAGTGATGATGGAGCGGGGGGTGGGGCCGAGTCTCGCTGTCTGTGTCAATGGATACAGCAGCATGGCTTGGGAATGAGCCTGCATGGGTGCCCCCATGGGAATCGGGAGAGAGCAGAGGGGCTCAGAAGCAAGTATGCCTGCATGGGAATTAATCTCCTTCTTGGGGCACTAGCAAAAGAGGAGGAGCCAGGAGTGTCGACGGGGGACCCAAGAAGAGGTTTCATTGGCTCTTGCTCCTGTCAATCAACTCCAGTGATGATAAAGTGGGGGGGGGCGCAGTACCAAGTCCTGCTCTCTGTGTCAATGGACGCAGCAGCGGGACTCTGGAGTAAGCCCGCATGGTAATCGGTTTCCTATTGGGGGCACCAGCAAGAGAGGAGGAGCACCGACGGGGGACCCGCAAAGAGGATGATTGGGCTGCTCTGTGAAATTCTATTGCCAGTAGTTAAGTGCAGACATTTATTTATTAGTATTCCTTTTAGGGACAATCTGTTCTAGATCTCTAAGCACCAAAGCCTTCAAGACCTCTAAATGTTGATTGGCAGAATTTTGTGGGTTAAACAGAGACTTGTTCCGCAAACCACTGTCAATCCCTAATGTTGTATTAGTGCTTCCTATTTCAGGGGTTGGATTTTTGTTTAAAAAATATTTTTTTTCATATTGAGTTTCCTCATATTTTTTTTTTTTTTTCTAGAACAGATTGTCCCTAAAAGGAATAATCCTAGGCAGGGCCAGTGCTACCACTAGGCAAGCTAGGCAGGCGACTAGGGTGCACTGCTACTTACAGTAGTCCCTGTCTTTTTTTTTTGGATGCCTGGCCTCTTCAGTGTCATGTGGACAGGTTGTACTGCTTTTTCTGCTGGCTCCGATGCCTGGAGGCTTCCGACCTGCCCTCTTTGAAGATGGCGGCGACGGTCATTGGTTCTGCTGTGAATGCTGCTGTGAGTGGGTCTTGGACCAGGCGAGCGTCGCACACCGGATGGGGGATAGGTGTGGGTGGTGCGTTCTCTCCCATTAGAACTATATAGGGCAACTTGGCAGGTCATTTGGCTTCTTGTGGAGGCACTGGTGGTACCGCCCTTTGTTTCTTTCCCTGGAGGGGGCAGTTGGCCTGGTAAGCCTGTCACTGCCTTGTGTTCATTCGGGGGCCGCATTTCACTACACACTATCTCTGTTACTCTGAGGTTTTTGTTGATCTCTTATATTTCTTCACAGATATAACATTGCTGACTGTGGGGGAGGGAGTGCAAGTATCTGGTCTTGCGTAGGGTGCAAAATAGTCTAGCACCGGTCCTGATCCTAGCTATATTCAGGAAGGTATAGAGCAGCTGGAAAAGAGGAAAAACGTAATTGTAAGGCCAGCTGATAAAGGATTGGGAGTGGTAATTCTGTCTAAATAATTTTTATCATGGACAGCTGGTAGAGATGCTGTCTGATGATAACACGTGTGTGAAATTAGACAGCGACCTCACCTGTCAGGATAGGAGGGAATTAAACAATGTAGTGGAGTTTGGGTATCATACTAGAATACTGACTAAAAAGAAGAGGAAATACTTAGTGCCCAGTAACTGTCGTATACAAATAATATACAGTATACTCTTCTGAAAATCCACAATCATTAACATTATAGAGTCAGTAACGGCACCATCCATTTTTACAGACAAGTATTGTGGAGACGAAAGCATACCTTAACCACTTCCCGACCGGCGCTCAACGATGTACATCGGCAGAATGGCACGGGCAGGCAAATTGGCGTACAGGTACGTCCATTTGTATATTGTGTGCACGCCGGTTGGGACCCCCCAGGAGTCCGGTCACGGGTCCCGCGGACTTGATCACCGCAGGGATACCCGAGATCGCCTCACGGGGAGGCTGAACGGGGAGATGCCGATGTAAACAGCATCTCCCCGTTCTGCCTAGCAACAAGTGACACTGATCTCTACTCCATGTGATTGGAGCAGAGATCAGTGTTCACTAACACACAGCCCAGCCCCCCACAGTTAGTAACACGCCCCTAGGACACACTTAACCCCTACACTGCCACCCCCTAGGTAACCCCTTCACTGCCAGTGTCATTTACACAGGAATCAGTGCTTTTGTATAGCACTGATTGCTGTGTAAATGACAATGGTCCCAAAAAAGTGTCAAAAATGTCCGATATGTCCGCCATAATGTCGCAGTCACAATAAAAATCGCTGATCGCTGCCATTACTAGTAAAAAAAAATATTAATAAAAATGCCATAAAACTATCCCCTATTTTGTAAACACTATAAATTTTGCGCAAACCAATCAATAATTGCTTATTGTGATTTTTTTTTTACCAAAAATATGTAGAAGAATACGTATCGGTTTAAACTGAGGGAAAAAAATGTTTTTTATATATTTTTGGGGGATATTTATTATAGCAAAAAGTAAAAAATAATGCATTTTTTTCAAAACTGTCACTCTATTTTTGTTAATAGACCGCAGGGGTGATCAAATACCACAAAAAAAACTCTATTTGTGGGGGAAAAAAGGACATTGATTTTGTTTTGGAGCCACATCGCACGACTGCACAATTGTCAGTTAAAGCAACACAGTGCCGAATTGCAAAAAGTGGTCTGGTCTTAAGCCAGCAAAATGGTCCGGTCTGAAAGTGGTCACTAAGGGCACTAAGAATTTTCTACAATTGCTGCAGGAGGTAGATCTAACAGGGAGATCTGAAGTGTATTTAGTGACGACAGACTGTCACCACTGTACACAATTACTCAGCAAGATGGCATCTTATTGGCCCTAAATTGGGCTCTTAGCCAAAGGGAAGATATTCCATATGAGATATTTCTGTGGAAGGCATTGGAATTTTGACTCTCCCATATCTATTTTTGGTATAATAAGGAGTTTTTCTCCCAGAAGAAAGGAGCTACGATGGGTGCGAAATTCGTTCCAAGCCTCAAAAACATTTTTATGGAAAAATGAGAGGACAAATTTGTGTTTGGAAAAGTTGAAATGAACTGGGCTTTTATAGAATGTTCAAGAAAAAAGAGGGAAAAAAACTGCGCTACGGAATAGAAACAACACTGGTCGGAAGCTGCAATTCTGAAGTATACCAAAAATACACAAATAAACAGAAGGAAAAAAAGAAGAACTGCGCTAACCTCAGAATCCCAAAATGAATGAGATATATATGTATACTGAACAAAAGAATAAAAAACTTCAAAAATTATACCTCTAGAGTCACCTCAGAAATAGTGCATTCAAATAAATATGCATAAATGTGCACAATTAGTTTAAAGTGAAACACAATTAAGTGTCATTAATGTGGTAAATAAAAAAACATATGAAAAAAGAAAAATAGCCCAAAACAAAATATACACCTAAAATTAAATACACCCCAAAAATTGAGAAATGCATGAGATGAAAAACAAAATAAAAATAATAATGGAAATTATCAACTCTATATAACGTCCATATAATTGCATGACAAATTATTAATGCAAAGTGTCCATATGATTAATCAAACACCAGTGAAAAAATCTTCATGTGAATAACTTGATTTGAAGCACACAGATTAAATTTCCTCTCCAGAAGTGTGATGTGCTCTTTCCCGTCACCAGACAAATAAATTGGCTCCTTACCAGCTCCAAGCGACCCCCCGTTACAGAGGGTCACCACAAGCAGAATATAATTAAATGGATATCCAGGTAGCTGTTCCCCTTAAGCGATCCCAGATCTTCCACACAGTGGGACTATAGCTGTTACTCCATATATCACTCCCAGCTCAACATAGTGTCATATAGGGAAAAACATAGGCTCCAGATAGTGTAAAACCAACAACTTTAATACACAATCAATAAACGTATACACTTACATGAAAGAGTTTAAAAACAGGCTCGAACAGAAGCGTGCGCCGGCCGGACACACGCCACAGAAAACCAACCTGTCCTTCCTGGTATATAACGAACAAACACGACTGGGGTGACGTCGACACGTCGCGCCGCCCAACCCTCTTTTATAGAAGGTTCATTGATGACCTGTTCTTTATATGGGCAGGAACAGAGGTGTCCTTATGTGAATTTGTAGTGGAACTTAATAAGAACCAGTGGCAGCCGCTCCATTAGGGGTGCAGGGGTGCTGCCCCCTATCCATGCATCTGGCCCCCAATGCAGGGCGCCGGATGCATGGATTCCAATCTTATTTTTTAAGCATGTGATTAGAGCCAGAGGCACTATTAGGCATAAAAAAGGGTGGGCTCGGGGCGCAGAGCGCTGTGCCCCAAGCTCATCCACTTGTGAGGCAATAGCAAATGAATATTCAACATTGTCACATTGGCCCTTTAGGAAGCTGCGGAAAGGAGAAGTGATCCTATTGGCCTAGGAAGAGGAGGAGGAAAGAGATGTCACTTAAGGAAAGCCAATCCGCGGTGAAGCCAAAGAAGGAGGAAGAAGTGCGAAGCCGCCACCCAGAGGAATCCCACACCATAGATGGGGTTAGTTCTCAGCTGCTGATTGACCTACTTGGGGGGATCCAACTGACCAGGGGAGGTGCAGGAGACCCGATTGACCAGCGAGTGGGGTTTAGTGGTGATGGACGGATTGCCGCCCACCACCAAAAAAATATACCACCAGCCACCACTGATAAGAACAATAATAATACTAAATTGGTTAATTAGTGGAGTAAGGATCAGATAACCTTTCTTGATGTTAATGTATATAGACAAAACCAACAATTGGGGACTAGAGTCTATTTTTGACCCACTGGCTCTAATAGCTGCCTCCATTGGAGAGTGGACATCATCTACCAAAAGTAATGGAGAGATTGCAGGAAAAACAAAAACCAAGAATGGGTATAAAGCGATTGAAAAAAATCTGGGAGCTGGGAGCTGGGAGTGATATATGGAGTAACAGCTATAGTCCCACTGTGTGGAAGATCTGGGATCGCATAAGGGGAACAGCTACCTGGCTATCCATTTAATTATATTCTGCTTGTGGTGACCCTCTGTAACGGGGGGTCGCTTGGAGCTGGTAAGGAGCCAATTTATTTGTCTGGTGACAGGAAAGAGCACATCACACTTCTGGAGAGGAAATTTAATCTGTGTGCTTCAAATCAAGTTATTCACATGAAGATTTTTTCACTGGTGTTTGATTAATCATATGGACACTTTGCATTAATAATTTGTCATGCAATTATATGGACGTTATATAGAGTTGATAATTTCCATTATTATTTTTATTTTGTTTTTCATCTCATGCATTTCTAAATTTTTGGGGTGTGTTTAATTTTAGGTGTATATTTTGTTTTGGGCTATTTTTCTTTTTTCATATGTTTTTTTATTTACCACATTAATGACACTTAATTGTGTTTCACTTTAAACTAATTTTGCACATTTATGCATATTTATTTGAATGCACTATTTCTGAGGTGACTCTAGAGGTATAATTTTTGAAGTTTTTTTTATTCTTTTGTTCAGTATACATATATATCTCATTCATTTTGGGATTCTGAGGTTAGCGCAGTTCTTCTTTTTTTCCTTCTGTTTATTTGTGTATTTTTGGTATACTTCAGAATTGCAGCTTCCGACCAGTGTTGTTTCTATTCCGTAGCGCAGTTTTTTTCCCTCTTTTTTTCTTGAACATTCTATAAAAGCCCAGTTCATTTCAACTTTTCCAAACACAAATTTGTCCTCTCATTTTTCCATAAAAATGTTTTTGAGGCTTGGAACGAATTTTGCACCCATCGTAGCTCCTTTCTTCTGGGAGAAAAACTCCTTATTATACCAAAAATAGATATGGGAGAGTCAAAATTCCAATGCCTTCCACAGAAATATCTCATATGGAATATCTTCCCTTTGGCTAAGAGCCCAATTTAGGGCCAATAAGATGCCATCTTGCTGAGTAATTGTGTACAGTGGTGACAGTCTGTCGTCACTAAATACACTTCAGATCTCCCTGTTAGATCTACCTCCTGCAGCAATTGTAGAAAATTCTTAGTGTCCTTAGTTACCACTTTCAGACTGGACCATTTTGCTGGCTTAAGACCAGACCACTTTTTGCGATTCGGCACTGCGTTGCTTTAACTGACAATTGCGCGTGCGTCGTGCGATGTGGCTCCAAAACAAAATCAATGTATATAGGGAAAAACTAGTGCGCTCCACCTAGTATGTCATAGGAAGACTAAATATAAAAATAATGTACACAGGAAGCAGCCAGCATGAAAACAGTGATCTCAGCACAGAAAATGAGTATATAAATTAATTAAAAATGCGGCGCTACCTAAAAGTGCTTAGACATATACAATGAATAGTAATCCCAAAATTAAAACGAGAAAATATAATGTAAATCAGATACTATCCATTAAATGCAACATAAATAGTATAGAAAATATGTCTGTATAAATAATCCAAATGTGAATGAGCGTGCAACCAATATGTATATATATAAAAAAATGAATGAATGAAAGTCCGTGAAAAAATCAATCAAGTGGTTAAATAAAAATAATCTGCATTAATGATCCAAATAGAAACAAACGTACAAAAAAATTATAAAGTGAAAGTTCGTGAAAAAAATCAATCAAGTGATTATTTATATACCGTATATACTCGAGTATAGGCCGACCCGAGTATAAGCCGAGGCCCCCAATTTACCCCCAAAAAACTGGGAAACCTATTGACTCGTGTATAAGCCGAGGGTGAGATATGCCTGTCCATCCCTGTGTGTGTCCGTCCATCCCTGTGTGTCCGTCCATCCCTGTGTGTCCGTCCATCCCTGTGTGTGTGTCCATCCATCCATCCCTGTGTGTGTGTGTGTGTGTGCGTCCATCCATCCATCCATCCCTGTGTGTGTGTGTGTGTGTGTGTGTGTGTGTGTCCATCCATCCATCCATCCCTGTGTGTGTGTGTGTGTCCATCCATCCATCCATCCCTGTGTGTGTGTGTGTGTGTGTGTGTGTGTGTGTGTGTGTGTGTGTGTGTGTGTGTGTGTGTCCGTGCAGCCTTGTGTGTCCAGCCTACCTGTGTCCCAAGCCTCCGTCCGGTCCCGTCCCGAGCCTCCGTGTCGTCCCGTCCCGAGCCTCCGTGTCGTCCCGTCCCGAGCCTCCGTGTCGTCCCATGCCAGGATCGCCGCTCTTCGTCGGCGCCCTGGCGGCCATTCCCCTGTTCAAAAGCCGCGCCTCCCGCCTCCGCCTGTGATAGGCGGAACACTGAATTTCCCAGCAGCCTGTGTTCCGCCTATCACGGACATCGTATCATCCTCGTCCGTAGTACGAGGATGAGACGATGTCCGTGATAGGCGGAACACAGGCTGCTGGGAAATTCAGTGTTCCGCCTATCACAGGCGGAGGCGGAGCCGGAGGCGCGGCTTTTGAAAGGTAGAATGGCCGCTGTCTGTCTGCTCGACACGCTGTTCGGGCAGTCAGACAGCGGTGACTCGAGTATAAGCCGAGGGGGGCACTTTCAGCCTCAAAAAAGAGGCTGAAAATCTCGGCTTATACTCGAGTATATACGGTAATCAATATAAACAAGTGATTGTCCATAAACAAAGCGTGCACTGATGACTGGTAAACTTGCAAAAATAAAGTTCATGCAAAAAGTGAAAAAATCATTTCCAAAAGTGACAATCCACTGCAAACTTCAGTGCTTAATGAGTGCACCACCTATTTCCCCCAGCCTCTCACCTCCAGTAACTGGTAAATAGGCACTGTGTATAAAGATAGCTGCTGGCTTCTTATTCATTCAGTCACACTGCTCCACCGCTGTCAGTATTTCACTGTATGGCTATGTATTATATGCCCTCTCAATAGCTCCAGGATATCCAAGCAGTATAGAATAGAAGAACACAGAGCTCTGTGTTCTTCTATTCTATACTGCTTGGATATCCTGGAGCTATTGAGAGGGCATATAATACATAGCCATACAGTGAAATACTGACAGCGGTGGAGCAGTGTGACTGAATGAATAAGAAGCCAGCAGCTATCTTTATACACAGTGCCTATTTACCAGTTACTGGAGGTGAGAGGCTGGGGGAAATAGGTGGTGCACCCATTAAGCACTGAAGTTTGCAGTGGATTGTCACTTTTGGAAATGATTTTTTCACTTTTTGCATGAACTTTATTTTTGCAAGTTTACCAGTCATCAGTGCACGCTTTGTTTATGGACAATCACTTGTTTATATTGATTATATAAATAATCACTTGATTGATTTTTTTCACGAACTTTCACTTTATAATTTTTTTGTACGTTTGTTTCTATTTGGATCATTAATGCAGATTATTTTTATTTAACCACTTGATTGATTTTTTTCACGGACTTTCATTCATTCATTTTTTTATATATATACATATTGGTTGCACGCTCATTCACATTTGGATTATTTATACAGACATATTTTCTATACTATTTATGTTGCATTTAATGGATAGTATCTGATTTACATTATATTTTCTCGTTTTAATTTTGGGATTACTATTCATTGTATATGTCTAAGCACTTTTAGGTAGCGCCGCATTTTTAATTAATTTATAAAAACAAAATCAATGTCCTTTTTTCCCCCACAAATAGAGTTTTTTTTGTGGTATTTGATCACCCCTGCGGTCTATAAACAAAAATAGAGCGACAATTTTGAAAAAAACGCATTATTTTTTACCTTTTGCTATAATAAATATCCCCCAAAAATATATAAAAAACATTTTTTTTTCCCTCAGTTTAGGCCAATACGTATTCTTCTACATATTTTTGTTTAAAAAAAATTGCAATAAGCGATTATTGATTGGTTTGCGCAAAAGTTATAGCATTTATAAAATAGGGGATTGTTTTATAGCATTTTTATAATTTTTTTTTTTTTCTAGTAATGGTGGCGATCAGCGATTTTTATTGTGACTACGACATTATGGCGGACACATCGGACATTTTTGACACATTTTTGGGACCATTGTCATTTATACAGCAATCAGTGCTATTTAAATGCACTGATTCCTGTGTAAATTAAACTGGCAGTGAAGGAGTTAACCACTGGGGTAGTGTAGGTGTTGTGTATGACGTTATGTGTTTTTTTAATTGAAGGGGCGTGGCCTGGCATGTGACGTCACTAATCGTCCTTCCCTATAAAAGGGAAGAGACAATCGTTGACAGCCACACTAGGAAGCACAGGGAGAGGTTTGTTTACACAGACCTCCCCTCGTTCTTCAGCTCTGTGACCCGATCGCGGGAAACCAGCAGCGATCAGGTCCGCTGGTTCAGCAGCCACGGTCACGGTGCTCATGACCAGGCACGCTCCTGAACCATGGCTGGGCACTTAAAAAGCAACGTACAGATACGTGCTTGTGCCCAGCTGTGCCATTCTGCCAACGTACATTGGCGTGAGGCGGTCCATAAGTGATTAATATCCATACCAGACCTGAAGTGGTCTGGTAATGGACTGTGGGGGAATCCCAGGCTGTTTTTTTTCAATGACTTTTATGTGTATTGCCAGGACCGACAATTCATTAAAGCCGCGAGTACTTTTAAATTACTTTTTTTCTTTTAGAAATGTCATTTTTCTCTCGAACTGTTCTAAACACGAGAAACATGTGCCGCTTTAACATACTATAAACACCCCCCAGGCATGATATTTTTTTGTTTAAGTTTAGGCATTGTTAAAATCACTGCATCCAAAAAAAGTCTGTTTTTAAATCATTTTTTTTGCATTGATACATGTCCCCTGGGGCAGGATCCGGGTCTCCAAGCACTTTTTATGACAATAACTTGTATATTAGCCTTTAAAATTAGCACTTTTTCAGAGGTTCTCCTACCTGAGCTGTGGATCTCTGCAGCTCCTCCAGAGTCACCATGGACCTCTTGGCTCTTCTCTGATGAATGCTCTCCTTGCCCGGCTCGGTCAGTTTAGGTGGACAGCCATGTCTTGGTAGGTTTGCAGTTGTGCCATTCTCTTTCAATTTTCGGATGATGGATTGAACAGAGCTCTGTGAGATGTTCAAAGCTTGGGAGATTAGTTTTATAACCCAACCCTGCTTTATACTTCTCCACAACTTTATCCCTGACCTGTCTGGTGTGTTCCTGTGGCCTTCATGATGCTGTTTTTTCACTAAGGTTTTCTAAAAAACTTCTGAGGGCTTCACAGAACAGCTGTATTTATACTGAGATTAAATGACACACAAGTGGACTCTATTTACTAATTAGGTGACTTCTAAAGGCAATTAATTCCACTAGATTATAGTTAGTGGTATCAGAGTCAAGGGGGCTGAATACAAATGCCCCCCACACTTTTCACATATTTATAAAACATGTGGAAAACTATTTATCGTTTTTATTCCACTTCACAATTATGCGCCACTTTGTGTTGGTCTATCACATAAAATCCCAATAAAATAGATTTATGTTTCTGAGTGAAACATGACAAAATGTGGAACATTTCAAGGGGTATGAATACTTTTTCAAGGCACTGTACCTTGGGAGGATCATGTATATTTTTTTTTTACATTTTTCATCTTCTTAATTGCCCGATAAAAGTTATTACCTTTATACCATCTCCAAATGTTCTTCAAACATTTAATTAAAGTTGTGGCCTCAGTTGTAGAAGTATAGGAGCCCTAATACTATCAGCTATATAATGTATACATTATACATTTTCTAACACCTTAGAGAATAAAATGGCGGTCGTAGCAATACTTTCTGTCACACCGTATTTGCGCAGTGGTGTTACAAGCGCACTTTTTTTTTTTCTTTTTTTTAAATACACTTTTTAAATTAAAAAATAAGACAACAGTAAAGCACCCAATATTTTTTTTTATATTGTGAAAGATAATGTTATGTCGAGTAAATTGATACCCAACATGTCACGTTTTAAAATTGTGCTCCGCTCGTGGAATGGCGACAAACTTTTATGCTTAAAAATCTAAAAATCTCCATAGGTGACATTTAAAAAATTCTACAGGTTGCATTTTTGGCGTTACAGAGGAGATCTAGGGTGAGAATTATTGCTCTCGCTCTACCGATCGCGGCGATACCTCACATGTGTGGTTTGAACAGCATTTTCATATGCGGGCGCTACTCACGTATGCGTTCGCTTCTGCGCGTGTGCTCAACAGGACGCCCGTATTTAGATTTTTTTATTTTTTTTATTTTACCTTTTTTATTTATTTTTTTAAATTGTGTCACTTTTATTCCTATTACAAGGAATGTAAAAATCCCTTGTAACAGAAAAAAAAAGCATGACAGGGCCTCTTAAATATGAGATCGGGGGGGGTCAAAAAGACCTCACATCTCTTTTTTACACTAAAATGCAATAATAAAAAATTGGCATTTAAAAAAAATATAAAAAAAATAATATGTCCCTTTAAGAGCTAAGTGATGTTTTGACGTGGCTTCCGCCCTGCAGTGTCATGGAGACGGGTGGGCGGCCATATTCCCCTCACTCGTCTCCATGCACAGCCATGGGGAGGATCTGATTGCCTCTGCTGACGGCTCCGGTAAGCTTCGGAGGGCACCGGATCGTGGCAGGAGGGGGGGACAATAAAAGTGATCTCACGGTGAATCCGCCGCAGAGACCACTTTTATCTTAAACCGGACCACCGGTCGAACGCGGCAATACTGGGGTTATGGTGGCTAGCTGCTGCCATAACAACGATATCCGTCCTCAAAGTGAGGATGTATATAGTAGTGCGGCGTTCCGGAAGTGGTCAAGGCATCTCCTATTTTGTTTTGTTTCGATTCCTTAATCTAGTTTTTTTTTTTTTTTTTTTTATTTGGTTGATCCGTTAAATTCATATTCGGAATCCTTATTTGGAATTCCTATTCGGAATTTGTTTTATGTATTTTTCAAATTTTCTTCAAATTTACCGTTCTTTTTTTTTTTGCAATTTGAAAAGTTTGAATCGATACATTTTGAATCGGTTTAATCGAAAAAAGAAAAATTTTTATTTTATTTTTTATTTTATTTTTTGATTCGGATGTGGCTAAGTGAACAAACAAAAAAAAAAAAAAAATCTTCATTGAATGATTACAACGACTCTAACCACTTCACGTAAATCGTCGTACCTGTACGTCCGTACTTTGGCGCTAAATACCGTTGTTATGACAGCAGCGTAGCTTCCACAACCCCGTTATTTTCAGGAACAGCGTGCATTTCTCTTTGAGATAAAAGTGGTCTCTGTGGTAGATTCGCTGCAATATCACTTATCGGTGGCGAGAGAGAGGCACTCCACCGCACTCCAGGGCCGTTGGTAGTGGCGGAGACGGTCTTGTCCACTCCCCTCACTGCCTGGATGACGAGTGAGGGGAAGATGGCCCCCCACTGGGCTCCATAGCATTGGAGGGCAAAAGCGACGCCAAATGTCACTTCTGCCCATAGCTCTTAAAGGGTAATTTTTTTAATTTTTTTTTATTTTTTATGACATTCATTTTTTATTTATTTTTTATTGCATTTTAGTGTAAATATGAGATCTGGGGTCTTTTTAACCCCCCCAGATCTCATATTAAAGAGGTCCTGTCATGATTTTTTTCTATTACAAGGGATGTTTACATTCCTTGGAACAGGAATAAAAGTGACACCATTTTTTTTTTTTTTTTTAAAGGACAGTGTAAAAATAAAAAAATAAAAGGTAAAATGAAAAAGAAAAAAAGGAAAAATTTAATTTTAAAGCGCCTCGTCCCACTGAGCTCGCACGCAGAAGCGAACGCACGCGTGAGTAGCGCCCGCATATGAAAGCGGTGTTCAAACCATACAGGTGAGGTATCCCCGTGATCGTTGGAGCGAGAGCAATAATTCTAGCACTGGACATCCTCTGTAACTCAAAACTGGTAAAATGTGAGATATGGTAAAATTTAAGTGCCAAAGTATGTCGCCATTCCATATGTTGCCATTCCACGAGCGGGCGCAATTTTGAAGCGTGACGTGTTGGGTATCAATTTACTCGGCGTAACATCATCTTTCACAATATAGAAAAAAAATTGGGCTAACTTAACTGTTGTCTTATTTTTTAACTCAAAAAAGTGTATTTTTTTCCCAAAAAATTGTGCTTGTAAGACCGCTGTGCAAATACGGTGTGACATACAATGACTGCCATTTTATTCTCTAGGGCAGCCTTTCTCAACCTTTTCAACACAGAGGAACCCTTGAAATAGTTCTCCGGTCTTGAGGAACCCCCTGCTAAAAATCAGAAATTGACAACTCATAATACATTAGTGTGATGGTCAGTGGGAAGAATGATCCTTACACTTGGGATAATTGGGAAGAATTACCTCCTTACAGATTGCTAAAAAGATCAATGGTGTCGGTGGGAATTTATCTGAGATGCAGAAATTGCCCAATGCTGAAGGAACCCCTAGCAACCTTTGGAGGAACCTTAGGGTTCCATGGAAACCTGGTTGAGAATCACTGCTCTAGGGTGTGTGAAAAAAATAAAATAAAATAAAATATAAAATGTTTGGGGGTTTTAAGTAATTTTCTAGCAAAAAAAAAATAAAAAAATTTAACTTGTAAACAACAAATCTCAAAACGATGCTTGGGGCTGAAGCGGTTAAATCACCTTTTGGCTTAACAAAAACACCAATAATTTCCAAATGGTACTCTAATAAAACACGCAGTCTTTGATTTCAGAAATATGAATCTCCGAATAACGAAAAATGAATGAACCAATTAAACTTCAGGTTTTATAATGAAAACACAATGAGAATGGAGCTTTCATATAACTTCTCTGTGTATTTTATTTCAGATGATTTATATTTATTTATGCTATATATTCTTTTGAACAAGATTTATACAATTACAAGAGAGACATATTGTTAATATTAAAAGAAAGAAAATCCATTTTGAAATCTTTTACAATTTTCATTTAGTTGAGCTACGAGACTCTCAATTCCCTTCACCAATCATTGGCAGCTCTCGTTGTTGAACCACAGAACTCATTAAGATATAAAGATTGTAAAGGTGCCAAGTGCCTATCATCACAATCAATAATTATCCCAAATAATTATCACAATCAATAGTTATCAATAATAATCATCACAATCAATAATTATCCCAAATAATTATCACAATCAGTAGTTATCAATAATAATCATCACAATCAATAATTATCCCAAATAATTATCACAATCGATAATTATCAATAATAATCAATAATAATCATTGCAATCAATAATTATCCCAAATAATTATCACAATCGATAATTATCAATAATAATCATTGCAATCAATAATTATCCCAAATAATTATCCCAATCAATAATAATCATCACAATCAATAATTATCCCAAAATATTTCTAAAAGTTATTATTTATTGATTAGTTTAACATCTTAAAATAAATAAAAATTTTTAGAAATATTTTGGGATAATTATTTAACATAAAGTTAGGCATTTGGCACCTTTAACCCATTCGCTTCCAATAATGGGTTTCATATCTGAGCAGCAGTGGGAGATACACTTTTCTCTCCTCCATATCACATGCATCCCCTCCATGTTTCCCGGGATCCACGCTCCCATCGGTGGACCTAGGACAAGCATGGTGGTGGGTGCCTCCAGGTATGGGGGGTTGGAGGAGACCAACAAAGGTTCATTAACTGCCCCCCCCCCCTGGGTCTGTCACTTTCCCTAGCCACTGTGGTCACAATTTCTACCAATAACCCCAATGATAGGGGACCGTTCCTCTTAGTGACACCAAGATGGGGTACAGTTCATCCCAATGACACCAACAATGGGGAACAATTCCTCCCAATGACATCAATGATGGGGCACAATTCCTCCCAATCAAACAAATGATGGGGAAAAATTCCTCCCAATCACACCAATTAAGGGCAAAAATTCCTCCCACTGATGGGGCACAATTCCTCCCAATCACACCAATTACGGGGAAAAATTCCTTCCACTGATGGGGCATAATTCCTCTCAATGACACTAATGATGGGGCAAAACTCTCACTGACACCAAAAATGGGACATTGTTTACTCCAACTAATGCTGGGCCATTTTCTACTCCCGGTGGCCTCATTCTGCCCCCCCCTAAAGTCTGAAGGACAGTAAACTTTGTATAGAAAGTTTGGAGACTCCTGTCTTAAGTCATAGAGATGATCGGGATGTTCAGCTCTATGATAAGCCAGCAGAACCGCCGGCTTGGGTCCTGGGTTCTGTGGTGGGACAGGAGAGCCAAAAGAGGCACTGGAGGGTGTGGGGAAGGGGATGGATGACACCTTCCGCTGCCTGTAAAAGTGATCCAGCAGCTAATCAGCCACTGTGATTGCTTTTACATTGTAGAGCATTGCCAGCTCTAAAAAAAAAAAGGTACTGAAGTCATAACTACAGCCATGGCCCCGGTATAACCTCTCAAACTGCCACGGAGTACCAGTATGTCGTTTGGCAGAAAGTGGCAAAGAAAACCCCACAAAGGTTCTACTTGCAGCAAAAGGGTTACAATTCCTACCTGTTATTTATTTTGTGGTTCCGTATTTACTAGAAGGAAGGTGCAACACACTTAAGAAAATATATCCCAATATACGGTTGAGTAAATAAGAAATCTTATTGTTGATTTGGATGAAAATTAAATGATTGTTTTTAATGAAATTCAAAACCAGCAGTTGGGGCATCTTAAAAACAGAGAAATTGATTTACTAAAGGCAAACAGGTGGTATTGTTTGCAAGAGAATTTTCACTTAATTTAGTCAATGTGGTGACAATCCACTTTTCTAAGAATACTCAATCACATGCCTGGATAACACCTGTGTTTTTCTTGCAGATGATTGGATGATGGAAGTGAGCAGAGCTTCACCTATGAGTTTTCCATTGACCCAGAGTTGGACCACTCCAGTGTCGGAGTTCCAGGACACACAGATGTGTTCCAAACCAAGTGATAGATGTCAGCAGAGATGCACCTCATACACTAGGGAAAATTCCCTTGCAACGTAAACAGCTTATTTGCCTTTAGTATATCAACCTCAAGGTGTGTATTATAAGCTGATAGGCTGACATGACAGTTTGGGCTGGATAAGAACTTCCCCTTTGATTTCATAGACTAGAGACTTCCAATTAATGACATTTCCATTGAAGTCACCATAAAGGGCTTTCTGTACATCTTCGGAAGTCAGGATATTATCCCACATGTGAACATCACTTATTTCACCAACAAATGACTGCTTAGGATCAAACCCTCCACCAATAGAGTCTTGCTCCTGTCCCAGAACAATGCTGTCTTCAGGTGCGATAGAAGACCCTTTCATGGAGGCTTTTCTTGGGTAGAGCTTTCCATTGACCCAAAGCTGGATCACTCCAGTGTCGGAATCCCAAGTCACACAGATGTGCCTCCAGTCCAAAGACTCAGAGTCCATTTTAAAATGAGTGACTTCCTGGTTGATATGCATAGAAAAAGTGTTTGGAGGCTGTAAGAAGAAGAGAAAGGCGTTGTCCTTCCCGGGAGTAGCAAGAGAGAAGGTACTATAAGGACGGGAAAGGTCGGTATAAGAACGTAGACAGACGCTGACTTCCTGTAATGGTTTTGTAATTGTAGGTCTTAGAATGACATGAGCCGTGTTGGTTTCTTTAGGGAAGACGAAGACTTTGCCCTCCATGTCTAAGGAAGAAAACAGATAAAACTCATTACTGATACATATCAAAGCTTTAGATGATGAACGATAAACTCAACGTTAATTTATAGGTACTGGAATCATAATGAAAACTACTTGCCGACTGCAATATATATATATATATATATATATATATATATATATATATATATATATATATACGTTGCAGATTGCAACTGGTTTGCCTGCATTATGAATTAAGGTGTCAGTCATAACCCTCGTACTCTTGTGCAACCAGTGGCTCGCTTTCTTATTAGCTGCTGGAACACTTTCTGCCCCTCAGATGCCCATGCCCCCTCCCCTGGCCAATTGCTAGTGTTTCTCAGGCTTGCTGTTTCCGCCAGTTCATCCGAGAAACGATAAACGATCCGACTGTGCTCCCATAGGTGATCAAAGACTCTTTGATCATCTATGGGATACTAGGGATATGGGATACTAAGATACTAAGATACTCTTTGAACATCTCTATGGTTTGGAGGACCGAAGTGACGTCACTTCCAGTCAAGGTGGAATTAAATATATTTCCTGGTGCCTCCATGGCAGCATACCAATGATAACTCCGGCCCGGAGTCCTCCCCTCAGGATAGTTACTAGCTTATAAAAAGGAAACCCATATCCCCCCCAGCATTCTCCTTTTTTCCCTCATACCTGATGGATAGTCTTCTTACCTCTGCCTGGCGCAGCTTCCGTCTGGGTTCCGGCCTCTCCCAGTCTTGGGTTGCTAACAGCACTGAAAAGAGGGGAGCCCCTATCTATAAAATTCTATGGAATATGGGGTCTTTGGGGAATATTTCCTTTTTTTGCTTGCAGTTAGTAAAAAAAATAAAAAAATTAATAAATAAATAAATAAAAAAAAAATATATATATATATCATCTGAAATAAAGAAAAATAATATATATAAAAAAAAAAAAATCGTAGAATTAGATAATGACAATTTTTTTTTTTAGGAGACTTTTTTATTTCTTTCCTGTCCATTCTTTTAGCTTCTATTTCAGTCGTCTTTTCCGCCCTTACTTGCCTTCACAATTATGAGCCAGCCGGCGTTTGACCAAGACCCTCGCTTTCTTAGGTAAGGGCACATACATACAAAAAAAAAAAAAGAAAGAAAGGAATTAGACTAAAAGAGTGCCTTGGGCTGTTACTCTCGTTTCAGCACTATACACCAGAACACGTCTAACCAGACTTCTGGCCACCAAAGTGGACGCTCCCATCCAAGTTCAAGACACAGCCGTTCCGCTAGCTCTCATCATCAGTCTAAAAGGTCATCCTCCAAACGGCAGTGGTCAAGAAGCCCATCCAGGCGAGAGATCAAAGAGTGTAGGGCATGTGGAGCGACGCCTTTACCAGATAAACATATCTGCCAAAATTGCTTGCAGGGTTATGCGATTCAGGGGACCGAAGTTGAGCAGGTCACAGACCTTATTAAAAGAGTAGTCAAAGACTCCTTCACTGAACTAATGCAGGCGAACCCCTCTCCGCAGGGTTCCTCTGGCGGCCAGGTTCAGTCTCCTGCGTTATCCATTCCTGGCCCGTCTTTTGCAGCCCCTGCAGTCGCTACATCAAGCCCCCCTACCCGAGTTGGAGACAAAAGTGACTCGGAGGACTCCATAAATGAATCGGATCCATGTGGATTGTGGATTCCATTTTTTCGCTAGCGCAACTATTTGTATTGGCGGTTAAACAAGCCATCAGTTGGGAAGAAGCAGTAGAGCCTCCAAAAAAAAAAAAGCAAAGACTTTCTTTCCTTTCCTAAAGAAAAAACACAATTTTTTTCCCCTTCCTGGAAGAATTGAAAGATCTAGTGGAGGGTGAATGGAAAAAAAACGGACAAACGTTTTTCCTTGAATAGGCTACAGAAATTGTATCCTCTGGCAGATTCGGATGCGGCTTTCCTGGACACTCCTCCGGTAGTTGATGCGGTGGTAGTGCGGCTAGCAAAGAATATTAGCCTCCCTATGGAAGATTCGGCTTCCTTTAAGGACCCATTGGATAGACGAATAGATGCGGACCTGAAGAAGGCCTACCAGTTGGCCGGCGGAGCCTGCAGACCAGCGGTGGCCCTGGCTTCAGTCTCCAATGTGGTCAAAGTGTGGACGGAGAATATCAAGTAGGCTATTTGAGAAGATGTCCCCAAAGATGATATTATTAAAACTTTGGATGAGCTTAAAATATCGGCAGATTTTATTAGAGAGGCTGCAATAGACACCATGAGATATTCAGCCAGGGCAATGTTACATGCTGTTATGGCCAAAAGAGCATTGTGGCTAAAGCCGTGGGCAGCGAATGCGGCATCCAAACAAAATTGGTGCAAAATCCCATTTGATACTTTCCATGTGGGTAATGCGTATAGCACTGTCTATTTGGACGTAGTTATAGCTCTGGAGTATAATGGGGCCTTCCCCTGTAGTTGGCTTCACCGGGACGGAGAGGGTAGCTGGTGGTTAACCCACCCCCGATCCGTTCAAAGGCTTATCTGGGCTTTTTCCACTCCCTCCTATCTCAATGTTTTTCCTCTTTCAGTCCTAGCTGATTCCTCCTTTACACCCACCCTCCACTGTCCCCCCCCCTCCCCCCCCCTTTTTTTTTCCCTTTCCTCCTTCTCCCTCCCTCCCGCTATCTCTTAGGAACTATTAGCCAACTTACGCACCATGGCCGTCAGTGATGCAACAGTTAATGGTGACCAGGGGGCATGAGGCCACTTTGAACAAGCTTGAACGTAAGCAAGACTCTGCATGCTACGGGTTTCTCCTTGGCAACTTAGTGTCTGCAATATGCTTTTCTTAATTAACGCAACTGCAGTTTATGGTTGCTTATATGCAAGGTTGTATAAATGGTTAACGAGACACTGTACAGTTTACTATCTTTTTGTCTTTTTCTGTAACCCTGTTTTTGCTTATTGTTATCTTGGAAACATAATAAAATTCTAAAGTTAAAAAAAAAAAATCCCATTTGATGGGAAGGCCCTCTTCGGAGAGAAGCTGGAAAAGGCAATCTCGAGGGTGACTGGAGGAAAATCAAGGTTGCTCCCCCAGGATAGAAGGGTTAGGCATTCTCGAGTGGTGTCATCTAAATATCAGTGTATAGAAATAGAAATTCCAGCAACTTCCGGCAAAGTAGGGACTCCAAAGGGACTTGAAGAAGCACTCGGGCTACTTTCTTGAAAACAAATAAGCAAAGAAGTCTCCCCAGCACCCAGGAGGGTGCGAAGTCCTTTTGACAAGAGGCCATCCCCACCAGTAGGGGCCAGATTGAAGGAGTTTGCAGAAGCCTGGCTGCACAGATGCAGGGACCTGTAGGTAGTATCTACAGTCAGGTTCAGACATTTTTGGATGTTCCAAGAACAGCCCCCACAAGACTCATTCATTCAAACAAAGATCCCAACTTCACCTTTAAAAGGCAGAAGCTCTGCAAAGTTACCTTCAACTCCTGCTAGTGCAACAAGCGGTGATACCTGTCCCTCCCTCCGAAAGATTCACAGGGTTCTACTCTCCTCTCTTTTTTACCCCCAAAAGGGGTGGAGGCCAGTAGTGGATCTCAAAGGGTTAAATCGATTTATTCAGTTGGAATCCTTCAAGTTGGAATCATTACAGACAATCATACAGGCAGTTCAACCAGGAGACTGGATGATCTCGGTGGATTTGCAAGATGCGTATTTCCATGTGCCTGTGCTGCCAGCCTTCCAAAGGTTTTTGAGGGTGGCAGTAAGATCAACTCACGTTCAATTTCAGTGCCTTCCTTTTGGTCTGTGCACATCACCAAGAATATTCTCGAAGGTGTTGATTGCAGTTCTAGCACCCCTCAGAGAGAAGGGACTAATAAACACAGGGAAGAGGGCCCTGATCCCGACGCAAGCAATGGTTTATCTAGGTGTCCTCTTCGACACCAAGGCAGGCACAGTGTGCCTCCCTCCCCCAGAAAGTGACAGCGATCGCTCAGAAAATGTGCCACATAAGAACGCTATCTCACCTGTCGGTGTCAAATTACCTAAGTCTGATAGGGACCATGTCAGCTTGTATACCGATGGTGCCCTGGTCCCATTGGCATCTGAGGACTTTTCAATGGGGCTTTTTGACACAATGGAAGAGGAAGTCACTGTATCAAAGGATAGCGATATCGACATCCATGAAGAGGGGTCTGCTATGGTGGACAAAAGAAGACAACATCTCGAGGTCTCGCCTCCTACGGGGCCCCGCTTTGACCATCCTTACCACCGATGCTAAGGGGTGGGGGGCACACTGTGGTCACCTGGAGGTACAAGGGAGATGGGATATCCCCACAGAGGGAATAGTATTCAATATCCTGGAGCTGCGAGCGATATATTTGGCACTGATAAATTTGGAGGAACATGTATGTCAGAAACAGGTGCTGGTCCGTCTGGACAACAAAGTAGCGGTAGCATATATACAACGTCAAGGGGGAACTCACAGCTTCATGCTGTTGAGAGAGGTAGAGCCTATTATGTTGTGGGAAGAGAGAAATCTGGTGGATTTGAAGGCAATCTATCTCCTGGGCCGTTTGGATCAACAGACGGATCTCCTATCTCGCTGTTTCCCAGACAGCAACGAATGGTCGCTCCATCCGGCGGTGTTCAGGTGGATTGCGGGGTTACAGAAACCTCTGGAAATAGACCTATTCGCCTCCCCAATGAACGCAAAGTTGCCAAGGTTCCTGTCCCGCCTACCTCACCCTGGAGCAGAGGCGGTAGATACCTTATCGAGCCCGTAGCACTGAATTTCCTCCCAGACCATTGATTGCAAAAGTTCTGCTCAGATTATCAAGGGAGCCGGTCAGGGTTGTGACAGTTCTTCCCTATTTGCCAAAGAGGCCATGTTTCTCATGGACAATGAGCCTCAGTGTATGCCCCCTGGTCAAGATCCCAGTATTCCCGCAACTGCTCTCACAGGGAAAGTTTTTTCATCCGGCCCCATACAAGCTGAACTTACATGCCTGGATCTTGAACGGAAAATATTCCAATCCCTAGGATGTTCGGCTGGCGTAATTTCAACCCTATTAATGGCAAGGAAGCCCTCTACTAATTACATTTACTCAAAGATATGGGATAAGTTCAAACAGTTTGCGGAAGACAGACAGTTGAACCCAGCTGTGCCGTCCACCTCAGTAATCTTAGAATTCTTACAATCAGGCTTGGACTTGGGACTCAGCCTAAGCTCCCTAAAGGTCCAAGTGGCAGCTATTTCAGCGAGTACCCAGAGAAGATGGGCAGAAGATACACTCATCGTACAGTTCTTTAAGGCAGTCAAGAAGATTCGCCCACCGCTAAAACGTTCTTTTCCAGCCTGGGATCTACCTCTGGTTCTAGAAAGTCTAATGGCTCAACCGTTCATCCCATTGGATTCTGCTACACTTTGCAACCTAACCCTGAAAACGGTTTTCTTGGTGGCTATTACTTCAGGAAGAAGAGCCTCAGAGTTGCAAGTGTTGGGGGCAGAAAAATAGCACATAACCTTTTTTCCAGACAGGGTAGAACTACGGACAGTGCATGGTTTTGTCCCGAAAGTTTCTTCCTGTGCCACACTCTCTGAAGCCTGGGCACTACCAACCTTTACAGACCCACACTCTGGGGCGGTACAAGAACTGGACATTTCAAAAGTTTTATCATGCTACTTACAGGTCACGAGTCCCTTTAGGGCCTCGAATAGGCTATTCATAATACCATGGGGTAGGAATTAGGGATGAGCCGAACACCCCCCGGTTCAGTTCGCACCAAAACTTTCGAACGGACCCCACGTTCGTTACGAACGTTAGAACCCCATTGAAGTCTATGGGACTCGAACGTTCGAAATGGAAAGTGCTAATTTTAACGGCTAATATGCAAGATACTGTCCTAAAAAGGGTTTGGGGACCTGGCTCCTGCCCCAGGGGACTTGGGTCAATGCCTAAAATGTTTTTAAAAATGGCCGTTTTGGCGGGAGCACTGATTTTAATGACGATTAAAGTGAAAAAAAAGTGAAATATTCCTTTAAATATGGTGCCTGGGGGGTGTCTGTAGTATGCCTGTGAAGTGCCACGTGTTTCCCGTGTTTAGAACAGTCCCTGCACAAAATGACATTAAACGGAAATAACACCATTTAAAACTGCTTGCGGTTTTAATGTTATATCTGGTTCCTGCAATATGGTTGAAAATCATTCAGAAAAATGGCATGGGTAGCCCTCCCTGCCCATTACCAGCCTATTTGGGTCTTGTACGCATATTAAGGGGAACCCCGTACCCATATTAAAAAAAGGAAATGCGTGTGGCCCCCAGGCCCTATATACTCAGAACAGCAGTATACAGGCGGTGCAAACAAGACAGGGACTGTGTAGGTTTGTTGTGTTAAGTTGAATCTGTTTGTAATTTTCAACTGGTACATTTTTAAAGTGTAGCTCCAGTCAAAAAAAACTATTTTTAAGCTTTTTGGAAAACATAGGGAAGGGTTATCACCCCTGTATAATTTGTTTTGTCGTCCATCTTTTTTCATCTCACTTGCTGTTGTCTCTTTCCGTTTGCAAGTAGGAGATGTTTGTAAATTGGATGTTTGAAAGTAGGGGCCTGCCCTATATGCTCTGCAGAAATGGCGGAACAAGGTGTTGGTTTTGCCACAACATTGTAAGCCCTCAAAGTGACTCTTGGTGGGCACTGGAGCGCCCTGCTGTGAACGATTATATCAAGAATTGTAATTACATGCCATTGTTGAACAGTGGTAGAAAAATTGACCTTTGGTGGTTGTGGTGCTGGTGCCACAACACTATAAGTCCTCACCGTTACTCTGGGTGGGCACAGGAACGGGCCCTCCTGTGAAATATTATATCAAGAATTGTAATTACATGTCCCTGTTAAACAGGGGCAGAAAAATTGGGCCTTAGGCACTGGTGCCATCACACTGCAACCTCTGCCATATACTCTAGTTTTATTGAAGGAATTAGCCCTGCTGCAAAGCATTGTATCAAAAATTGTACTTAAACGCCCCTGTTAAACAGGGGCAGAAAAATTGGGCCTTAGGCACTGGTGCTGGTGCCATCACACTGCAACCTCTGCCATATACTCTAGTTTTATTGCAGGAATTAACCCTGCTGCAAAGCATTGCATCAAAAATTGTACTTAAACGCCCCTGTTAAACAGGGGCAGAAAAATTGGGCCTTACGCACTGGTGCTGGTGCCACCACACTGCAACCTCTGCCATATACTCTAGTTTTATTGCAGGAATTAGCCCTGCTGCAAAGCATTGCATCAAAAATTGTAATTGAACACCCCTGTTGAACAGGGGCAGAAAAATTGGGATGCTGGCATCACCCAGAACCAAAAATGTTCTTCCAACATATCAGCGGAGGAGGAAGAGGATAGACAATCAACATAACAGGACAGTCACTCAGCATCAGCATAGGCAGTCTTGAGGGGATGTGGTATTTCAAAAAAAATTATTCGGTTACATCAGCTTCAGGTGCTTGGTAGCTGTGGGTGATCCAAGACTGATTCATCTTGATGAAGGTCAGTCGATCAACTGATTCGGTGGACAGGCACACCCTGTGATCGGACACAAAGCCACCAGCAGCACTGAAGGTGCGTTCCGAAAGAACGCTGGATGCAGGACAGGCCAGTAGCTCAATTGCATACTGTGCAAGCTCTGGCCAGTGATCCATCCTCAAGACCCAGTAAGCCAGAGGATTTTCAGTGGGAAAGGTGTCCAAGTCTGACCTTGCCCCTAGGTATTCCTGCACCATGTAAATTAGACGCTGGCGATGGGTACTGGAACCAATCATACCTTGGGGCTGCGGACTAAAAAATTGTCTGAAAGCATCAGTCAGACGGCCACCTTCTCCACCGCTCCTTCTGACTGATGCCTCAGCAACACGTTGTCCAGGACCAGGAGTTTGTGACCTCCCAGTCTCTGGGAACGTGTTGCACAGAGCTTTCTGCAAGGCCTCCCAGAGATGTCTCATCCTCTGCTCCCTCTGCGATGGCAAGATAAGGTCGGCAACCTTACCCTTGTACCGTGGATCAAGGAGAGTGGCCAGCCAGTAATGGTCCCTCTCCTTGATCCGAAGAATACGAGGATCCTTCCGCAGGCTTAGCAGGATCAGGGAGGCCATGCAGCGTAGGTTAGCTGAGGCATTCGGTCCGGAGTCCTCTGGGTCACTAAGGACAACATGATCCGCAGCTACCTCCTCCCAGCCACGTACAAGTCCACGTGTTTCTTGGGACTGTAAATCATCCCTATAAGACTGCTGCTGATGCTGATGCTGAGTGTCAGCCTCCACCTCCATGCTGACACAATCATCCTCCTCCTCCTCTTCCTCCTCCTCACCCTCTTCCTGTGTGATGGGTGGCACAGCAGGAACACTGTCTGGATAAAGGGGGCCTTGAGAGGCAAGGAAGTCCTCCTCTTCCTGCCTCTGTTCTGCCTCAAGTGCCCTGTCCATTATTCCACGCAGCGTATGCTCCAAGAGGTGGACAAGAGGTACAGTGTCACTGATGCATGCACTGTCACTGCTCACCATCCTTGTGGCCTCCTCAAACGGTGACAGGACAGTGCATGCATCCCTGATCATGCCCCACTGGCGTGGTGAGAAAAAACCAAGCTCCCCTGACCCTGTCCTGGTGCCGTAGTCGCACAGGTACTCATTGATGGCCCTCTGCTGCGTGTGCAGCCGCTGCAGAATGGCCAATGTTGAGTTCCATCTGGTGGGCATGTCACATGTAAGCAGGGGTACCTGCCCAAGAACCGCTGCACCACCAGGTTAAGGACGTGAGCTACACAGGGCACATGGTTGGTGCCATTGTCGCAAACCACCATTCCTGGCTTAAGCTGGCGTGGCGTCAACCACCTCTCGGCCTGCCCCTGCAGAGCTGACAAAACATCCGCCCCAGTGTGGCTCCTGTCCCCCAAACAAACCAGCACAAGCACGGCATGGCATCGTTTTGCCTGCGTACTTGTGTAGCCCCTGGAATGCCTACGGAGCACCGCTGGTTCTGAGGACAGAGCACTGGAAGAGGCCATGGAGGAAGAAGAAGAGGAGGGGGTGGAGGAGAGAGGTGTGTCACAACCAATAGTAGCATTTTGGAGGCGTGGTGGCGGAACAACCTCCAACACTACTGCACCTTGTCCTGCATCCTTCCCAGCAGCCAGAAGAGTGACCCAATGGGCCGTGAAAGACAGGTAACGTCCCTGTCCATGCCTGCTGGACCATGAGTCAGCGGTAATATGCACCTTACCGCTGACCGCCCTATCCAGCGAGGCAAGGACATTGCCTTCCACATGCCGGTAGAGAGCCGGAATCGCCTTCCGTGAGAAAAAGTGGCGTTTGGGGACCTGCTACTGAGGAACCGCACATTGTACAAACTCACGGAAGGGGGCCGAGTCTACCAACTGAAAAGGCAGCAGTTGAAGTGCTAGCAATTTAGCCAAGCTAGCATTCAACCGCTGGGCATGTGGATGGCTGGGAGTGAACTTCTTCCGCCGGTCCAGCAGCTGGGGCAGGGACATTTGCCTGCTATAATCGGATGTGGATGTACCACTAGCAGAGTTCCCAGAAGCACTTGGCTGTGACACACCTAATTCTACACCTTCATTCCTCTCAGAGCAGGTTTCAGAGAGGACTGAAGGTCTAGTGGGGTTGGAGATGCCAGCTGAAGAGGAGCAAGGAGAGGTCCGCTTTGTTCTTTGGTGTGGGTCTTTGAGGTACGCTTGCCAATGAGCTGCATGGCAGGTCAACATATGTCTGGTCAAGCATGTGGCGCCCAAGCGGCTGATGTTTTGGCCACGTGAGATACGCTTGAGACATGTGTTGCAAATAGCAGCGGTGCGATCTGATGCACTCGTCTCAAAATAGGCCCACACCAAAGAATTTTTAGAATAATGCACAGAGGAATCGCTCTGCGCAGGCGGAGCTCTGCGGTGTGATTCAGTCGGTGTGCTGCCCCTAAGCTTGCCCCCGGAGGGCATCCTGCCTCGTTGGACATGTGCCGCCTCCTCCTCCTCCTCCCTCCTTCCAGGCACCCACGTGGAGTCAGTGCCCTCATCATCCCCTCCCTCTTCATCGCTGTAGCAAACCTGGCAGTATGCTGCAGCTTGTGGAACATGACTGCCAGATTGCTGTCCTTCTTGAGCATCCCCTCTCTCTGCGCTCACGCTACTGCCTTCCTCTAGCTGAGTGTCATCATCAGAGCCCACCAAACACTGGGCATCCTCCTGGAGCATGTACCCAACCCTGTGCTCAAAGAGTTCAGGAGACTCCTCAGGAGGACGTGGTGGGTCTAGGGAAGGAGTCACTGATGATGACATTGAGAGGAGGGAAGACGATGCGTTGGCAGCTGCTTTGCTACTACCCTGAGACTGGGTGAGAGAGGATGAGGAGGATGAAGAGGGCTTGGTCATCCACTCTACCAAGTCGTTGGCATGTTGCGGTTCAACATGTCCAGCTGCAGAAAAGAAGGACAAGCGTGTCCCATGGCCACGTGCTGATGACAATGCACCGCGTCCACGACCAGCACTGTTGTCTCTAGACACAGAGCCAGCTTGCCCTCTTTTATCGGCTCGCGCCTGTCTGCCTCTCCTTGCTGGCCTTCCAAACATGGTAATGGCCTGAAGGGAGTTGGGTAAAACAGTAGTTGGGTAATTTATATTGTGCTGGAGGCACACAACACCCACTAACTCCTGCAGATGCCTTTTTTATAGAACAGCAGAGTTAAAGGGGTATATACAGATGTATACTGTGCTGTGCTGGAAGCACACACAACTTCCAATAACTCCTGCAGATGACAATTGGGCCCAAATAGAGAACAGCTATGTAGGTGGATTATAGCGGTATGTACTGGGTACAGAGCACGCAGACAGCACGCACTATCTCCTCCTGACACTACTGACTGCAAGCTCTATTATTAAAGATGGACCACTAGCTATATAGGTGAGGTGAATATCACGGTGTATACTGCGGTCAGGGCACGCAGACAATAACCAGAAAACAGCAGAGTTAAAGGGGTATATACAGATGTATACTGTGCTGTGCTGGAGGCACACACAACTTCCAATAACTCCTGCAGATGGCAATTGGGCTCAAATAGAGAACAGCTATGTAGGTGGATTATAGCGGTATGTACTGGGTACAGAGCACGCAGACAGCACGCACTATCTCCTAACACTACTGACTGCAAGCTCTATTATTAAAGCTAGATCACTAGCTATATAGGTGAGGTGAATATAGTGGTCTATACTGCGGTCAGGGCACAGACAGTAACCACTACACAAGAGCAAGATAGGAAATCAGCCAAAAACGATTGGTGTGTAACTGTGTTGAAGGTACACAGAACACCCACTGCTTCAGATGCCAACACACTACACGAGGCCGCCTCAAAGGCGGCCTTATATAGTGTGGGGCGTGCACTACACAGCCTAAACTATGATTGGCCACAGGCAGGATGCCTGTGGCCAACCATGGCTCTCCTCGCTGCTGGCGCTGCGATTGGCCAAGCATGCGGGGTCACAGTGCATGCTTGGCCAATCACGAGCCAGCAATGCACTGCGCCATCGCAGTGCATTGTGGGCCGTGCGCGCCACACGAATTTTGACGCGAACGGACCAAGAGTTCGGATTTCGCCAAACGGACGAACAGCCAATGTTCGAGTCGAACGTACGTTTGACTCGAACACGAAGCTCATCCCTAGTAGGAATAAAGGGAAAGAAGCCACATCTAGGACTATCGCCTCTTGGATCTGCAAATGAATTCAAAAGGTTTATAGGGCAAAAGGGTTGGATCCGCCGGCGGTCAGAGCTCATTCCACTAGAGCTGTTTCGTCCTCATGGGCGGCAAGGGCATGCCTATCTTTAGAGACTATCTGCAAGGCAGCCACATGGACGTCGCCAAATACGTTCATGCTTCACTACAGAATTGACCCAGGGGCACTAACTTCGGTGGAATTTGGTAGAAGGACTATTGAGTCAGCCCTGGCATTGCCTTAAATAACGTTTTCCTTTTGAGGCATTACCCACCCTGGTTTTAGCTATTCATTGTATCACTGGTATGCTGCCATGGAGGCACCAGGAAAACGGAAAATTGTTTCATATTTACCGTAATTTTCCTTTCCTGGTGCCTATCCATGGCAGCATACATACCCTCCCTGGTATTCAATATAATTGAAGAATGCTAGGTTTGGGTTTCCTTTTTATAAGCTAGTAACTATCCTGAGGGGAGGACTCCAGGGCGGAGTTATCACTGGTATGCTGCCATGGATAGGCACCAGGAAAGGAAAATTACGATAAGTATGAAACATTTTTCTGTTTTTTTTTCTCTTTTTTAAAGCATGATCTTTTGCCTTTAAAGGGAAAGAAGAGATTTGGGGTCTTTTTGACTCCAGATCTCTCTATAAATAGAAACTGTCATCCTTATCTCTATTACAAGGGATGTTTACATAACAAAAAATATTAAAAGGGACAGTGTAAAAAAAAAAAATTAAATTAAAGCATGCAGAAGTGAATGCATATGTAAACGGTGTTTGTACCACACATGTGAGGTATCGCCGTTAACGTTATAGCGAGAGCAATAATTCTAGTGCTAGATCTCCTCTGTAACTCTAAACTGGTAACCTGTAAAGGCGTTTAAATCATCACCTACGGAGATTTTTAAGTGACATAGTTTGTCGCTATTAGGGTTGGGCGGAACACCCCCCCCCCTCCGGTTTGGTTTGCACCAGAACATACCGAACAGGCAAAAAATTTGTTTGAACACACAAACACTGTTAAAGTCTATGGGACACGAACATGAATAATCGAAAGTGCTAATTTTAAAGGCTTATATGCAAGTTATTGTCATAAAAAGTGTTTGGAGACCCGGGTCCTGCCCCAGTATCAATGTAATTTTATTTTTATTTTTTAACGTTAACAGTGAGTTTTTTTAATGCTTAAAGTGGAACAATAAAAATTTAATATTCCTTTAAATATTGTGCTGGGGGGGGGTGTCTATAGTAGGCCTGTAAAGTGGCGCATTTTTTCCGTGTTTAGCACAATACCACAGCAAAATAACATTTTGGAAAGGAAAGGAAAAATTGTCATTTAAAACTGATCGCGGCTATAATGAATTGTCGGGTCTCGGCAATACAGATAAAACTCATTGAAAAAAAAAAAAGAGCATGGGACCCCCCCCAGGATCCCATGCTCTTACTAACCAGGGGGCCCCGCCCCCCTCTGATGCCACGGAGAAGCCATGGGGAAGTCCCCGCGTGTCAGAGGGGGGCAGGGTCAACCAGGTACGTCACCGAGTGGCCCCGCCCTCAGTTATATAAGAACTGTCAAAGGCTATGAAGCGTCGCACGGCGGGAGCCGCCCATAGCTCTTAAAGGCCTTTTTTTTTTCTTTTTTTTAAATTACAATTTTTTTTGTTGTTGTTATTGCATTTTAGTGTAAATATGAGACGTGAGGTATTTTTGACCCCCCAGATCTCATATTTAAGAGGACCTGTCATGCTTTTTTTTTTCTATTACAAGGGATGTTTACATTTCTTGTAATAGGAATAAAAGTGACACCATTTTGAAAATAGTGTAAAAAATAAAAATAAAAAAAATTGTAAACGCACCCCGTCCCGACAAGCTCGCGTGCAGAAGCGAACGCATATGTGAGCAGCGCCTGCATATGAAAACGGTGTACAAGCCACACATGTGAGGTATCACCGCGATCGGTAGAGCGAGAGCAATAATTCTAGCCCTAGACCTCCTCTGTAACTCAAAACATGCAACCTGTAGAATTTTTTTTAACCGTTGCCTATGGAGATTTTTAAGGGTAAAAGTTTGTTGCCATTCCACGAGCGGGCGCAACTTTGAAGCGTGACATGTTGAGTATCAATGTAGTCGGCGTAACATTATCTTTCACAATATATAAAAAAAAAAGGGACTAACTTTACTGTTGTCTTGTTTTTTAATTCACAAAAGTGTATTTTTTCCAAAAAAAGGGCGCTTGTAAGACCGCTGCGCAAATACGGTGTGACAGAAAGTATTGCAACAACCGCCATTTTATTTTCTAGGGTGTTAAAAAAATTTTTTATAATATTTGGGCTGTTCTAAGTCATTATCTAGAAAGAAAAAACTGTTTTTAACTTGTAAACAACAAATCTCAGAAAGAGGCTCGGGGCTTAATAACAGAAGGCCTTGTTCTCATTGGATAAAAAGATTTTCTATGAATGGAACTGATGCTACGACTCTCTAAACTGCTCAGTCCCCACTGACACACTTATTAACCACTTTCAGACCGGACCATTTTGCTGGTAAATGACCAGAGGTCTTTTTACAATTTGGCACTGCGCTGCTTTAACTGGTAATTGCGCGGTCATGCAATGTTGTACCCAAACAAATTTGCGTCCTTTTCTTCCCACAAATAGAGCTTTCTTTTGATGGTATTTGATTGCCTCTGCGATTTTTATTTTTTGCGATATAAACGTAAAAAGACCGCAAATTTTGAAAAAAAATGATATTTTCTACTTTTTGTTATTAGAAAAATCCAATAAACTCAATTTTAGTCATACATTTAGGCCAAAATGTATTCAGCCACATGTCTTTGGTAAAAAAAAAGTCAATAATTGTATATTTATTGGTTTGCGCAAAAGTTGTCACATCTACAAACTAAGGTACGTTTTCTGGAATTTACGCAGCTTTTAGTTTACGACTGCCTATCTCATTTCTTGAGGTGCTAAATTGGCAGGGCAGTACAAACCCCCCCCAAATGACCCCATTTTGGAAAGTAGACCCCCTAAGGAAATTGATAAGAGGCATGTTGAGCCCATTGAATATTTTATTTTTTTGCCTCAAGCGATTGAATAATGACAAAAAAAAAATATTTTTTTTACACAAAGTTGTCACTAAATGATATATTGCTCACACATGCTATGGGCATATGTGAAATGACACCCCAAAATAAATTCTGCTGCTTCTCCTGAGTACGGGGATACCACATATGTGGGACTTTTTGGGAGCCTAGCCGCGTACGGGGCCCCGAAAACCAAGCACCGCCTTCAGGCTTTCTAAGGGCGTAAATTTTTGAGTTCACTTCTCACTACCTATTACAGTTTTGAAGGCCATAAAATGCCAAGATGGCACAAAACCCCCACAAATGACCCCATTTTAGAAAGTAGACACCCCAAGCTATTTGCTGAGAGGCATGTTGAGTCCATGGAATATTTTATATTTTGCCACAAGTTGCGGGAAAATTACAAACTTTTTTTTTTTTTTTTTTTTTTTTCACAAAGTTGTCACTAAATGATATATTGCTCACGCATGCCATGGGCATATGTGAAATAACACCCCAAAATAAATTCTGCTGCTTCTCCTGAGTACGTGGATACCACATATGTGGGACTTTTTGGGAGCCTAGCCGCGTACGGGGCCCCGAAAACCAAGCACCGCCTTCAGGCTTTCTAAGGGCGTTACAGTTTTGAAGGCCATAAAATGCCAAGATGGCACAAACCCCCCCCAAATGACCCCATTTTGGAAAGTAGACACCCCTAAATTTAGGGGTACACTAGTGAGACTAGGTAATAAATGGCGGGTGCCCTGAAACTATAAAAAATAACTAACCAACCAGCGTCACCTGTAACAGTTATATGGTGATCACTGGTGAAAGGGTTAACTAGGGGGCAATCAGGGGGCTTTATGCGGTAGTATATGGGGGTCCCTGGCGCTATAAAAAGCTGCGGCGAACCTAAATACCTACCTGCCTAACTAGCGTCACCTGTGACACTAATACAGCGATCAGAAAAACGATCGCTTATTAGGCTGGGTTCACACTGGAGCGATGCGGGAACGCCACGAATGCGCGGCGGGTTCCCGCATCGCATGCCTCCCGGCGGCAGCTCACACTGCCCTATGCGAACTGCTGGGAGTGTCAGTGAAATGTTAATGACACCCCCAGATCAGTTCGCATATCGCAGTGCGATCTGCAAACTTGGATCGCATGGTGTGAACACCCATGCGATTCAATTCTGCTGCGGACCAAAAAAGGGTCCCGTGCGAGTTTGCGGCGGGTGCGGCGGGTGCAATGCGAATTCAGCCATACTATCTGTATAGCTGAACTCGAATCGCACAGAGATCGGATGTGATTTGCACTGCAGTGCGGTGCGAATCACATTCGTTCTCATAAACCGCTGCAATGTGAACCCAGCCTTAGTGACACTGGCGACGGGGGGTGATCACGGGGTTAAACCTTTATTGGGGGGGTTAGGGGGTACCTTAGAACTAAAGGGGGCTAACCCTAACTGCCCTAACAGTTATTAGTCACAAATGACACCCGCCGGGTGATCAGGGGGTTAAACCTTTATTAGGTAATAAATGGCGGGTGCCCTGAAACTATAAAAAAATAACTAACCAACCAGCGTCACCTGTAACAGTTATATGGTGATCACTGGTGAAAGGGTTAACTAGGGGGCAATCAGGGGGCTTTATGCGGTAGTATATGGGGGTCCCTGGCGCTATAAAAAGCTGTGGCGAACCTAAATACCTACCTGCCTAACTAGCGTCACCTGTGACACTAATACGGCGATCAGAAAAATGATCGCTTATTAGGCTGGGTTCACACTGGAGCGATGCGGAAACGCCACGAATGCGCGGCGGGTTCCCGCATCGCATGCCTCCCGGCGGCAGTTCACACTGCCCTATGCGAACTGCTGGGAGTGTCAGTGAAATGTTACTGACACCCCCAGATCAGTTCGCATATCGCAGTGCGATCTGCAAACTCGTATCGCATGGTGTGAACACCCATGCAATCCGATTCTGCTGCGGGCCAAAAAAAGGGTCCCGTGCGAATTTGCGGCGGGTGCGGCGGGTGTGGCGGGTGCGGCGAATGGCTGAACTCGAATCGCACAGAGATCGGATGTGATTTGCACTGCAGTGCGGTGCGAATCACATTCGTTCTCATAAACCGCTGCAATGTGAACCCAGCCTTAGTGACACTGGCGACGGGGGGTGATCACGGGGTTAAACCTTTATTGGGGGGGTTAGGGGGGCACATTAGAACTAAAGGGGGCTAACCCTAACTGCCCTAACAGTTATTACAGTCACAAATGACACCAATGCAAAAAAAAAAAAAAATGACATTGGTGTCACTGTGACTGGGGGGCAGGGGTAATTGGGGGGGTGATCGGGGGGGTGTGAGTGTGCCTGGCATGTTCTACTGTGTGTGTAGAGTGTTGGTGCAACTCACCGATCCGCTCTCCTCCGTGTCGGAACGAAAAATACCGACACGGAGGAGAGAATACATCACTTCCTCTCCTGTGTTTACATTACAGGAGAGGAAGTGATGTCACGGGGGATTTCTATTCATCGGGAGCGATCGCGAGGGGGTGGCCATGAATGAATGGCCGCCCCCTCGTCCCGGATCGCTCCCGGACGAAAACCGACCGCCGCAGGCACCGGGCGGGGGCCCGATCGGGCCCCCGACCGGCGGGAAGGCAGGGACGTACATGTACGCCCATATGCCTGCCCGTGCCATGCTGTCGACGTACATCGTCGTGCGGCGGCCGGCAACTGGTTAAAGACCATTGGCACCTGTAGATTTAAGCCCCCGTACACACGGTCGGATCTTTCCAAACAACAAACTCCGTCAGATTTTTTCCTACGGATTCTGTCCGAAACTGGTGTTGCATACACACGGTCAGACAAAGTTGTCGGAAAATCCAATCGTTCAGGAACACGATGGCGTCCGTTCGTTACGACGGGACTACGTTCAGGCTAGTAGCCAATAGCTTTGGTCTAGGAATTTGTTCTGAGCATGCGTGGCACTTTGTGCGATCAGGATTCACTACAAACGATCGGAAAAAGTCAGATTGGATTTTGCTGTCGGAAAATTTGAGGCTCTGGAAAAAGTCTGATAGAGCCCACACACGTTCGGATTTTCCAACAATATAATCCGATCGGACCTTTTCCATCGGAATTTTCGACCGTGTGTACGGGGCGCTAAGAGTTAGGCTATCACTCTAAGCCCTTGTACACACAGTCGGACATTCTGACAACCAAATCCGTTGGATTTTGTCCGACTTATTTTGTCTGAAACTGTTGCATACACACGGACAGTCCGATCGGATCATGTTGTCGAAAAATTTTATAGCCCTGCTTTAAAACTTTGTTGGTCGGATATTCTGATGGAAAGAGTCTGATGGAGCCCACACGCGGTCGGATTATCCGACAACACGGTCCGATCGGACATTTTCCGTCAGAGTGTTCGACCGTGTGTACAAGGGTTAAGAATGCACAGGAATAAGGCCACAACCAGCTTAACAGTAAATCAGTTGAATGTATTAAAGCAGTTCAATGTAATAAGGTGCAATTGAACAAACAGATGAATGCATAGACAAAAGAGCACAACAAATGGACAACAAATCACCTAGAGAATATATAGCGATGCTAACTCAAATCTTATTTGGGTAACTATAGTGTCTAAACAATGTCAACCAGTTCAAAGCAATATAAATGGTTCTGGTGTACACTATGCACATATAGCCCCAGTAAGGCATGGGCATACCCGGCTTTAGGGTTGGGGTACCCCTGAAGGTGGTTCGTACCTGAAGTCAAGTATTTTAATGTTGGCTTCCATTGGGGCCCTTCCATCTTTAGGTGGTGCATGTCCCTTTTGGAGCGTGGTTGGATGATGGGAGATAGGTTGCTAAGTGGAGAAGTCTCTGTTTGTGCTAACAGAGTGTGGAGGGCATGTAGGACATGTAGTTCAGCTAACTACTTCCTAGCAGGTGGCTATACAGGTCCCAATTGCTTGGTGGTCAGCAGCTCACAGTGATCAGGTCCAAGATCCTCAAACAGATCACAGTCTCTCAGCTCAGACCCTGAAGATGCAGTGATTCTCTCTCTCAATTCTCAGTCTCTAAAGGCAGATCCAGCAGGCTCGAGTGCAGGTCTTAACTCAAGTCATGGCTCAGACCTTACCCAGCTCCCGGCTCTCTGGATGATCTAAGGGCTCTCTGGAACTGGATGATTCTAAGGGCTCTCTGGGACTGAATGATCTAAGGGCTCTCTGGGACTGAATGATCTAAGGGCTCTCTGGGACTGAATGATCTAAGGGCTCTCTGTGACTGGATGATCTAAGGGCTCTCTGGGACTGGATGATCTAAGGGCTTTCTGGGACTGGATGATCTAAGGGCTCTCTGGAACTGGATGATCTAAGGGCTCTCTGGAACTGGATGATCTAAGGGCTCTCTGGAACTGGATGATCTAAGGGCTCTCTGGAACTGGATGATCTAAGGGCTCTCTGGAACTGGATGATTCTAAGGGCTCTCTGGGACTGGATGATCTAAGGGCTCTCTGGGACTGGATGATCTAAGGGCTCTCTGGAACTGGATGATCTAAGGGCTCTCTGGGACTGGATGATCTAAGGGCTCTCTGGAACTGGATGATCTAAGGGCTCTCTGGAACTGGATGATCTAAGGGCTCTCTGGGACTGGGTGATCTAAGGGCTCTCTGGAACTGGGTGATCTAAGGGCTCTCTGGAACTGGGTGATCTAAGGGCTCTCTGAGACTGGGTGATCTAAGGGCTCTCTGGAACTGGATGATCTAAGGGCTCTCTGGAACTGGATGATCTAAGGGCTCTCTGGAACTGGATGATCTAAGGGCTCTCTGGAACTGGATGATCTAAGGGCTCTCTGGGACTGTATGATCTAAGGGCTCTCTGGAACTGGATGATCTAAGGGCTCTCTGGAACTGGATGATCTAAGGGCTCTCTGGAACTGGATGATCTAAGGGCTCTCTGGGACTGGGTGATCTAAGGGCTCTCTGGGACTGGGTGATCTAAGGGCTCTCTGGAACTGGGTGATCTAAGGGCTCTCTGGAACTGGGTGATCGAAGGGCTCTCTGAGACTGTGTGATCTAAGGGCTCTCTGGAACTGGATGATCTAAGGGCTCTCTGGAACTGGATGATCTAAGGGCTCTCTGGAACTGGATGATCTAAGGGCTCTCTGGAACTGGATGATCTAAGGGCTCTCTGGAACTGGATGATCTAAGGGCTCTCTGGAACTGGGTGATCTAAGGGCTCTCTGGAACTGGGTGATCTAAGGGCTCTCTGGAACTGGATGATCTAAGGGCTCTCTGGAACTGGATGATCTAAGGGCTCTCTGGAACTGGATGATCTAAGGACTCTCTGGAACTGGATGATCTAAGGACTCTCTGGGACTTGATGATCTAAGGGCTCTCTGGGACTGGATGATCTAAGGGCTCTCTGGAACTGGATGATTCTAAGGGCTCTCTGGGACTGGATGATCTAAGGGCTCTCTGGGACTGGATGATCTAAGGGCTCTCTGGAACTGGATGATCTAAGGGCTCTCTGGAACTGGATGATCTAAGGGCTCTCTGGGACTGGGTGATCTAAGGGCTCTCTGGGACTGGGTGATCTAAGGGCTCTCTGGAACTGGGTGATCTAAGGGCTCTCTGGAACTGGGTGATCTAAGGGCTCTCTGAGACTGTGTGATCTAAGGGCTCTCTGGAACTGGATGATCTAAGGGCTCTCTGGAACTGGATGATCTAAGGGCTCTCTGGGACTGTATGATCTAAGGGCTCTCTGGAACTGGATGATCTAAGGGCTCTCTGGAACTGGATGATCTAAGGGCTCTCTGGGACTGGGTGATCTAAGGGCTCTCTGGGACTGGGTGATCTAAGGGCTCTCTGGAACTGGGTGATCTAAGGGCTCTCTGGAACTGGGTGATCTAAGGGCTCTCTGAGACTGTGTGATCTAAGGGCTCTCTGGAACTGGATGATCTAAGGGCTCTCTGGAACTGGATGATCTAAGGGCTCTCTGGAACTGGATGATCTAAGGGCTCTCTGGAACTGGATGATCTAAGGGCTCTCTGGAACTGGATGATCTAAGGGCTCTCTGGAACTGGGTGATCTAAGGGCTCTCTGGAACTGGGTGATCTAAGGGCTCTCTGGAACTGGATGATCTAAGGGCTCTCTGGAACTGGATGATCTAAGGGCTCTCTGGAACTGGATGATCTAAGGACTCTCTGGAACTGGATGATCTAAGGACTCTCTGGAACTGGATGATCTAAGGACTCTCTGGGACTTGATGATCTAAGGGCTCTCTGGGACTGGATGATCTAAGGGCTCTCTGGAACTGGATGATTCTAAGGGCTCTCTGGGACTGGATGATCTAAGGGCTCTCTGGGACTGGATGATCTAAGGGCTCTCTGGAACTGGATATTCTAAGGGCTATCATTCAACGAGCAGAGCTTCCAATGGATAAATGGAAAGAGCTCAGCTCTTCCTTGTGGAACCTCTTTAAATAACAGAGAGATGGAATATCAGAGAAGATGGAATATTACACATTACTGATTTCTACTAGTAGTAAGTGTGCTCAGGATCTACTACCTACCTTCCTGTGCAAGAGACATTGGGACCACCAACAGCAACACCAGCACACTCAGCTTCATTGCCCTGCCCTGAGAAAATACAAAATTATAAAAAAAAAACAAATCATGACTGTTTAACAATATATCAACATTTATTTTACTAGACAAAGGATTGGACTATATGGACATCCTCTTATATTAGTGGAAATGGCTATATAAGTCAAAAGCATTACCAACTCAATGCCACCCCCCCCCCCCCTTTTTTTATTAGATATATATCTATATACATATTTTTCCGTTTATTTTATTGTCATGTATTTTATCCTGTCCTTAGTAATTTGGGTTCTTTAGCTCCAGTACAGCCTACCTTGTCCTATGTGTGGTCCAGTGTCCAATTTAGACATGTGCGCCATCAATACATTTTTTTTTGTATTAGCCGTTAATTCGTATCTAGTAATTCGTGTCCAAAATTCTATTTTGATTCGTACGAAATACAAATTTTCGTTCGTAAACTTTTCGTTAACAATTACGAACCTTTGTTATGATGAATTTATCATTATTATGAGGGGTTCCCACCATCCCTGTGCTGTGCTCATTATGAGGGATTCCACCATCCCTGTGCTGTGCTCATTATGAGGGCCCCCACCATCCCTGTGCTGTGCCCATTATGAGGGGCCCCCACCATCCCTGTGCTGTGCTCATTATTAGGGGTTCCACCATCCCTGTGCTGTGCTCATTATGAGGGCCCCCACCATCCCTGTGCTGTGCTCATTATGAGGGGTTCCACCATCCCTGTGCTGTGCTCATTATGAGGGCCCCCACCATCCCTGTGCTGTGCTCATTATGAGGGGCTCCACCATCCCTGTGCTGTGCTCATTATGAGGGCCCCCACCATCCCTGTGCTGTGCCCATTATGAGGGGCCCCCACCATCCCTGTGCTGTGCTCATTATGAGGGGTTCCACCATCCCTGTGCTGTGATCATTATGAGGGCCCCCACCATCCCTGTGCTGTGCCCATTATGAGGGGCCCCCACCATCCCTGTGCTGTGCTCATTATGAGGGGTTCCACCATCCCTGTGCTGTGCTCATTATGAGGGCCCCCACCATCCCTGTGCTGTGCTCATTATGAGGGGTTCCACCATCCCTGTGCTGTGCTCATTATGAGGGCCCCCACCATCCCTGTGCTGTGCTCATTATGAGGGGCTCCACCATCCCTGTGCTGTGCTCATTATGAGGGCCCCCACCATCCCTGTGCTGTGCCCATTATGAGGGGCCCCCACCATCCCTGTGCTGTGCTCATTATGAGGGGTTCCACCATCCCTGTGCTGTGATCATTATGAGGGCCCCCACCATCCCTGTGCTGTGCCCATTATGAGGGGCCCCCACCATCCCTGTGCTGTGCTCATTATAAGGGGTTCCACCATCCCTGTGCTGTGCTCATTATGAGGGCCCCCACCATCCCTGTGCTGTGCTCATTATGAGGGGTTCCACCATCCCTGTGCTGTGCTCATTATGAGGGCCCCCACCATCCCTGTGCTGTGCTCATTATGAGGGGCTCCACCATCCCTGTGCTGTGCTCATTATGAGGGCCCCCACCATCCCTGTGCTGTGCCCATTATGAGGGGCCCCCACCATCCCTGTGCTGTGCTCATTATGAGGGGTTCCACCATCCCTGTGCTGTGCTCATTATGGGGGGCTCCCCCATCCCTGTGCTGTGCCCATTATGAGGGGCCCCCATCATCCCTGTGCTGTGCCCATTATCTGGGGCCCCCACCATCCCTGTGCTGTGCCCATTATGAGGGGCTCCCCCATCCCTGTGCTGTGCTCATTATGAGGGGTTCCCACCATCCTTGTACTGTGATAATTATGAGGGGCCCCCACCATCCCTGTGCTGTGCTCATTATGAGGGCCCCCACCATCCCTGTGCTGTGATCATTATGAGGGGCCCCCACCATTCCTGTGCTGTGCTCATTATGAGGGCCCCCACCATCCCTGTGCTGTGATCATTATGAGGGGCTCCCACCATTCCTGTGCTGTGCCCATTATGAGGGGCTCCCACCATTCCTGTGTTGTGCCCCATCCCTGTGCTGTGGTGACTTCCTGGGTTTTTAACTTCATCATAAGGAATAATCTTAATGAACAATAACGAATAGTCGTAATTAACGAACATTCTTATTTTGGCCGATTCAGTCTCCCACTCCCATATTAAAAAAAGTTAATTTTCCCAACCCTCACCCAGCAGCAGAAGAAAACCTCTGATTGGTCAGCAAAACACCAGTCAGGTTTCCGTTGTAACGGAATTTGGATCCGAAGTTCGTAAACAAAATTTTGTATTTCGTAGAAAGTTCAGAGGCAGAGCGATTTGTATTTCGGATCCTCCTGAATGTCCGAATTTACGGAAATTCGTACAAATTTTCGATTGGTACAAAACTAATCACACATGTCTAGTGTCCATCCGATTTGGTCCTTGGTGTTTGTCGGGGGGCTGAACAGCTACCTTGAAAGCCATCTCTCCCTTTACTAGGAGGTCCAGACACATACATATGACTAATGGAGTTGGTGAGCATATTGTTTTGTTTAATATATGTCGGATGATGTAAAGTCATTAGGCCATAAGTGATATGTTGTTGAATTTTGAAAACCTTATTGATATAGTTCCCTAAGAAAGCAGAAACATTCTGCGAAACGCGTTGTAACATAATATACAACATGACATAAAATAGTATATCAGCTGTAGCTCCAAATGTGTCGTCATATTGAGCCACTGTATTAGCTTTATGCCAATATACCTCTTTGTATGTTTTTATTGTAAAGCCTTCTTTTTAATTACATTTGTATATTAACTACTTCAGCCACGGACCAAATAACACCCTAAGGACCAGAGGTCTTTTTACAATTTCGCACTGCACTGCTTTAACTGGTAATTGCGCGATCATGCAATGTTGTACCCAAACAAAATTTGCGTCCTTTTCTTCCCACAAATAGAGCTTTCTTTTGATGGTATTTGATTGCCTCTACGATTTTTATTTTTTACGATATGAATGGAAAAAGACTGAAAATTTTGAGAAAAAATGATATTTTCTATTTTTTGTTATAAGAAAAATCGAATAAACTCAATTTTAGTCATACATTTAGAGCAAAATTTATTCAGCCACATGTCTTTAGTAAAAAAAAATGTCAATAAGTGTATATTTATTGGTTTGCGCAAAAGTTATAGCGTCTACAAACTAGAGTACATTTTCTGGAATTTACACAGCTTTTAATTTACGACTGCCTATCTCATTTCTTGAGGTGCTAAAATTGCAGGGCAGTACAACCCCCCCCCCCCAAACGACCCCATTTTGGAAAGTAGACACCCCAAGGAAGTTGTGGAGAGGCATGTTGAGCCCATTGAATATTTTATTTTTTTGTCCCAAGTGATTGAATAATTTTTTTAAGATAAATTTTTATTAGGTTTTCAAATAGTAAAAAAATCGCATGACGTACATTGTCTTATAGTTTAATAGCAATATTGACATACAAAATAACTCCGAAGACTTGCAGTGGAGTAAGCAGTATACATAGATCTGTGGAGGTAACCATATGTCGTCACCTTGTGTGATCTCCTCTTAGAAGTAGAGCTGGAAAGCGCCACCTAAATTTGGCAGGGTTCTCCTCTCCACCCAGACACCCCTTACGGGATCAATTCTGTGTCCGGGAGGAGAGCAGCCCCCCTGAGAAGTGGCTTGTGATCCCATCCATTTCTAGAAACAACTTGTTTTCAAACCATTTTACGGTAGTAACATAAAGTGATTGAATAATGACACAAAAAAAAAAAAAAGTTTACAAAAAGTTGTCACTAAATGATATATTGCTCACACATGCCATAGTTATATGTGGAATTGCACTCCAAAATGTATTCTGCTGCTTCTCCTGAGTACGAGGATACCACATATGTGGGACTTTTTGGGAGTCTAGCTGCGTACGGCACCCCGAAAACCAATCACTACCTTCAGGGTTTCTAAGGGTGCAAATTTTTGATTTCACTCCTCACTACCTATCACAGTTTCGAAGGCCATAAAATGCCAAAATAACACAACCCCCCCCCCAAATGACCCCATTTTGGAAAGTAGACACCCCAAGAAAGTTGTGGAGAGGCATGTTGAGCCCATTAAATATTTTTTTTTGTCCCAAGTGATTGAATAATGACACACAAAAAAAAAAAGTTTACAAAAAGTTGTCACTAAATGATATATTTCTCACACATGCCATAGTTATATGTGAAATTGCACCCCAAAATATATTCTGCTGCTTCTCCTGAGTACGGGGATACCACATATGTGGGACTTTTTGGGAGTCTAGCTGCGTACGGCACCCCGAAAACCAATCACTACCTTCAGGGTTTCTAAGGGTGCAAATTTTTGATTTCACTCCTCACTACCTATCACAGTTTCGAAGGCCATAAAATGCCAAAATAACACAAACCCCCCCCCCCCATGACCCCATTTTGGAAAGTAGACACCTCAAGAAAGTTGTGGAGAGGCATGTTGAGCCCATTAGATATTTTTTTTTGTCCCAAGTGATTGAATAATGACACACAAAAAAAAAAAAAAAGTTTACAAAAAGTTGTCACTAAATGATATATTTCTCACACATGCCATAGTTATATGTGGAATTGCACCCCAAAATATATTCTGCTGCTTCTCCTGAGTACGAGGATACCACATATGTGGGACTTTTTGGGAGTCTAGCTGCGTACGGCACCCCGAAAACCAATCACTACCTTCAGGGTTTCTAAGGGTGCAAATTTTTGATTTCACTCCTCACTACCTATCACAGTTTTGAAGGCCATAAAATGCCAAAATAGCACAAACCCCCCCCAAATGACCCCATTTTGGAAAGTAGACACCCCAAGCTATTTACTGAGAGGCATGTTGAGCCCATGAAATATTTTATATTTTGCCACAAGTTGCTCGAATTTTACATTTTTTTTTTTTTTGCACAAAGTTGTCACTAAATGATATATTGCTCACACATGCTATGGGCATAAGTCAAATTACACCCCAAAATAAATTTTGCTGCTTCTCCCGAGTACGGGGATACCACATGTGGGGGACTTTTTGGGAGCCTAGCCACGTACTGGACCCCGAAAACCAAGCACTGCCTTCCGGATTTAAATATAACATGCTACCAAAAAAAACTGTTAGCGATAGCAGGGATCAGGCCTGACTCTGCGATCGCTGCAGTTATGTGTTTAGTGTTTTGTAAGTGACAGTGATCAATCGATACTGCACTTGGGTGGGCTGGGCGGAGGGCAAAACGCAGGTGCTAGCAGGTATCTGGGCTGATCCCGCTAACAATGCGTTTTTTTGGAAGCCTAAACTGCTGGGGACGCTAGTATAGATCTGATCAGATCAGATATTGATCTGTTCAGATTCTATACCACTACGGGAGGTGTATGCTTTGCAGGTGGGTGTTAGCGGTACTGGCACTAACCTAGCGCTGCCTGGGGCGACGCAGACCCTGACCCTAAAACCTAATTGATATCACCCGCCGGGTGATCAGGGGGTTAAACCTTTATTGGGTAATAAATGGTGGGTGCCCTGATGCTATAAAAAGCAAACTAACCAGAGTCACCCGTAACACTAAGGCCGCGTACACACGGGCGGATTGTCTGCCCAACTTAGTCCGCTGAACCGTGTTTCAGCGGACAATCCGCTCGTGTGTGGGCTTCAGCGGACTTTTTCAGCGCACAGTCTGACGGACTAAGTCTTTCGGAATTTCCGTAATTTTGTCCATCCAAACTTGGTTTTGTCCGTCCAAACTTGGTTTCAGTGGACAGTCCGCTCGTGTGGAGGCAAGTTGGACGGACTAAGTATGGCGCATGCTCAGGAAGGATTTACACGGCCGAAGGTTGCATTGCAGTGTATTGGACGTTGTTTTTCTAGTCCCGTCGTACGTGCTGTACACGTCATCGCGCAAGCTTTCAGCGGACTGTCTGTTCATCGTGTGTGGTCAAGTCCGTTCATTCAAATGTTGGACGGACTGTCTGTCGGATTGTCTGACGAACTTAGTTGGGCAGACAATCCGCCCGTGTGTACGCGGCCTTATACGGTGATCACTGGTGAAAGGGTTAACTAGGGGCAATCAGGGGGTTCAAATTTTTATTAGGTAGTATATGGGAATCCCTGGTGCTACATAAAAACCTGACAGGGAACCTAAATAACTAACTGGCTAACCAGCGTCACCAGTGACACTTATACTGTGATCGCTGGTGAAAGGGTTAACTAAGGGCAATCAGGGGGTTAAAACCATTATTGGGTAGTATATCAGGGTACCTAGCGCTATAAAACCTGGCGGTGAACCTAAAAAATAACTAGCTACCTAGCGACACTAGTGACACTAATGCAGTGATCAGAAAAACAATCGCTTAGTGACACTGGCAAAGGGGGTGAAAGGGTTAACTAGGGGCAATCAGGGGGTTAAAACCATTATTGGGTAGTATATGGGGGTACCTAGAGCTATAAAAACCTGGCGGTGAACCTAAAATAATAACTAGCTACCTAGCGACACAACGACACTAATGCAGCGATCAGAAAAATGATCGCTTATGCCGCGTACACACGAGCGGACTGTATGGCGTACTTAGTCCGTTGAAACACATTTCAGCGGACAATCCGCTCGTGTGTGGGCTTCAGCAGACTTTTTCAGCGTGCAGTCCGGCGTACTAAGAATTTCGGTTTTTCCGAAATTCTGTCCGTCGTACTCGCATTTCAGCGGACAATCCGGCCGTGTGTATGCCAGTCCGCCGTACTTTTGAAATGAGCGGACTTTTCCCGCCCGGAGAAAAGTCCGCTCATTTCGAGCGGGTCTCCAGGTAGGCGGGGCCCGCGAAGGAGACGTCGCTGGCCCCTCCGCCTGGTATGGACTTAAAGGGGAACCCCAACTCCGAAAAAAATCGGCGTGGGGGTCTCCCCCAAGTCCACAACAGACCCTTGTCCCAGCACGCTACCCAGCCGGCCAGGAAAGGGGGGCGAGCGAGCGCCCCCCCTCCTGAGCCGTACCAGGCCGCGTGCCCTCAACATGGGGGGTACCTTTGGGAAGGGGGGCCGCGCGGCCCCCCCATCCCAAAGCACCTTGTCCCCATGTTGATGAGGACAAGGGCCTCTTCCCGACAACCCTGGCCATTGGTTGTCGGGGTCTGCGGGCAGGGGGCTTATCGGAATCCGGGAGCCCCCTTTAATAAGGGGGCCCCCGGATACCGGCCCCCCACCCTATGTGAATGAGTATGGGGTACAATGTACCCCTACCCATTCACCTGTAAAAAAAAGTACAAAAAAAAACACAACACACGAGATAAAATACTTTATTGCACAGCTCCGGGGATCTTTCGTCTTCGGGGGTCTTCTCGCAGGACTCCTCCGCTATCTTCTTGTAGCTCTTTTGCTAGTGGAGGAGTCCGGCTTTCTTCCTCGCCGCCGGCCTCTTCTCCCGACTTCGGGGGTCTTGTCCCCCTCTTCGGTTCTTCTGCCGGGCCACCGCGCCTTCTTATAGCTCTTTTACAGGCGGTGGCCCGATCTTCTGTCGCCGCCTTCCGTTCTTCTTCTTCTTCTTCTTCTTCTTCTTCTCCTTCTTCTCCAGGAGATGTTGACTCGACGATCTCTCCAGCCACAATGCCAGGGACGCACTGCGCGGCCACTTATATAGGGACAAGGGGCGGTGTCACATGGCTTATTGTCACATGGGTTGGTGTCACATGGTGACCCCACCCCTTACGATGTCACAGTCCCCATGTGACATCAACCCATGTGACCAACTCATGTGACATAAAGCCATGTGACACCGCCCCTTGTCCCTATATAAGTGGCCGCGCAGCGCGTCCCTGGCATTGTGGCCGGAGAGAGCGTTGAGTCAACATCTCCTGGAGGAGAAGAAGAAGAAGAAGAACGGAACGCGGCGGCGGCGACAGAAGACCGGGTCACCGCCTGTAAAAGAGCTATAAGAAGGCGCGGTGGCCCAGCAGAAGAACCGAAGAGGGGGACAAGACCCCCGAAGTCGGGAGAAGAGGCCGGCGGCGAGGAAGAAAGCCAGACTCCTCCGCTAGCAAAAGAGCTACAAGAAGATAGCGGAGGAGTCCGGCGAGAAGACCCCCGAAGAAGGAAGATCCCCGGAGCTGTGCAATAAAGTATTTTATCTCATGTGTTGTGTTTTTTTTTGTACTTTTATTTTACAGGTGAATGGGTAGGGGTACATTGTACCCCATACTCATTCACATAGGGTGGGGGGCCGGTATCCGGGGGCCCCCTTATTAAAGGGGCTCCCGGATTCCGATAAGCCCCCCGCCCGAAGACCCCGACAACCAACGGCCAGGGTTGTCGGGAAGAGGCCCTTGTCCTCATCAACATGGGGACAAGGTGCTTTGGGGTGGGGGGGCCGCGCGGCCCCCCCCCTTCCCCAAGGCACCCCCCATGTTGAGAGCACACGACCTGGTACTGCTCAGTACTGTTGAGAGCCTTTCCTGGCTGGCCGGGTAGCGTGCTCGGACAAGGGTCTGCTGTGGACTTGGGGGGGACCCCCACGCCGATTTTTTTTGGCGTTGGGGGTTCCCCTTTAAGTCCATAACAGGCGGCGGGGTCAGCGACGTCTCCTTCGCGGGCCCCGCCTACCTGGAGACGCGCTCGAAATGAGCAGACTTTCCTTAGCGTGTGTGGGCGAGTCCGTTCATTTCAAAAGTAGGGCGGATAGTACGGCGGACTTAGTACGCCGTATTAGTCCGCTGAAAAAGTGCCGTGTGTGTGGGCAAGTAGCCCGTTCGGAAAGTCTGACGGACAGTCTGGCAGAAAGTACGCCAGACTAAGTATGTCATACAGTTCGACTGTGTGTACGCGGCATTAGTGACACTGGCAAAAGGGGGTGAAAGGGTTAACTCTAGGGGCAATCAGGGGGTTAAACCTTTATTGGGGGGTGGTATGGGGGCTACCCTGGACCTAACACTAACTGCCCTGACAGTTTTTACTTTTACAACTGACAGTGATCAGTGAGTAAATAAATGATCACTGCAATCAGTGACACTGTAACTGGGGGGGGGGGGGGGGGGGCGATCGGGGGGGGGGGGGGGTTGTGTGCCTGTGTGTGCCTACATGTCAGTGTAGTGTTGGTGCACACTTACTTTCTGTCTTCTCCTCGTAGTCTGGTCAAAAAGACCGCCCGAGGAGAATGACATCACTTCCTCCCTGCCTGTATATACAATACACAGTGGGAGGAAGCTTCTCATTCGCCAGGAGCGATCGAGGGGGGATGGCCAGAAACCAACAGCCATCCCCTCATTCCGGATCGCTCCTGAAGCAAAACGGACTGCCGTATCCAGCGGGAGGGGGTCCGATCGGACCCCCCCACCCGCTGGAAGGCAAGCACGTACATGTACGTGCTTGTGCCTGCTGGTGCCATTGTAATGACGTACATTGGCAATACGGCGGTCCTTAAGTGGTTAACCGCTTGCCGACTGCAGCACCAACATTTACATCGGCAGAATGGCACAGACAGGCAAATGGGCGTACAGGTATGCCCCTTTAAATTTGCCACTGTGTGGTCTTGTGCGCACCGCAACCCTGCCGCGAGCTCTGTGAGTGTTACCGCGGGTCCCGTGGACTCGATGTCCATGGGGGATACCCGCGATCGTCTCGTGGAGAGGAAGAACAGGGAAATGCTGATGTAAACAATGCCTAATGACACTGATCACCGCTCCCTGTGATCGGGAGCGGTGATCAGTGTCGTGTCACACGTAGCCCACCCCCCTTACAGTTAGAGTCACTCCCTAGGACACACTTAACCCCTGCAGCGCCCCCTCTTGGTTAACCCCTTCACTGCCAGTCACATTTACACAGTAATCAATGCATTTTCATCGCACTGATCGTTGTATAAATGTGAATGGTCCCAAACTAAAACCAAAAAGTGTCCGATCTGTTCCCCATAATGTTGCAGTCATGATAAAAATCGCTGATCGCCGCCATTACTAGTTAAAAAAAAAAAATATTAATAAAAATGCCATAAAACTATCCCCTATTTTGCAGACGCTATAACTTTTGCGCAAAGCAATCAATAAACACTTATTGCAAATTTTTTTTTTTTTTTTTACCAAAATTATGTAGAAGAATACGGATCGGCCTAAACTGGGGAAAAATACATATTTTTATATATTTTTTGGGGATATTTATTATAGCAAAAAGTAAAAAATAATGCATTTTTTTTTCAAAATTGTTGCTCTTTTTTTGTTTATAGCGCAAAAAATAAAAACCGCAGAGGTGATCAAATACCACCAAAAGAAAGCTTTATTTGTAGGGAAAAAAGGACGTCAATTTTGTTTGGGAGCCATATTGCACCACCGCGCAATTGTCAGTTAAATCCACGCAATGCCGAATCGCAAAAAGTGCTCTGGTCCGGGGCTTAAGTTTTATTCTGAATTGTGTGTGTTTTTTTTTTTTTATCACAACTCCACATCCTATAAAGTTCTGGTAGCCCCCTCTTGGGGAATTCGTCTAGACATATGCCATGTGTTTAGAATGTGGATGTGAGGAGTTGTCCCTAGAAGTGGCAACGTGTACTATATTAGATAATCAAAATGGAAGCCCGTTGACGTTGCACTGCTCACCCTAAACATAAACTGGGCTTTTTCCTCCCGACTCACTGGCTCTGTCATCCTGCAAAATACACAAAGAGCTCCCTGCTTCACCGGCCAACACACAGGGGATGGGCAGATCCTACAAATCCCAGAAAGGAGCAGTCTTTTTCACATGTCCACATGCCCGCTTTACTCCCTCCAAGATGGTGCCAGGCTCCATGAGGGAAAGTGGCTCTGCTAAGATGCTACCAGACTCTGGGGACTGTCAAGACCTATTCCTGGATGATCACCATCCAGCGGGCTGCTTCTCGGATGCCTCCCTGCTCTCCCCACTCCACAAGATTGTACATAAGGAACAGACTAAAGCCTCAGTGACCATAACATCAGAATTCAAAAAGGAGATAAAGGAAATAGGCCACTGCACAGCCTCCCTTGAAGTGGATGCAGCCATCAAAGTTCTTGAAAGACTAGAGCAGGACCTGGAAGAGGCTCAACATGAGCTAGCAACCCTCTGGGACCAGCAGGAGGACATGGAAAATAGGGTCTGCAAAAGCAACCTCTGGATCTGGCACCTCCCAGAGACTGTCGTGGATCTACAGGGTACCATTACAGCCCTTTTCCAAGAGTTTGAACTGGATCTTTTCCATGACTGCTTGGACAGAGTCCGTACTTCTTCCACTCCAAAGATTGCCCTCTACAAGCCACCAGGCTCTCACCATCTCTCCATTTCAATGGCCACAAATATAACCTATAATCCTACTTGGCACAAATAATGCTACAGAAGCAGCAAGCCATGTGCCCTTATTTGCTGGCCTTGAAATCAGCGGAAGTCTGGTACTGGTAGGGTTACCCCTTCAGACTCCTTTTCACCATAAACAGTAAGGAGGTACTGGCCTGCACACCAGAAGAGCTGCGTGCCTCTTCCAGGATCTGGGCTTAAAGCTGCCTAGTGATGATCCAGGCCCTTCCAGGAGCCCAAAACCATTGGAATTTTGGTCCTCCCAGCAGAAACCTTTCACTCCTTTGACCTCACAACAAAATCAGGCTCTGCTGTTCCTACATACCCAAACCATCCAGAAGGTGGGTGTCAGCTGATGGACATAGACTACAAAGCTTCTCATTGCAAACCTTTGTAGACTTTGCCCTTATTTACTGTGGCTGACTTTTCCTCTAAGCTTTAGCAATGTTATCCACCTTAGTAACAGAGTCAGATGCAGCTCTGCACATTTTCTACTCTCCAGTGATTTCTCTAGAATACCTAAATCGGTACAGTTACATCTTATGCCACGTACACACGATTGAATTGTCCGGCAGGCTTAGTCCGGCAAACAATCCGGTGGACTTTCTAATGAACGGACTTGGCCCCACACGGACACTCGATTGCTAACGTGATGACATACAGTACGTACGACGGGACTAGAAAAAGGAAATTCAGTAGCCAATAGCTTCCTTCTCATACATGATTCTGAGCATGCATCATTCTTAGTCCGCCGGACTAGCACACTGGCGAACGGATTGTCCACTGAAAGCCAAGTCTGGCGGACAAATTTTGATGCAAAACTACTTTCTAAGTCAGCTGGACTTTACGATGAAAAAATCCGCTGGAGCCCACACACGATCGAATTGTCCAGCATAATGCGATTGTGTGTACGTGGCATAAGTCCATGTTACATTTCTCAGTTACCAGTTCTCTTCTTGGTCTACAGTCCACTTTAATCCCGCTATTGGTGGACAAATGTTTGCTCATTTGTTCTTTTGCATTAAATGTAAATTTCACCTATAACTACTTTTCTTCAGGTGAGATGTCCAGTGGAAACAATTGTAATCATAGGTGGACACTTCTAAAAGTGTCCCTCTATCAAGGAATGTGTAATACTGCAGAGGAACATTCAAACGTCAAACTACTCGAGGCGCTGAAAACAGAAAAGTCAAATACGCAAGCCCTCCTCAAGTGATTCATCTTAGTTATGGCATCAGGATAGTGACACCATCAACAACATTGAACAGAAAGGGTGAGGAAAAAATGTGGGGGAAGGGATGAGGTGGAGGTAGTTGGGGTGGGGAAGATGAGGAAGGAGAAAGGTTGGCAGAAGGTTCCAAAGCACTGAAATACTTAATGGACTAATTGATGTGAAATAAAGAGAGTGAGAGCAGAGACGATGAAAGGGATCACCCTTTCAGATCCGGGGAACAATCGTTAAAAGATCATCAGCCATATCTTTTTCTAAGCCTACCCAAGCTTTAGTTGAAGGCAGGCTATACTAATGTGTCATCTTAGTGAAAAGACAGCCTTTATGGTAGGATTTGAGGCCCGCCAGTAGGGATGAGTTTGATGTTCGAGTCGAACATACGTTCGACTCGAACATCGGCTGTTCGCACGTTCGGCGAATACCGAACGTTATGAGCTGTTCGCACCAAATTCGTGTGGCACTCACGGCCCACAATGCACTGCGCCATCGCAGTGCATTGCTGGCTCATGATTGGCCAAGCATGCACTGTGACCCCACATGCTTGGCCAATCACAATGCCGGCAGCGAGGAGAGCCATGATTGCATCCTGCCTGTGGCCAATCATAGCTCAGGCTGTGTAGTACACGTCCCACACTATATAAGACCGCCAGCATGAGGCCTTGTGTAGTGTGTTGGTGTCTGTAGGAGTTAGTGGGTGTTCTCTGTGTACCTTCAACACAGTATACACCGTTCGTTATCAGCCGATTTAGCGTTCTTGCTCTTCTGTAATTGAACTTTTAGCAATCTGCAGGAGTTTGTGGGTGTTGTCTGCGTGCCCTGACCGCAGTATACACCATTATATCCACCTATATAGCTAGCTATATTGCTCTTCTGTAATAGAGCTTTCAGTCAGCTGTAGGAGATTGTGGGTGTTGTCTGTGTGCCCTGACCACAGTATACACCATTATCCACCTATATAGCTCTTCTCTAATTGAGCCATCTGCCATCTGCAGGAGTTAGTTGGTGTTGTGTGCCTCCAGCACAGCACAGTATATGCCAGTATCTACCCTTTAATTCCTGTTCTATAACCACTTGAGATCCGCGCTATAGTAAAATGACGTGTATAGCGCGGATCTCAATTTTCGGGACTACGTCTATTGACGTCGTCCCCTTTAAGAGTTCCCCGCGCGCTCCCGGGAGCGCGCATCGGGGAAAATCTGTGTTGGCCGTGTCCGCTGGACACAGCCAATCACAGATCGCTGTAAACGGCCAATCACAGCGGCCGTTTACAGCGCGATCGCCTCCTCCAATGGGTGATGATCTCAAATGTAAACAAATGAGATCATCACCCATTGCCGAACGTGTCTCTGTGTGAGGAGACCGAATGTGTTTTGTGAGTGTAAAAGTGTCAGTAAACGGATAAAAACCCCACCTGTGCCCAGATCTACCCTGCCAGTGTCCTGCCAGTGCCCAGATCTACCCTGCCAGTGCCCTGCCAGTGCCCAGATCTACCCTGCCAGTGCCCACCTGTGCCCACCTGTGCCCACCTGTGCCCACCTGTGCCCGCCTGTGCCCGCCTGTGCCCACCTGTGCCCACCTGTGCACCGCCAGTGCTCCATCTGTGCACCGCCAGTGCCCGCCAGTGCCCCGCCAGTGCCCGCCAGTGCCCACCAGTGCCCGCCAGTGCCAGCCAGTGCCAATCGGTGCCCATCTGTACCAATCGGTGCCCATCTGTGCCTCAGCAGTGCCCATCTGTGCCGCCTAAGCAGTGCCCATCTGTGCCGCCTCAGCAGTGCCCATCTGTGCCGCCTAAGAAGTGCCCATCTGTGCCGCCTAAGCAGTGCCCATCTGTGCCCATCTGCTGCCTTATCAGTGCACATCCGTGCAATAAATCAGTGCACATCTGTGCCGACCTATCAGTGCCCATCTGCCGACTCAGCAGTGCCCATCTGTGCCGACTCAGCAGTGCCCATCTCTGCCGCCTCAGCAGTGCCCATCTGCCGCCTCAGCAGTGCCCATCTGCCGCCTCAGCAGTGCCCATCTGCCACCTCAGCAGTGCACATCCGTGCAATAAATCAGTGCACATCCATGCAATAAGTCAGTGCACATCTGTGCCGACCCATCAGTGCCCATCTGCCGCCTCAGCAGTGCCCATCTGTGCCGCCTCAGCAGTGCCCATCTGTGCCGCCTCAGCAGTGCCCATCTGCCGCCTCAGCAGTGCCCATCTGCCGCCTCATCAGTGCACATCCGTGCAACAATTCTGCACATCTGTGCAATAAATCAGTGCACATCTGTGCCGACCCATCAGTGTCCATTTGTGCCACCTCAAAAGCGCCCATCTGTGCCACCTCAAAAACGCCCATCTGTGCCACCTCATCAGTGCCCATCAGTGCTACAATGGCTAAACGCGTCTTTTCCGCTGAGGAGGCGTACCAAATTATTTCCGCGGCCGACGAGAGCAACGGGGAGCTCTCCTCTTCCGATTCCTTTTCGGATTCTGAAGCCGACGTAACTTATGAGCCAGTCCTCAGCAGTGAAACACTGACTGATGAATCCGAGGAGGAAGATATCCGGCCCATCAAGCGAAGGCGTTCTAGTGAGGCAGTGCCGTCCACCAGCACCGCAGTGCCGTCCACCAGCACCGCAATGCCGTCCACCAGCACCGCAGTGCCCCAGCAAGAAAGGCCAAGTACCAGTGGGGTGTCATCTCAGCCCCAAAGGGTTAGGAGCCATGCTGGCCTTCCCTATGCCCTTCAGAACCCCTTGTGGCTTCCTCCTAATTCAGGAGAGGCCAATGTTCCCCCTTTCACCGCCCAGCCAGGAGTCCAGGTGGACACGGAGAATTTTAGCCCCATCGATTTTTTTAATTTAATTTTTACGGAGGACATGTTGGCGTCAATTGTGGCCCAGTGCAACCTGTATGCACAACAATGTATTTTTCAAAATCCGACCTCCTATTATGCCCGTCCCTACGAATGGAGAGACCTAACGGTGGAGGAGTTCAAGCTTTTTTTAGGCCTCACATTTAATATGGGACTCAACAAAAAAAAACAATTACGTACCTACTGGTCAACCCACCCCCTCCACCACTCACCGCTCTTCTCCGCGGTAATGCCCAGAACCAGGTATCAGATGATCCTGAGGTTCTTACATTTCAGTGACAATTCCCAATGCCTTCCACGAAATGATCCAAATTTTGACCGCCTTTACAAAATTCGACCAATACTAAATTATTTTTCTGAAATATTCCCCAAATTGTTTACCCCGGACCAACACATATGTGTGGATGAGTTCCTTATTAAATTTAGTGGCAGGCTTAGGATGAAGCAATTTATGCCCAGCAAAAGGGCCCGCTATGGGGTGAAGGTCTACAAATTATGTGACCGAGCCACAGGGTACACATATTCCTTCAAGGTGTACGAAGGGAAGGACACCCAGCTACAGCCCCCTAATTGTCCGGATTATTTGGGATCCAGCGGAAAAATTGTTTGGGACCTCATATACCCCCTACTGGATAAAGGCTACCACCTCTATGTAGACAACTTCTACACATCTCTGCCCCTGTTCCACAACCTTCACCGGAAGAAGACGCCAGCATGTGGCACTGTAAAAAAGAACCGGAAGGGCTTTCCTCAAAGTCTGGTGAACAAGAAGCTGCGGAAAGGAGAAACCGCAAGTCTAAGAAACAAGGAGGTTCTGGCAGTGAAGTGGAGGGACAGAAGAGATGTGTACATGTTATCTTCTATCCACAACGATACCTTCGTAGAAATCCCCAGAAGGAATGGCCCCGTAAAGAAACCCAAATGTATTTCAGAGTATAATTTGTTCATGGGAGGAGTCGACTTCAACGACCAAATGATGGAACCATATCTGGTCTCAAGACGGACATATCATTGGTACAAAAAAGTAGTAATTTATTTTTTTCAATTGGCCATTTACAATTCATATGTAATTTACAGCAACGCCACCCAAAACCCCAAACGTTTCTTTGGCTACCAGGAGGAAGTTTTCACAGCCCTTATTTTCCCAAACGGCCCACCAGAAAATATCCGATCAGACGTTGTAAGTCGACTCTCCGAGCGCCACTTTCCGGATAAAATTCCCCCCACACCAGCAGGCAAAAGACGCCAAAAAAGATGTAAGGTGTGTACCAAAGCAGGAGTCAGAAAAGACACATCTTATTATTGTGCACAATGTCCTTCCCAACCAGGCCTCTGTATAGGCGACTGTTTTCGGCGTTACCATACTTCAATAAATTTTTAGTGAAGTATGGTAAACATAATCCTCAGTTCCTGCCTTCATACACCTTCACACCCCTTATGCCACTGCCTGCTCTGTAACGGACCCTGGCTTGTTATTTGACCACTCTTATGCCTGCCGATTCTGTACATACCGCTGCCTGATCTGGAACTGACCCTGGACTGTTATTCGACCACGCTTCTGCCTAACGATTCTGTACATACCTCTGCCTCATCTGGAACTGACCCTGGACTGTTATTCGACCATGCTTCTGTCTAACGATTCTGTATATATCTCTGCCTGATCTGGAACTGACCTTGGACTGTTTGACCACGATATTTGCCTGCCTCTTGGACTGATCTTGTATTCTGCAACTGGACTAGTGGGATTCAACACGGGGTCTCACATATGTGAGGGGCTCCAGTATAGTTTTTCTGGAAGAAGAAAACAATTTTCTTTGTTTTCTTATTCCTAGATTAGGGTCTGGAGACTCGGAGGCTTCAAAGAGATTTGGGAGGGAGAAGCCTCTACCCCTATCCCCATTCTGTCCTGAACGAGGCTCTACTTTTGTCTGCTGCCTGTAGGACTTACTGCCATCATGCCGCACTGACCACACCACAAGGACCTGCCTACTACCAGGACCAATATTTTTGGCACTGCTGACATCTCTGCACTAACCCTGGACTGTAATATGGACAGTATCCCTGCCTGCTGCCTGAAAAACTGTGTTCGCTGTTGCTGACCAAGTCCCTGCCTGCTGCCTGGACCAGTGATATCCTCCTGTGGACAACTGCGCTTCTAAAACCACAGGTAATCTTTTCTTTACCCTTTGCTCAGCATAATGTATTTGGGGGTGTAATTCTTGGTATGTGCAGGCTATGTGTCCCTGGAACGCCGACGGTGTTTCTTGCATGTTGCGCCTCTGTATTTGGTCAGGCTGTGTAAAAGTCTCACACATTTGGTATCGTTATACTCAGGAGGAGTAGTAGAACGTATTTTGGGGTGTTATTTTTGCTATGTAAATGCTATGCGTTGGAAATATCTTATAAACGGACAACTTTGTGTAAAAAAAAATGCGTTTTCATTTTTTTCCACATTTTCCGAAAACTTCTGGAAAAAAATGAACCATTGAAAAGACTCATTATGCCTCATAGATTATACGTTGGGGTGTTAGCTTTCCAAAATGGGGTCATTTTCTGGACGTTTCCATTGCCCTGGTGTTCCAGGGCCTTCAAAACTGTAATAGGTGATTGAGAAATGAAATGTGTAATTTATGCTCTTAGAATGCCTGAAGGTGCTACTTCAAAATTAGGCCTCTGTATGTGGTCAGGCTGTGTAAAAGTCTCACACATTTGGTATCGTTATACTCAGGAGGAGTAGTAGAACGTATTTTGGGGTGTTATTTTTGCTATGTAAATGCTATGCGTTGGAAATATCTTATAAACGGACAACTTTGTGTAAAAAAAAATGCGTTTTCATTTTTTTCCACATTTTCCGAAAACTTCTGGAAAAAAATGAACCATTGAAAAGACTCATTATGCCTCATAGATTATACGTTGGGGTGTTAGCTTTCCAAAATGGGGTCATTTTCTGGACGTTTCCATTGCCCTGGTGTTCCAGGGCCTTCAAAACTGTAATAGGTGGTTGAGAAATGAAATGTGTAATTTATGCTCCTAGAATGCCTGAAGGTGCTACTTCAAAATTAGGCCTCTGTATGTGGTTAGGCTGTGTAAAAGTCTCACACATGTGGTATCGTTATACTCAGGAGGAGTAGTAGAATGTATTTTGGGGTGTTATTTGTGGTATGCACATTCCGTGTGGGAGAAATAAGCTATTACAATGAAAATTTTGTGAAAAAAAAAAAAAAATCGTCATTTTGCAAAGAATTATGGGAAAAAATGACAACTTAAAATAACTAACCATGCCTCTTACTAAATACATTGGAATGTCTACTTTCCAAAAAGGGGTCATTTGGGGGGCATTTGTACTTTCCTGGCTTGTTAGGGTCTCAAGAATGGAGATAGGCCTTAGTACATCAGATGTGATCTTTTTTTGCAAATCTTTATGATTTGCACCATAGCTTGTAGACTCTATAAATTTCACACAGATCATATAATATGCAAAAATTTGGGTTATTTTTACCAAAGATGTGTAGTAGTATAAATTGTGGCCAAAATTTATGAAGAAAAATTGCTAATTTGCTAAATTTTGTCACAGAAACGAAGAAAAATTCATTTTTTTTCAAAATTTTCGGTCTTTTTTCATTTATAGCGCAGAAAATAAAAAACCGAGAGGTGATCAAATACCACCAAAAGAAAGCTCTATTGGTATGAAGAAAAGGACAAAAAAATCATTTGGTTACAGTGTTGCATGACTGAGTAATTGTCATTCAAAATGTGAGAGCACTGAAAGCTGAAAATTGGTCTGGGACTGAGGGGGGTTTAAGTGCCCAGTAAGCAAGTGGATAATAAAGGCATCTGCAGGAGTTAGTGGGGGTTGTGTGCCTCCAGCACAATATATAGTACCCAATTGCTGGTTTTCCCATCTCCCTTCAGGCCATTACCATGTCTGGAAGGCCAGCAAGGAGAGGCAGACAGGCACAAGCCGATAAAAGATGGCAAGCAGGCTCTGTGTCTAGAGACAACAGTGCTGGTCGTGGACGCGGTGCATCATCATCAGCACGTGGCCATGGGACACGCTTTTCCTTCTTTTCGGCAGCTGGACATGTTGAGCCGCAACATGCCGAAGACTTGGTAGAGTGGATGACCAAGCCCTCTTCATCCTCCTCATCCTCTCTCACCCAGGCTCAGGGTACTAGCAAAGCAGCTGCCAACGCATCATCTTCCCTCATCTCAATGTCATCATCAGTGACTCCTTCCATAGACCCACCACGTCCTCCTGAGGAGTCCTCTGAACTCTTTGAGCACAGTGTTGGGTACATGCTCCAAGAGGATGCCCAGTGTTTTGTAGGCTCTGATGATGATACTCAGCTAGAGGAAAGCAGTAGCATGAGCGCAGAGAGAGGGGATGCTCAAGAAGGACAGCATTCTGGCAGTCATGTTTTTTTTTTTTTTTAAAAAGCCCATGGCGTGCAAACACACCCAAAAAACTTCTACCCGGTGCATAAAAAAAGTGCACACACATAAAGAGTGCAACACTAAAAAGTGCAGACGGGTGTCTGATGTCCTCCATATAGAAGGACCATACCCTGATCCCCCGGGGCATTAGGCTCCTGACAGGGACTGAGGTACCAGACTCAACAGTGGCCGTCTAGCCGAAGCCAGATGACCTCCTTTCCCCGGGAGGACTGCCGAAACAGAACCTCCTAGGTACTTGGTACTATGGGGCTTCCCCGAAGGTAGGCCCCCAAATGGAGATTGGACCAAGCCAGAAGGCCTATGTCAGCTCTCCCACAAGACGTTCAGGATTGGTCCGAGGACCGACACCCTACTAATCAAAACGTGAAGTGACAAACATGACTAACACACAAATAAAATAAATAAAAAGTGAGGAAAGGGATAGTGAAGAGGAGAGGAGAGTGAAAAGGTGGCCATTGTGCAATACAATGACCAGGCCCTCCGGCCAGGAATCAAAAATTCCTCTGGTCCTAGCCAAAAGGCCGGGCCCGAGAGGCAGGTGTGAAAAAGCGTGTTAATGGTGATGGACGTGACCTAGGTGCCGAATATCAAAGTGCGTAGCACAGTGAGTATAATGCACCCCTGGACTGCCACTCCAGGGGCACATCACCATGGGCTTTCCAACAGAAGCATCCCCCCCCCCCCCCCCCCCCCCCAACCCAGACCACAACAGCCCCCACCCCAGCCAGAAAGGCATGGAGATCCAGGAGCTTAGTGAGACCCTTTACCATCAGGTAACACTCTCGCTCCCATCACTCCTACCTAATTACATTCGGGAAGTACAGGCCGTTCCCCCGGTGGGAGAAAGGGGAACAAACGTTCCCTCCCGAAAAACTGACCGAAGCTAAAGCTGCCACAATCCAAGCCAGAAGGCCAGGGTCCCCTCCCCTGGCGCCGACCAGTGGTTCTCCATCCCCATCAGAAGGCTTCCCTTTCAGCTACGAACCGCTCCAGGTCACCTTTACACCAGCAGGCTTTGCATAGCCGCCGTCATCCCTGTTCCACCTCGCCATAGAACAGGGACGGAAGCAAGCGCCACCTCCTGGTAACTGATAAGAACAGATACTACACTTGATCTTAGCCAAAAGGCCTAGAAGCCGAGAATTCTGGCAGTCATGTTCCACAAGCTGCAGCATACTGCCAGGTTTGCTCCAGCGATGAAGAGGGAGGGGATGATGAGGGCACTGACTCCACATGGGTGCCTGGTAGGAGAGAGGATGAGGAGGAGGAGGCACATGTCCAACGAGGCAGGATGACCTACGGGGGCCAGCTTAGGAGCAGCACACCGACTGAATCACACCATAGAGCTCCACCTGTGCAGGGCACTGCCTCTGCGCATTATTCTAAAAGTTCTTTGGTGTGGGTCTTTTTTGAGACGAGTACATCAGATCGCACCGCTGCTATTTGCAACATATGTCTCAAGCGTATCTCGCGTGGCCAAAACATCAGCCGCTTAGGCACCACATGCTTGACCAGACATATGTTGACTTGCCATGCAGCTCGTTGGCAAGCGTACCTCAAAGACCCACACCAAAGAACAAAGCGGACCTCTCCTTGCTCCTCATCAGCTGGGATCTCCAACCCCACTAGACCTTCAGTCCTCTCTGAAACCTGTTCTGAGAGGAATTAAGGTGTAGAATTAGGTGTGTCACAGCCAAGTGCTTCCGGGCACTCAGCTAGCAGTACACCCACGTCCGATTATAGCAGGCAAATTTCCCTGCCCCAGCTGCTGGACCATCGAAAGAAGTTCACTCCCAGCCATCCACATGCCCAGCGGTTGAATGCTAGCTTGGCTAAATTGCTAGAACTTCAACTGCTGCCTTTTCAGTTGGTAGACTCGGCCCCCTTCCGTGAGTTTGTACAATGTGCGGTTCCTCAGTGGCAGGTCCCCAAACTCCACTTTTTCTCACGGAAGGTGATTCCGGCTCTCTACCGGCATGTGGAAGGCAATGTCCTTGCCTCGCTGGACAGGGCGGTCAGAGGTAAGGTGCATATTACCGCTGATTCATGGTCCAGCAGGCATGGACAGGGATGTTACCTGTCTTTCACGGCCCATTGGGTCACTCTTCTGGCAGCTGGGAAGGATGCAGGACAAGGTGCAGCAGTGTTGGAGGTTGTTCCGCCACCACGCCTCCAAAATGCTACTACTGGTTGTGACACACCTCTCTCCTCCACCCCCTCCTCTTCTTCTTCCTCCATGGCCTCTTCCAGTGCTCTGTCCTCAGAACCAGCAGTGCTCCGTAGGCGTTCAAGGGGCTACACAAGTACGCAGGCAAAACAATGCCATGCCGTGCTTGCGCTGATTTGTTTGGGGGACAGGAGCCACACTGGGGCAGATATTTTGTCAGCTCTGCAGGGGCAGGCCGAGAGGTGGTTGATGCCATGCCAGCTTAAGCCAGGAATGGTGGTTTGCGACAATGGCACCAACCTCCTCTCCGCCCTCTGACAGGGAAAACTGACCCATGTGCCCTGTGTGGCTCACATCCTTAACCTGGTGGTGCAGCGGTTCTTGGGCAGGTACCCGGGCTTACAGGATGTCCTGTGGCAGGCAAGGAAAGTCTCTGTGCATTTCCGCCGATCATTTAATGCCTGTGCTCGGCTGGCTGAGCTCCAAAAGGAGTTGAACCTGCCCAAGAACCGCCTTATATGTGACATGCCCACCAGGTGGAACTCAACGTTGGCCGCGCTGCAGCGGCTTCACACGCAGCAGAGGGCCATCAATGAGTACCTGTGTGACTATGGCACCAGGACAGGGTCAGGGGAGTTCGGTTTTTTCTCACCATGCCAGTGGGGCACGATCAGGGATGCATGCACGGTCCTGTCACCATTTGAGGAGGCCACAAGGATGATGAGCAGTGACAGTGCATGCATCAGTGACACTGTACCTCTTGTCCACTTGTTGGAGCATACGGTGCGTGGAATAATGGACAGGGCACTTGAGGCAGAACAGAGGAGGAAGAGGAGGACTTCCTTGCCTCTCAAGGCCCCCTTTATCCAGACAGTGTTCTTGCTGTCCCACCCATCACACAGGAAGAGGATGAGGAGGAGGAGGATAATTGTGTCAGCATGGAGGTGGTGGCTGGCACTCAGCAGCAGCAGCAGCAGCAGCAGCAGCAGCAGTCTTGTAGGGATGATTTACAGTCCCAAGAAACCCGTGGACTTGTACGTGGCTGGGAGGAGGTAGCTGGGGATCATCTTGTCCTTAGTGACCCAGAGGACTCCGGCCCGAATGCCTCAGCTAACCTACGCTGCATTGCCTCCCTGATTCTGCAAAGCCTGCGGAAGGATCCTTGTATTCTTCGGATCAAGGAGAGGGACCATTACTGGCTGGCCACTCTCCTTGATCCACGGTACAAGGGTAAGGTTTCCGACCTTATCTTGCCATCGCAGAGGGAGCAGAGGATGAGACATCTCCAGGAGGCCTTGCAGAAAGGTCTGTGCAATGCGTTCCCAGAGACTGGGAGGTTACAAACTCCTGGTCCTGGACAACATGTTGCTGAGGCATTGGTCAGAAGGAGCGGTGAAGAAGGGGGCCGTCTGACCGATGCGTTCAGACAATTTTTAAGTCCGCAGCCCCAAGGTATGATCGGTTCCAGCAACCATCACCAGCGTCTGATTTACATGGTGCAGGAATACCTAGGGGCAAGGTCAGACTTGGACACCTTTCCCACCGAAAATTCTCTGGCTTACTGGGTCTTGAGGATGGATCACTGGCCAGAGCTTGAACAGTATGCAATTGAGCTACTGGCCTGTCTTGAAACCAGCGTTCTTTCGGAACGCACCTTCAGTGCTGCTGGTGGCTTTGTTACCGATCACAGGGTCCACCGACTCAGTTGATTGACTGACCTTCATAAAGATGAATCAGTCTTGGATCACTCACAGCTACCAAGCACCCGAAGCTGATGTAACCGAATAATTTTTTTTTGAAATATCACATCCCTTCAAGACTGCCTATGCTGATGCTGAGTGACTGTCCTGTTATATTGATTGTCTATCCTCTTCCTTCTCCGCTGATATCTTGGAAGAACATTTTTGGTTCTGGGTGATGCCACCAGCCCAATTTTTCAGCCCCTGTTTAACAGGGGCGTTTAATTAAAATTTTTGATGCAATTCTTTGCAGCAGGGCTTATTCCTGCACTACAACTAGAGTATATGGGAGAAGTTGCAGTGTCGTGGCACCAGCACCAGTGCCACCAGCCCAATTTTTCAGCCCCTGTTGGCATGTAATTACAATTCTTGATATAATATTTCACAGCAGGGCCTGTTCCTGTGCACACCGAGAGTAACTGTAAGGACTTATAGTGTTGTGGCACCAGCACCAGCACCACAACCACCAAAGGCCCAATTTTTCTACCACTGTTCAACAATGGCATGTAATTACAATTCTTGATATAATCGTTCACAGCAGGGCGCTCCAGCGCCCACCAATGCCGCGTACACTCGTAGCTGACTATCCGGCGGACTTAGTCCAGCGGACTTCCTGCCGGACTGTCCATCGGACTTTCTGAACGGGCTACTTGCCCACATAGGCACTTTTTCAGCGGACTAATACGGCGTACTAAGTCCGCCGTACTATCCACCGTACTTTTGAAATGAACGGACTCGCCTACACATGTGGAGGAAAGTCCGCTCATTTCGAGCGCGTCTCCAGGTAGGCGGGGCCTGCGAAGGAGACGTCGCTGACCCCGCCACCTGTTATGGACCTAAAGGGGGACCCCAACGCCGAAAAGAATCGGCGTGGGGGTCCCCCCAGGTCCACATCAGACCCTTGTCCGAGCACGCTACCTGGCCAGCCAGGAAAGGGGGGGGATGAGCGAGCGCCCCCCCCTCCTGAGCCGTACCACGCGGCGCGGCCCCCCACCCCAAAGCACCTTGTCCCCATGTTGATGAGGACAAGGGCCTCTTCCCGACAACCCTGGCCATTGGTTGTCGGGGTCTGCGGGCGGGGGGCTTATCGGAATCCGGGAGCCCCCTTTAATAAGGGGGCCCCCGGATACTGACCCCCCCCACCCTATGTGAATGAGTATGGGGTACAATGTACCCCCACCCATTCACCTGTGAAAAAAAGTACAAAAAAAAACACAACACAGGGTAAAAATAGTTTATTGCACAGCTCCGGGGGTCTTCCGTCTTCGGGGGTCTTCTCGACGGACTTTTCTAGCTCTTTTACTAGCGGAGAAGCCCGGCTTTCTTCCTCACCGCCGCCCTCTTCTTCTGACCTCGGGGGTCTTGTCCACCTCTTCGGTTCTTCTGCCGGGCCACCGCGCCTTCTTATAGCTCTTTTACAGGTGGTGGCCCAGTCTTCTGTCGTCGCTGTCGTTGTCGCCGCTTTCTGTTCTTCTGTTCTTCTGTTCAGATGTTGAGTCGTTGCTCCCTCCGCTCACAATGGCTCCGAAGCGATGTGCGATGACTTATATAGGGACATCACCGGATGATGTCCCCGCCCATTATGGTGTCACAGTCCCAGAGGATGCTGGGACTGTGACATCATAATAGGCGGGGACATCATCCGGCGATTTCCCTATATAAGTCGCTGCGCGCCCGGTCCCCTTCAATGTGAGCGGAGGGAGTGACGAGTCAATATCTGAAGAGAAGAACAGAAGAACAGAAGGCGGCGACGACGACAGCGACCACAGCAGCGACAGAAGACCGGGCCACCGCCTGTAAAAGAGCTATAAGAAGGTGCGGTGGCCTGGCAGAAGAACCGAAGAGGGTAAAAGACCCCCGAGGTCGGAAGAAGAGGGCGGTGGCGAGGAAGAAAGCCGGGCTCCTCCACTAGTAAAAGAGCTAGAAGAAGATAGCGGAGGGGTCCGGGGAGAAGACCCCCCAAGGCGGAAGACCCCCGGAGCTGTGCAATAAACTATTTATACCCTGTGTTGTTTTTTTTTTGTACTTTTTTTCACAGGTGAATGGGTAGGGGTACATTGTACCCCATACTCATTCACATAGGGTGGGGGGTCGGTATCCGGGGACCCCCTTATTAAAGGGGGCTCTCGGATTCCGATAAGCCCCCCGCCCGCAGACCCCGACAACCAACGGCCAGGGTTGTTGGGAAGAGGCCCTTGTCCTCATCAACATGGGGACAAGGTGCTTTGGGGTGGGGGGGCCTCGCGGCCCCCCCTTCCCAAAGGCACCCCCCATGTTGAGGGCACGCGGCCTGGTACGGCTCAGGAGGGGGGGCACTCGCTTGTCTCTTTCCTGGCCGGCCGGGTAGCACGCTCGGACAAGGGTCTGATGTGGACCTGGGGGGACCCCCAAGCCGATTTTTTGGCGTTGGGGTTCCCCTTTAAATCCATACCAGGTGGCAGGGTCAGCGACGTCTCCTTTGTGGGCCCCGCCTACCTGGAGACCCGCTCGAAATGAGCGGACTTTTCTCCGGGTGGGAAAAGTCCGCTCATTTCAAAAGTACGGCGGACTGGCATACGCACAGCCGGATTGTCCACTGAAATGCGAGTCCGGCGGGAAGATTGGAGTGCAAAACTACTTTCTAAGTCCGCCGTACTTTCGGGTCAAAAAAGTACACCGGAGGCTACACACGGGGGGATTGTCCGGCGGAATTGAGTTTGCTGGACTTTTCCACCCGATTGTTTGATCATGTGTACGCGGCACAAGAGTCACTTTGAGGGCTTACAATGTTGTGGCAACACCAACACCTTGTTCCGCCATTTATGCAGAGCATATAGGGCAGGCCCCTACTTTCAAACATCCAACTTACAAATGTCTGCTACTTGCAAACGGAAGGAGACAACAGGAAGTGAGATGAAAAAAGACGGACGGCAAAACAAATTATACAGGGGTGATAACCCTTCCCTATGTTTTCAAAAAGCTTAAAAATAGATTTTTTGACTGGAACTACACTTTAAAAATGTACCAGTTGAAAATTACAAACAGATTCTACTTAACACAACAAACCTACACAGTCCCTGTCTTGTTTGCACCGCCTGTATACTGCTGTTCTGAGTATATAGGGCCTGGGGTCCCCACGTCTTTCCTTTTTTTTAATATGGGTACGGGGTTCCCCTTAATATCCGTACAAGACCCAAAGGGGCTGGCAATGGGCCCATGCCATTTTTCTCAATGATTTTCATCCATATTGCCGGAACCAGATATTACATTAAAACCGCAAGCAGTTTTAAATGACTTTTTTTCAGTTAAATGTCATTTGTGCAGGGACTGTTCTAAACACGGGAAACACGTGGCACTTCACAGGCATACTATAGACACCCCCCAGGCACGATATTTAAAGGAATATTTCACTTTTTTTTCACTTTAATCATCATTAAAATCAGTGCGCCCGCAAAAACGGCCGTTTTTAAAAACATTTTAGGCATTGACCCATGTCCCCTGGGGCAGGAGCCAGGTCCCCACCCCTTTTTAGGACAATATCTTGCATATTAGCCATTAGAATTAGCACTTTTTATTTTGAACGTTCGAGTCCCATAGACTTCAATGGGGTTCTAACGTTCGTACGAATTTTCGGTCCGTTCGAAAGTTCTGGTGCTAACTGAACTGGGGGGTGTTCAGCTCATCCCTACCCGCCAGGTCAATGCCTTCTGCAATCTTAGGTAGAGACAGTTGGCATGGACAGTTGGCATTGAATCTCTGGGTCACAGTTGGCATGGAATCTCTGGGTTATTGCTTTCCAAATAAAGGCAGAAAAAAGTTTTCGGAGCTTAGCAAAAAAGGAGTTGGGGAGTTTGATCAATTTATCCTGCATTAAATATAGGCATCTAGGAAAGGCGTTTGTTTGGTAGGGCTATGGTCTTAAAAACGTAGACAGACTTGGGTTTCCCAATTCCCAACGTCCTGTTTTATGCTACAGATTCGAGTGAAAAAGTTGAGGGAGTATAAATCTGTAAGGGAAGGTGGAAGTTGGATACTTAGATAAGGAATCCCCTCTTGTTTCCATACCAATAGGAACTTCCATTGGTGATGGGTGACAAGGTCCTAAGGAATAGTATTTTTTATTTTTTTTAAATGTAGCGGGCTGAACAAAAAAAAAAATGAATAGCTCAGGAGGAGCCATTGTATTAATGATCCAACATTCGTACAGTGCTCTCCCTGTGCTGATCTATTGTGTTCTGACAGGGGGACAGCACCCCCACCAGAACACTCCAAACAGCGCTCTCAGCCATTTGCTGAGATCGCTCATTGGCTGCCGATCGGCAATTGGTCATGCCCCTTTTTCGATCATGACCGGTTGCGTTACACACAGGCGCAATGCCGCCAAATAGTCAGCCCATGTGTACAGCCCTTTAGGGGTCCAATACTTTTATGTATCTTCTCCTTGTTTATGATCCCCATTATTGTAACCACTTAACATTTCTTCAGCAATTTTGTCACTTTTGCATTGTACTTTTTCTTTTTTTATATATATATGGTCATGTACAGTGTATACACCCTTGAAAAGCCCAGCAATTCTTTTGTGAAACAAGAATAGCCTGCACGGCATTCAGATGGATGGATGTAAACTTTACAGGACAGAATCAGAAATTGCAATCTATAGGAATTGGAAGTCCGATGTACAAGCTAGGGTTTAGTGGGGCAAAAAATGGCAGCTGGTACAATCATTTATAGTCAGCAAGGGAAAAGTGGACGTGGGTGTGGTAATTTCACATCTTGTCTCTATAGATTCCCCCTACATACCATCCAGGTAACACTTTAGAACCTCTAAAAACAGAAGATTTTGTTTCATATGTTAGGCGTGGTGGTCTACCTTCACCTATATCTGAAATCACTGACATTGGTTTGGGGTTAGTTTTGATGCCCATTTTATTCAAATGTTAAACTATTTTTTCTGTTGCAATAAAGCTTTGATTTTGCCATTAATTTTTTCAGAATGAGAGCATTGATGAGGCTGGAATCACAGAACACTATGGGGTTCTATTTACAATATAAATGTTTTCATACAACTTTCTCCCAGGATTCTCAATTTGTTTTCAACTGAATCCAATTATAGCAACGAGTCTTGAGAAAAAGCTGTAGGAAAACCTTTATAGATGGACCCCTATGGGTTTTCTAGAGACAGAGAAGAAAGTGCTTACCTTCAGACTGTTGTTCTTTAATTGAACCTCCATTACTGTCTGAGAAGAGAAGGCAGGGAGAAGAGGGAGAGGGTTAGTGTCAATGATTCAATTAGTAGTTAGTATGCTTGCCTTGTTATGATGTATCTAGGGTCTTCATCTTGCATAGTTTCCCCAATATATATACAGGAATGATAACTGTCCTCTGGAGGACAAGGACCAATATAAGTGGATTTATCCTCTACACTTAAGAATAACTTCCCCTTTTTTATAAACTGGCCCTTGCAGACAAGGGGATCCATTGGTTTAAAATGCACTTCAAGTGCTGAAAATGCAATACCTGTCTTTTCCTTCGGCCTTTTGGCTAAGATCAAGTGTAGTATCTGTTCTTATCAATTACCAGGAGGTGGCGCTTGCATCCGTCCCTGTTCTACGGCGAGGTGGAGCATGGGTGATGGTTGCTATGCAAAACCTGCTGGTGTGAAGGTAACCTGGAGCGGTTTGTAGCCGAAAGGGAAGCCTTCTGATGAGGATGGAGAACCACTGGTCGGCCCCAGGGGAGGGGACCCTGGCCTTCTGGCCTGGATTGTGGCAGCTTTAGCTCCGGTCAGTTTTTCGGGAGGGAACGTTTGTTCCCCTTTCTCCCACCGGGGGAACGGCCTGTACTTTCCGAATGTAATTAGGTAGGAGTGATGGGAGCGAGGGTGAGGTCTGATGGCAAAGAGCTCTCACTAAGCTCCTGGATCTCCATGCCTTTCTGGCTGGGGTGGGGGCTGCTGTGGTCTGGGCTGGGGGTTTGGGGATGCTTCTGTTGAAAAGCCTGAAATTGATATTTTGATGATAGGCAACTCCTATCCTCATATTGATTAGTGGTTCCAAATTAATAACTACTGCAGTAGGGAACAGACACAAAAGATACGCTCAGCATCTTTCCAAATAACCGTTCTCCTTTATTATGACGCATTTGAAGGCTTTTATACACATGATTACGTAGGTATCACATTAATATTACAATTGTACGTTTATGGTAACAAGGGGCGTTACATAGGCAGGCTTATTCTAATCAGAACTCGAAAGAATGCAAAACATGTACTGAAAACATTATTAGTGCCGTGTGCACAGTGAGGGCATTGTGCAATACATATAAAATAGAATACAATTATATACAGAACCTACAAATTTCCATTACAGTCTCCTCTCTTTTGATCAATATTTTGATCACTAACCATACCTGCTATCACCTTTAACCTGGAACCTCCACATGCTTAGGTGGAGGTAGTCCTGGCCAAAGAGGCAAAAACTCCATTGTGGAGAAAATAATAGCTGAGAAGCTTTTTTCATTACAAAACGACTTTTCACTGTGAAAAACAAATACATATTTACAGAGTACTGGCTGTACACTCCTGTGGCCAGAATGGCCTTCTAGCTTAATTGCTGGTATGCTGACTTATCAGCACATGTAAACACAGACAATTCTACATAAAATGGAAGAGGTACAAAAGACAAAAATGACTTCAACATGGCTAAACTACTTTTCAAATATATATATATCCCTTACAATTAAAGTAATTGAATCAAAAATTGCCCTAGACTGTGATCGCAAGAAGGAAACAAATCAAACACAGAGATATCTTTCATTTAGTCATTTTTGCAGTGTCTGGTGTAGATCCAGGTCACTTTTCCTTCAAGTTTTGCAAAACTGTACATGAAATAGATGCTGTATTGAGTCTCCAAACATCTCCTTATATATAAATGTCTCTTAACAATCCACAAGTCAACTGGCTTTAGTTTTAGATCCTTCCAAACTTTTAGGATCTGGAATTGGGGAGAAAACACATAAATGAGTTTGTCAAAAACCTTAAAAAATCAGCAACATTCTCTGTGAGATCCGAATGGAGGACTTCAGCTGCTGAGACAAAATATAAGCAAGTGAGTAACACACTCCCAAACCAAATCCCATAGGGAGAGAGTCCAACATCCCCCTACGGGCTTGATAAAATATAATAAAACATTCAGGCAAAAGTTTCCTAGTTTCTTACTCTACTTTGTCCGCTACATTGTAGACAGTAGGGGGTGTAAAAATAAAACCTCAAAACTTCTAATAAGGACTCTCCTATAAAAATGATTTCCTCTGTTACTCTCTGTAGATTCTGCACTCTGTACTTACAAACTACTTCTGATAACACTTTTTTACTGTGGGCTTTGCAGTAGCATTTGCCACTGGACATCCATAAAACATGTCCATACAAACAAAATACATACTCGTAAGATCCTGACTTGGGCATCTGGATGTATCTTTTTGCTATCTCTGGAGGGGATGTTCAGCTTTTGGTAACACCTTTGGTAACAGGTAAAACAAGAAGTGGTATGTTATAAAAATGACTGTGGAGAACCCTGGCTCTATCCCATGCTCATTTACTAAGGCAGCCATAACTGCTTGTGACTGATGACACGGTCCATGTGTCAAGCTGAAGGGAAAAGAGTGTCTGGCAGACATAAATGATCACCTTTTCCAAAGTCCTGTTTTGTAAGAAGTTGCCCTCTGTGGACCACTTGTGCTTCTCGTTCTGGGGTCCTTAATGTTGAATTATTAATCCCAGCTATACTGGGCCAGAACTCGGGTGGAATCTGTGAGTTGCACAGACCCAGCAAGTGTCCGGGGCTGTAAATGTAGCATCCTTAGAGTCACCTGGTCTGCTTCCATATGTGAGTTTTACTGTTAGTATGGCTACCTCAGCAAGAACCTGGAAGGCTGAAAACAGCCAATCAAATTAACTTGGCATGCTTGATTGGTTTACCTGCCGAAGTAAAAACAAACTTCTGGCCCTTCAAATGGAACCAAAAGCTCTCTATATCTCGACTATCTATATAAATATATACTCTTTTTATAGCTCACAGGCTTTTCTAAAACATGGAGCTCTGCTTCTTGAGCTGGGGAAAAAGGATCCAATGACTCTGAATACAGGGAATCCTTCTGGGTGATAAACTTCATCCTCGGTATAAAACCAGGAATAACACTACAAAAAAGTAAATACTCGGGTCTCCAGGGAGTGTGTCCTGCACTGGGCTCAAGGCAGCTGATTCCCACGTCATCAATTTAACACATGTGCTTTTCTTTGTTTCCAGCCTCCTCCAATAGAGGCAATAAGGTGGCTGAATTCAAATGTACACATTTTTCATTGTTAGATTTGTACATAAACACACAAAACAAATTCATATTTTGAACCTTTCATTAGACAAACACTTAGCTATATATTTGCTGTGCAGAATGTCGGACTATTAAAAATTAAATATTCAACCAAACTAATATCTGTAACTTTGTCTAATCGCAACTTTGCATAAAGCTACAACCCTGATACATCGGAGTGAACCCTTGATTGCTGGGTCCAGCTTGCATAAATATAACAATAGCTTTTTCCTATCATGCTTATTGTGTAAGAACTCCTGTTTCATGTTTCAAAAAGACAACTTTTTCCTAGCAATATTATAATAAATGATAAGAATACCCTGCAGTCATGCAGAGATGTCCATAAATCCAAAATATTCTTCTACTTATACCCACTGCACTTACAAGGAAAAGGGGCACATCATTTCACAATCCACACATTCTGCTTTGGATTTCAAAAATAAAAATACATAAAAACAAAAGGACCAACCATATGTATGACGGACCAGAAAGCACTTGGCCATCAAAAACTATAAACCAACTGGCTGCAGGCAGCATCTATCCTAACAGAGTGTGTGGACTTGATGTGATGGGTCTGTTATATTTACATGTTATTATTACTCTCACATCATGGACCGCACATTAAGTTATTATCAGACTTTAAGATTTAATTTCTGTAGAAAAACTTCCTTATGTATCCCATTCATCTTGGCTTTGTTAAACATTATTGCAGCTGTATTCAAATTAACAACCTCATCTTAATCTTTTTTTTTTCCTTCCACTCAATAAATGTAAAATTACAAAATTGTTATCTTTATATAAACTAATTCCATTTTTACCAATTTCCCCATTAACCTGGATTTCATTTCCAACCAAAAGGTTGTCTAAACCAGTTTCAATATATCTATATTTATTAATAAAATTGTTAAACTCATATTAATACTCATATGATAATTTCAATATCACACACTAATATATATGCACAGATAAATGTCCTTAAAGGGGGACATATTACTTAATTTTACTCAATTTCTCTCTTTTTTTTTTAATGCACTGTTTCCACTATCACAGGATATTAAATTTGTGTAAGACATGGTTAATTTGTAACCTTCATTTTACCATGTTTGGAAAACAGATTCAAAAATAATTGTGATCACATTGTTTATTCATTTGAAGGCTTTTATACACATGATTACGTAGGTATCACATTAATATTACAATTGTACGTTTATGGTAACAAGGGGCGTTACATAGGCAGGCTTATTCTAATCAGAACTCGAAAGAATGCAAAACATGTACTGAAAACATTATTAGTGCCGTGTGCACAGTGAGGGCATTGTGCAATACATATAAAATAGAATACAATTATATACAGAACCTACAAATTTCCATTACAAGCCTATGGTGATGTGCCCCTGAAGTGGCAGTTCAGGAGTACCTTACTTTCACTGTGATTTAATCAGTCTGAATTCTGGTACCGTGGTCACTTCACTGTGTACACGCTTTTTCACACCTGCCTCTAGGGCTGGGCTTTTTGGCTAGGACCAGAGGAATTTTTGATTCCTGCCAGGAGGGCCTGGTCATTGTATTCACAATGGCCACCTTTTCACTCTCCCTCTTCACTATCCCTTCCCCACTTTATTTATTTATTTTATTTTATGTTTGTCACTGCGCGTTTGGCTAGTAGGGTGTCGGTCCTCGGGCCAACCCTGAACGTCTTGTGGGAGGGTGGACATAGGCCTTCTGGCTTGGTTCGCCCTCTCTTTGGGGGGGTCTCCCTTCGGGGGAGCCCCTACCCTAGTACCTGGGTGGGTATGTTTCGGCAGACTTTCCGGAGATAGGTGGTCGTCCGGCTTCGGCTGGATGGGCCATGTATGGTACCTCAGTCCCAGTCTGGAGCCTAACGCCCCGGGGGATCAGGGTAAGGTCCTTCCTTGTGGAGGACAGCAGACACCCATTGCATGTTTTTGTGTTCACTCTTGATGTGTGTCCACTTTTTTTGGCACCGGGTGGAAGTTTTTTGGTGTGTTTTGCACGCCACAGGCTTTTCAATCGAAAAAAAAAAAAAAACTGTCTTTTCCTTCACCCATGAAGCCTGGATGAAATACTACCAATGTTTGCTTTCCTAAATCTGGATTTCATTCTAGGACACAACAGACATTGAACACTCGAATTAGCATCACAGGAGTGAGTGTGCCTGATTTAAAAGCTATCCTTGCAAAGCGCGCTCCCTCTTCCCCTATCCTAGCCTTGGCTGAGCTCTGGGGTGACCTTCCTTCTGAAGGTGCTCAGTTCCTGATTGTCACGATGATCCTCTGGCTTCAATGTTGTTGGTCACTGAACAGAACCAAGAATTATTACGATTTCAGATTTTTCTCATCTTTCGTCCTTACTACAGGGCAATCAAAAATATTCAGCTTAGCTCCTCATCTATGTGTATTACAGTACCTGCGATCTCTGTGTATGATGTTGTGGGTCTGGTTGAAGCCTTCTCAATTTGTCCAGTCTCAGCCCTCAGAAGATCCTCCTGGTAATAATGATGAGATGAGAGGATGGAGGAAGGTTATAAAGTCTCTTCCTCGTTAATAACTCCTCCTCTGACCTTCATTAATGAGATCATCATTTTTCAATAAAATAAATTACACAATAACAAGCATTGTACAAACATTAGCCTTATGCAAACCAAAATTATTTTTTGTTTATCTTGGCACTGACGGGGCTTTCATAATGTGTCATGTATGCCAAAAGTGTTCTCCACCACTCTTCGGGCTCTGGACAGGCGGAAATTAAAAATCCTCTGCTCTGGGGTGAGGGTCCTCATGGGGAAAAGCCGCATCAGATGGTTCGCCAGGGCAAACACCTCATCTGCGACAAAGACGAACGGGAGTCCTTCCTGATTCTCCTCTGGGGGTGGCAAGCCCAGACTGCCACTCTGGAGACGCCAGTAGAACTCCGTCCGTGAGAACACTCCACCATCCGACATCCGTCCATTTTTCCCCACGTCCACATACAAAAAGTCATATGTCGCAGACACCACCGCCAACATCACGATACTATGAAACCCCTTATAATTATAATAGTACGACCCCGAGTTGGGTGGTGGGACGATGCGGACGTGCTTCCAATCTATTGCTCCTCCACAATTGGGAAAGTCCCAATGACTGGCAAAGTGGGAGGCCACAGTCTGCCATTCCTGTGGCGTTGAAGGACACTGTGGAGTGAAACAAGAACAAAAATTAGTAATTTGACAAATCAACATTGCAAGCAGATTAGACACCAACATTTTTGGTCAAAATTAGTCAAACGTTTTGGGAACTGAGTAATTAAAGTCTAATGTGCCCTTCTGAGAGTCATCACTCCCCCATCTGATAGGCCCTTGCTAAAAAATGAGGGGGGATGTTTAGGACAGGAAACCCTCTCCACTTGATTGAGAGCTGAATGGCTAAATAATGTGTGCTACTTTGGGAAGCCCCTCCTTAGTTACACTATTGGCAGCCCACCGGACAGGTAAGAAGTGTCATAATACCAAAAAGAAAACAAAATGGAAGCACTTTTCTACATTCTGCTATTGCATATTCAGATAATTAATAGGTTAAAAAATCAAATAATAGCATTGGAAAGTATTGAGGCAGGACCTTGCACTACATGCTTAGGTGAATTCATCCATAAATGTGAGCATCAAAAAGGTAGGTATAGTGTGTATTGGGTTTGGTAAAGTCATCAGATAGAGGATTGCTATCAGCTGAGCTAGCAGTTGGGGGGAGAGGGGTTCCTAATGAGTTTGTCACAACCCTAAAAAAAATGTCACTCTGCATGAATTGAAGCACACACATCACATTTGTAGACATTTTAGGGGGTGTTTAGGCGAAAGCAATACTATGGAGCTGACAAAAGACATTGGTAAGTGACTAGACTATAGTTTTATGGGCCAAGAAGAGCATGGTGGGGAAGTTAGTGAGGCAAATCTGCATGAGGACAAAGGGGCACAGCATATAAATTAGAGCATATTGCAATGATGGTAATTAGGGAATGAGGAAAGAAATGCAAGACATTAGCAATCATGAAATACATAGAATGTGATGTTTAAGGATAAAACTTACCTTCATATAGTCCTTCTGCAGGACCTGAATGATGGCAGAACAGGTCTCTGGAATAATGATCCCCAGAGCCTGGGGGAAGATGCCTGTAGAGAACTTGAGGTCCTGAAGCCTTCAACCAGTCGCCAAGTAGCGCAACGTGGTGATGAGCCTCTGCTCCAGAGTGATGGCTTGCTGCATGCAGGTATCCTGCCTGGTGATATAAGGGGTCAGCAAAGCCACCAGACGGTGAAAAACGGTGTCCGTCATCCGGAGATAATTCCTGAAATCATCAAGATTATTCTCCCGGATCTCACGGAGCAAAGGCATGTGTGAGAACTGGTCACGCTGGTGCAACCAATTCTTGGTCCACAAACGCCTCCCCTCCCTGTTCATGGACCGGGCTTGTGTCAAAGTAAGAACCTCAACATGAAGCCCCTGCACAGCACAAACTCTACGACGAGTACGTAGACGTAACATGGTTTGAAAACGGTCGGCTCGTCAGAACGGAGACCAGAAAGCAACAGCAAGGCCTAAAAGGACGACCTGAATAGCAGAAGCAAGCAGACAATAAAAAATGCCTTTCAAAGCGTACTATACCAAGATATAGTCCACAATGATCAACAAATACTTACTGACTGCACGCACTGATTATCAGATACGCAAAGACAAGCACAAACCGAAGAGCAGTAGCGATCTGAATCACAAATCTGAAAAGCGCGAATCGTCTCTCACCAAACTTCTACTAACACGCGATAGACACAAGATCAGCAGAAGGAGCCCAAAGGCTTACGTCACCGCGTTCTTGGCTAAATCCGACAACTGGGTCCGACCGTGTGTATGCAACAGTTTCGGACACAATCCGTCGGACAAAATCCGTCGGATTTGGTTGGCAGAATGTCCGACCGTGTGTATGGGGGCTTATACTGATCCAAATATCTTTACAAAATTATATCTTCCTATTTGTCCTGATTGCAGGGACAGGGTTGGTTGTCACATCCTCCATATTTTCCTCCTCATTGGGCCCCAAGCAAGGGTTGTATTAGAGGCCTACCATGGGATGGGTTCTTCTGGGCAATGCCAGGCACTTTGAGTAGGGTCTTACTTGCCTTACCCGTGGGTTACCTTTACTTGAACAGATGAATGAACTATAATAAACTCTCTTGATGTAATATACATTACCATGGTCACTTCTGCAATTAGGAGAGGCATGCAGAGCCAAAGCCCCATCTACTTGTCCAGAGAATCACAGCTACCTCATTTCCAGTAGCGGTATGGACATCCACTATACTTACATGTAACATCATTAAATAAGCCTAACAGGAGTTCTTGTGGAGTTGTGTACATATACCCGGGTATACACCATTATTTATCAAAGATGCCTCTGGATGAAAGTTGCAGAAAAGTCCATTATTAGGGGCATTGAGATAAAATTACAGGTGTGATGTCCATTCTGATTCTAAAAAGCTGAATACTGGATCAGTGGTGATATGGAAGGAGGCATCCAATTACACAGGGACACAGTGAGTAGATTCTTTATAGAGAGAGATCCTAGTGGCCGTTGCTGTTTAGCTTAAGCAAATGAGCTAGAAAAAGGAGTCCGGCGAGAAGACCCCCGAAGACGGAAGACCCCCGGAGCTGTGCAATAAACTATTTTATCTTGTGTGTTGTGGTTTTTTTTGTACTTTATTTTACAGGTGAATGGGTAGGGGTACATTGTACCCCATACTCATTCACATAGGGTGGGGGGCCGGTATCCGGGGGCCCCCTTATTAAAGGGGGCTCTCGGATTCCGATAAGCCCCCCGCCCGCAGACCCCGACAACAAACGGCCAGGGTTGTCGGGAAGAGGCCCTTGTCCTCATCAACATGGGGACAAGGTGCTTTAGGGTGGGGGGGCGCACGGCCCCCCCTTCCCCCAAGCACCCCCCATGTTGAGGGCACGTGGCCTGGTCAGGCCTTAGGAGGGGGGCGCTCGCTCGCCCCCCCTTTTCTGGCCGGCTGGGTAGCGTGCTCGGACCAAGGTCTGATGTGGACCTAGGAGGGACCCCCACGCCGATTTTTTTTTGGCGTTGGGGTTCCCCTTTAAGTCCATACCAGGTGGCGGGGCCAGCGACGTCTCCTTCGCGGGCCCCGCCTACCTGGAGACCCGCTCAAAATGAGCGGACTTTTCTCTGGGCGGGAAAAGTCCTTTCATTTCAAAAGTACGGGGGACTGGCATACGCACGGCCGGATTGTCCGCCGAAATGCGAGTCCGGCGGGAAGATTGGAGTGCAAAACTACTTTCTAAGTCCGCCGTACTTTCGGGTCAAAAAAGTATGCCGGAGGCTACACACAGGGGGATTGTCCGGCGGACTTCAGTTTGCCGGACTTTTCCACCCGATTGTTTGATCGTGTGTACGCGGCATAAAGCTCACCCCACACCCTGACCAATTCACATTAAACTTCACTGCCTATTTATTGTGTTGCAAGACTGTGGAGCTGTTGTGTAGCCAATCAGGAATAGAACATGAGACAAACCTGCAAGACTGGTTTGGGATCTGTGCTACACATATAAGGATGTCCATTGTCTTGTTGTGTCTTCTGTGGATAACACAAGGAAACCTTCCAATACAACCAGGATCCTCTACAGGAAATGCAAATACATGGAAGTACATTGGCCTAGAAAGTAAACAAAATGTCTATTACATGCAAAAGTTTCAGCTAATCCAACATCCAGTTCCTCCTAAGCCCTTGTACACACGGCCGGACATTCCGACAACAAAATCCGTCGGATTTTGTCCGACGGGTTTTGTCCAAAACTGCTGTTGCATACACACGGTCGGACAAAGTTGTCGGAAAATCCAACCGTTCGGAACGTGATGACGTTATTTAGTTATGACAAACGATTGGACAAAGTCCGATTGGATCATGTTGTCGGAAATTTTTTATATCCAGCTCTCAAACTTTGTTGGTCGGACATTCCGAAGGAAAAAGCCAGATGAAGCCCACACATCTCTGATTATCCGACAACGCGGTCCGATCGGACATTTTCCGTCGGCATGTCCGACCGTGTATACAAGGGTTACTAGATAAGTGAGCACACACACTCGCTATCTTCAACTACCTATTCGTAAAAAGTCCATACTTCGGGGGGCGTGGCTAGCCGCGGAGCGAGATGGCCGCTTGAATACTGGGCTCCACTCCACGACATGCTGAAACAGCAACTACGGACCGACAGACCCATCCTCTCTCATCTAAAAGAGAGAGGAAGGTTGTGGGTCACACAGCGGCATGCTAGGACCGCGCCATCCGCCGCCACAACCGCGCCGCATGACCGAATACTTCGGCTGCATGGAACACAGGGGAAGCCAAGATGGCGCCAACAGGACCAGCCACAACACAGGCTCCACGATGCCACGGGCCAGCACTGTGCGCTCTGCTGAACAACCATACTTCAGCAGACCGGATAGACAGAGAGGACGCTGAGGAGATGGATAGTCTACCCCCTCCATCATTAACCACAGGGGACATGCCACAGGAGAGATGTAAGAGGCTGGCCTCCTCCCCCTGTAATTCTCCTCACAAAGCTCACATGGCCAAAAAACACCATGGACCTGACCCTGGCCCTGCTCCTGCTATTCCTACTCCTTTATCCACCCTGGCTAATATACCGGTGACTGATAATCCTGTATCAGAAAGCATGTTAAAATCCATGCTGCTCACCCTACAGAAAGATCTACACAGGGAGCTGCAGCTTTCCCTATCCCAAGCCCATGACAGGCTGAACTGCCTGGAGGATAGAGCAGACATGACAGAAGAACATCTCTCTGACATGAGTAAAGCTCATAACGAGCTCCTTGATGCGCACGATCACCACACAGATGAGATCCAGAAAATAAAATTGAAGCTCGCAGACCTCAAGGACAGGTCCAGACGAAGCAACATAAAATTTAGGGGGGTCCCTGAAACCGTGCAACCTACTGAACTTCAAAAATACCTACAACTCTTCCTTACCCTGCTTCCTAACCTCACCCCCCAAGACATGATTATTGACCGGGCGCACACCTCCCAGCTGAAACACCCCGAGATGTCCTAGCCAGGATCCATTTTTTTCAGATCAAGGAACAACTCCTTCATGCAGTCAGAAATCTCAGGCCCCTGCCGGCTCTCTATGGCAAAATATCTCTCTTTGCTGATTTATCACCCACCACCATGGAGCTCTGAAGAGCATTTACACCGGTCACGTCCTTACTACAGGAGAACAAAATCACATACCGCTGGGGATACCCCACCAAACTCCTACTCACCTACCAACAAAAAGTCATGCCCATCCTATCCCCCAAAGATGGATACAAGAAGATGACTAACTGGGGCCTGCTCCCTATCCGTGCAACTTCTCGAAATCCAGACAAACACCCTGCAACATCACCTCCTCCTCCTCGACGATATCCAAACACAACCAACAAAGCCTGATGTCCCCTACGGAGGACTTTGTCCCAAGCGTGCTTAAGCCTGTCTGGGCAATCTTTCTGTTTTCACCCCTCCCACTGAGTTAGAGTGTGCCAAGCACACTCCAGTAAGTACTTTTTATTTACATCAGGTGTTCTACAAGTTTGTTTTGACTGTTCCTTTTTGTGTTTTTTTTCTTTCTCTCTCTCTTACATCGGTAACCCACTGGTGTCTAGTACTCTCTGACAGAACTGCCAGTCCCTGAGGATTGTTTAAGCTTTAGAACACGCATGCACTAGGCGATCCCGCTTTCTCCATCTTGCTATATCAAGAGGGAGTTAACAATCTGTATATTGTGTGTGTTAAAGTGTAAGGTTGACTATCTCTGATTTTTGTGATACTCTGTTAAATACGTATTGTGATCGCGCTTGGCACCTGTGCACTGTCCGGAGTATCTCATAACTATGCCAATCAAAATAGTGTTCCTTAATGCCAAGGGGCTTAACTCCCCTTTCAAAAGAAATCTCCTCTGGAAGGAAGCATGCATGCAACAAGCTGATATACTATGTGTACAAGAAACACATTTTGCAAAGTCTAACCCACCAAAATGTATACACAAAAAATGCTCCCACTATTTCTTTTCCAATCACTGCAAAAAAAAATGTGGAGTAATGATAGCCGTCAACTCTAATATGACCTTTATCCCACACCAAATTGACACGGATGAGGAGGGCAGGTTTATAATTATCTCAGCCACGATTGACAACCACCCAGTAACGTTGGTGAATGTCTATGCGCCCAACACATCCCAGAAAAAATTCTATAAACAACTCAAGGCCAAATTACAACTGTTCAATCCTGACTCACTAATTATCTGTGGGGACTTCAACGACATTCCTAATCCCACTCTAGACTCCACCAACCCTAGCAGGAGGGAGACCTCCGTCCTCTCCACATTTATGGATAATGAAAATCTCTATGACCCATGGAGATGTGCACATGATGTTTCCACCCTGGCAACTCTTTTGCCCCGTACACACGAGAGGGATTAAGTCTGACAGACCTCCAAAGGAGTTCCGCCGGAGTTCCGCCGGAGTTCCGCCGGAGTTCTGGCGGACTTTTCGACCGAACGGACTTGGACACACACCATCACACCAAACTCCGACGGAGTCGAACGTGATGACGTACGACTGGATTCGACGTAGGAAGTTCATAGACAGTAGCCAATAGCTGCCCTAGCGTCGGTTTTAGTCCGTCGGAGTAGCACACACACGAGCGAATTTTTCGAAGGGACCGGGTCCGGCGGAGTTCCGTCGGGAAAATTTGAAGCATGCTTCATTTCTAAAGTCCGTCAGACTTTAGCGAAGCTAAAGTCCGGTGCAGCCCACACACGATCGAATAGTCTGACGGACTCAGTCCGTCAGACTTTGGATGTCGAAAAGTCAGCTCGTGTGTACGGGGCTTTACTCTCGGATTGACCTTTTTCTCACGAACAAAAAAGCTCTATTGTCCACCTCAGACTCCCGCATTGGTACAATCACGTGGTCGGACCATGCACCAATTTCCTTGGTCCTGTTCCCCCAACAATGCCCCACTAGCCATTCTGTTTGGCGCATGAACTCGTCCCTGCTCACCAATCCGAGATACAAAAACAAAATTAAATCCGAGATTGAGAGTTTCTTTGAGAACAACTGTGCATCTGTGGCTAATCAGGCTACAGTTTGGTTAGCCCACAAAGCTTTTCTACGAGGGCTCTTTATGAAATTAGGTGCTCAAGAGCGCAGGAGACGAACTGTAGAAATAGATAAGATTCTACAACAAATCAAATCCCTAGAAATAGTCAATAAAACCAATCCCACTAAACCAGTGCTAGATTCCCTTTGCGACCTTAGACGCACACTCAGTGAACTACTGCACCACAAATTTGACTACTACATCAAAAGACTAAAACTAAAATCATACGCCTTCAGCAATAAATCTGGAGCCTTCCTGGCCAGACAAATTAAACAGCAGCAGCGACGTTCTAAAATCCCATACCTCCTAAATTCTAAAGGGGAACGCATGACCAGTCCCTTGGACATAGCCAATACATTTGCATCTTTTTACTCAAACCTTTATAATCTCCAAAAGACAGTCCCAGAACCTCCGATAAATACGGAGGACATTGATACCTTTCTTACCTCTGTTCAACTACCAGCATTGACGCCGACACAACTACAAGACCTATCCGCCCCATTCTCACAAACCGAAATTCAGGCCGCTATCAAATCACTCCCCCTACACAAAGCGCCAGGCCCAGATGGATTCGTTAACGAATACTATAAAAATTTTACTGACATCCTCTCCCCTCATCTGTGCAGCGCATTCAACCAATACGAATCCTCGGGCACAATGCCAAATGAATGCCTAGAAGCCCTCATAGTAACTCTCCCCAAGCCAGGTAAATCTTCGGATACCCCAGGGAACTTTAGACCCATTTCACTGTTAAACACAGACACCAAATTGTATGCCAAACTACTAGCTCTCCGACTCTCCACGGTGATGGCCCAACTGATCCATATAGATCAGGTGGGCTTCATTCCTGGCAGACAAACTTCAGACGGAACCCAACGATTTATTGACATTATCCAATGGGCAGAGCATACCAAAATGCCTTCTCTGCTCCTCTACCTGGATGCAGAGAAGGCATTTGATAGAGTTCACTGGAAATACCTAGACGCTGTCCTGAGAAAGTTTGGCATATCAGGCACGCTCCTACACGCCATCCTCTGTCTCTAAACAAATCCCAGTGCACAATTTTGGACCTTGGGAGTCATATCAGACCCTTTCTATATCATTAGAACACGCCAAGGATGTCCTCTTTCACCCTTAATTTTTGCCATGGTCATGGAACCCCTGGCCCAACGGATCCGATCTGAACCCAAAATCAAAGGCATCACAATAGGTCCAACGGAACATAAAATAGGCCTATACACAGACGACGTGATAATCGCACTCTTTGATCCGCAACAGTCATTGACTGAAGTGCAACAAATCCTAGATCAATTTAGCGCGATTTCCTTATATAAAGTGAACCACAGCAAATCCTTTATGCTAGCTTTAGGCTTAGACAAGTTGACTATACAACAAATATCTACAACCTCCCCCTTTTCCTGGTCTAAGAACGCATCTCTGACTTACTTAGGAATTCATCTGACCTCCCCCAGCAAACATCTCCTGCGCATTAATTTATCAGCCCTAATAGAAAAGCTTCATAAACTATCTCATGAAATGAATCACCCATTTGTATCATGGGCCGGTAGGATAGCTTTGGTTAAAATGCTTATGCTACCGCATATTTTATATATCTTTCACACACTCTACCAATACCATTCCTTCCGGTACACCTCAGAACTCTTCAATCCCTCTTCCACACATTCATCTGGCAACACAAAAAACCCAGGATCCGAAAACAAAATCTGATGGCCCCAACCCACATGGGGGGCTTGGGTGCCCCCAACGTAACCCTCTACTACAAGGCCGTCATCCCAAACCAACTTAAACTATGGTGAAATACGTCTACCCCTTTCAACTGGGCGCAGATAGAAGCAGTAGCAATGACTGCAGAACCTAAACTACTTCTAAGTGCCTCGCTTCTCGCACCCAGCGTAAAATTTTACCCACTGGACACTCTGCCTCCCTTAGAGTGTGGGCCTCACTTCCCCAATTGTCGAAAGGTCTACCCCACTCCATACTACAATTTATCCCAACTCAGTCGCTCATGCTCGTTCTCCCTGACCTCCCAATACAACCATGGATCGACGCAGGCATCACTGATCTCGGAAAAATGTTCTCCACATCGTACTTGAGATCTTTCGCAGATCTCCAATCCTCCTACAGTATCTCTTCAAAATCCTTCTACATCTACTTAAGGATCAGATCCTTAATCAACAAAACCGAATGGAAGAACCACCACGGGATCCTGCACAGCATGATTACGTATTTCACCATAAAGGATCATGCTTGTAAAGGCATTTCGCACATATATAAAGAACTGTCTCGACCTACAGAGGATACACTCCACTCACAAATCCTGAAATGGACTGCACATATTCCATCTAGCCCACCTAACAGTGTGTGGTACCGTGCTCTCTCTTTACCTGTCAAACTTTCGCACTGTACGACACATTGGGAATCTTTACAAAAACTCTTCCAACACTGGTACTACACACCCAACAGACTTGCTAAGATCTTCCCTGATGTATCACACTTGTGTTGGAGAGGTTGCAGATCCTCAGGATCTCTTTTTCACATCTGGTGGGAATGCCCGAATCTTAAGGACTTTTGGACCCAAATACGGACCGTTCTTCATAACAATCACCCATACTACAACTACCTTATCACCCGCGGACCTTCTTCTTGGTTTAATGATCCCATCCTGACAGGGCTGGACTGGGACAAAAATTTGGCCCTGGACTTCATCATGGCCGGCCCACTTTAATTTTGAGTGTCTCCATCAGCACTTCCCCTTACATCAGAGTGTCCTCCCTCTCCTCCCCCTCCCACGTGTACTCAAAGTTTTGAAGGCAGCTTCTCGTTCCTCTCTCCAGTCATGTGATAAGTGACAAGTGCTAAGGGGAGAGAGGATGGAACGCCTGCCAGCTGTCTATCTCCCTCTGCAGGCTGGAGGGAGTAGAAAGCCTAATGCTCTCTCCAGCAAGTGACGGCAGCTGCTCCTCCTAACAGGAGTGAAATCGCAATCACTCACTGTCAGAGAGGATATCAGGGAAGTAATTTGTATCGAACTCACCATCTCCCTGTGCAAAGACGCACACAAATTTGTCATGGATCGGCGCTCCGGCGCACGCACATTCGCAGCCCTACTGAGAGGCGTGCGCGAGTGCGCTCAAGCACACGCATAACGTGAATTCCCTGACCAGCCTATAAAAGGATCCTTAGCACACAGACAAGTTGCTGGTTTGTCTCAGCTCACCTGTGTTTCCCTGCTTCCTGTTCCTGTTTGCCACTTCCTGTTTTGACCCGGATTGCCTGAAGACTATGCTGATTCTCTCCTGACCTGACCCCTGGCTTGTTTAAACGGACTTCTTACTCTTAGCCTTGCTGCGCACTGGACTGATACTTGTGTTTGACCCTCGGCCTGCCTTTGGATTATTCTCTGTCTGCTGCACTTAGCCTTGCTGGCTCCGGGACTGATCACCTGTGTTTGACCCTCGGCCTGCCTCTGGATTATCCTCTGCACTCAGCCTTGCTGGCTCCAGGACTGATTACTGGTGTTTGACCCTCGGCCTGTTTCTGCACTTTTACTTGTTTTACAGACCTGCTGGCTGCTTACCTTCTGGTCCGGTCCATCCTGCACAAGCCTTCCTCCAGACCTTCACTCAAGTCAGGTATCCCGCTGGAGGCTTGTGCCTCTTGGTGCAACCCATTCCCTGTATCACCTCCAGGGGTGGTGTGCGCTAAGTCGCAACAGCCACCGCTCTCTGCATCTTGGCCTCGGTAAGTACCTCATTGCTGAGAGTACAAACCAGCCATGTCAGAGGCCAACAAAGCGGGTTCACCTTTGGAGATGTTGTGCCAGCAAGTTACAGCCCTTGCAGACGCTGTGCAGAAATTGCAAGAAGGGTACACCCAAATCGATAGCCGTCTTCAGCAATTAGCAGGAACACCTGCACCAGTTAACGCAGCACAAGCGCCCCCTGGCGGGGCCTCCCTACCACAGGCCCATTCACCGCCTGCCCTGGTGATGGCGACTCCTGAACCAAGGGTACCTATGCCTGAGCAATTTTCAGGCGACCGAAAAAAATTCAGGGCATTTAAAAATGCCTGCTCCTTATATCTGGCCCTGCAACCAAGGACTTTTTCTTCTGAAATAGTGAAAGTTGGATTTATCATCTCCTTACTATCCGAAGAACCCCAAGCATGGGCACATAGCCTTATGGAACAAAGAAGCCCTCTCCTGAACTCGGTGGAAACCTTCCTTAACTCCATGGGTCAGTTATATGATGACCCACAACGTACTGCTACAGCTGAAGCCACTCTGCACACCTTAACACAAGGAAAGAGACCAGTGAAGGACTATACCGTCGAGTTCCGTAAGTGGTCAGCTGACACCGGCTGGAATGAGGCCGCCCTCAGGTACCAATACCAACAAGGCCTTTCCGAAACTTTGAAGGACGAATTAGCTAGAATGGAGACCCCCGCCTCTTTGGAGGACCTGATTCAATTAGCCACCAAGCTGGACAGGCGCATGCGGGAGCGTCGCTCTGAGCGCCTTCAGACCCCTCGGCCCAGCTGGATGCTCCCCAAGTCGACCACTCCTTACCCTCCAATTCTGGTCCCTGCCGGCCCCTTGGCCGCGGAAGGGGAACCCATGCAGCTAGGACTTGTTCGCCCTCGTCTCACCCCAGATGAAAGGCAACGAAGACGACAGGCCAACCTATGTCTGTACTGAGGAGGGGTTGGCCATTACCTTCGCAACTGCCCAGTGAGACCTTGTAAGCCACCTCTGCAATTTGTTATGAACTATCAAGCCACAAACCTCACCCAGTCTTATGTTACTCTTTCTGTTTCTCTGCAGCTGGCGGAAGAGAGGATTCAACTACCGGCCGTAATTGACTCCGGAGCATGCAGCTGTTTCCTGGACATCTCTGTGGCTCAAAAACTTTACATCCCTCTCCAAGACAAAAAACAAAATCTTCTTGTCCACTTGGCTGATGGGTCTTTACCTCGCTCCGGACCAGTTACACAAGAGACTCAGCCAATTCTCACCATCACGGACTCGGGCCACCAGGAGTTCTTACGCTTTGATTTGATTTCTTCTCCCATGTTCCCTATTATTTTAGGACTCCCTTGGTTGCAGGCCCATGACCCCCAAGTTAACTGGAGCAGAAAGAAGGTCTCTTTTACATCCTCTTACTGTTCTCAACACTGTTTTCCTCCAGTTCCAGCTACTTGTATGGCAGTCGTTCCTGCATCCGACAATCTTCAGCATGTCCCTCCAGTATATCTCGAGTTTAAGGATGTTTTTGATAAGAAGAAGGCCAATTGTCTACCACCTCATCGGTCTTACGACTGCCCCATCGAATTGTTACCTGGATCTGAAATTCCGTTCAGGCGCATATTCCCTCTATCCGAGACTGAGCTAAAGGCTCTCAAAGCCTACATCGATGAGAACCTGGAAAAAGGCTTCATTTGGCCCTCTTCATCTCCAGCCGGGGCGGGTATTTTCTTCGTTGAGAAAAAAGATGGCTCCCTCAGACCCTGTATCGATTATAGGGAACTCAATAAAATAACTGTCAAAAACCGATACCCACTCCCGCTCATCCCAGAACTATTTCAGCGCTTTCGGACTGCCAAGATCTTCTCCAAACTTGACCTACGAGGCGCTTATAACCTTGTCCGCATTCGTACCAATGACGAATGAAAAACAGCCTTCAGGTCCAGGTTTGGGCATTTTGAGTATTTAGTGATGTCCTTCGGTCTGTGCAACGCCCCGGCCACCTTTCAACACCTGGTGAATGACATTTTCAGAGACTACCTTGACGACTTTGTAGTCGTATATTTAGACGACATTCTCATTTTTTCTGCCACCATTGAACTACACCGAGACCATGTAAGAAAGGTCCTTACCATTCTTAGGCCGCGTACACACGAGAGGATTGTCTGCCCAACTTAGTTTGTCAGACAATCCGACAGACAGTCCGTCCAACTTTTGAATGAACGGACTTGACCACACACGATGAACAGACAGTCCGCTGAAAGCTTGCGCGATGACGTGTACAGCACGTACGACGGGACTAGAAATACAACGTCTAATACACTGCAATGCAAGCTTCGGCCGTGGAAATCCTTTCTGAGCATGCGCCATACTTAGTCCGTCCAACTTGTCTACTCACGAGCGGACTGTCCGCTGAAACCAAGTTTGGACGGACAAAATTACGGAAATTCCGAAAGACTTTGTCCGCCAGACTGTCCGCTGAAAAAGTCTGCTGAAGCCCACACACGAGCGGATTGTCCGCTGAAATGTGTTTCAGCGGACTAAGTTGGGCGGACAATCCTCTCGTGTGTACGCGGCCTTAGGAAACATAAACTATACCTTAAGGCAGAAAAATGCGAATTCGAGAAGACCGTTGTCCAATTTCTTGGATTCATCATTTCCACTCAGGGGATCGCCATGGACCCCCAAAAGGTCAAGGCGATTCTTGATTGGCCCGCTCCAGGGGACAAAAAAGCTGTGCAAAGATTCATAGGCTTTGCTAACTTCTATCGAAGATTCATTGCCGGCTTCTCATCCATTGTTTCTCCGATTACGCAGCTGACCCGTCAACATGGACGCTTCCGGTGGTCCCAGGAAGCTCAGGAATAGTGATGGACGAACTTCCGACAGGACGTTTCGCGAACGCGAACCGCGAACGCGGCCGATAGTTCGCAAACCGGAAAGTTTGCGGCGGGCCCCATTGACCTTAATGGGAGGCGAACTTCGCAAACCTATAGGTCAAATTTGCAGCCACAAAATAATTATTAGCTGGGCAAACATAGTCCCACCACATGGCCAATGACATAACATATGTATGAGGTGAATCTGGGATCGACAACTACAAGCATTCTTTTTTTATATGGGAAATTGTTTTGACAATTCAGGACTGTGACAATTCAGGACTGTGGAGCGCATGAAGGCAATGGAGGAGAGGGAAGGTCAGGGACCAGGGTAGGCAAAGAAGAGGGTGCAGGAGATGATCACCAGCAGCGTGACATACAGCAATGACACCTGCACCATGATAGAGTCATCTGACAACAGCACCGTGATAGAGAGCACTGACATCAGCAGCGTGACATAAAGCATTAACACCAGCACTGTGACATACAGCATTGACAGCAACACCGTGATAGAGAGCACTGACATCAGCAGCGTGACATAAATCACTCACACCAGCACCGTGATATAGAGCACTGACAGCAGCACTGTGATAGAGAGCACTGACATCAGCAGCGTGACATTAAACACTCACACCAGCACCGTGATATACAGCACCGACAGCAGCACCGTGATAGAGAGCACTGACATCAGCAGCGTGACATTAAGCACTCACACCCGCACCGTGATATACAGCACTGACAGCAGCACCGTGATAGAGAGCACTGACATCAGCAGCGTGACATTAAGCACTCACACCAGCACCGTGATATACAGCACTGACAGCAGCACCGTAAGCAGCCCCAGAAGGAAGTCAGCACAGCACAGGGATGGTGTGATCCCCTCATAATAAGAACCCCCAGGAGGAAGTCAGCACAGCACAGAGATGGTGTGATCCCCTCATAATAAGAACCCCCAGGAGGAAGTCAGCACAGCACAGGGATGGTGTGATCCCCTCATAAGCAGCCCCAGTAGAAATATGACACCGCTCAACCTCTTCAAAGAGGAGGGTAGGGGCATATAGTACGGTGTGCTTTTTTGGGACAAGGAAGTGAGCCAAATGAAGAAAGAAGGTCTGTGTGCTTGATTAAAAAAATTGTTTATAGACATATACATGGTCTACTGGTCACATGTGTTGAATTCCTCCGAGATCCATGCCTCATTCATTTTTAGAAATGTGAGGTAGTTAACACTGTCGTGAGCTAGGCGAGTACGCTTATCGGTCACGATCCCCCCTGCTGCGCTGAACGTCCTTTCGGACAGGACACTGGATGAGGGGCAAGCCAACAGTTCGATTGCAAATTGGGCAAGCTCTGGCCAGAGGTCAAGCCTGCCCACCCAGTAGTCCAGGGGTTCATCACTCCTCAGAGCGTCCACATCGGCCGTTAACCCAATGTAGTCGGACACCTGATGGTCTAGGCGTTCCCTGATGCTGGATTCGGATGACAACTGTCGATGGGTCGGCTGAAAGAATGACCTCATATCCGAAGTCACCAACACATCTTCAAACCGGCCTCTTCCTCTTCTTGCAGGCGCTGTTGGATTGGTACCCGCAACTCCTTCTCTGGGAGTGGGAATTGCTCCTCTGCCAGCGCACGCAAAAGCAGAATGCAGCATTTCTCGAAGCAAGGCCTGGAAGTGCTGCATTCTGACAGCCCTCTGCGACGGCGGTAACATTTCCGCCATTTTGTGTTTGTATACCGGGGGTCTAAGTACGTTGCCACCCAGTACTGGTCCTTGACCCTTATGCTTTTTATACGGGGGTCCCTATTAAAACACTGGAGCATGAAGGCCCCCATTTGCACTAAAGTGAATGTGGTGTGGTGGCCTGGCTCCTGCTCATCATCCAGGATAATGTAGTCCTCTTCATTCTCCTGTCCCCATCCACGCACAACAGGGATCCCAGAAAGGTTTAAAGCATGCTCTTCTTGCTCCTCCTCATCCACCCCGGCACCATCCTCCTCTGACTCCTCTTCAGACTCCTGTTGTTGACTTGTCTCAGATAGAGTAGCCCCCCCTGGGAATTCATCCAGCATTGCGACTTCCTCATCTTCCCGCTCCTGCTCCTCCACAGCTTCAATGACACGAGGCAATGCACGCTCCATAAAGAAGGCATAAGGTACCATGTCACTGATGGCGCCATGGCTGCGACTGACCAGTTTGGTGATCTCCTCAAATGGCCGCAGAAGTCTGCATGCGTCGCGCATGAGCAGCCACTGGCGCGGTGAAAAAAACCCCAGCTCCCCAGAACCGTTTCTGCCGCAGAGTTCATACAGGTAGACGTTAACTGCACGTTTCTGCTGGAGCAGCCTATCAAGCATATAGAAGGTTGAGTTCCATCGCGTCGGGCAATCGCAAATAAGATGTCTGACCGGCAGATTGTGTCGCCGCTGAATGTCAGCAAGGTGAGCCATGGCCGTGTAAGATCTTCTGAAATGGGCCGAGATTTTCCTTGCCTGCTGCAAGATGTCCTGGACCCCAGGGTATTTGACAAGGAATCGCTGCACGACCAAGTTTAAGACGTGTGCCATGCATGGCACCTGCGTGATTTTGCCCTGTTTCAATGCGCTAAGCAGATTGGCACAGTTGTCACACACCACTTTACCAACTGTCAAATTGAGCGGTGTCAACCACTGATCTGCCTGTGAACGCAAAGCTGAAAGGAGTGCCGGGCCAGTGTGGCTCTTGGCTTCCAGGCACAACAGACGCAGCACGGCATGGCAACATCTCACCTGGCATGTCTAATAGGTTCTGGGGAGCTTGGGCGGTGCAGCGGAAGAGACGCTAGCAGCGGAAAAGGAGGAGGCAGCTGAGGAGGAGAGGGAGGAGGATGGAGTAGGAGGAGGAGGAGAAGAAGAGTCAGGCCTGCATGCAATCCGTGGCGGTAAAACCAAATCTACATGGGTGCCACGGGTTACATGCTTGACGGCCGTCAGAAGGTTCACCCAGTGGGCAGTAAAAGTGATATACCTTCCCTGCCCGTGTTTGCTAGACCACGTGTCTGTGGTCAGATGTATCTTGGCACCGACACTGTGTGCCAGAGATACATTCACTTGCCGCTGAACATGGCCATATAGCTCTGGGATGCCCTTCTCTGAGAAATACTTCCTTCCTGGGACCTTCCATTGTGGTGTTCCAATGGCCACAAATTTGCGAAAGGCCTCCGAGTCCACCAGTTTATATGGCAGTAGTTGGCGAGCTATGAGTTCTGACAAGCCAGCCGTCAACCGTTGGGCAAGAGGGTTATCCGGCGTCATCATTTTTTGACGCTCGAACATTAGGCCCACGGAAGCCTGCCTTTTTGCAGAAAAACGTGAGCTTGGCGTGATGGAAGGTGGAGTGGAGGACAATTGTGAGGAGAGAGGAGAAGGAGAAGTAGAAGACGAGGCTGGACGGTGAGAGCCTGCAGTGTGGCTTTGTGTGTTCCGTTGCTCCCACTGGGCTCGGTGATGGCTGCCCATGTGCCTTCTTAAGGCGGTCGTCCCTAGGTGAGTGTTGGGCTTACTGCGACTAATGCGTTGACTGCAAAGATTGCAGATGGCAACGCTATTGTCAGCAGCGGACACGTTAAAAAAAAGCCCACACTGCGGAGCCATGTGTCGGTGTCCTGGAAGCGACAGATGTGACCGTACATGGTCGATGACTCGCTCCTGATACATTTGCAGTCTGCTTTGTCCCTCCTGTGCAATGTAAGTTATTCCTGCTTCTCCTCCCTATCTGCTGGTCCATATCTCCCTCTGAACTCCCCTCCTCTTCCTCTCTTGTGGGCACCCACGTGACATCACTAGACACGTCATCATCAATGTCACCTTCCCCACCGCTATAAGTAGAGATTTCGGAGTAGGCAGCTGCAACACCGGGGACCAACCTCCTCCTTGGGCTGATCTGGGTACTGACGTCAGACTGCTGAGTAGCGGTTGTTGCTACCTCCTCTTCCTGATCCAATACCAAGAGTGGCTGCGCATCAGCAATGTCCTCTTGATATGGATTGGAAAATAATTCCTGTGACACAAGCGGAAGGTATGTGGTGGTGGTGGTGGTGTTGTTGGTGGTAGTGTCTTTGGGGGTGCACATAGCAGAGAGTGAAGAAGAGGGTGCAGATCGAGAGGATGAGGAGGGTGCAGAAGAGTAAGGCTGAGTGAGCCACTCAACCAAGTCTGGTGCGTCCTTTAAAGTAATTGAACGCACCTTCTGCAATTTCCCACTTTGGCTCAAGGCTGGTGCTCCTGCCCTACCCCTACCACCCCTGCGTAAGGGCCTGCCTCTTCCTCTGCCTGTCATTTTTTAAATGACCCTGTGACAAAACTCTTAGTCCCTATACCGATGAAGGACTGCTGCAGTATAGGGCAGCGGTCAGCAGTGGTGCACCTCAACCCTATCTATTGTGGACCGATACCAGTCCTTACAGAACAGCAGACTGTCCCTCACTCAACCCTATGTACTGTAGCACCCTTCACCAAGTTACCAGTCCTTATAAGGACCTTTGTGGACCAAGTAGGTTGTGTGTGACTGATTAGCAGACTGTACATCAGTCCCTATACTGCTGAAGGACTGCTGCAGTATAGGGCAGCGGTCAGCAGTGGTGCACCTCAACCCTATGTATTGTGGACCGATAGCAGTCCTTACAGAACAGCAGACTGTCCCTCACTCAACCCTATGTATTGTAGCACCCTTCACCAAGTTACCAGTCCTTATAAGGACCTTTGTGGACCAAGTAGGTTGTGTGTGACTGATTAGCAGACTGTACGTCAGTCCCTATACTGTTGAAGGACTGCTGCAGTATAGGGCAGCGGTCAGCAGTGGTGCACCTCAACCCTATCTATTGTGGACTGATACCAGTCCTTACAGAACGGCAGACTATACCTCACTCAACCCTATGTACTGTAGCACCCTTCACCAAGTTACCAGTCCTTATAAGGACCTTTGTGGACCAAGTAGGTTGTGTGTGACTGATTAGCAGACTGTACGTCAGTCCCTATACTGCTGAAGGACTGCTTCAGTATAGGGCAGCGGTCAGCAGTGGTGCACCTCAACCCTATCTATTGTGGACCGATACCGGTCCTTACAGAACAGCAGACTGTCCCTCACTCAACCCTATGTACTGTAGCACCCTTCACCAAGTTACCAGTCCTTATAAGGACCTTTGTGGACCAAGTAGGTTGTGTGTGACTGATTAGCAGGCTGTACGTCAGTCCCTATACTGCTGAAGGACTGCTGCAGTATAGGGCAGCGGTCAGCAGTGGTGCACCTCAACCCTATCTATTGTGGACTGATACCAGTCCTTATAGAACAGCAGACTGTCCCTCACTCAACCCTATGTACTGTAGCACCCTTCACCAAGTTACCAGTCCTTATAAGGACCTTTGTGGACCAAGTAGGTTGTGTGTGACTGATTAGTAGACTGTACGTCAGTCCCTATACTGCTGAAGGACTGCTGCAGTATAGAGCAGCGGTCAGCAGTGTTGCACCTCAACCCTATCTATTGTGGACCGATACCAGTCCTTACAGAACGGCAGACTGTACCTCACTCAACCCTATGTACTGTAGCACCCTTCACCAAGTTACCAGTCCTTATAAGGACCTTTGTGGACCAAGTAGGTTGTGTGTGACTGATTAGCAGACTGTACTTCAGTCCCTATACTCCTGAAGGACTGCTGCAGTATAGGGCAGCGGTCAGCAGTGGTGCACCTCAACCCTATGTATTGTGGACCGATACCGGTCCTTACAGAACAGCAGACTGTCCCTCCCTCAACCCTATGTACTGTAGCACCCTTCACCAAGTTACCAGTCCTTATAAGGACCTTTGTGGACCAAGTAGGTTTTGTGTGACTGATTAGCAGACTGTACGTCAGTCCCTATACCAATGAAGGACTGCTGCAGTATAGGGCAGTGGTCAGCAGTGGTGCAACTCAACCCTATCTATTGTGGACCGATACCAGTCCTTACAGAACGGCAGACTGTACCTCACTCAACCCTATGTACTGTAGCACCCTACACAGACCAAGTTACCAGTCCTGATAAAGAGCTTTGTGGAACAAGTGAGTTGTGAATGATTAGCAGACTGCAGCAGAAGGGCAGCAGTCAAGTATAATATTCTTTCTATATTTGGAAGAAAGAATATTATACGTGTACAAGCCTATTACCATACCACTGATACCAGTCCTGAAAAGAACCTTTGTGGAACTAATAGTAACAGCAACTGTTTAAACTGACCCTCACTGCCTGACACACTGCTTCCTGCCTGTCCCTATATAAACTGGCAAAACAGAGGAGACTGGAACAATAACTGGTTACTCGAATAGCACTTTTGTGGACCTGATACTAACAGCTAATGATGATGATGATGATGATGACTAATCTGGCTGTCCCTATAGTAGCAGCACACAGCGCCCTGTCCCTTTCTCTAAACTGACAAAAGACACTCAGGCTGCTGCAACAATCAGTAGCACAGCAAACCTATATACACCTAACACCTATACCAGTCCTGAAAAGAACTTTTGTGTACCAAATAGCTAGCGTTTTATCTCTCCCTGCTCCACACAGCAACCTTTCCCTATAGTGACAGAAGAAAGAATGTAAAATGGCCGCCGGATCGGGTGTATTTATAAGTTAGGGGGAATGTCCAAGTGTCCATGTGCTGTAATGTCTCAATTGGCTGTCCTATACCCCATGATGGATGTGTCATCAGGTCAAAGTTCCTTTACACAGTAAAAACACGGAAGTCCGCCGGGCGAACAGCGCCAATAGTCCGCCGAAATGGCGGACCGCGAAAAGCCGAAATTCGCCGCGAAACGACCGCCGGGTGAACTGTTCGGCCATCCCTACCCAGGAAGCCTTCATTAAACTCAAATCTTTGTTCACTTCAGCACTCATTCTACAGCATCCAGACCCACTTTTGCCATTTGTGTTGGAAATTGACGCTTCTGAAAGCCACTGGAGCCATTCTTTCACAAAGACGGGGCCCCAAGGCCCTTTTGCAACCAGTAGCTTTTGCCTCCCGAAAGCTAAATCCTCCAGAAAAGAATTATGATGTTGGTGACCGAGAGCTATTGGCCATTAAGTTTGCCTTAGAAGAATGGAGGTATCTCTTAGAGGGTGCAACTCATCCTATTACCACAAGAACCTGGAATACCTCAGAACAGCCAAGCGCTTAAGACCACGACAAGCCCGTTGGGCCCTTTTTTTTTCTAGGTTCAACTTCCACATTTCCTACCGTCCCGGGTCCAAAAATGGCAAAGTGGATGCACTCTCCAGGATGTTCCCTGAATCCCCCCAGTTTACTGAACCCAGCACCATTCTGTCACCGCAAAATTTTCTCCTGCTTACACAATCCGATCTGGTAACTGCCATTAAAACAGCCTCAAGCCTATGTACCGATCCCGTAGTGTCTTCCTTGAAGAAACGTAATGATCTACTTTGGGCACATGAAAAGATCTTTGTCCCTCAGGAAGTAAGGCCAGCAATCTTAAAGACTTTTCATGGCCACAAGTTGGGCGGCCACTTCGGAATACGAAAGACGTCAGAATTGATTTCCCGTTCCTTCTGGTGGCCTGGTTGGAGGCGGGACTGTCAGAAATTTGTCTCCTCATGCATTCCGTGTCAACGCAACAAAGGATATAAAGCCAAACCTTGGGGGTTACTGAGACCCCTACCTATCCCTGAACAGCCATGGGCAGACATTTCTATGGACTTTATTGTGGACCTGCCACCCTCAGAAGGGTTTACCACCATCCTGGTCGTGGTTGACCGTCTTTCAAAAATGGCCCACTTCTTGCCCATGATTGGTACTCCCTCTGCCTTGGACACTGCCAATACTTTTATTAAGGAAATAGTCAGACTCCATGGAGTACCTAACAGTATTGTCTCAGATAGGGGAGCTCAGTTTACTTCTAAATTCTGGAAAGAACTCTGTAAGGCCTTGGAAATAAAGGTCTGTCTCTCATCCGCATACCATCCTCAGAGCAACGGTCAGACAGAAAGGACAAATCAATCTCTAGAACAATATCTCCGCTGTTTCTGTTCCGGCTCCCAGGATGACTGGTCTTCCCTTCTGTCTTATACAGAATTTGCATACAACAATTCTGTACACACGGCTACTAACCAAACACCATTTTGGTCGAATTTTGGATTCCATCCCTCCTTCCTCCCCAACTCCATCCCTGAAACGTCAGTCCCTGCTGTTCAGGATCGGATAGTCTCTATCCAATCAAATTTTCAAAAAATTCGAGCAACCATGCAAAGAGCTCAAGACGACTACAGGAAGTACTACGACAAAGGGAGAAAGGAGAATCCAGCTTTTGGAATTGGCGAGAAGGTCTGGCTAGCCTCTACTCATCTCAAACTACCCTGCCCTTCACGTAAGTTAGGTCCTAGGTTCATAGGCCCATTCACAATCAAGAGAATGGTGAATCCTGTGGCCTTCGAGTTAGACTTACCCAGATCATACAGATTACATCCAGTTTTTCATGTATCTCTCTTAAAACCAGAGGTTCCTAGTCCATTTCCCGGAAGAGAGGAGCCTCCCCCGCCTCCAGTTGTAATAGATGGGAGGACGAATTTGAAGTGGAAGCCATACTTATCTGCAGAAAGTCGGGCAGACAACTTCAGTACCTAGTAAAATGGAAAGGGTACCCATCAGAAGACAACTCCTGGGAACCTTCTGGTAATCTTCATGCTCCAAGATTGATTAGAGCTTTTCATCAGGAACATCCGGAGTTGATGGCCAGCTTGGGCGTCCGGAGGCCGCCCCTGGGGGGGGGGCACTATCAGGGAAGTAATTTGTATCAAACTCACCATCTCCCTGCGCAAAGACGCACACAAATTTGCCATGGATCGGCGCTCCGGCGCACGCACATTTGCAGCCCTACTGAGAGGCGTGCGCGAGTGCGCTCAAGCACACGCATAACGTGAATTCCCTGACCAGCCTATAAAAGGATCCTTAGCACACAGACAAGTTGCTGGTTTGTCTCAGCTCACCTGTGTTTCCCTGCTTCCTGTTCCTGTTTGCCACTTCCTGTTTTGACCCGGATTGCCTGAAGACTATGCTGATTCTCTCCTGACCTGACCCCTGGCTTGTTTAAACGGACTTCCTACTCTTAGCCTTGCTGCGCACTGGACTGATACTTGTGTTTGACCCTCGGCCTGCCTTTGGATTATTCTCTGTCTGTTGCACTTAGCCTTGCTGGCTCCAGGACTGATCACCTGTGTTTGACCCTCGGCCTGCCTCTGGATTATCCTCTGCACTCAGCCTTGCTGGCTCCAGGACTGATTACTGGTGTTTGACCCTCGGCCTGTTTCTGCACTTTTACTTGTTTTACAGACCTGCTGGCTGCTTACCTTCTGGTCCGGTCCATCCTGCACAAGCCTTCCTCCAGACCTTCACTCAAGTCAGGTATCCCACTGGAGGCTTGTGCCTCTTGGTGCAACCCACTCCCTGTATCACCTCTAGGGGTGGTGTGCGCTGAGTCGCAACAGCCACCGTTCTCTGCATCTTGGCCTCGGTAAGTACCTCTTTGCTGATAGAGGAGTGGCCCCAGGACTGCACCTGACCGGCCCACTGAGCCATCGGCCCACCGGGAAACTCCCGGTAGTCCCAATGGCCAGTACATGCCTGCATCCTGCCCAAAAAAATTCCACACAGTGTCCACTCATATTCTGATCGCCGCTAGGCTGGCACTCGCAAGAAAATGGAAAAACTCACAACCTCCCGATATCCGAGAAGTAATTACCATCCTAAACTCCAACTTTAAACTGGAACACAGTTTCTCCAAAGCTCAACTCACTACAAAGAAATTCCTCTGGGACTGGGATCCTTGGATCAATGATCCGAGAAGTACTCAGCTTACATAATACCTGGCACTAGCCTTACCTATTGAAAAATCAAATGATGTCAATTCTGTTCTGTTCCGTACCGTGAACTTTCTGTTCTACCTTATAGATTGTTGATAAGCACACACAATACTTAGAATTGTGCAAATAGCTTATGTTACCACTATTACGTTCTACTAATGAGATTGCCTATCCACGTCACAGTGTACATTTCCTTTGTTAATGTTTAATACCTGCTCTTACTACCAGTGACACTTGTTAATATCTATATATCAACCCATTGTTGACTTATACACTTATGTACTGAGGCTCATACATTCTATTAATTTAACAGAGACTATACTACTGCATTTCCGCCTCTGTAAAGCTCGTATATATTTCTTTACCATGGAATAATAATAATAAAAATCTTAAGTTTAAAAAAAAAAAATCCATACTTTATAATGTGGCATTTGTTAAATAGATCCATAAAAAAAATGCATGCTGGTAGGTTGCTTCGCTCCTGTCTAACATTGACCCCGTGGTATTCTACAGAATGTGCCCAAGATGGCTGCCTCATCATCCGCCCCAATAGCACTATAGAAATATAAATAACTATTAAGTTATTAATCACTCAAAAACAATTTGCAGTGGTCATCCAACACTGTACCCAAATTAAATTTATATCATTTTTTTCACACAAATGGAACATTCTTTTGGTAGTATTTGTTCACCACTGGGTTTTTTTATTTTTTTTTTTGCGCTAGGAACGAAAAAAGACTGAAAATTTTGGAAACGCAAACAATATTTTTTACTTTCTGCCATAAAACATATCATAAAAAAATAAAGAAAAATAATCAAATCTCTTACTAACTTTAGGCCAATATGTATTCTGCGACATGTTTTTAGTAAAAAAAAAATCCCAATTGGTTTGCATGTTATAGCGTCTACAAATGGCAGGGAGGAGTGAATTATAGTGGGACTGTGGGAGACAGAGCCCCCCCCCCCACGCCCCAAAGCACCCCCCCCATATTGAGGGTATGAGGCCTGGTATATTTCAGGAGAAGAGGAAGGGGGGGGGGGGGGCGCTCGCTCACCCTCACCTTTCCTGGCCTGCCAGGCTGTGGCCTCAGGTAAGGGTCTGATATGGATTTGGGTGGGGGGCCCCATGCCATTTTTTTGGTGTTTTTTTTTTTTTCATATATTACAGGCAATGGCTCAACCGCGAGCCAATTTAAATGTCATTTTTTTTTTTTCTTTAGAAATGTCAGCTTTGCTGCAGCAGGCTTATGGTTCAAGGTTCATGGTTCAGATACATGGTACATATGCGCCACTTTAGGCAGACTAAAGGAAATCTACAGGCATGATGTTTAAAAGATTTTTTTTTTCACTTTAAGCATCATTAACATCACTGCTCCTTTGAAAACAATTGTTTTTTTAAAAAAAAAAAACTTATTTGCTTTGATACATGTCCCCCAGGGCAGTACACGGACCCCCATACACTTTTTTGGCCAATAAGTCTCTATGAGTTTTGCCACATCTTACCACTGGAATTTTTGCCCATTCCTCCTTGCAAAGCTGCTCCAGCTTCTTCAAGTTGGATGGTTTGCACTTGTGAACAGCAAGACTGACCACAGATTTTCTATTGGATTGAGGTCTGGGCTTTGACTAGGCCATTCCAACACATTTACATGTTTCCCCTTAAACCACTCAAGTGTTTGGGGTCATTGTCCTGCTGGAAGGTGAACCTCCGTCCTGGCCTCAAATATAAGATTTCCCTTTATTTGGCTACTTACAGGTTTTGCTGAAGAATATCCCTGTATGTAGCACCATCCATCTTTCCTTCAACTCTGACCAGTTTCCCAGTCCCGACTGCTGAAAAAACATCCCCACAGCATGATGCTGCCACCACCATGTGGTCACGGTGGGGATGGTGTTCTTTGGGTGATGTGATGTGTTGGGTTTGCGCCAGACATAATATTTTCTTTGATGGCCAAAAAGTAAAATTTTAGTCTTTTTAGACCAGAGCACCTTCCTCCATACATCAGACCAGAGCACCTTCCTCCATACATCAGACCTGAGGACCTTCCTCCATACATCAGACTAGAGCACCTTCCTCCATACATCAGACCAGATCACCTTCCTCCATATATCAGAACAGAGCACCTTCCTCCATACATCAGACCTGAGGACCTTCCTCCATACATCAGACCAGAGCACCTTCCTCCATACATCAGACCTGAGGACCTTCCTCCATACATCAGACCAGAGCACCTTACTCCATACGTCAGACCAGAGGACCTTCCTCCATACATCAGACCAGAGCACCTTCCTCCATACATCAGACCTGAGGACCTTCCTCCATACATCAGACTAGAGCACCTTCCTCCATACATCAGACCAGATCACCTTCCTCCATATATCAGAACAGAGCACCTTCCTCCATACATCAGACCTGAGGACCTTCCTCCATACATCAGACCAGAGCACCTTCCTCCATACATCAGACCTGAGGACCTTCCTCCATACATCAGACCAGAGCACCTTCCTCCATATATCAGACCAGAGGACTTTCCTCCATACATCAGACCAGAGGACCTTCCTCCATACATCAGACCAGAGCACCTTCCTCCATACATCAGACCAGAGGACTTTCCTCCATACATCAGACCAGAGGACCTTCCTCTATACATCAGAGCAGATCACCTTCCTCCATAAATCAGACCAGATCACCTTCCTCCATACATCAGACCAGATCACCATCTTCCATACATCAGACCAGATCACCTTCCTCCATACATCAGACCAGAGGACCTTCATCCATACATCAGAGAAGATCACCTTCCTCCATACATCAGAGCAGATCACCTTCCTCCATACATCTGACCAGATCACCTTCCTCCATACATCAGACCAGAGGACCTTCCTCCATACATCAGACCAGATCACCTTCCTCCATACATCAGATGAGAGGACCTTCCTCCATACATCAGACCAGAGCACCTTCCTCCATACATCAGACCAGAGCACCTTCCTCCATACATCAGACCAGAGCACCTTCCTCCATACATCAGACCAGAGCACCTTCCTCCATACATCAGACCTGAGGACCTTCCTCCATACATCAGACCAGAGCACTTTCCTCCATACATCAGACCTGAGGACCTTCCTCCATACATCAGACCAGAGCACCTTCCTCCATACATCAGACCAGAGGACCTTCCTACATACATCAGACCAGAGCACCTTCCTCCATACATCAGACCAGAGGACCTTCCTCCATACATCAGAGCAGATCACCTTCCTCCATACATCAGACCAGATCACCTTCCTCCATACATCAGACCAGATCACCTTCCTCCATACATCAGACCAGAGGACCTTCCTCCATACATCAGACCAGATCACCTTCCTCCATACATCAGACGAGAGGACCTTCCTCCATACATCAGAGCAGATCACCTTCCTCCATACATCAGACCAGAGCACCTTCCTCCATACATCAGACCAGAGCACCTTCCTCCATGCATCAGACCAGAGCACCTTCCTCCATGCATCAGACCAGATCACCTTCCTCCGTACATCAGAGCAGAGCACCTTCCTCCATACATCAGAGCAGATCACCTTCCTCCGTACATCAGACCAGATCACCTTCCTCCATACATCAGACCAGATCACCTTCCTCTGTACATTAGAGCAAAGGACCTTCCTCCATACATCAGACCAGATCACCTTCCTCCGTACATCAGACCAGATCACCTTCCTCCATACATCAGACCAGATCACCTTCCTCCGTACATTAGAGCAGAGGACCTTCCTCCATACATCAGACCAGAGCACCTTCCTCCATACATCAGACCAGAGCACCTTCCTCCATACCTCAGACAAGAGCACCTTCCTCCATACATCAGACCAGAGCACCTTCCTCCATGCATCAGACCAGATCACCTTCCTCCGCACATCAGAGCAGATCACCTTCCTCCATACATCAGAGCAGATCACCTTCCTCCATACATCAGACCAGATCACCTTCCTCCATACATCAGACCAGATCACCTTCCTCCATACATCAGACCAGAGCACCTTCCTCCATACATCAGACCAGATCACCTTCCTCCATACATCAGACCAGAGCACCTTCCTCCATACATCAGAGCAGATCACCTTCCTCCATACATCAGAGCAGATCACCTTCCTCCATACATCAGAGCAGATCACCTTCCTCCATACATCAGACCAGAGCACCTTCCTCCATACATCAGACCAGATCACCTTCCTCCATACATCAGAGCAGATCATTTTCCTCCATACATCAGACCAGAGCACCTTCCTCCATACATCAGACCAGATCACCTTCCTCCGTACATCAGAGCAGATCACCTTCCTCCATACATCAGACCAGATCACCTTCCTCCATACATCAGACCAGATCACCTTCCTCCATACATCAGAGCAGATCATTTTCCTCCATACATCAGACCAGAGCACCTTCCTCCATACATCAGACCAGATCACCTTCCTCCATACATCAGACCAGAGCACCTTCCTCCATACATCAGATCAGAGCACCTTCCTCCATACATCAGACCAGAGCACCTTCCTCCATACATCAGACAAGAGCACCTTCCTCCATACATCAGACCAGAGCACCTTCCTCCATATATCAGACCAGAGCACCTTCCTCCATACATCAGACAAGAGCACCTTCCTCCATACATCAGACCAGATCACCTTCCTCCATACATCAGACCAGATCACCTTCCTCCATACATCAGACCAGAGGACCTTCCTCCATACATCAGACCAGAGCACCTTCCTCCATACATCAGACCAGAGCACTTTCCTCCATACATTTTGGGAGTCTCCCACATGCCTTTTCACAAACTCACAACATGCCATTTTGTTTTTTGCTGAAAGTAATGTCTTTCTTCTGGCCACTCTGCCATAAAGCCCAACTCTATGGAGCGTACGGCTTATTGTCCTCCTATGTACAGATACTCCAGTCTCTGCTGTGGAACTCTGCAGCTCCTCCAGGGTTACCTTAGGTCTCTGTGCTGCCTCTTTGATTAAGGTCCACCTTGCCTGGTCTGTGAGTTTTGGTGTGCGCCCGTCTCTTGGCAGGTTTGCTGTTGTGCCATGATTTGATGGTGCTCCTAGGGAATCATCAAAGATTTGGATATATTTTTTTTATAACCTAACCCTGACTTGTACTTCTCAACAACATTGTCCCTTACTTGTTTGGAGAGTTCCTTGGTCTTCATGGCAGTGTTTGATTAGTGGTGCCTCTTGCTTAGGTGTTGCAGCCTCTGAGGCCTTTCAGAAAGGTGTGTCTATGTAATGACAGATCATGTGACACTTATGCCGCGTACACACGACCGGACTTTCCGTTCAAAAGGTCCAACGGTCTTCCCGACGGACTTCCGAATGAATGGACTTGCCCACACACGACCGGACTTTCTGTTCAAAAAGGTCCAACGGTCTTCCTGACGGACTTTCGACGGAGTTACGACAGACTTCCGAATGAATGGACTTGCCCACACACGAACGGACTAAAGTCCATTAGAAAGTCCGTTCATTTTGAACGTGATGACGTAAGACGGGACTAGAAAAAGGAAGTTCAATAGCCAGTAGCCAATAGCTGCCCTTGCATCGTATTTGGTCCATCAAACCAGCATACAGACGAATGGTTTTCCCAATAGGAATTTAGTTCGTTGGACAGATTTGAAACATGTTCGGATTATCCCACACACGATCGGAACATCTGACGGAATGATTCCGTCTGACCTATTCTGCCGAAAAGTCTGGTCATGTGTACACGGCATTAGATTGCACACAGGTGGACATCATTTCACTAATTATGTGACTTCTAAAGGTAATTGGTTTTACCAGAGCTTTTTATGGGCTTCATAACAAAGGGGGGTGAATACATACGCACATGACAATTATCAGTTTTTTATTTCAGATTTTTTTTTTTATGTATATATTTTTCTAATTTTACTTCACCAACTTTGACTATTGTGTTCTGATCCATCACATATAATTCATATTAAAAAAACAAAACAAAAAAAAACCCCATTGAACTAAAGGCTGTAATGTAACAAAATAGGTAAAAAGCCAAGGGGGTGAATACTTTTGCAAGGCACTGTAGTTCTTTTTTAATTTTCTGCTTAGCAACAGTGAGATCACCTGTTGCCAAACAGATTCACAGATTCACAGAGCTGTGTTCAGGGAAGCTCAGAGCCGATCACCGGGTGCCGGCGGTCAGTCATTTGCCAGGACCCGGTGACCGGTAGGTGCTGTGATGAATCAAAACACAGCCGGGCCGTCAGGTGCTCCTCCTTCCTGGAACAGCAGTAAAGCCACAGTGAGCGTTCGGCAGGTGGTTAATGGTCTGAACATTTACCGGGATTATTTTATAACTACGTTAAACATTAGCAGTGAATGCCAGTGCAGTGATTGTTCTTGGACTTACCAGATAAAAGTGTAGTGGCCATAACCCTTGGCAGGGTGGCCTTAACCTTCTGGGCTTACCAGTTACCTCCGCTTGGCTCATCCTTTCACGTCTAGGGGTTCCCAGGGTTGATACCCAGCAACTTTGGACGCCGACACCAATAAAGTCCTTTTGAAAGGTTTTTATTTGCAGGAGTAACGTCCACAGTTATTGTCCCTATGTTTTAATCTGTACCAGGACAGGTCCATCCAGTGCCCAGGGCAAGGATTCTGAACTGAGCCCGCCTCCTCTGCTCTTATACATGCCATAGAATGGGTATACCGCACCCGGTACCCATTCTCTGCCACCTTGCAGTCCATGGTTGGCATGAAGTGTGCACTGCACATGTGTGGACAATCACTTGCATTCTTTCTAGAAGGTAGTTGCACAGAAGATAGTAATATGCTTTGTGTCAGCTGAGGGCAGATGGGGTGCATAGTGTACATGTTGGGGTACAGGATGACAACAGGGGCTGTCAGAGCAGACCTGAAGCTGGGATCCACTGCTTGCTCGCCATGATCTGCTGCTTGGTGGGGTGAGGGGGATGCCACCCTCCACTACTGCGCACTGGGCAACTGTCCCTTCTGCCCACCCTGGTTGGGCTGGTAGTGTTTAAGGGATCTCCTATTTTGTTTTGTTTTGTTTAGATTCCTTAATTCAGTTCTGTTAAATTTGGTTGATTCGTTCAATTCCTATTCGGGATTCCTATTCAGAATTTGTTTTATGTCTTATTCAAATTTTCTTTGAATTTACCGTTTTTTTTTTTCATTTTAAAAAGTTTGAATCAATACACTTTGAAGCGGTTGAACCAAAATGTTTTTTTTTTTTTTATTTTTTTATTTTTTTAGATTTGAATGTGGCTAAGTGAACAAACAAAAGAAAAATCTTCATTAAATGATTACAATTACTCTAATCACTTTGTGCAAATTGCTGTACCTGTACATTCATACTTTGGCGCTAATTACCATTGTTATAGAAGCAGCTAGCTGCCATAACGCTGGTATTTTCAGGCACCGTGTGTGTTTCTCTTTGAGATAAAAGCGGTCTCTGTGGTGGATTCGCTGTAAGATCACTTTTATTGGTGGTGGGAGAGAGCCCCCCCCCCCACCACCCCGGCTGAGACCACCGCCTGTGGAAGGGAATTCCACATCCTTGCTGCCCTTACAGTAAAGAACCCTCTACGTAGTTTAAGGTTAAACCTCTCTTCTTATTTTAATGAGTGGCCACGAGTCTTGTTAAACTCTCTTCTGCAAAATAGTTTTATTCCTATTGTGGTATTTGTATATTGTACCAGTACGGTATTTATATATTGAAATCATATCCCCTCTCAAGCGTCTCTTCTCCAGAGAGAATAAGTTCAGTGCTCGCAACCTCATAACTAATATCCTCCAGACCCTTTATTAGCTTTGTTGCCCTTCTTTGTAGTCGCTCCAGAGGACTGGTGCCCAGAACTGGACAGCATCCGCCACTTACCAGGGTAACTTACCAGGGCCTTTGATAGCTCTGGAGATGACCACGTACGCTCTCCCCTCACTGCCTGGATGCCGAGCGGGGGCCATCTTCCCCTCACTCGGCATTGGAGGGCGGAAGCAACGCCAAATGTCACTTTTCTCCAATGCTCTTAAAGGGGATTTTTTTTTTTAAATTACATGATTTTTTTTTTTTTATTATTATTATTATTAATGCATTTTAGTGTAAATATGAGATTTGAGGACTTTTTGACCCCCCCCAGATCTCATATTAAAGAGGACCTGTCATGCTTTTTTTATCACAAGGGATGTTTACATTGCTTGTAATAGGAATAAAAGTGACTATTTTTTTTTTTTTAACAACTTCCCGACCGGCGCGCGCCCGTGTGCCGGTCGGGACCCCCATGAGTCCGGTCGCGGGTCCCGTGGACTCGATCTCTGCAGGCATACCCACGATCGTCTCACGGGGCGGCTGAAGGAGGCGATGCTGTTGTAAACAGCATCTCCCCATTCTGCCTAGCAACAAGTGAAGCTGATCTCTGCTCCATGTGATTGGAGCAGAGATCATTGTTCACTAAAAGAAAGCCCAACCCCCCACAGTTAGTAACACACCCCTAGGAACACTTAATCCCTACACTGCCACCCACTGGTTCACCCCTTCACTGCCAGTGTCATTTACACAGGAATCACTGCATTTGTATAGCACTGATTGCTGTATAAATGACAATGGTCCCAAAAATGTGTCAAAAGTGACCAATGTGTCCGCCATAATGTCGCTGATCACTGCCATTACTAGTAAAAAAAATAATAATATTAATAAAAATGCCATAAAACTATCCCCTATTTTGTAAACACTATAACTTTTGCGCAAACCAATCAATAATCACTTATTGTGATTTTTTTTACCAAAAATATGTAGAAGAATACGTATCGGCCTAAACTGGGGGAATTTTTTTTATATATATATATATTTTTGGGGGATATTTATTATAACAAAAAGTAAAAAATAATGCGTTTTTTTTTTCAAAATTGTCCCTGTATTTTTGTTTATAGCACAAAAAATAAAAACCGCAGGGGTGATCAAATACCACCAAAATAAATCTCTATTTGTGTGAAAAAAAATGACGTCAATCTTGTTTGGAAGCCACGTCGCACGACCGTGCAATTGTCAGTTAAAGTGACGCAGTGCCAAATCGCAAAAAGTGGTCTGGTCTTAAGCCAGCAAAATGGTCCGGGGCTGAAAGTGTTTGGCACAGCTTAAAAATAAAAAAAATAAAAAGGTAAAATAAATAAGAAAAAACATTAAAATTTTAATTAAAAAAAATTATACAATAAAATTTTAAAGCGTCTCATCCCGCCGAGCTTGCACGCAGAAGCGAACGCTACCCATTGGTAGCGGCAGAGGCGATCGCGTCCACTCCCCTCACTGCCTGGATGCGAATGAGGGGAAGATGGCCCCCCTGCTTGGCTTCTTAGCATTGCACTTCCGTCCAATGCTCTTAAAGGGGATTTTTTTTTGTTTATGACATTAATTTTTTGTTTTTGTTTTTTGTTTGTTTTTTTTTTGCATTTTAGTGTAAATATGAGATGTGAGGTCTTTTTGACCCACCCCCCCCAAATCTCATATTTAAGAGGACCTGTCATGCTTTTTTTTCTGTTACAAGGGATGTTTACATTTCCTGTAATAGAAATAAAAGTGACACCATTTATTTTTTTGTTCAAATCACACATGTGAGGTGTCGCCGCGATCCTTAGAGCGAGCACAATAATTCTAGCCCTAGACCTCCTCTGTAACTCAAAACTGGTAAAATGTAGACATTTTTAAAATGTTGCCTATGGAGATTTTTAAGTGTGAAAGTTTGTCGACATTCCACGTGACGTGTTGGGTATCAATTTACTCGGCGTAACCTTATCTTTCACAATAGAGGACAAAAAAATTGGGCTAACTTTACTGCTGTCTTATTTTTTAACTCAAAAAAGTGTATTTTTTTTCCAAAAAATTGCGCTTGTCAGACCGCTGCGCAAATACGGTGCGATTGACCCACATTTATTTCTCTAGGGCAGTGATGGCGAACCTTGGCACCCCAGATGTTTTGGAACTACATTTCCCATGATGCTCATGCCCTCTGAAGTGTAGTTGAGCATCGTGGGAAATGTAGTTCCAAAACATCTGGGATGCCAAGGTTTGCCATCACTGCTCTAGGGTGTCTGAAAAAAACAAAACCATATATGTTTGGGGGCTCTAAGTCATTTTCTAGCAAAAAAAATAAAAAATTTTAACTTGTAAACAACAAATCTCAAAACGATGCTTGGGGCTGAAGCGGTTAAATCACATTTTGGCTTAACAAAAACACCAATTATTTCCAAATGGTACTCAAAACACTAAAACACGCAGTCTTTGATTTCAGAAATATGTTTACAGTTCAAATTGGAATGGAATTCGATGTGAAATTCAAAATCGAATTTCAATTAGAATTTAGTTTCGTTATTCGGAGCATTCGATAAAAAAACGTTTGTATTGTAATTTGGGTATTCGGACATATCCGAATCTCCCAATAACGAAAAATGAACGAACCAATTAAACTTCAGGTTTTAGAATGGGAACAAAAACACAACAAGAATGGAGCTTTCATATAACTTCTCTGTGTATGTTATTTCAGATGATTTATATTTATTTATGCTATATATTGTTTTAAACAAGGACTATAAAATGACAAAAAGAAATATTGTTAATATTAAAAGGAAAAAAAAAATCTTTTACAATTTTCCTTTAGTTGAGCTACGAGACCCTCCATTCCCTTCACCAGTCATTAGCAACTCTTATCGTTGAACCACAGAACTCATTAAGATATAAAGATTTTAAAGGTGCCAAGTGCCTATCATCACAATCAATAATTATCCCAAATAATTGTCACAATCAATAATTATAAATAACAATCATCACAATCATTAATTATCCCAAATAATTGTCACAATCAATAATCATCAATAATAATCATCACATTCAATAATTATCCCAAAATATTTCTAAAAAATTGTATTTAAAAATTAGTATGCATTGATTTTGATGTACTACACACTTTAAGTTTTCAATGTTTTATGATGTTAAACTAATCAATAAATAATAACTTTTAGAAATATTTTGGGATAATTATTTAACATAAAGTTAGGCATTTGACACCTTTATCCCATTCACTTCCACTAATGGGTTTCATATCTGAGATACGCTCTTCTCTCCTCCATATCACATGCATCCCCTCCATGTTTCCCGGGATCCACGCTCCCATCGGTGGACCTAGGACAAGCATGGTGGTGGGTGCCTCCAGGTATGGGGGGTTGGAGGAGACCAACAAAGGTTATCCCCTCCATGTTTCCCAGGATCCACGCTCCCATCGGTGGACCTAGGACAAGCATGGTGGTGGGTGCCTCCAGGTATGGGGGGTTGGAGGAGACCAACAAAGGTTCATTCACTGCCCCCCCACCCCTCTGTGTCTGTCACTTTCCCTGGCCACTGTGGTCAGCTTTTTCCATGCTGAGCTAATCAAAATGACCACAGCTGAATGTCAGGTGGCTTTGGGTGCCATTGAGAAGGCGATGAGCTACAACTGATTGAGTTTACAAGTCATTTTTAAAATTCCTGACACATTGGTGTTACATCGTTCAAGTTGCACTGAGTAAAAACAGCTGTATATAAAAAAAAAAAAAAACTGTGCCTGTCTTCATTTCATGTTGCAAAGCAACAAAATGTTGTTGTTTTAAAACATGACCCTGTCCTCGTTATTGAGACATCTGGCATCTGTTAGACCCCAGATCTCCCGCCTGCCCTTAAAAAGCATCTGATCTAACTAAGATCAGTTTGTAACAGATGCTTTCCCAATCCAAAAACTGATTGGTCTCTGAGTGGCCTTTGCTTGCATTTATCCGGCCCATGGGGCACTATTTCATTCACGGACGCCAACAAAGAGGCACAGTTCCTCCCAATTAAACCGACAACGGGGCCCAATAAAACCAATGCTGGGGGACCATTCCTCTCAGTGACACCAAGATGGGGCACAGTTAATGTCACTGACACCAACAATGGGGCACAATTCCTCCCAATGACACCAAAGATTGGGCAACTTTCCTCCCATTGACACCAATGATGGGGAAAAATTCCTCCCAATGACAATAATGATGGGGAAAAATTCCTCCCAATGATGCCAATGATGGGAGACAACTCCTCTCAATGACACCAATGATGGGACACAGTTCCTCCCAATGACACCAACGATGGGGCAAAATCCCTCCCAATGACACCAATGACGGGGAAAAATTCCTCCCAATGATGCCAATGATGGGGCATAATTCCTCTCAATGACACCAATGATGGGGCAAAACTCCTCTCACTGACATGAATGATGAGGCACAATTCCTCTCACTGACACCAAAGATAGGACATTGTTTACTCCAATTGATGCTGGGTCATTTTCTACTCCTGATGGCCTCATTCTGCTCCCCCCCTAAAGTCTGAAGGACAGTAAACTTTGTATAGAAAGTTTGGAGACCCCTGTCTTAGGCCATAGAGATGATCAGGATGTCCAGCTCTATGGTAAGCCAGCAGAACCGTCGGCTTCAGTCCTGGGTTCTGCGGTGGGACAGGAGAGCCAAAAGAGGCAATGGAGGGTGGGGTGAAGGAGAGAGATGACTGTAAAAGTGATCCAGCAGCTAATCAGCCACTATGATTGATTTTACATTGTAGAGCATTGCCAGCTCTAAAAAAAAGGTACTGAAGTCATAACTACAGCCATGGCCCCGGTATAACCGCTCAAACTGCCACGGAGTACCAGTACTACTTGCAGCAAAAGGGTTACCATTCCTACCTGTTATTTATTTTGTGGTTCCGTATTTACTAGAAGGATGGTGCAACACACTTAAGAAAATATATCCCGATATACGGTTGAGTAAATAAGAAATCTCATTGTTGATTTGGATGAAAATTAAATGATTATTTTTAATTAAATTCAAAACCAGCAGTTGGGGCATCTTAAAAACAGAGAAATTGATTTACTAAAGGCAAACAGGTGGTATTGTTTGCAAGAGAATTTTCACTTAATTTAGTCAATGTGGTGACAATCCACTTTGCTAAGAATACTCAATCACATGCCAGGAAAACACCTGTGTTTTTCTTGCAGATGATTGGATGACGGAAGTGAGCAGAGCTTCTCCTATGAGTTTTCCATTGACCCAGAGCTGGACACCTCCAGTGCTGGAGTTCCGGGACACACAGATGTGTTCCAAACCAAGTGATAGATGTCAGCAGAGATGCACCTCATACACTTAGGAAAATTCCCTTGCAACGTAAACAGCTTATTTGTCTTTAGTATATCAACCTCAAGGTGTGTATTATAAGCTGATAGACTGACATTACAGTTTGGGCTGGATAAGAACTTCCCCTTTGATTTCATAGACTAGAGACTTCCAATTAATGACATTTCCATTGAAGTCACCATAAAGGGCTTTCTGTACATCTTCAGAAGTCAGGATATAATCCCACATGTGAACATCTCTTATTTCACCAACCAATGACTGCTTAGGATCAAACCCTCCACCAATAGAGTCTTGGTCCTGTCCCACAACAATGCTGGCTTCAGGTGTGATAGAAGACCCTTTCATTGAGGCTTTTCTTGGGCAGAGCTTTCCATTGACCCAAAGCTGGATCACTCCAGTATCGGAATCCCAAGTCACACAGATGTGCCTCCAGTCCAAAGTCTCCGAGTCCGTTTTAAAATGAGTGACTTCCTGGTTGACATGCATAGAAAAAGTGTTTGGAGGCTGTAAGTAGAAGAGAAAGGCGTTGTCCTTCCCGGGAGTAGCGAGAGAGAAGGTACTATAAGGACGGGAAAGGTCGGTATAAGAACTTAGACAGACGCTGACTTCCTGTAATGGTTTTGTAATTGTAGGTCTTAGAATGACATGAGCCGTGTTGGTTTCTTTGGGGAAGACGAAGACTTTGCCCTCCAAATCTAGGGAAGAAAACAGACAAAGATCATTACGAATACATATCAAAGCTTCACACGCTGAATAATGAAATCAGAATTTATTTAAAGGTACAAGAATCATAACTAAACAACAATTGGATACATTCATATATCTCAGGACAGAAGTTTTCTTCACTAAGAATCATCTTTTCAATTTTTTTCAGTTGTTGTAGTTACTCCATGAGAACGTTGATTCCTTGTCATGTGATTCTTCTCTTATAATTGTCATTGTCACCTCTCATTGTTGTTGTTCATGGCAAATAAATCATAATTGTTTACAGTTATTCTGTACCGAGCGTTGGAGGAGCTTATTTATATAGTGAAGATGGCACAAAAGTTCCACGCATGCTCGGAATCAAGCAGAAGGAGCCGCACTGGGCTATTGAACTTCCTTTTTCTCAGGCTCGTCGTACATCTTGTATGTCACTGTGTTCCCATGTTCATAATTGTTGGCCAACATTTGTGTGACCGTGTGTCAGAGAAGGACTTTGGCTGCCCATGCTCGCCATGCTATTGCGCTCATGCACGTCAGATTAGCAATTCAGTGGCCCGCGAGTGTGCGCATGGCGCACACGCTATGGCGTGGCTATTTTAGGCAGCTCTGGTGTCCAAACGGGTTGTTGGTTTGTTGTCAGCTTCCCGTTTGTGCCTGTTACCTGCTGTTTGCCTGATTGCCTGTTTTTGACCCAGACCATCCCTGACTACGCTGCTTTCATCCCCGATTGACCTTGGCTTCTTTAACGGACCTCTCCTTATCTGCCTCACAGACTTTCTGATTGATTACCTGGATTTGACCCTTGGCCTGCCTTACGGACTTCCTTGCCTGATTTCACAGATCTGACCTTTGGCCTGTTTCACAGACTTGCTATTCTGCTACCTGATTCCCTTTACCTCCGGGACTGTTTACTATCACGCACAGGATCATCAGCCAGATCCTGACTCCCAGTAAACCCACCACTCAGCTCCTTAGCTTCTTCAGGAAACTGCACCAGTTGGTGGCCAGTGCTTCTGCGTGCCACCCGCTCCCTTTATCACCTCCGGGGGACGGGGTGCGCGTAGTTGCAAGGGCTAACCGCTCTCGGCATCTCGGCCTTGGTAAGTACTTGTTGTGACACCGTGTATATGAAAGACAAGTTTGAGCCAACAATCTTCGAACAAAAATCCACTTTTTCATTGGCGGAAAGTCCGATCGTGTGTACACAGCATTAGATTCAAATCTTCCACCAAAAGAGTATTGGCCCTGCCCCAGAACAATTCTGGTTTCTGCGGGCTCCTATGGGTGGTGGGTTGCGGGCTCCTACAGGCGGTGGGTTGCGGGCTCCTACAGGCGGTGGGTTGCGGGCTCCTTCGGGCGGTGGGTTGCAGGTTCCTATGGGCAGCGGCGCCTGTGTCCTCTCTGCATCATGGTGGCTTCCGCTGTGTGGGTCTTCCCTGCTCCTGCTAGGTGCATAATAGGATCACCTGTCCTTTCAGCCATCAGGTGACCGATGTCAAAACCAGCTTCCTGATTAGCTGGGAGCAGGATCAGTGTTACAACAGCGAATATTGATTCGCTGTTGTAACACACCTGGGTGGGCTCTGAGCGCACTCTGTGTGACCCGAGCCCACCCTATATTGAAGACTATTAGAGCCTCTGGCTCTAATTGGTACTTAAAAATAAACAGCCCCTCCACATTGGAATCCATGCGTCGGTGTCCCAAAAGGGGCCAGATGCATAGATATGGGAGGAGATGATGGACAGGAGGGGCAGCGCCCGTGCGCCCTTAATGAACAGGCCGCCACTGGATTTTATATGACCAGTTGTGGTTGTGAATTTTTCGATCCTATCAGAGATATACCTGCAATTTGAAAGCCCCCATTATGGTCCGAGCAGTATGTATAAGACGTTGTCCTATCAAAAAAATGTCCAATACCGGTCCACCACTCTTTGCAGACTAATTGCTGAGTGATCTATATGGACATCTGAAACACCTCTACCCCGAACAAGCCATCTGTCTCTGTAGGGCTGAACTCATGGCTTAGACCTCACCCAGCCCCCGGCTCTCCTATGGAACTCAATGATCTAAGGGCTGTCATTCGGTGAGCAGAGCAGCCGATGGAAAGAGCTCAGATCTTCCTTGTGGAACCTCTTTAAATAAAGGAATAATGGAAAAGCGGAGAAGAATCTGAATATTACACATTGTTTATTTCCACTAGCAGTAGGTGTGAGCACTGAGCAGGTTCTACCACTTACCTTCCTGTGCAAGAGACGCGGGGACCACCAACAGCAACACCACAACACTCAGCTCCATCTCTCTGAGAACATATAAAATGAATTTAAAAAAATGAATATCTTTCTTAACCACCTCCGTCCCAAGCCAATTCTGACACTTCGCTCCTACATCATGTAAAACTCATCATTACTAAGAAGCCGAAACATTATATACATATTGCGCAGCAACTTTTCAAATGCAATTTTTTGTGAGGAAAAATGAATTAAAAAACAAAACACTAAAGCTAGCCCTATTTTGTTTATATAATGTGAAGGATGATTCTATGCCGAGTAAATAAATACCTAACATGTCATGCTTTAAAATTACGCACACTGGTAGTATGGCGCAAAACTGCGATACTTAAAACTCTCCATAGGCTACGCTTTAAAAAAGTTTAAGGGTTACCAGTTTAGAGCTACACAGGAGGTCTTGTACTGGAAGTATCGCTCTCACTAACATTCAGCGGCGATACCTCACATGTGTGGCTTGAACGCTGTTAACATATGTGGGCGAGACGTACGTATGCATTCACTGGACCCCGGAGATCCGTCGCTGGATAGCAAGAGTGGATTAGCACCGCTGGAATCTTTTTTTTATTTTTTTTTATTTTTAATAAAGGAATTTTTCAAAAGTGTGTTTGTCTTATTTAACCATTTTGACACTTTCTTTGTGAAATGGTAGGGGTACTTTTGTACCCCCTTACCATTTCAAACAGGGGGGGTGGGATCTGGGGGTCCCCTTGTTAAAGGGGGCTTCCAGATTCTGATAAGCCCCCCGCCCGCAGACCCTCACAACCACCGGCCAGGGTTGTGAGGATGAGGCCCTTGTCCTCATCAACATGGGGACAAGGTGCTTTGAGGGGTCACAGACCCCCAAAGCATCCTCCCAATGTTGAGGTTATGTGGCCTGGTACAGTTCAGGAGGGAAGGGGGGCCGCTCTCTCGTCCCCCCCTCTTTTCCTGTGGCCTGCCAGGTTGCATGCTCGGATAAAGGGTCTGGTATGGATTTTTAGGGGGACCCTCACGTCAATTTTTTTTTAAATTTGATGCGGGGTTCCCCTTAATATCCATATCAGACCTGAAGGGTCTGGTATGGATATTTAGGGGGACCCCCACGTCAAATTTTTTTTAAAATTTGACACAGGGTTCCTCTTAATATCCATGTCAGACCTGAAGGGCCTGGTAATTGAATTTAGGGGAACCTCCACGCTTTTTTTTTTTTTTTATCAATGAATGAATGAATTGTCAGCTAATACAGAGAACACACATTGAGTGTTCTCTGTATTACGGGGAGCCGACAATTTAGCCGCAAGTGATTTTAAAAGACTTTTTTTCCTGCACAAATGACACTTTGTGCAGGGACAGTTCTAAGCACCAGAAACATGTGCCCCTTCACAGGCATACTATAGATACCCCCCCAGCTACAAAATTTAAAGGAATATTACACTTTTATTGTTTCACTTTAATCATTATTAAAATCACTGCTCCTGAAAAAACGGCTGTTTTTAAAACTTTTTTTTGCATTGATCCATGTCCCCTGGGGCAGGACCCGGGTCCCCAAACACTTTTTAGGACAGTAACTTGCATATTACCCTTTAAAATGAGCACTTTAGATTTCTCCCATAGACTTGTACAGGGTGTTCCGGCTTTTCGAATTTGCTGCGAACAGCCCAAATTGTTCACTGTTTGCTGAACAGGCGAACAGGCAATGTTCGAGTAGAACATGAGTTCGACTCGAACTCGAAGCTCATCCCTATACGCGGCATAATACTCATATTTGCATTTATGGGTGTCTACCAAGGAATCCTTGAAATATCTTTCCGGTCTCAGGGAACCCTCTGCTAAAAGTGACTATATCTACAACTCATGATACATTAGTGTGAAGGTCAGTGGGAAGAATGCCCCTTACACTTGTGGTCATTGGGAAGAATTACCCCCTTATAGATTGCTAAAACGTTCAAAAGGGGCCAATGGAAACTTATCTGAGAGGCAAAAATTGCTCATTGCTCAAGGAACCCCTAGTCACCTTTAGAGGAACCCTAGGGATCCATGGAACCCTGGTTGAGAAACCCTGTTCAATATAAACAAGCAGGACTTGTCACACTGACAGTGGAATCATCGTGGTGAAGGACCCACTGACTGTCACCACTGGACACCATCACTGAGACTAGCGAGATCTTCACACATCTACTCTGCTGGGAAGACTCCATAAATAGGGAGCGCATGTGATGATGCAGTGGTCAGCAAAAGATCCATTTTGATAAATCCAGCTCCGCGCGGGTTTCCCGTCCTACAGAGAGACCCGAGAGACCAGCGGGAATGTCCACCGCCTGGCCGGAGACCCGTAAAAAAAAAAAAAACAGGTCTCTGAGGTAGTAACCTGGAAGTGACGTCACAATGTCACTTCCCCTTTACTCAGCAGCCAATGGCACATACCTAAATTGCCCCCGCAAATCTAAACAATGTTCACATGACACATGTGATTTACAGACCTCCTCTGGAACGCTAAACAGGTAACCGCTAAAATTTTTAAACCGTCGCCTATGGAGATTTTTAAGTACAGCAGTTTGTCGCCATCCCACAGTTTTAAAGCGTGACATGTTGGGTATCTATTTGCTCGGCGTAACATCATCTTTCACATTATACAACAAAAATTGGGATAACTTTACTGTTTAGTTTTTTTTTTTTTTATTCATTGAAGTCTATTTTTTTCCCCAAAAAAATTAGTTTGAAAGACTGCTGCGCAAGTACAGTGTGACATAAAATATTACAATGGCCGCCATTTTATTCTTTAGGGTCTCTGCTAAAAAAAAATATATATATATATATATATATATATATATATATATATATATATATATATATATATATATATATATATATAAAGTTTTGGAGTTCTAAGTAATTTTCTAGCAAAAAAAAAAATACTGCTTTAAACTTGTAAGCAACAAATGCCACAAATAGGCCTGGTCCTGAAGTGGTTAAATAAAACGCAATTTTTTTTTATTAATACAAATCGATAAAAATGTCTCACAAAATAATATAAAACACGCACAATAAAAATATATGTCTTATAACAATGCTTTACCCTGATATGTCTATGCATTTTACAGTTATACTGCCTCCTCAGGACTTCAGTGCCTTGAAAAAGTATTCATACCCCTTGAAATTTCCCACATTTTGTTGATTTACAACCAAAAACGTAAATGTATTTTATTGGGATGTTATGGGATAGACCAACACAAAGTGGCTCATAATTGTGAAGTGGAAGGAAAATGATAAATGGTTTTCACATTGTTTTTACAAATAAATATGTGAAAAGTGTGAAGGGCATTTGTTAATACTTTGTAGAACCCCCTTTCTCTGCAATTACAGCTGCAAGACTTTCTGGGGATGGTATGGATTTTGGGGGGGCACCTACGCCATTTTTTTGTAAAATTTGGAGCAGGGTTCCCCCCGAAGGGCCTGGATGGAATTTTCGGGGGGCCCCCACGCATTTTTTATTTTTATTTTGATTCGGGGTTTCCCTTAGTATTCATACCAGACCCAAAGGGCCTAGTAATGGACTGGGGGATCCCATGCTCTTTTTTTTCAATTATCCGTATCTATATTGCTGAGACCCAACAATACATTACAGCCGCCATCAGTTTTAAATGACAATTTTGCTTTTAGAAATGTAATTTTGCTGTGGTATTGTTCTAAACACGGTAAAAATTCACCACTTTACAGGCATATTAGAGACACCCCCCAGGTACGAAATGTAAAGGAATATTTCATTTTTATTGTTTCACTTTAAGCATTATTAAAATCACTGCTCCCGAAAAAATGGCTTATGACTTTCTTTCACCAATGTCTTTCTTCTTGTCACTCTTCCATAAAGGGCAGATTTGTGGAGAGACGACTAATAGTTGTCCTGTGGACAGATTCTCCCCGCTGAGCTGTGGATCTCTGAAGCTCCTCCAGAGTTACCATGGACCTCTTGGCTCTTCTCTGATGAATGCTCTCCTTGCCCGGTATGGTCAGTTTAGGTAGATGGCCATGTCTTGGTAGGTTTGCAGTTGTGCCATACTCTTTCCATTTTCCGATGATGGATTGAACAGAGCTCCGTGAGATGTTCAAAGCTTGGGAGATTTTTTTTTCATAACCTAACACTGCTTTATACTTCTCCACAACTCTATCCCTGACCTGTCTGGTGTCTTCCTTGGCCTTCATGATGCTGTTTGTTCATTAAGGTACTCTAAGAAACCTCTGAGGGCTTCACAGAACAGCTGTATTTATACTGAGAATTAGGGCATTAGTCTCTGACTGTCTCCTGTACCATGCCTTTAGTCCCTGACTTTCTCCTGTACCATGCCTGCAGTCTCTGACTGTCTCCTGTACCATGGCTGCAGTCTCTGACTGTCTCCTATACCATGCCTTTAGTCCCTGACTGTCTCCTGTACCATGCCTGCAGTCTCTGACTGTCTCCTGTACCATGCCTGTTGACTCCTCCTTCCCTCTATCAGTTGTCACCTCTGCCCCCATGTCTCCCAATAACCCTTCTATCCCCATCCCCCACCCCCAGTGATCACAGCCTTTTCCATCTAAACTCTCCCACCCCTCAATCCCTATTTCACCCCATCTTCAACTACCTTGACCTCACTTACCCCTCCCTTCCGACCCTGCCATCACCCGGCTCCCAAACAACAACCCCCCGCCACCTCCCAAACCACCCCTCTTCGTAGGCGATAGGTATTGGTACTTGGTATCGGCGGGTACATGATGTCAAGTATTGGTACTCTTACTCGGTGTCAAAAAAGTGTCATCAGTGCATCCCTACTGAGAATTAATGACACACAGGTGGACTCTACTAATTAGGTGACTTCCGAGGGCAATTGGTTCCACAAGATTTTAGTTAGGGGTATCAGAGTAAAAGGGGGCTGAATACAAATGCCCCCCCCCCCCCACACACACTTTTCACATATTTAATTATATCATTTATCATGTTCCTTCTGCTTCACAATTATGAGCCACTTTGTGTTGCTCTATTACATAAAATCCCAATAAAATATATTTATGTTTTTGGTTGTAACATGACAAAATGTGGGAAATGTCAAGGGGTGTGAATACTTTTTCAAGGCCCTGTATATCCAGGAGTATACATGTATCATATGTTTTTTCTTTGCCAAAAAATTAGCAACCCCCCCCTTTCGCATTGAAATAGTGAATGTGTTCCCTGATATAAAAGTCGCCCTTCCACAGTGTCCTCTCCTCTCCTATCCCAGCAGTGGCTGAGCTCAGAGGTGACCTTCCTTCTTAAGGCCCCGTTCACACCTCAGCGTTTTGTAGCTCGAACCTCTCATAGAAATGAGAGGTTCAATAATGGAAACGCGCCATTTGCCTGTTTTTGTGCGCATGCACTCGTTTTGTGGTGCTTTTTTAGCGCAATTTTCCGCTCAAATTAAAAAAATAAAATAGTAATAATATATGAATAAATGAAAAATAAATACACAAATAACTAAAAAGTAGTAGTAGTAGTAACCTAATAAAAAAAAAATGTATAATGAATAATAATAAAAAATAAATTAAAGATAATGGAAAAGCAAAAAAAAGCTGTAAGCCCCCGTACACACATGGTCGGACATTCCGACGGAAAATGTCCGATCGGACCGTGTTGTCGGATAATGTGTGGGCTCCATCTAACTTTTTCCGTTGGAATGTCTGACCAACAAAGTTTGTGAGCTGGATATAAAGTTTTCCGACAACATGATCCGATCGGACTTCATCCGTTCGTTTGTAGAGATTTCCGATCGGACAAAGTGCCACGCATGCTCAGATCAAATTACGGGACCAGAGCTATTGGCTACTAGCCTGAACGTAGTCCCGTCCTAACGAACGGACGTCATCATGTTCTGAATGATCGGATTTTCTGACAACTTTGTCTGACCGTGTGTATGCAACACCAGTTTAGGACAAAATCCCTTGGAAAAAAATCCAACAGATTTTGTTGTCGGAATGTCCGACCGTGTGTACGGGGTATAATACCTAGCAACAAATCATGCAACAGATAATAGGGTTTTCTATTGGCTAATAAAAAAACGCCAAAGCTCAAAAACGTATGAAAACACGCAAGTCACACATAAAAATAGATGGAAAAAAAAAAACGCTGGAAAATTGCTTACAGACACAGCACTTAGGTGTTGGGTTCCTGACTGACCTGACCTGACCTCTGACTTTAATATTGTTGGTCACCGGCCGGAATCAAGAATTATTCAAATATCAGATTTTTCTCATCTTTATCCTTATCCAGAACAATCACACCTATTCAGCTTAGTTCCCCAGCTTTGTGTTACCTGCGATCTCTGTGTACGGTGTTGTTGGTCTGGTTGTAGCCTTCTCCTTTGTGGAGTCTCAAAAGGTCCTCCTGATAATGGTGAGATGAGAGGATGGAGGGGTGTTATTAAGTCTCTTCATCGTAAGAAACTCCTCCTCCTCCGACCTCCATCAATGAGATCAACATTATGGAGGAGAAGTTAGCATGGAGGATAGAGTTACGTCTTCAATCTTATTACTTGTATTTCCTGTATAACCTTCACTTAAGTTTTTGTCCAGAGGATTATTGCACAAAAGCACAGGAAATCAAACAATACTCCTGGGAAACAATAAGGACAAATGGCAAAATAAACAGTTCTCGGAAGACAGATAATTAAGACGATATATAATATCTTAGTGGTCAGGTTTTGTTTAAAAACACATATTCTTGCCAGTTAGAGATGGGCCAAAATCCCCCCAGTTTGGTTTGCATCAGAACGCCTGGACAGAGAAAAAGTTCTGACCTGAACAGCGAACCCCATTGAAGTCTATGGAAACCCAAACTTGAAAAATAAAAAGTCCCCGTTTTTAAGGCTTATGTGCAAGTTATTGGCCATAAAAAAGATATGGGGATCTGGGTACTGCCCTGGGGGGACACAACATTTTTTTGAAAAAAGATCGTTTTTACAGGAGCAGTGATTTATATTAACAATCAAATATAAAAAAAATCCCTTAAATATAGTGCATGGGGGTCCCCTAATGCCGCGTACACACGAGCGGACTGTATGGCCTACTTAGTCCGTCATACAATCCGACAGACAGTCCGTCGTACTTTCCACTGAACGGACTTGACCACACACGGATGCCCAAACAGTCCGTTGAAAGCTTGCGCGATGACGTATACAGTACGTACGACGGGACTAGAAATAGGAAGTCCAATACACAGCAATGCCCTGTAAATCCTTTCTGGGCATGCGTCATACTTAGTCCGTCCGACTAGCATACTGACGAGCGGATTGTCCGCTGAAACCAAAGTATGACGGACAGAATTTTGAAAAATCCGAAATACTTAGTATGCCGGACTGCACGCTGAAAAAGTCCGCTGAAGCCCACACACGAGCGGACTGTCCGCTGAAATGTGTTTCGACAGACTAAGTAGGCCATACAGTCCGCCCGTGTGTACGCGGCATTAGTCTTCCTGTAAAGTGGCCAATCTGTCTCATGTATAGAACCTGCTGCAGCAAATGGACATTTCTAAAGAAAAAAAAAAACAGTGAATGAAATGACATTTAAATTGGCGGCAATAGAAAAAATGGCATGGAGGTCCCTCCCAATCCATTCCGGGCCCAAATCCGAGCATGCAGCCTGGCAGGTCAGAAAAAGTGGGGGACGAGCGAACGCCCCGCCCCCTCCCCCAACCATTCCAGGCCACTTGCCCTCAACATGAGGGGGTGCTTTGGAGCTGGGTTGGCTCTAATGTTGATGGAGAGATGGGGCCTCTTCCCAACAACCCTGGGCAGTGGTTGCGGGGGTCTGTGGGCAGGGGGCTTGTCGGAATCTGGAAGCCCCTTTTAACAAGGGGGCCCCTAGATTCCAACCCCCATGTGAATGAGTAGGGGTACATAGTACCCCTACTCATTCACCCAAAAAAATTAAAATAAATGTAAACAGGAGGCAGTTTTTGACAATTGCTTTATTAAAAATTAAAAAACATATCCCCCGATGTAGATCCATCATCAATCACTGCCACCACTGCCACCACTGAAAAAAAATAAAAATGCTCCGCCATCAACTAAGGCAAACTGCCAACCTGGCAAAGTCACTTGGTGCCACTGCCCCAGCATGTACCAGTCAGTGATGTCACAAGAGCAGGTGGTGTCACCAGGCGACCTTGCCAAGGGGCTTCGCCCCTTACCTATATATGAACTGTCAAACGGCAAGCCAAGCATTTGGCGGTTTAGCTTAGTTGATGGTGGAGTGTTTTTTATTTTTTTTTGGTTAGTGGTGTGGCAGCATCTTGATTGAAGATGGATCTACATCAGGGGACATTGTTTTTATTTTTTTCAATAAAAATATTATTTTTTGGTGAATGGGTAGGGGTACTATGTACTCATACTCATTCACATAAGGGGGTGGGATCTGAGGGCCCCTTGTCATTGGGGGCTTCCAGATTCCAATAAGCCCCTGCCCAAAGACCCCCACAACCACAGCCCAGGGTTGTGAGGAAGAGGCCCTTGTCCCCATTAGCATGAGAACAAGGTGCTTTGGGGTGGACAGGACAGAGCCCCCCTGCCCTAATGCACCCACCCCCTATATTGAGGGCATATGATCTGGTATTATTCTGGTTCCTGACCTGCTGGGCTGCATGCTCGGGTAAGGGTCTAGTATGGATTTTGGGTAAGACCCCACACCGTTTTTGTTAATTTTGGTGTGGGGTTTCCCTCAAAAAACCATACCAGACCCGAAGGCACTACGTCACTTTAACTGACTATTGTGCAGTTGCGCGATGTTGAACTCAAACAAAATTGATTTCTTTTTTTCCCCCACAAATAGAGCTTTATTTTGGTGGTATTTGATCGCCTCTGCGGTTTTTATTTTTTGTGCTTTAAACAAAAAAAATACAGACTATTTTGAAAAAGCAGCAATATTTTTTACCTTTTGTTATAATAAATATCCCCCAAAAATATATAAAAAAAAACAAATTTCTTCATCAGTTTAGGCCGATATGTGTTCGTCTACATATTTTTGGTAAAAAAAACGCAATAAGCGTATATGGATTGATTTTCGCAAAAATTATAGCATGTACAAAATGCAGCAAAACTGATTTTTTTTTTACTAGTAATGGCGGCAGTCTGCGATTTTTATTGGGATTGTGACATTGCGGTGGACAGATCGGACACTTTTCAGTAGGAACAACAGATCGCTCTCCTCATCCCTGACAGAACAGAGATCTGTCTGTTTACATTGACAGAACTTCGTTTTCTCCTTCTCAGGAGCAATCGAGGGTAGCCGACCACGCCCACAGGCTCCTACATCACGCGACGGGCACGAGCGCCCTATACTCCATAAAGCGTTTCACGCAGGAGTGCCATTCTGCCACCATCAATCGACGACGGCCGGTCAACAAGTGGTTAAGGACAAGTGTCCACCTTCCTTTGTAATTTATATATCCACTTCCCGCCTGCTGTAGGTCATATGGCATCCTGGACTTTGAGTGGAGTTATCTGGATGATGGGTGCAGCTGCAGGCATCATTCAGATATATTTTTTTTTCAGCCGGCGAATCTACACCATAAAAACAATCGGAGGCTGTTCAGCTGCTTGATTGTTCTTACAGGCAGTGGGAGGGGGCGTACCCCCCTCTCCCGCTACCCTCTAGTACTTCTACTGGCTTGCCCATGCGAACGGCGAGCCAGATAAGGAATTCCGTTGGCGGCTGAAGCTCAACATAGAGAATACAGTGAACCAGATGGTCGCCGGCAGTCTTTGGAGGTCGGGCAGAACGTAATGACCAATTTTTGAGGGGGCACAAACAAACTGAAAAATACTGAAACATACTGAAACAAAAACATCAAACGCAGCTAATGTGCCCATCAAATGCAGCTACTGTGCCCATCATATGCAGCCACTGTGCCCATCATATGCAGCCACTGTGCTCATCATATGTAGCCACTGTGCCCATCATATGCAGCCATTGTGCCCATCATATGCAGCCACTGTGCAGCCACTGTGTCAATTATATGCAGCCACTGTGCCCATCAAATTTAACCACTCTGTCCATGAAATGCAGCCACTGTGCCCATGAAATGCCGACTCTATACCCATCAATTGCAGCTACTGTCCCCATCATATACAGCCTCTGTGCCTTATCAATTGCAGCCACTGTGCCCATGAAATGCAACCACTCTGCCCATCAAATGCAGCCACTGTGCCCATCATATGCAGCTACTGTGCCCATGAAATGCAGCCTCTGTGCCTTATCAATTGCAGCCTCTGTGCCCCATCAAATTTAACCACTCTGTCCATGAAATGCAGCCACTGTGCCCATGAAATGCCAACTCTGTACCCATCAATTGCAGCTACTGTCCCCATCATATACAGCCTCTGTGCCTTATCAATTGCAGCCACTGTGCCCATGAAATGCAACCACTCTGCCCATCAAATTCAGCCACTGTGCCCATCATATGCAGCTACTGTGCCCATGAAATGCAGCCTCTGTGCCCATCAATTGCAGCTACTGTGCCCATCATATGCAGCCTCTGTGCCTTATCAATTTCAGCCACTGTGCCTATCATATGCAACCACTCTGCCCATCAAATGCAGCCACTGTGCCCATCATATACAGCTACTGTGGCCATGAAATGCAGCCTCTGTGCTCAGCATATGCAGCTACTGTCCCCATGAAATGCAGCCTCTGTGCCTTATCAATTGCAGCCTCTGTGCCCCATCAAATTTAACCACTCTGTCCATGAAATGCAGCCACTGTGCCCATGAAATGCCAACTCTGTACCCATCAATTGCAGCTACTGTCCCCATCATATACAGCCTCTGTGCCTTATCAATTGCAGCCACTGTGCCCATGAAATGCAACCACTCTGCCCATCAAATTCAGCCACTGTGCCCATCATATGCAGCTACTGTGCCCATGAAATGCAGCCTCTGTGCCCATCAATTGCAGCTACTGTGCCCATCATATGCAGCCTCTGTGCCTTATCAATTTCAGCCACTGTGCCTATCATATGCAACCACTCTGCCCATCAAATGCAGCCACTGTGCCCATCATATACAGCTACTGTGGCCATGAAATGCAGCCTCTGTGCTCAGCATATGCAGCTACTGTGCCCATGAAATGCAGCCTCTGTGCCTTATCAATTGCAGCCTCTGTGCCCCATCAAATTTAACCACTCTGTCCATGAAATGCAGCCACTGTGCCCATGAAATGCCGACTCTGTACCCATCAATTGCAGCTACTGTCCCCATCATATACAGCCTCTGTGCCTTATCAATTGCAGCCACTGTGCCCATGAAATGCAACCACTCTGCCCATCAAATTCAGCCACTGTGCCCATCATATGCAGCTACTGTGCCCATGAAATGCAGCCTCTGTGCCCATCAATTGCAGCTACTGTGCCCATCATATGCAGCCTCTGTGCCTTATCAATTTCAGCCACTGTGCCTATCATATGCAACCACTCTGCCCATCAAATGCAGCCACTGTGCCCATCATATACAGCTACTGTGCCCATGAAATGCAGCCTCTGTGCCTTATCAATTGCAGCCTCTGTGCCCCATCATTTGCAGCCACTGTGCCCCATAAATTGCAGCCTCTGTGCCCATCATATGCAGTCACTGTGTCCCCCCCGCTCGCTCGCTGTCTGACCGGCACTTACTCCATCTTGGTGGCGGGTCAGGCAGCGAGTGACAGCGGCGAGCTGTGCGACAGGTAGCGTGGGTCAGGCGATGGCTCCTGTATCCTCCGTGCATCTCTTCTTAACTCCTGCTAGCTGGCCAATGGGATCACCTGGGCCTTCAGCCAATCAGGTGATCGGTATTAGACCCATGCCTCCTGATTGGCGGAGACGCGGTTCGGTGTTAGAAAAGCAAAATATTAATGTGCTTTTCTAACATGCATGGGTGGACTGCGAGTGCAATGCTCTGCGCTCCAAGTCCACCTTTTTTTTAAGCCTGTTAGATCCTATGACTCTAATCAGGTGCTGCAAAAAACACCCCCATCCCCTGGAATTCAAGCGCCCGGAATTCGAAAAGGGGCCGGACGCCTGAATAGGGGGTGGCAGCAGCAGCCATGGATAGATTCATGCAATGCATTGCAATGCATGAATCTATCCATTTGTCATATAGGGGACGGTGTGACAGAGGGGGCAGCGCCTAAACACCCTTAATGGACGGGCCGCCCCCCATTATGACGTCATGTCCGGCCCTGACAAATGTAACCACTGCTGTGTACTCTGTTGAAAAGGCTGAGATTGATTTTTGTTTTGTTTTTTTGTTTTTTTGATCTCAGTCTTTCCAGCCTAGGTGTCTCCATAAAGAGGAACTGTTATGCTCTATTCCTTCCTATTACAATGGATGTTTACAATAAAAGTGATAAAAAAAAAAAATAAAGGGTAAAAAAATTAAAAAATAAACAAACAACAACAAAAAAAAAAAAGTTAAAGCGCCTCCCGTCCCCCGCATCCTCGCACTCAGAAGCCAACGCATACATATGTAAATGTCGTTCAAACCACACATGTGAGGTATCACCACAAACGTTAGAGCGAGAGCAATAATTCTAGCACTAGACCTGCTTTGTAACTCTAAACATGTAACTTGTAAAAAAAAAAATTTAAAGCGTTGCCTATGGAGATTTTTAAGTACAGCAGTTTGGCGCCATTCTACGAATGTGCGCAATTTTAAAGAGTGACATGTTAGGTGTCTATTTACTCGGCGTAACATCATATTTCACATTATACAACAAAATTGGGCTCACTTTACTGTTTTTTTTTTTTTATTTATTTACGAAACCGTTGTGTTTCCAAAATAAACGCATTTGAAAAATTGCTGCGCAAATACCGTGTGGCATAAAAAGTTGCAACATGTTATTTTATTCCCTAGGGTCTCTGCTTTAAAAAAAAAACAAAAAAAAACATATATAATGTTTGGGGGTTCTGAATAATTTTCTTGCAAAAATAAAATTATAATTTTTACATGTAGGAAAGGAGTGCCAGAATTGGCGCGGTATTGGAGTGGTTAAACATTCTTCATCCTGAGAGATTGTCTGTCCATGGCTCTATATAATAAAAATATTATTATTTATGTCATCAATATATAAAAACCTTATATAAATTTTGCAAAAAACAAAACAAAAAAAACGTTACACCAATACAGTAATAACAGTGTTCAGCCAGTTACTGATCAGAAAAGGCTCAAAAACAAATGTATAAACAAAGCCAAGAAAATGTTGCAATTAAAAATACAGCAATAAAAATAAACATGACAGACAATTAACCAATTTAGCTCCAGAAGATCCCCCACCCCCCTCATGACCGGGCCGTTTTTTTTTGCGATACTGCACCACGTGGCTTTAACTGACAATTGTGCGGTCGTGCAATGCTGTACACAAATAAAAATCGATGTCCTTTTTTCCCCACAAATAGAGATTTCTTTTGGTGGTATTTGATCAGTTCTGCAGTTTTTATTTTTTGGGCTATAAACAAAAAATATATTATATTTAATTTTTTTTTTTTAATATTTATAAAACACCCAATACAAAATTGTAAAAAAAAAAAAAAAAATCAAATTTCTTCATCACTTTAGGCCAATATGTATTTTGCTACATTTTTTTGTAAAAAAACAAAAAAAAAAACAAACCTCCCAATAATTGTATATTGATTATAGCACCATTAAACTATGGGATATATTTCTGGACTTTTTATTTATTTAATTTTTACTAGTAATGGCGGTGATTAACGATTTTCAGCAGGACTGCAACATTGTGGCACATCGGACACTAAGTCACACTTCTGATACTTTAATGGGGGCCAGTGACACTAATATAGTGAGAAATCTAAAAAAAAAATCTGCACTGTCACTGTACTTAATGACACTGGCAGGGAAGGGGTTAACATCAGGGGTGATGAACAGGGTTATATGTGTCCCTAGTGAATGCTTTCTAACTGTGGGGGGGGAAGCTTTAGCTGTGGGAAGACAACGATCCATGTCCCTGCTTAGCAGAAACATAAGATCTCTGTCTTACCTTTTCACAGAACGGCGATCTGCCTTGTTTACATAGGCAGATCACCGTTCTACCACTGTCGGGAATGATCGGCGGGTCTCGGTGGACATCGGGTCCTGGCTTGTGTCCTGATTCTTTCTCTGCCTAATGTTTCTGTACCTCGCTGCCCGGCTGTGTACCGATCCCAGCTTCTGTCCTGACTATGTCTCTGCCTGATGTTCCTGTGCTTCACTGCCTGGATGTGTACCAATCCTGGCTTGTTTCCTGACTCTGTCTCTGCCTGATATTCTTGCACCTCGCTGTCTGGCTGTGTACCGATCCTGGCTTGCGTCCTGACTGTCTCTGCCTAATGTTCCTGTACCTCGCTGCCTGGCTGTGTACTGATCCTGGCTTGTTTCCTGACTCTGTCTCTGCCTAATTTTCCTGTACCTCGCTGCTTGGTTGTGTACTGACCCTGGCTTGTTTCCTGACTCTGTCTCTGCCTGATGTTCCTGTACCTCACTGTCCAGCTCTGTACTGATCCTGGCTTGTGTCCTGACTCTGTCACTACCTGATGTTCCTGTACCTTACTGCCCGGCTGTGTACAGATCCCGACTTGTGTCGTGACTCTGTCTCTATCTGATGTTACTGCACCTCCCTGCCTGGCTATGTATCGATCCCGGCTTGTGTCCTGACTCTGTCTCTGCCTGATGTTCCTTTACCTCGCTGCCCAGCTGTTGATGATCTTTTGGCTTGTGTCCTGGCTACGCTCCTGCCTGCCAGTCAAGTGTCACCATGTTTCAGTTCCTGGTTCCTGCCTAGTGATCTGTAGCCATCTGCCTCCTGCAAACCCTAGCTGGCGCTACCTGCTACACTGGCCCTCATGCCACTCTGTGCCCTCACACTTCCTGTCATCACTACCAGGGGTGTTGGGCAAGAGATGCAGGAGAAGCCCCCTCTCTAACTCCATCTCCGTCAGGTACGTGACAATTTCCCAAATAAAAATATCCTAATAAAAACCAAAGGCCCCACCAATTAACTTCAAAATCCTCTAAGGTGCTACCAAAGCACTTCATAGACTCTAATGCTTCGAAAGCAACAGACATAAATACTAACACAGATACAAAATGTAGCACCCTCCTAGGTAGATGCTAAAAAAAAAGTATAGTTTTTGGTCTTTCTGCTTATCAAGAAGATTGTCAGGTAAATGTAGATGCTCTCTGCCTACCAGGGAGCAGGAATCCATTAGTAGGGTCTGCTCATGGTGCCCAGATGCTGCTCATGTTGTCTGAATGTTTCACACTGGTCCAATAGGGGGGCATTTTGGACAGTGGGAGGAAACTTGACAAGTGAGAGCATAGGCATAGTTACAGATCTGGTGTTTGGCCGAGGAAAGTGCCTCAGTGCATGCTGGTTGACTGTAGGTATCATAGTTGGCAACATTGTAAAAATATTTCTAGGGACACTTTTTGGCTGTAGGCAGAGTCTCATTCTAATTAGGGGGCAGGGCATGCGTTTGTAGGCGTGACATAGCAAAAAAAAAGAAAAATGCAGCATGGTTTAAGTGAAAAATTGGGCGTGGCTTGTATGGGCGTGGTTTAAATGGGGTTGTGATTAGAGTCTGAGATGAATGAGAGATAGAGAAAGAAAGGGGGAAAAGAGTGAGGGAGGCAGAGAGAAAGAAGGAAAGAAGGAGGGAAGGAGAGAGAAGGAAAGAGGGATGGAGGGACAGCAGGCCCAGATCCTACACCACAATAGAAATGTGTATTATAGAGTTTAACAAATCAGCAGATAAAGATACTCCAAACACCTGGTGTTAGCACTTCAATAATCCCGACACCATGGTTGTTGTGGTGTCATGATGAATGAAGCACATTATTACTATTATTACATTGTAATATAGAATTAAATCATTCTCACCATAATCAACTCACCATAATCCAGAATCAGCAGATGCCATCAGGTGCCCCCAGCAGAGTCCGTTCTTGCATCAGGTGCCCCCAGCAGAGTCCGTCCTTACATCAGGTGCCCCCAGCAGAGTCTGTCCTTACATCAGGTGCCCCCAGAAGCAGAGGCCCTTCTTACAGATCTGTGTCCCCTCCCCAGCAGTGGAGCACTCCTTTACATCTGGTGTCCCCAGCAACAGAGCCCTCTTTTACATCTGGTGTCCCCAGCAGCGGAGCCCTCCTTTACATCTGGTGTCCCCAGCAGCGGAGCCCTCCTTTACATCTGGTGTCCCTGGCAGCTGCTCCTTACAGATCTGTGTCCCTAAGCAACAGAGCCCTCCTTATTTAGTGTCCCCAGCAGCTGGAAGCAGCGGAGCCCTTCTTACAGTGCGATCTGTGTCACCAAGCAACAGAGGCCTCCTTACTTCAGTGTCCCTGGCAGCAGCAGCAGAGCCCTCCTTACAGAGCGATCTGTGTCCCCCAGCAGCGTGGCAGCTACAGTTCCCGGCAGTTCCCGAACTTTCTCGTGTGTCTGTTCAGTGGAGAGGGGTGAAGCTGATTGGCTGCCCCTTCCCTCTCCACTGAACACAAGGGGAAATAATCCTAGTGACAGCTGCAGTGGGAATCTTTTTGTAGCCTGTCGACCATTTTTTCCTAAAACATTCCCGATTTTCCCGGGACAAAGGCAAAATTCTGGGAAATTAATCTGGACGAGCTCCGATAGGGACGAGGGTCCCAAAATCAGGATTGTCCTGGGAAAATCGGGACTGTTGGCAAGTACGTTTATATGCCAACGGTACATGTGCTCGAAGTCTTTGGCTCGTCTGCAGAAACTGCCATGAGACCTCAGGTCATTGACCTGAGGGCCTAAATCTAAATAAAGATATCCAGATGTCCTGCAGAGCTGAATGAAAAGAGGACAAGCCAGAAAGGATCTATTTTGGCCTACAGTGAGTACAGATCAGTGTCATGGGGCCTGTCCTGTGAGGGTCATCCCTTCAGCTAGTAGAGTCAGTGGACACTGGAAAGGTGTCAGTTAAAGGGGATGCTAGTGAGTGTTCTGAACATAAACAGTTTCACCAAGTCTGCTGCTAGAGAAAGCAAAGGACGTATTCTTCCCACACATGTGTTGTATGGTATAACATAAAGTTTGCTACCACATTTAACCCGGTGAGGACGAGTGAGAGTTGTCCTCGTCTGTAATTAGTTACAGTTGGAGTATCCCCCTATTCCCTTCTCCTATCCAAGTTCCAACAATAAATACTGTAGCTGGGATATAATTGTGTATTAATGCAATTAATGTGAAGTACAATGTAAATCTATGGACAATGTTGTTCACTAGCATTGGATGCCATCTAGTGGCCAAAACTGGAAATGGACTTTAGCTATTTTCTTTTTCTATGGTGTTGGAAAGATAACAGGAAGTGACTGTGTTTACTTTGGTCATTTGACCTCATCTACCCAGGAGTCTGTGCGACCTACCTATGAACACGTTGATATGCAGTGCATGCTGGGTAGGGTATAAAAGGGACTGCAGCATCCATATTTGGTCTCTTGGATCCACGTTGCCTGCCTGTGCGGAACTGTGTGTGAGGTTCTCGGATGCATCGATAGTCACCGCGGAGTGCAAACCGGACTGTTTGCTGGGTGACTTGATGGAGCAAAGAGCTGGTGATCAGACCGACGGGGATCGGAGACGCTTGTTGGAGCAGCGGAGAGCTGGATCCAGTCGGTTGAGTGACACGGAGCATCTGGCCTAGTCAGGGGAAGCAAGCTGCAGTTGTAGGACTCAAGCCATCACTCAGAACTCTGATCCGATTGGTGAGCGGGTTGTGGCCCACTGTTTAATCTATTACACGTACTTAGACTCACTATTAGGCCGTTCTGGGACCTGTTCTTCCACAGAAGCGTAATTTAGCAACTGACACTTAATAGGCTCGAGGCCCATTTCACTTTAGTACCCAAGTGTGACTACAAGTTTCCGGAGTTATACCTGAAGTGTTCTAAGTTAACTTTCTCGACTTACCCCTTTTGGATTACAATTATTTGAGGAACTATTTAAGCTAGCGAAGAAAGAAGATAAAGGAAGAAATACATTAAGTGAGGCCTCACATAGACTTTAAATAAGGGGAGCTCCCAGGTCTAGATAGTAACATACTTGCATGTTGTTTATTGTATTTGCCTGTTGACTTATGTTGTGCTGACGTTCTACATTGGAACGACAGTGCAAACTCTGTAACCACCTATTTGCTATATTCTCAGTAAAAGTATTCCTGTTTAAGAGTACAAGTGTGTGGTTTACTGTCTTTCCCCACCAGGTGGAGCCAGAGGATCCTAAGGGATAGACACAGGTACATTATACTGTTTACACCAGGGGTCTCAAACTGGCGGCCCTCCAGCTGTTGCAAAACTACAAGTCCCATCATGCCTCTGCCTGTGGGAGTCATGCTTGCAACTGTCAGCTTTGCAATGCCTCATGGGACTTGTAGTTTTGCAACAGCTGGAGGGCCGCCAGTTTGAGACCCCTGGTTTACACTGTACTGTATTATCATTGTACTACAGCTGTGCCAAGGGGACAGAGTCATTCAGAAGGGGGGTTTCTCAGTAGAGTGCAGGCCCAATTCAAATCACCAGCTCCTTCGGGGGTCAGTGCTACAATACCAAAAAACAAACAAACCCCTGGATTGATTATTGGATAACAAGCAGATGAGAGTAGGGGCAGTTGTGTGAAAACCCTTAGTTATTGGCTGCAAGATAAGAAGGGGAGACCCAGGGAAGTCTACACATAGCAAGCCCTACAGGGGCAGTAGTACAAAAAAAATACTCTAAGCCCTTAGAGTACACAGGGTCGGAGATTCAGACGGAATGTGTCCGATCGGACCGTTTTTTCGGATATTCCGTCTGTGTGTGGTCTCCATCGGACTGTTTCCGTCTGAGTATCCGACGGACCAAGTTTTCCAACTTGTTGGTAAAATTTTCCGACAAAATGAGATGTGTTTCAACCAATACTCAAATAGATGAACAATGTATACAGTATATTAATTACAAAGAAAGGTGGACACTTGTCCTTAACCAATAAGAATACAGAATAATTGTGTATTGCTCTATAACATGTTTGTCTAACAATTAGGTCATTATACTGGCAAGATTACACATTTATAACAAAACTTTGTCCCCACTGACCACTAAGATATTACAGTGCCTTGAAAAAGTATTCATAGCCCTTGAAATGTCCCACATTTTGTCATATTACAACAAATAAATATGTGAAAAGTGTAGTATGCGTTTGTCTTCAGCCCCCTTTACTCTGATACCCCTAACTAAAATCTAGTGGAATTTCCTTCAGAAGTCACCCAATTTAGTAAATAGAGTCCACCTGTGTGTAATTTAATCTCAGTATAAATACTGCTGTTCTGTGAAGCCCTCTGAGGTTGTTTTAGAGGACCTTAGTGAACAAACAGCATCATGAAGGCCAAGGAACACACCAGACAGGTCAGGGATAAAGTTGTGGAGAAGTATAAAGCAGGGTTAAGTTATAAAAAAAAAAATCTCCCAAACTTTGAACATCTCACGGAGCTCTGTTCAATCCATCATTGGAAAATGGAAAGAGTATGGCACAACTGCAAACCTACCAAGACATGGCCGTCCACCTAAATTGACCGGGCCGGGCAAGGAGAACATTCATCAGAGAAGAGCCAAGAAGAGCCAAGAGGTCTATGGTAACTCTGGAGGAGCTGCAGAGATCCACAGCTCAGGGGGGAGAATCTGTTCACAGGACAACTATTAGCCCCTGTACACACGGTCGGAGATTTCGACAACCAAATCCGTCAGATTTTGTCCGTCGGACCTTGTCCGAAACTGTTGCATACACATGGTCGGACTAAGTTGTCGAAAAACCCGATCTTTCAGAACGTGATGACGTAATTTCGTTACGATGGGACTACATTCAGGCTAGTAGCCAATAGCTTTGATGTAGGAATTTGATCTGAGCATGTGTGGCACTTGGTCCGATCAAAATTCGCTACACATGATCGGAGTATGTCCGATCGAACCAGTTGGTCGGGAAATATTTCCAACAAGTTGGAAAATTGGGTCCGACTGATATTCCGACGGAATCAGTCCGATGCATACCACACACAGTCAGGTTATCCGACAACACGGTCCGATAGGACACATTCCGACGGATTCTCCGACCGTGTGTACAAGGGCTTAGTCGTCTCTCCACAAATCTGCCCTTTATGGAAGAGTGACAAGAAGAAAGACATTGGTGGAAGAAAGTCATAAGAAGTCCTGTTTGTAGTTTGTTAGAAGCCATGTGGGGGACACAGCAAACATGTGGAAGAAGGTGATCTGGTCACATGAGACCAAAAATGTTATTTTTTACCTAAAAGCAAAACGCTATATGTGGGGGAAACTAAAACTGCCCATCCCCCTGAATACCATCCCCACCATGAAACATGGTGGTGGCAGCATCATGTGGTGGGGATGGTTTTCTTCAGCAGGGACAGGGAAGCTGGTCAGAGTTGATGGGAAGATGGATGGAGCCAAATACAGGACAATCTTAGAAGAAAACCTGTTAGAGTCTGCAAAAGACTTGAGACTGGGGTGGAGGTTCACCTTCCAGCAGGACAACGACCCGAAACATCCAGCCAGAGCTACAATGGAATGGTTTACATCAAAGCATATTCATGTGTTAGAATGGCCCAGTCACAGTCCAGACCTAAATCCAATTGAGAATCTGTGACAAGACTTGAAAATTGCTGATCACAGACGCTCTCCATCCAATCTGACAGAGCTTGTGATATTTTGCAAAGAAGAAGAATGGGCAGAAATGTCCTCTCTAGATGTGCAAAGCTGGTAGAGACACCCCCAAAAAGACTTGCAGCTGTAATTGCAGAGAAAGGGGGTTCTACAAAGTATTGACTCCGGGGGGCACCATACAAATGCCCCCCACACTTTTCACAGATTTATTTGTATCATTTATTGGTCTATCACATAAAATCCCAATAAAATACATTTACATTTTTGGTTGTAACATGACAAAATGTGAAAAATTTCAAGAGGTATGAATACTTTTTCAAGGCACTGTATATATCATCTTAATTATCCGTCTTCTGAGAACTGTTTATTTCGTCATTTGTCCTTTCATTTCCCAGGACATTTGTTGGTTTCCTGTGCTGTTGTGCAACAAATCTCTGAAAGGTTATACAGGAAATACGACGAATATGATAATATTTAAAGTGTCTGTAAAGGCAGAAGGTGCATTCTATGCAGTACGATATGTATGAAGATCCTAGATGCAGCCAAAGTTGTCAAAGGTGGGAATCAGCCCCAAATTGTACAGAACATTTATCCACAAGGGAAATGGGGAATGGTGAGAAGCACCGGGGCTTTGTGATACCCAAAAAGTAAATAGGTCAAATGCACATAAATGTCACAAAAACTGATATTTATTGAAAAAAGACTAAAATAGTTTCGTCTTTTTCAATAAATATCTGTTTTTATGACATGTATGTGCATTTGACCTATTTACGTTTTGGGTATCACAAAGCCCCGGTGCTTCTCACCATTCCCCATTTCCCTTGTGGATAAATGTTCTATACATTAACATAAAATGCCTTCTGTGTGCAGCAGCCCCCCTCAGCCCCCCTAATAATTACTTGATCCCCCGCTCTATCCAGCAATGTTGCACGAGATACTTGGCTGTCTGGGACTCTCCCTTGTCATTGGTTGAGGTGGCAGTGAGGCACCTTTGGCTTCTGCTGCTGTCAATCAAAGTCAGTGAGCTAATGATTAGAGAGACAGGGCAGGTCCAAACCCCAGCTCTGTGTCTGAATGGACACACAGAGCAGTGGCTCGGCTCGGGTGCCCCCATAGCAAGCTGCTTGCTGTGGGGACACTGGGCAGGAGGGAGGGGTCAGGATTACCAGTGGGGAGACCAGAGAAGAGAAGGATCTGGGCTGCTCTGGGTGAAACCATTACAGAGCCGGTGAGTATCACATGTTTGTTGCCCTAATATTTGCTCTTTTTATGAAGCCCTTGGCTGAAAAACTTTGTACTGACCCACACATTGAAGGATTTTCCATTAGTGGCAAAGCTTATACTATCTGATTATTTGTTGACAATGTCATTCTGACTCTATCCAACCTCAGCTCTGCTGGGCTCCGTTCGTTCATCTGATAGCATGGAGGACATAGAGACCCTAATGTCCCAGCTTTGGGCTGTAGCAGAGGTGCACAGAACCAACTGGCTGCATGCCCAGGTCGGGGAACTGCTTGCGTGAGCCGGACAAGGGGGTGCTGTCCCTGCACCAACCACTGTAAAAACGTGCTTGGGGGTTCAGGCCTCCAGAGCGCCCCAGCCCGGAGGTATTTCCTAGGGTCCAGCACCACCTTAGAAGCCCCACAGAGACCGCCTCAAAACAAAAACGCAGGTTCCACGCGGTGTCGGTGCAGCCCGGGAGGAATCCTCTGCTTTGGCGGGACTCGCGGGATGGGGCTGAGATGGTGATACCCATCCCTCAATGGTTGGCCAGCTTCTTAGTGCTGTGCTCAAGCTCTGTGGCCACCTGGGAGGCTTGGCAGGGGAGAAATGGGTCATTGGGAACAGGCCTGGGACCTGGAGTGGCCGGTGTCCCTGCCACATTAGAGCTGGTGGGGGAGTAGAGTCCTGATAGCGGCGCTGTGGCTGGCGGTGTCCAGGGTCAGACAGCGAGAGGAGCAGGGAGAGCGGCTTCGTCCCGACCCGGCCGGGGTGATGGCACAGCTTGTCAATGATGGGGAATGACCTGGGCCCTCCTGGAAGATGGCTAGGGGTGACGTCACGGGCGGCCACAATGGTGCCCAGCAGACTTAAGAAACAATGGGCTGGGGCAGCACAGAGGAGTGGGAGGACGCTACCCTATCTGAAGGGGAGCTGGAAAATGAGAGCGAAGAAGAGCCAGTGGAGGTGCCAGCAGTGATAGAGAGCATGGTGATAACTCGTGGGGGTCTGATTTCACAGCAGCCTGGTAAGTGGCCATTAGGCCAACCCTCTTTGTCTTCTCTGTGTGTAGTCAGGGACTGAGGCCGTGATGGATTCTGGGAGGTCTGGGTCTGGCCCAGTTATTGGTGGGTTTGAAAGACGTTTTGAGGTGGCTGGCCCCTTTACCGGGTGCAGGGTTCCCACGGCGGCTTGGATCCCCCATCCTGATGTGGGAACAAGTGTAACGGGTCTCTAGCAGTGGCCGGCAGAACCTTAACAGCGGGGACTGGGACATTGGCGACCCACCACAAGCCGCTCCGGGGGCGTCAACTGCCTCGGGAGCGGTGGTGCCAGTAGCGAAGGAGGATGGTGCGGAGGACGGCGGACAAGATAAGGCGCTAGATAAGGAAGTGGACCAGGTTCATTTGGCGGACTCGGCCAAATATGAAGTGTACGTATGTTTTGAGGGGCCATTGGGAGCACACTTCAAGCAGGAAGTGCGGGAAAAAACTGGGCGGTGTGAGGCTTGTCCAAATTGTTTCCCTTCTTCTGCTGGAAAAGTTAGATGACAGCAAAAAAGAGGAAGAGGAGAAGTGAAGATACAGGCTCTGTCAGGGACGTTACCTGGATGGTCGCGGTGCTGCCCGCGCTGGTGCGCGCCGATGTGTGGCAGTGCGTGCGGGTGTGCGCTTTCCTGTGCGCGCGGTGGTGCGCGCTCCTGCGGGCGCTGGTGCTCGCCGGTGTGCGTCCATGCGTGCTCCTGCTGGCGCCGGTGCGCAAATCGGCCTATTTAGGTCTGCTGTTTGGTCCATTCAGGTGCTGCCTGATCAACAGCTTCCCGGTTCCTGTTCCGTTGCCTGTATCCTGCATTCCTGCTTCCTGATCTCCTGACGACCCGGCTTTCTTTGGACATCCCTGACTTCTGCCTGCACCTGACCTCGGCCTGTTTGACTTCGCACCTGCCTGCTCCTACCGTACCTCTGCTGACCGCCTGTTGCTGAACCCTGCCTGTACTCGGACTTGCCTGCTCAGTTCCTGCTCTGCACCCAGTTTTGCCTGTGTCCTGCCTAATACCTGCTGCTTAGAGTTTCCTGCGGATTCCTGCTCCTGGATCCACACCACAGGCTCTCTTACCACTCCGCACTCTCAGCCACCTGTCTGCTCTATCAGGGGTTCTAAGTTGGACACGTATGGGAGACCACCCTCTGCCCAAGCGGACTCACCGGTCTGGTAAGTGCTAGTCTGACAGGCTCATTCCTCGGTCATTTACAAATTGACTACAGGCATATGCTATTTTAGCTAGTGTTATAGGGGAAAGGGCGTCAGAGAATTGCTCCGCTCTCCTTTGCTATCTGGATGCAATCGGGGAAGCTTATCAAGTTTATGGGGACCTGGCCTGGCTCAGGTATGATGAGCACTTCCGTCAGCGCAAGGCACTATGTCCGTCTTTTTGCGCTGGGACCACAAGGACATTAATCTTTGCATGTGGCTCATGACCTAGACGTGGGCTGGGACTTATTTTTTCAGTAAGGGGCCAGTGGATCTTCTTCCTCTGGACAGTCGACCAACAAACGAAAGGGGTGTTGTTGGGCGTTTTAACAAAGGAAATTGCAAGTTTGGAACAATGTGCAAATTTAAACATGAGTGCTCCGGCTGCGGGGGGCTCCCATTCTCTCAATAGATGTACACAAAGAGGCAAGGGCAGAATGGGGGGAGCTTGCAGGAAAAAGGGAAGACTCCGGTGAGCATAGCAAGGATGTGTCCATTCCTAGGTAGATGTCCACACCGGGAAGCGGTGTAACTGCTGGTTTCGGAATTCTCCGAAGGCTTTTGTATTCCGTGTAGGCTTACCCATGCCCCCAACCTGCGGACAATTTGAGGTCGTCGTTGGCTCGCCCAGAGGTGGTGTCCGCTAAATTAGCAAAAGAGGTTGAGCTGGGTCGCACAGCGGGTCCGTTTGCCTCTTCGCCACTGGATAATTTGGGTTTTTTTTTCCTTTGGGGGTGGTCCCCAAGAGGGAACCCAACAAGTTTAGATTGATCCATCATTTGTCCTATCCTGGGGGTGTTCAGTGAATGAGTTAATCGATCTTTGTCTTTGTTCCGTTTCCTACACTTCTTTTGATACTGCGGTGCCTTGGGTTCGAGTCTATGGTCGGGGGGCTTTATTTGCAAAAACGGATATTGAATCCGCTTTTCGCTTGTTGCCGTTGCATCCGGACAGTTTTCACTTGTTGGGTTGTAAGTGGCAGGGGTGTTATTTCATTGATCAATGTTTGCCCATGGGGTGCTCCATTTCGTGTTCCTGTTTTGAAACTTTTAGTTCATTCTTTGAGTTGGGGGACAGGGAGGTGTCTGGGCTTCCATCAGTCATCCACTACTTGGATGATTTCTTGTGTATCAGGCCGGCCGCTTCTAATCAGTGTAGGATTTTGTTGGCTACTGTTCAGCACATGGCAGAACACTTTGGCATTCCGCTAGCAGCAGCCAAAACGGAAGGGGACGGCTGTGGTATTGAGTTTTCTTGGGATTTTTTTTTTTTTATTTATTTTTTTCAAATCTGTTTATTGAATAAATCATAACATACATCAGAAACAGCAGGTACATATTACGTGTTACAAACAAGCCAGTACTAGTTCAGTATAGTGTCTAATAAACCAACAGTAAAAATTATCAAGAAATTCTAGCATAGTTTTTCTCTTTGGCGATACAAAGGCTTCCACATCACACTCCGTGTGCTCTATGACCAAGTCCGGAAAGGTAGTAACCGGAGTGTTTCAGACAGAGTTATATGAAAGCATTGGAAGAATACCCTAACTGTTTACTAATTGGTTACTGTACTTCTGAATTGCGCTATCGTAAGTGTCTGAAATGTTACTTCTAATTTATGATGTCCAGCATCAAAACATAGAGGGACGGAGGGGGGGGGGGGGGGTGGAAAAGGAAAGGGGAGGATGGGTGTACTTTAGTATGTAAGGAATAGTGCCTATTCCGATCACATCCTGTGATGACCATAGAAGCGTCAATTAGCAACGACCTTCCGATTAATTCGTTAATCAACCATATACCGTTTATAATCATCGGTTGTTTGGAAGTGTTTCCAGCATGCCCAGGTGTTAGTGAACTTAGGTGATGTGTCAAGGATTCGATGCGTGAGTTCTTCCATGTCCATTATTGTGTTTACTCTACGTATCCAATCCTTGATACAGGGGGTCGTAGTTGATTTCCAATACACTGGGATGCACATCCTGGCTGCATTAACTAAGTGTATTATAACCGACTTCCTGTAATGGCGCTGAGACAAGGACGTATGATGAAGTAAGTATTGGGACGGTGTGAAATCTAGTGTGAAAGTCGTTATGGTAGAAATAAATTGGTGGATCGTCTGCCAATATAAACGAAGTGCTGAGCATTCCCACCAGATGTGTAGGAAGGTTCCTTGAGCCTTACCACATCTCCAGCAAGCTGAGGAAACCAAAGGGTAGAAGGAATGCAGGATATCAGGGGTCCTATACCATCGGGAATAGAGCTTAAAACCATTTTCCTGCACTGAAACATTCCTAGAACCTTTGTGAACATTTATTAGTATCCGTTCCCAATCGTCTTGTGTTAGGTCTATGCCCGTGTCTGTCACCCATTTAGTGCGTAGTGATGTCACTGAATCGTTCGTAGTAGGAAAAAAAGCAGTGTAGAGTTCTGAAACCAGATGCCTTTGTGGAGTTGTTTCATTGCAAAGTTGTTCAAATGGGGTCAGATCCCTGCACCACGTAGTGGCTGGAGACTTCTGTAGTAAAAAATGTCGGATTTGTAAGAAATTAAAGAAAGGTATCTTTCTGTCCGGGAATCTAGTCAGTAGATTTTGGAATGTAATCATTCTACCTTTGTCAAAGAAGGATCTTGCTCGAACGTAATCTCTGGTTATATCGTCAGTAGGGAATGGTGCTTGAAAACCAGGGGTGAAGTCCGAATTGTGCTCTAAGGAGGTGAGCGGGCCAAGCGTGGAGGATATTTTAGTGTTCCGGCAGACTGTTTTCCATATATTAAGTGTGGTGCTAAGCAGAGGGTGATCTGAGATCGTCGTAAGCATTGGGGCTGTGCCTATCCAAGGGTTTTCTTGGGATTTTGATTGACAACGTGGCCATAGAATGACGCCTCCCGGAAGACAAGTTGACAGAATTGCAGGCGGCGGTGGTTTCAGTGTGGGGGGGTGGCAAGCTGACCCTGCGTCGACTTCAGTCGCTTCTAGGGAAACTCAACTTTGCTTATCGGATAATGGAGGCAGCTACAGTAGGCGTTCAGGCCCCGGGGGCATCATATTTGCCTGACCCGGGAACATAGGGCCTGCTAGTTTGGGAATCCTTTTTGGATTCGTATAATGGTAGGTCGGTGTGGATGTCCAGTTTTGATTTGGAGCTATTTACTGATGCCGCGTGATCGGCGGGCTATGAGGCATATTTTGGGGAGCAGTGGAGTGCAGGCCCGTGGCCATTGGAATGGCGGGAGGCTGGGTTTACCAGGAATTTGGCACTTTTGGAACTGTTTTCGATTGTGCTTGCAGAGGAACTTTGGGGTTCTCAGTTCTGCAACAAGAAGATTCATTTTAACTGCGATAATATGATGATGTGATGCTTTGTTGAGGCATTTGGTGTTGGATTGTTTACATTGCAATGCTTTTGTATATGCTGTTCATGTCCCGGGGTGCACTAATTCCTTGGCTCTTTCTCGGTTTCAGTGGGACAAGTTTCGGGAACAACATCCTATGGACAGATGAGACCAAGATCAACTTGTACCAGAGTGATGGGAAGAGAAGAGTATGGAGAAGGAAAGGAACTGCTCATGATCCAAAGCATACCACCTCATCAGTGAAGCATGGTGGTGGTAGTGTCATGACGTGGGCATGTATGGCTGCCAATGGAACTGGTTCTCTTGTATTTATTGATGATGTGACTGCTGACAAAAGCAGCAGGATGAATTCTGAAGTGCTTCGGGCAATATTATCCGCTCATATTCGGCAAAATGCTTTAGAACTCATTGGACGGCGCTTCACAGTGCAGATGGACAATGACCCGAAGCATACTGCGAAAGCAACCAAAGAGTTTTTTAAGGGAAAGAAGTGGAATGTTATGCAATGGCCAAGTCAATCACCTGACCTGAATCTGATTGAGCATGTATTTCACTCGCTGAAAACAAAACTGAAGGGAAAATGCCCCAAGAACAAGCAGGAACTGAAGACAATTGCAGTAGAGGCCTGACACAGCATCACCAGGGATGAAACCCAGCGTCTGGTGATGTCTATGCTTTCCAGACTTCAGGCTGTAAGTGACTGCAAAGGATTTGTAACCAAGTATTCAAAAGTGAAAGTTTGAGGGATGATTATTAATCTGTCCCATTACTTGTGGTCCCTTAACCACTTAATAACCGGCCCATAGGCGAATGGCGGCTACAGGGCGGTTTGTTAACTCTGGGAAGGCGTACTATGACGTCCTCCCAGAATTCCGCTCTCATGCGCCCCCTGGGGCACGCACCTGAGAACTTCCCTGAGGACGCAGTGGACCCGGCGTATCACCGATCATGGTGAACGGCCGCTGATCGCAGCCGTTTACCATGTGATGGCTCCATCAAATGGCGGAGTGATCACATGTAAACAAACCGGCGTTATTTCCAAACATTCGCATAAAATACCAACAGTAAAGTGTAAAACTGTCCTCATCCTTTGGCCCGGAGCCATACCTATGCGCAGATTGGTTACAGAAAACAACGCCAAACGGCACTTGAAAAGTGATAATACCAAGCTGCGAGCAACAACTGTACTTCTTGGGAAAATGGAAATGCAGAGGGTAAAGAAGAAAGAAATAAATGGTAGAAAGAGAGAGTGGAAAGAAGAGAACCATATGCATAGTGTAAGATTGTTCATTGCATAGGAGCTTCATCTGGTAACCTATGAAAGGTGGCATGTAGGTCGATTCCATCAACCAGTCAGTTTTGGCAATTCATATGCATTCCTCCGGCGAGCAAGTCACCCAACCAGAAACTTATATTCTTGAGAGTACCGGTACTCGAACCAGGGAGACCAGGTTTTGTGATATCGTGCTACAGTTTCCGCTGATTGTGCCTTAGTATCTTCCAGTTCACATATATGAGAAACCTTTAACAACCATTCTTTCAGAGAAGGGGTGTGCGTGGTTTTCCAATATAGAGGTATAAGCGACCTAGCCGCATTTAATAGGTGCCTTGATAAAGAATTCGCGTGCTTTTTCAAAGAAAAATCAGAAATGTTAAGAAGACAACATGCAGCGTCTAAGGTAATGACGGTCTCCGTGATTCGATGCACCAACCTCTTAACATCATCCCAAAATGTACTTATTTTATCACAACTCCACCATACATGAAGCATAGTACCCCTTTCCTGCAGACAACGCCAACACATATCACTGGATTGGGGGTACCATTTATGAGTCTTGTCAGGTGTGACATACCAACGGGTAAGTACTTTATATGCAGTTTCCTGCAGTCTTGTACTGATAGAGCATTTGTGGGCTAATATACAGGCCTTCTCCCATTGAGCGTCTGAGAAATCTATTTCTAAATCTGCCGACCATCTCTCTCTAAACCGATCTCTCGTCCCCGTCGCCAGGTGTTGCAACCAATCGTATGCTGTAGAGGTAGTTTTTGATACCTGTTCCCCTTTAAGGCACACCGACTCCGACTCTGTAAGTTCTCTAATAAAATGTTCCCTACGTGGTGGTTTGTTAACGAAGGATCGTATTTGAAAATACGCCCATAGGGGCAGAGAGGGGATGTCATTATCCGACTTCAACCTCGCGAAGTCCTTCATCACCCCCTTATCAAAGCAGTGCATAGCTAAAAGTGCAAGTCGTTTGTCGGTAGGCCTTAGTGTTTGATTCCCCAGTCCTGGAGCAAAGTCAGGGTTATGTTGTAACGGAGTAAGCGGGCCTCTAGGGGAGGAGAGCATGTTTTGCTTGGACAGCTGATGAAAAATTTCAAGGGTGGTCCCTATTAAAGGGTGTTTCGTCAGTGCCAGAGGGTATGTGGCTTTCGGAATCCACGGGGAGAAAGGCAGGGGTACCGGGACTGAGTCCCTCTCTAGCGTCACCCAGTCCTTTATTGCAGAATGACAATGCCAGTCCACAATTCTCGCAATATGGGAAGCTCGGTAGTAGTTCCGAAAATTAGGTATTCCCAGTCCACCCAAACTCTTGGGTTTCATTAGTAAAGAGAATTTAATATGGGGCGTTTTATGGGCCCATATAAATCTCAGCAATATGGCCTGAAGAGATCTAAAAAAACTTTGCGGGATCCTAATGGGTAAGGCTCGAATTAGGTATAATACCCTGGGCAGGACATTCATTTTGCATGTGGCCGTTCTTCCAAACCAGGAAATAGGCTTAGTATGCCAGTGTTGTAAATCTCTGTCAATGGTCTTAAGTAGAGGTATGAAGTTACGGGCGAAAACGGAGTCTATCTTGGGTGTTAGCCACACTCCTAAATATTTAATGGCATGGGACACCCACTTGAAAGAGCTATTCTCCATCGAACTGTGCAATATTGGGGCTGGCAGAGTAATGTTCATCGCCTACGACTTAGAGTAATTAATCTTGAGATTAGAGATGTACCCGTAGACCGAAAATTCCTTCACAAGTGATGGTATAGACATGTGCGGATCAGTAATGAAAAACAGGAGATCATCGGCATAAGCCCCCACTTTGAACTCCCTTCCTTCCACCCTGAAGCCCCGCACTGAGCTGTTAGCCAAGACTCTCCTAATAAAGGGTTCCAGGGAGATAATAAATAACAGAGGAGACAGGGGGCAGCCCTGTCTCGTGCCATTCCTTATGTCTACCCTGTCCGATAAAGCACCATTGATTTTCAGTTTAGCTGAAGGATTCTGATACAGGGCGGCTATCCAGTTCATCAAACCAGGTCCCAGCCCTATGTGTCTACATGACTCAAACATGTAGTCCCAGGCTACTCTATCGAAGGCCTTCTCCGCGTCGGTAGACAGGAGAAGGCCCTCGATGTTTCGCACATGGGCAGCGTGTATCAAATCCAAGGCCTTGGTGACATTGTCCCTAGCTTCTCTACCTGGCATAAAGCCAACCTGGCTCGGTCCAATCAGTTTACAGAGGAAGGGGGACAATCTCGTTGCAATTATTTTCGCCAATATCTTAACATCTAAGTTCAACAATGAAATTGGTCTATAACTCGCGCAGTGTGTAGGGTCCTTGTCCGGTTTTGGGATGACTGCAATGTGCGCAGATAAAAATTCAGGAGGGACCCTCCCACCTTTCGCCAAGGAGTTTAGCGCCGAATGTAAATGTGGGGTCAGGGTGTCTATAAATGTCTTATAATAAATGGCTGTGTAGCCATCAGGCCCAGGGCTTTTACCCGTTTTAAGTCCTTTAATAGCTAATCTGATTTCCTCCTGATCTATAGGGGCATCCAGTATCTCCGAATCCTCCTTTGCAAGTGAAGGTAGACCCGATCCCTCCAAGTAGTCCCGTATGTTTTGAAGTCTCCCATTACCCATGTCAGGGGGCCTATGTTGTGGCGGGAGGTTATAGAGTTTCGTATAGAACTCTTGAAAATGTTGGGCTATAGCATCAGTCGTTCTGTCTAAACGTCCCTCCTGATTCCGAATTCCCGGGATGTCGGTCTTGGTGGTGAGGTCTCTCAATGCCCTGGCCAGTAGGCGGCCCGCTTTGTCCCCCTGTCCATAATACATCTTCTTCCGCAGAAATAAAAGTCTCCTGGTCTGCAAGTCCAACGTCTGTCGGAGGGCCAACCGGGCCTCAAGAAGCTCCTTCGCTGACCTCTCCGACAGAGATTGCTTGTGAAGAGTTTCTAAACGTCGAATCGTGTGGGTAAGTCTGCTTATATCTTTCTCCCTATCTCTTTTCCTTTGTGCCCCTAATGACATCAGCAACCCCCTGACCGTACATTTGTGGGCCTCCCATATCGAAAAGGGATCCATACCTGGGGTCACATTGTGCTCAAAGAATTCCTTCAGGGTCGATTCAATTTTGGGAAACAAAGATGGATCAGTCAATAGGGAGGAATTCAGCCTCCACATAGGTGTCTTTTTAGGAGTATCAGAATGATTGAGGCTAATAGAAATTGGAGCGTGATCGGAAAGAGATTGAATTCCTATATGGGAATGTTGCACCGTATGTAGGTCTCTTTGGGTAATAAATAAATAGTCAATCCTAGAGTGACGGTCGTGAGGAATCGAGTAAAAAGTAAAGTCTTTGTCGGATGGATGTAAGTAACGCCAGGTGTCCACTAAGTCCAGGGAGTGGAGAAGAAGTTTAATGGCCTTCAAAGTATGGAAGGAAACCGCCGTCTTCCCTGAGGACGTATCTAAGAGAGGGTCTAGCGGGATATTGAAGTCACCCCCTAAAAGCAAACAGCCCGCCCCAAACTCTTCAAGCTGTCGCACCAGCGTTCTGCAGAACGTCAAGTGTGAGGTGTTAGGGAAATATACATTGGCAAGCGTCGTAGGAACCCCTCCGAGGGTACCCTTAAGGAAAATAAACCTCCCCTCTGGATCCACCTTTTTGTCTGTGAGTTCAAAGGAGGCTCCTCTACTTAGTAAAATGGAGACCCCCCTGGATTTGGAAGTATCATTAGTTGCGTGGTGTGCATCTGTGAAGTAGGAGTCGGTGAGCCTAGGGACCTGGCCTGTTTTGAAATGTGTCTCCTGCAGGAAGACAATTTGCGGTTTACCTTTTTTCAGTTCCCGGAGCAGGGTAGAACGCCTTTCCGGTATGTTCAAGCCTTTCACGTTGTGAGACACTAGCGTCGGCGACGTGCCAAGAGCTGAGTAAGCCATCTGTAGGGACAGAGAGAGATGGTAGGCTTTGCCTACAGTCACCACCTGCAAGACTCAAAGATTGTTATGTTGAAACACTCCTACTATATCTATTTTACCGCGGCCAAGAGAGGCAAGAGAGAGCTACAGAGAAGGAAATAAGGACAGAAATACAAAAGTCGAAGTGAGATGAAGGGTTAGAGGTAACGACCCCCGTCGGCCGGTAAGTCGGCCAGGTAGGTCAAAAATCCGGTACCCGGGAGGGGAGAAGATTCCCCGCCCAGCCACCGGGCCACGTGTGGGAACAAGGGAGACACGTAGCCTCAATGGCAACCGTTGTCAGATGCAAATAAACAGTAACGGTGTGGTATACTAATAACATGTAGAAGGAAGCCAAGCCTTGGCCCCCTGTAGCTGGTATATCAAGCATATAAACATCTCTGCCGTAAAAAAAAGAGATAAAAATATATATAAACTGAACGAGTAGAACAAACAAACAAGCATAAAGAGAAACTCAGCACAAAGCAGTGACCCAATTAAAATGAAAGTCGGACGCCAAGAGGTGCAGCCGGACAGGGAGGGGAAGACAGCCCGTTCCCCCCCCCCCAGACAGCCCCACCCGTGTAGCATCCCCAAGCATGTGCCTCAGGAGCGAACCCCCCTCCGCCCCCAAAGTCCTAAAGGCCTCACCCACGTGCGAATAGTAAGTGTACGTCCACGGCCAGACTGCAACAATGTGTCAACTGACTTAAGACCCCCATTGTTCAAGAGCAAATCCCACCAACCACCTAGCCAGAACTCCCTTAGTTCATGTGGGATTCTCAATCTTCCTTCCATAGCAGCGGGGCTGGATAGCTAGGGAAACACGACCCGGAGAGCCTTGAATACAAACCTAGAGCATGGGGGAAAAATGCCCCTGGGCAAGTTCCCAAAATCAGAAAAGTCGTAGGGCCTTAGTGGTACCAAGCTCCGGTGGAATCTGTAGTCAGGATCAAAAGGTCTCAGGGGAATCGCTTAAAACAAAAACAAATGTGCCCAGGAAATATATGGTGAGGGCGGACCACAACAAGGGGGGGACACGATCACAGGGGACCGTGGTGCCAACAGTTAATCATCTGGTGGTGGTCTAGAAGAGTGTGCTCTGCTGCGTGGTGTCCCTGCGCCCGGACCATCCTGCCAGGCTGGACGCTGCTTTTTGGCGAGGCGCTTGTCAGGTGTAGTTAGAGGAGAGTGGGGTGGGCTCCTCTCTCTAGGCGGTAGGGAGAACTCCTGATACCAGTCCGGGAGATCCACAGGGTCAAGGTGTAGAGCATTGCAAAACTCTGGGAGGTCGCTCGGAGTGCGGAGCAGGTATTGCTTGCCATTGTGTGTCACTGAGAGAGCAAAAGGGAAACGCCAGGTATAACGGAGATCTCTCGCTCTGAGTGCATCTAGTAAAGGGCGCAAGGCTCTGCGGTTTTTCAAAGTTATCTGCGAGAGATCTTGGAACAGTTTAATGTTCTCACCGTTGAACACGATGTGGTCATTCCTGCGCGCCTTAAACATAATCTCTTCCTTTAACGAAAAGTTCTGCAAGCAGCATATAATGTCGCGAGGTGGTAGAGCATCAGGTCCTCTAGCTCGGAGGGCTCTATGAGCCCTGACGAATTCAATGGCTGAATCCTCGGGTCGTTCTAGCACACTGTTAAAGACCCTCTGGAGGGCAGGCATAATCTGGTCAGCAGTCACCGTTTCCGGCACTCCACGGACCCTAATATTGTTCCGTCTCCCCCTATTATCAAGGTCCTCCATGTGTCTATTTAGGTCAATAAAGTGTTGAGCGTGTGAAGAGGTAACTGTATCCAGTCTGAGTATTGCTCTGTCTCGGAGCTTCCCCGCAGTGTCCGCCGCGGCCATCTTTTCTGTTAGAACCAGCAAATTGGTTTTTAGGTCCGTTATGGCCGCAGAAAAGGATGCCTTGATGTCGGCAGCGAAGCCGGACATGTCTGCATATGTGAGGGGGTGATCGGGACGAGCAGGTCTCCTACCGTGGTCCTCTGAGGCCGACTGAGAGTCCTCACTAAGATCCCCGTCCTCGTGCGACGGCGCCATCTTGCCACCCTCCTGGGCCCGCTGTGCTGCTGTTTGTTTCTGGAAGATCTCCGAAATGGATCCTCCCGCAGACACCGCCGTGGATCTGCGGGATCGTGTGTGCTGAGACCCGCGGAACTGCTTGTTCATCCTCGCTAGGCTTTCGGCAGAGAGGTGCTAAGGGCCTCGGGCTTGACGGAGCTCCTCGTTCAGGCTGCCATCTCCGCCGCGCGCCAAGCCACGCCCCCTCCGGCGTGATTTCCAGTTCCTCCCACCCTCTCCGTCCAGTGTGAGTGGAGAGGGGAGATATCAGTGTCAGCAGCGCTGTACAATGATAAATCCATCCTTCCATGCATGCATACCCATCCAAACGATGCATACCCATCCATACCCATTCATACTCTGCATGCCCATTCATACTCTGCATAACAATCCATCCATACTCTGCATACCCATCCATACTCTGCATGCTCTGCATACCCATCCATACTCTGCATACCCATCCATCCATACTCTGCATACCCATCCATACTCTGCATACCCATCCATACTCTGCATAACCATCCATCCATATTCTGCATACCCATCCATCCATACTCTGCATACCCATCCATACTCTGCATACTCTGCCATCCATACTCTGCATACCCATCCATGCTCTGCATGCTCTGCATACCCATCCATACTCTGCATACCCATCCATACTCTGCATACTCTACATACTCATCCATCCTCTGCATACCCATCCATGATCTGCATACCCATCCATACTCTGCATACCCATCCATACTCTGCATACTCTGCCATCCATACTCTGCATACCAATCCATCCATACTCTGCATACCCATCTATACTCATCCATCCATCCTCATCCATACTCAGCAATACTCATCCATCCATGCTCAGCCATCCCATCCACCCCCACCCATAATTAGCCATACCCATCCATACTCAGCCTTACCCATCCATACTCAGCCATACCCAGCCATACCCAGCCATACCCAGCCATACCCAGCCATACTCAGCCATACCCAGCCATACTCAGCCATACCCAGCCATACTCAATCATACTCAGCCATACTCAGCCATACCCAGCCATACTCAATCATACTCAGTCATACCCAGCCATACTCAGCCATACCCAGCCATCCCATCTATACCCAGCCATACTCAGCCGTACCCATCCCTACTCAGCCGTACACGGCCATACTCATTCATGCTCAGCCACCCCCATCCACGACTCATCCACCCCCATTCATGCTCATCTATCCCCATTCATACTCATCCATGCCACTACAGTGCCTCACAAAAGTGTAATAGGTAGTCAAATTAGATTTGAAACTTATGTTCCTAGAACACCTGACAGCGCTCCCTGGATGTTGGTCCTCTGTATGTGGCAACGCTGTGGAAAAGTCTCACAAATGTGGTATTTCCGTACTCAGGAGGAGTAGGAGAATCTATTTTGGGGTGCAATTTTTGGTATGTACATGTTATGTGTTAGCAATATTGTGTAAATGGACAATGTTGTGTAAAAAAAAATGCGTTTTCATTTTCTTTACACATTTTCCAAAAACTTGTAGAAAAAAAATGACATGTTCAAAAGACTCGATATGCCTCAAAGATTATACATTGGGTTGTTTTCTTTCCAAAATGGGGTAATTTTGGGGGCGTTTCCATTATCCTGGTTCTCTAGGGCCTTCAAAATTGTAAGAGGTAGTCGAGAAATGATATGTGTAATTTATGATCCAAGAATGCCTGGTAGCGCTCCCTGCATGTTGGGCCTCTGTATGTGGCCACGCTGTGTAAAAGTCTCATACATGTGGTATCGTCATACTCAGGAGGAATAGTAGAATCTGTTTTGGGGTGTAATTTGTGCTATGCATATGCTGTTTGTGAGAAATAACCTGCTAATATAACAATTTTGTGGAAAAAAAAAAAGAAAAGAAAATCTTGATTTTGCAAAGAATTGTGGGAAAACATTACAACTTCAAAAAAACTCACCATGCCTCTTACTAAATACCTTGGAATGTCTACTTTCCAAAAAGGGGTCATTTGTGGGATATTTGTACTTTTCTGGCTTGTTAGAGTCTCAAGAAATGAGATAGGCCATCAGTACTTCAGGTCTGATCAATTTTCAGAGATTGGCACCGTAGCTTGTGGACTCTATAACTTTCACAAAGACCAAATAATATACACCGATTTGGGTTATTTTTACCAAAGATATGTAGTGGTATAAATGTTGGCCAAAATATGTGAGGAAAAATTACTAATTTGAAAAATGTTATAACAGAAACAAAGAAAAATGCTTTTTTTTTTTTACAGAATTTATAGCGCAAAAAAAATAAAATTAAAAAAACAGCAGTGATTAAATACCACCAAATGAAAGCTCTATTTGTGTGAAAAAAAAAATCAAATAGGTACAGTGTTGCATGACTGAGTAATTGCCATTCAAAATGTGAGAGGACAGAAAGCTGAAAATTGGTCTGGTTATTAAGGGGGTTTAAGTGCCCAGTGGTCAAGTGGTTAAAAAGTGTAAGACACATATACAAACTGTTGTAATTCCTACACCGTTCACCTGATTTGGATGTAAATACCCTCAAATTAAAGCTGAAAGTCTGCATTTCAAATCCATCCATACATACTCTGCATCCAATGTAGCCTATATCTACAGTTCATTCCGTGGTGTACTATTTCTAATATACTTCAGGCGGTGTATTAATTTATATATATACAGTTTAGTATGTATGTATATATATATATATATATATATATATATATATATATATATATATATATATATATATATATATATATATATATATATATATATATATATATATATATATATATATATATATATATATACTCTGCATCCAGTGTGTAGCCTATATCTACAGTGCATTCCGTGCATTCCATGGTGTACTGTTTCTATTACACTTCTGGTAGTGTACACATTACACAATAGAGTGAAGCCATATTGCAGTTGTTACTTCACTTCTGGTGGTGTACACCAGGGATATGCAATTAGTGGACCTCCAGCTGTTACAGAACTACAAGTCCCATAAGGCTTAGCAAGACTCTGACAGCCATAAGCATGACACCCAGAGGCAGAGGCATGATGGGACTTGTAGTTTTGCAATAGCTGGAGGTCCGCTAATTGCATATACCTGGTGTAGACAGTACACAATACAATGCAGCCGTAGTGAAGTTGCTACTACTTTTCTGGTGGTGTAAACAGTACACAATACAGTGTAGCGTGGTGTTGCAAAACTAAATATACATCATGCCCGGTAGGCCACCAAGGAGAGGCAGATGCTCACAGGCCACTAAAAGAGGGCAAGCAGCCTCTGTGTCTACAGTCAACAGTGCTGGTCGTGGATATGGTGCATCCTCTGCAGGTGGCCATAGGGCACGCTTGTCCTTTTTTTCTGCTGCTGGGGCAGGGGCAGAAAAATTGGGCCTTTGGTGGTGGTGGTGCAACAACACTGTAACCCCTCACAGATACTCTTGTTGGGTGCAGAAACGGACCCTGCTGTTAAATATTAGATCAAAAATTGTATTTACATGCCCATGTTAAACAGGGACAGAAAAATCAGGCCTTAGGCAGTGGTGGTGGTGCCCTAAACCAAAAATATTGTTGGAAGCTAGCCTTATCAAGATTGAGGAGGAATAGGATAGTCACTCAGCATAGGCAGTCTTCAAGGGATCCCACATCCATAGAAAAATCAATCAGTTACATCAGCATCAGGTGCTTGATAGCTGCTGCTGATCCAAGACTGATTCATTTTTATGAATGTGAGCCTATCAACGAGTCTGTGGACAGGTGCACTCTATGATCCGTTACAGACACTTTGGGGTCCAAAGTCATGTGACAGGTTGCACAAGTGTGAATGGGGCCTAAATCTTCATCACTTCCTATCACTATATGATAAAAGAACATTTCTCTATATAAATGGAGACTTTAGGAAAAAAAACATTCAGAGGAAATAATCTATCAAAATCTTAGGAAAGCAAAGAGAAGGAGAATGTTGGGGTGTCTTCTCTAATATAAAGCTGAACCCTGGGCAGATAGAAGAGAGAAATGAATGCGACTCTGTATACATGAATACAGCCTGGAGTTCTGCTTTACCAGGAAGTGAGACAACCTCATTATTCCTCATATATCTTCCAGAGATTTCCCAGAATTCTGTCCTGTATGAAGGAGACGTGTATTTCCAGCAGTGACGGTGCATCCAGAAGGGTGCACGGGCGCTGCCCCCTCTCTCCAGCCACCCCTCTATGCCCAATAAATAGATTCATGCATTGCATGATTCTATCCATGAATCTATCCATGAATCTATCCATGGCCTCCGCTGCCACCCCCTATTCAGGCAGCGGGGTATTTTTTTTAAGCACCTGATAAGAGCCACAGGCTCTAATAGGCATCAAAAAAGGTAAACAGTGAGCTCCATGCTTGGCCCTCGCAGTTCACTCAGCTGTGTTAAGAAAAGCGAATGAATATTTGCATTCCTAACACTGAACCACCTCTCCGCCAATCAGGTGCTCGGGTCTGTTACTTGTCACCTGATTGGCTGAAACAACAGGTGCCGCTATTGGAAGCCTATCAGGAGGAGAGGACGGGAGTTGAGGACAGCAGAAGATGCATGAAGCACCCCGCTCATCGCTGTCACCCGCTGCCCCACCAAGACAGGGTAAGTTCCCGGCAGACAGCGAGCAGGCGGGGGCCACATTGGCAGCATTCAAGGGCACACTGGCAGCATTTAATGGGCACACTGGCAGCATTTGATGGGCACAGTGGCAGCGTTTGATGGGCACAGTGGCAGCATTTGATTGGCACACCGCCAGCATTTGATGGACACACCGGCAATGTTTGGCACAGTGGTAGCATTTGATGGGCACAGTGGCTGTGTTTGGCACAATGGCTGCATTTGATGGGCACAGTGCCAGCATTTGATGGAACAGTGAAAGCGTTTGATGGCCACAGGCGCAGCGTTTGATGGGCACAGTCGCAGCGTTTGATGGGCACAGTCGCAGCGTTTGATGGGCACAGTGGCTGTGATTGATGTGTTTTTTTTTCAAAAAACTTTGCGCCCCCCCAAAAAAAAATTGAGCACCAGCCGCCACTGATTTCCAGGACTGAAAGCTGCCAACATTGATAGAAATAGGAAAAGGAGGAATAAAATAATTGTAATTGTGAAAAAATATATATATAATCAGCGCAATAAACAATGTGATTATGAAAATAAAAATACAATAATCAATGTAATTAGCCTACTAATAGGCTTGATGTGATTGCTGCTCACACCACTTAGCCCTTGTACACACGGTCGGACAATGTCCGATCGGACCGCGTTGTTGGATAATCCGACCATGTGTGGGCTCCATCAGACTGTTTCCGTTGGAATATCCGACCGACAAAGTTTTAGAGATGGGCTATAAAATTTTCTCACAACATGATCCGATCAGACTTTGTCCGATCGTTTGTAGAGAATTCCGATCGGACAAAGTGCTACGCATGCTCAGATCAAATTACGAGACCAAAGCTAGTGGCTACTAGCCTGAATGTAGTCCTGTCGTAACGAAATAACGCCATCACGTTACGAATGATTGGATATTCCGACAACTTTGTCCGACCGTGTGTATGCAACACCAGTTTCGGACAAAATTCGTCTGACAAAATCCGACTGATTTTGTTGTTGGAATGTCCGACCGTGTGTACAAGGGCTTAGAGCAGGGGTGTCCAAACTTTTTTCAAAGAGGGCCAGATTTGATGAAGTGAACATGCGCGAGGGCTGACCATTTTGCCTGACATTCTTTGAACCATTAAAATTTGGTCTAAGTGTGTTCGTTCGAACACTAATACACGGCCCAGCAAGAATTCTCTTGCCTTTGTGGCTGTGTGTGTTGAAGAGATGAGCTCTGGCGTGTTATCTGGATATATCGTATTTATTGGCAAATAGCACGCACCTTCACTTTAAGAGGAAAGTTTTAGGAAAAAAACATAAAATTTTAAATAAAAGAACTGTGAAGCAAAATAAGGGTCAGTGCCTATCTGCGCGCCCACCATTGCTGGCAATGCAGCACCCACCATTGCCAGGAATGCAGCCACCATTGCCAGGAATGCAGCCACCATTAGCCAGGAATGCAGCCACCATTAGCCAGGAATGCACCCACCATTGCCAGGATTTCACTCACTATTGCCAGGACTGCACCCACCATTAGCCAGGAATGCACCCACCATTGCCAGGATTTCACTCACTATTGCCAGGAATGCACCCACCATTAGCCAGCAATTCACCCACCATTGCCAGGATTTCGCTCACCATTGCCAGGAATGCAGCCACCATTGCCAGGAATGCAGCCACCATTAGCCAGGAATACACCCACCATTAGCCAGGATTTCACTCACTATTGCCAGGAATACACCCACCATTAGCCAGGAATACACCCACCATTAGCCAGGATTTCACTCACTATTGCCAGGAATGCACCCACCATTAGCCAGGAATGCACCCACCATTAGCCAGGAATGCAGCCACCATTAGCCAGGAATGCAGCCACCATTAGCCAAGAATGCACCCACCATTAGCCAGGAATGCACCCACCATTAGCCAGGAATGTTCTCACCACTGCCATCAGTGCAGCCTTGGAGGGGACATGGAGGGGGCAGGATGAGCGCCAAAGAACGGGAGAATCTTCTGTTTACACAGCGGCCTCTTTAAGAGAAAGTCCCGCCTCCTTTGATAGACAGACCAGTCGTCCAATGGCGGAGACGGGATTTCCTATTACAGAGGCTGCCGTGTAAACAGGAAATACTCCTGTGTGCACGGCGCTCGTATCGCCTCCTATCTCCGAGGCAGCCGGACTATATATCTTTTGTGGTCCCGGCGCTGGGAGATCGTCAGGGGCCACAAAAGATATATATGTTTAGATAACCAGGCGGGCCATTCAAAACCGGACTGTGGGCCGGGATTGGCCCGCGGGCCAGACTTTGGACATGCCTGGCTTCGAGTGTATCCACATGTGACTCTCAATAGGTGTAATGGCGATTTCTACCTACCTCATTTATATGCTTAATGATACATAAAATAAGTGATTAAAACCTTTTGTCTATATAGGAATCAACCAATGCGGTTGCAGCGATTGCGGATAGATTTAACTGTGCAAAGAGAATAACAATCAAATTTTATTTATAAAGAAAATAAACATTAGAATAATCAGATATCACCAAATATAACGTAGCAACGTTACAAATACAGTGTTGCCAGTGGACAAAGATAATTAATATAATAAGGATATATTGTTACAATGAACATATAAATGCTATCAGTGTATTAAGGAAAATCCTAGGACAGAAAAAAGAAAAGAGAAATAAGATAATACGGATACGTTTCACAGACAGATCTTACGTGACCATGCTTGTGGAGACCATGAGGCTAAGAGAGGCCCATCAATGGGAGCTTTGATTTTTATGTTCCCTCTCTACCCACCCCCACCAATTACACAAATGGACTACTTTCATTGGTTCAGAGCTGCATCAAATTCTGATTGGCTGTACCTGAAGCCTAGTTGGCCATCATGCTTCTCACATAAGCATTAGACTCTCTTCGGTGCCTCTCTGTCTACCATGTTTCTGGTTGTTGGGTAAGAAACCCTCTTTGATCCGAGTATAACCAGTTCCTCTGATATGTCCATCTCTATAAACAATCGGGGGACTTAGTTATCACCCGACTATTGAAGACATCAAACTGCTTTTGAGAAATATGAAGAAGTCTTGTGAGCCGGACCCAAATCTCATCATAATATCATAAAATATATTATGTACATCATCTTCCTGTAAAAAAACAAAAACACATATATATATATATATATATATATATATATATATATATATTGTGGCAGCACGCAGGTAAAGTCACCTGGTTGTATCCAGGATGGGAAATATGTGTGCCCTAGATTCAGGCTTTATGCAGACTTTTACAATTAGAGGGGAAGAGTTAATGAGCCCAGCTGAAGTAAGTGGGCTTATTAAGACCTCTACAAAAAAAAACCAGCATGCTTAGGGAGATGCTCCATCCTGGAACCAGTTTTGTGTTGTATAGACTGGGGAGTGTGACACCTGTTCTGTGCGGTGAGTTAACGCCTGTGTGCCAAACCTCTACAACAGAGACAGGGACTGGTGCAGCACAAGGCTGCACTCAGTTGTTAGACAGGGAATCTAAGTGTGTAATTAGAGGTCAAGCTGACCAGGATTTATTTTCATGTTTTATTTTTGTTTGGCTGTTATATGTTTCACTGCATGTAGCATAAATAAACCGCATCTTTTGTTTTTTTTGCACCTACAACGCTGTCTGCTGTGCCTGATTTTGTGTTGTGAACCCATCCAGGGGGTCACACACACCCGCTGCCGAGCTAACCCCTCACAATATATATATATATATATATATATATATATATATATATATATATATATATAGAAAGGCCAGTATGGTGGCCTGAAATTATGGGAGGAGCCCGGTGGAGTATTTAACCAGCCGTCCGCCCGTCTTCCTCGTCGGTTCCGGTGCGCGATATCTGATACGTCAGACATCAAGGGCCGACTATCCAGACCAGATACAGTGAGCCTGTTCGTGAGTTCCCGCGTTATTCGTTTCCGTCTTGACAACTCGTCTTCCCGTACATCAGCGTCCGTGGGTTTCGCCGTCGGAGTGTCGTCGTACCCATCGAATTTGTCGTTTCACGTTGGGCCGGCTGTCGCAGGTTTGGCTTCGGCATCCCCTTTTCAATTATGTTTTTCGATGTACCATCAACATTCCCTGTACTCTCGACCCGCTCGCTTCTTTTAAATCGAATGTTTTACTGTGGCCCTCGTACGCATGTCACTATTTTCTATTTTCGATGTAGTCGTTATCACTTTTCGACACGTTCGATTACGCCACGTCAGGCGATTCATTCGCAGGTACGGCATTCGAAACCATTCGTCTGCCCGAGCATTTCTATTAGTATCGGTCGAATCGTTCGACTCACAGCCGACTGCTTGTTACGACAAGGCAAGCAGTCCACACGTTTCGCTTTGTCTGCTCCAGTTCGAATATATGTCTCTTCATTCATGCAGTTATGTTATGTATCTTATTTTATCTCATGTCAAATCATTTCACTCCCAGTCATTTCTACCGTTTCAAATCATTTCTGTCACTAGTCGCGCTCCGGCGCGAATCTTGTCGCACCTCTGGTGCACCGATTCGCTTTGAAGTGCCCCAGGGTTCGGCCTCATTTCTGTACATGCTCCAGAGACTGAATCACTCGCAGGTTCACGCACGGTCCCTGATTCTCGTCTCTGTCATGGCATACCATTTCTGTCACTTATTACGCTCCAATTCGAATCCTGTTGCATTCCTCTATGCACCGATTCGTCCTGGTGTGCCCAGCGGCTACGCCTCATTTCGGTACATGCTCCAGAGACGGATTCTTTGTAACCTACAGTCCAGTCATTGAATCCTGTCTCTGTCATGGGACATCATTTCTGTCACTTATTACACTCCAATTCAAATCCTGTCGCATTTTTTATGCACCGATTCGTTCTGGTGTGCCCAGCTGCTACGCCTCATTTCAGTACATGCTCCAGAGACGGGTTCTTTATTGCTACCATCAGTCCAGTCGTTGAATCTTGTCTCTGTCATGGGATATCATTTCTGTCACTTATTACGCTCCGATTCGAATCCTGTTGCGTTTATTTATGCTCCGATTCGTTCCGGTGTGCCCAGCTGCTACGCCTCATTTCAGTACATGCTCCAGAGACGGATTCTTTGTTGTAACCATCAGTCCAGTCGTTGAATCTTGTCTCTGTCATGGCATATCATTTCTGTCACTTATTACGCGCCAATTCGAATCCTGTCGCATTCCTTATGCACCGATTCGTTCTGGTGTGCCCAGCTGCTACGCCTCATTTCAGTACATGCTCCAAAGACAGGATTCATCTGTTTGGTTCAAGGGCTCGTCCTCTGATTCTTGTCTTTGTCATGGGTTTTTCATTTCATTTCACCTATCACGTTCCGGTACGAATAGTCACATCGGTGTACCAAATTCGTCTCGGCGTGCCCCAGGAATGGCCTCATTTCAGTACATGCTCCAGAATCCGTTTCGTGCTCGGTCGCAAGTTGTGGCATGGCGATCCGGATCTCTGTCATGGCAGGTTCTCTCATTTCACTGTCATATACCGCTTCCCGGCTTGGGTCCAGTTGATTCTTCAATGTTTGGATGCCTGCCGGGGGGCCTTGCTCCTCGGCCTCATTTCATTATAGATTGCCTTCAAAAGGGAAACACAGCTTCGTTTAGGCGTGTCTCGCTGTTTTCTCCACATACAAGCGCAGACTTCTTGCAATCGTTGCTAACACACATCCAAGCGTAGACTTCTTGCAATCGTTGCAAGCACGCATCCAGACATAGACTTCTCGCAATCGTTACAAGCACGCATTCGAGCATAGATCTCTTGCACTTATTACTAGCACACATTCGAGCATAGACCTCTTGCAATCGTTGCAAGCACGCATTCGGGCATAGACCTCTTGCAATCGCTGCAAGCACGCATTCGAGCATAGACCTCTCGCGGTCATTACAAGCACGCATTCGAGCATAGACCTCTTGCAATCGTTGCAAGCACGCAGTCGAGCATAGACCTTTTGCATTCATTACAAGCACGCATTCGGGCATAGACCTCTTGCAATCGCTGCAAGCACGCATTCGAGCATAGACCTCTCGCGGTCATTACAAGCACGCATTCGAGCATAGACCTCTTGCAATCGTTGCAAGCACGCATTCGAGCATAGACCTTTTTGCATTCATTACAAGCACGCATTCGGGCATAGACCTCTTGCAATCGCTGCAAGCACGCATTCGAGCATAGACCTCTCGCGGTCATTACAATTACGCATTCGAGCTTAGACCTCTCGCGGTCATTACAATTACGCATTCGAGCTTAGACCTCTTACACTCATTACAAGCATGCATTCAAGCATAGACCTCTTGCAATCGTTGCATGCAGGCATTCGAGCATAGACCTCTGGCGATCATTGCAAGCACGCATTCGAGCATAGACCTCTTGCACTCATTACAAGCACGCATTCGAGCATAGTTCTCTTGCAATCATGGCAAGCACGCATTTGAGCATAGACCTCTTGCAATCATTGCAAGCAGGTGTCCAGGCACAACTTGTTGCAATCATTGCTGGCAGGCACTTCTGGCTTGCTCAATAGATTGCTTTAGGGAAGACCTGGATACCTTCCTAAATGTACGTTGTATTACGGGGTACTTATATTTATAGGTGTAGTTGATCCAGGGAAAAATCCGATTGCCTCTCGAGGGGTCAGGAAGGAATTTTCCCCAGCTGTAGCAAATTGGCCTATGCTCTGTTGGGGGTTTTTTGCCTTCCTCTGGATCAGCTGCGGGCGTAGAATTGGGTGTCGGGTTGTGTGATACCTTATTTATTTTGATTTGGTTGGACCGGATGGACTTCTGTCTTTTCCGGCCTGGCTACCCTTGAAGCCTACCATAATTCCTTGCAGTCGTTGCAGGCACGAGTCCTGGCACAACTCCTTGCATTAGTTGCAGGCACGCATCCTAGCATAACATCTTGCAGTCATGGCAAGCACGCATCCTGGGTAACATCTTGCAATCATCGCAAGCACGCATCCAAACATGCATTCAAGCACAACTCCTGTAGTCTTCGCAGTGCACATGCGGTAACACGAATGGCTCACAGTCACTACGTATACATCTCCAGTGACAAACTCCCGGGCAATTGTCGCAAGCACATGTTTAAACACAACTTTAGTCACGCCAAGGCTCATGACTTAGCATAACTTCTTGCAATCATTCATTGGCAGGCACGTTCTCAGTGGCACACAAACTGGCTACACGTCATTTTCAGCAGCACTTAATTGGCCTCTCGTCTCCCGTGGCTTTCTTACAAACCATTCACTGTTGTCTGTCTATCCGTCTCTTCCTTAGGACAGTTGAGTTCAGCTTCCGTCCCGCACCAGGATCATGTTGTCACACGCAACTGGCTTCTTCCTGTAGCACGCCCAGGCTATTTCTAGCCAGCGTTCAACATTTCTTATCCTTACAGTGCACGGAGAGCCATCTGTCGTTACGGCCCATACAGCAAGATCCCCACCTCGGGGCATCCAGAGGCATCAGCCCATAGCCAACGGCAAACGCTCGCCATCACAACTGCCATCTTTAGGGGCATATTATATCCTCGCATATTCTCCAGTCTAGTCGTCCAAAAGACACCTACAGTCCCTACACGGCATGTTGAGTTCGCTATGCGCATCATCCCTCAGGGTCGCCCCTTGTGTCACACTTATTGGTTTTACTGTCCCTCTCACAGGATCCAGAGCAAGTCCTCAGCCGGGATCCCGCGGCAATAGCAGTCCTTGCTATGCGGGAGGAATTCCTATCGTCTGGGAATGGCGTCTCCCTGTTCATTCCCTCCGTGTCTTCCCTTTCGCCCCAGGTGATGACCGACGCAGCGGCCTCCACGGGCTTGCGGCTGTTTTTTGGCCACCTCCGGCTCGCAGCTCCCTGGCCTCCCCAGTTACTGGCAATTCCTGGCTGCGCCAAGGCGTCCTCTCGGTTGATTATGTCCTTCCTACGTCAACTGGTCCAGCTCTTGTTGTTGTTTCAGTTCAACATCTATTGTTCCTTTATCCACGGTAAGTTCAATCAGGCAGCGGACGCCCTCTCCCGCTGTAACCTTGTCTCTTTTCCGATCAGGTACCCGGAGCCGGACCAACATCAGCAGCTATCCCGGACTGGTCTCAACTAACCCTGGATTAGCCCCTCACCTCCTAGCGGCTACCCAACTTATCGATCACTCCCTTTCCCGCAATACCCTCAAGGCCTATCAGTCAGCCTGGAGGGCCTTTAACCGCTTCATCACGTATCACAGCACAGTGACGTCCCGTGTCAAGCGAGTCGTAGCCTTCATTTCCTACTGCCACTCGCAGTTGGTGTTATCCGTTAATACGATCCGGCTATACCTGACCGGTGTACAACATTTCACGTCCCTCCAGGACCCTACCGTACCCTCCTTATTTTCTTACCACACCGTTCGGGCTGTTATGCGCAGTGTCCAGAAGCGCCAGCCGATGGCCGGCACCAAACCTCCGCCTTTCACAGGAGACGTTCTAGAACTATGTCAGATATCCTGGCCACTTCACCTTTCGGTCTCCACATGAGTGGCATTTACAAGCAGCCATACACCTGGCCTTCTACGGCTTCTTACGGCCAAGCCAGTTTACTTGTAGTAGCCTCACAGCACGCATGCTGTACAAGCACCACCTGGTCTGATACGAAGACCATTTCATCTTACACTTAGCAGTCTCCAAGACGCAGCAGCTTGGCTCGGGTATGGACATACACTTCTATAAAACCGACAACCGCTGGTGCCCGGTCACTGTTCTCATCCGCTTGTTGACCCTTTTGGCCAACCAACCAGGAACTGGCCCGCTTCTGCCTTTTCACACGAAACCTCTCGATGCAGCCCAGTTCATGGAGCATGTCAGGACACTCCTGGGCATCCTTCACCTCAATCCTGCTCACTACTCCGGACATTTATTCCGTATCGAAGCAGCTTCTACTGCCTCCCGCCAAGGGGTCCCGGTCCATGTTATCAAGAAATTGGGTAGATGGAAGTCCTCCTGTTTTGCCCGTTACATACCCAAACTGCAAATAGAGATGGCCCAGGCCTTTGTCAAACTCACCCAGTGACAGTCTTGTCTCAATAAAGTGCAACCCCTACCTGGATGTTTTGCCCCCTTATTTTGGCATACCGTACGTTAGACCAGGGCACACTTTCAGGTCCATTTCAAGGAAGCGAGTTTATGTTAACCTTGTTTGTCATCCTTATCCGTATCGGTCTGAGGGCTCTGGACCATAAATAGAAAGGCCAGTATGGTGGCCTGAAATTATGGGAGGAGCCCGGTGGAGTATTTAACCAGCCGTCCGCCCGTCTTCCTCGTCGGTTCCGGTGCGCGATACCCACCCACCCATCCCCTTTATCAGGGCATTTCTCTAAGCATACTCCTCAAGTGAGTACTCATTTCACCCATTTCATATTCATTTCATTTTAAGGTATGCCCCCTTATTTTGGCATACCGTACGTTAGACCAGGGCACACTTTCAGGTCCATTTCAAGGAAGCGAGTTTATGTTAACCTTGTTTGTCATCCTTATCCGTATCGGTCTGAGGGCTCTGGACCATAAATATATATATATATATATATATATATATATATATATACCCCCATCTAACCGGGCAGGGACATGGTCATTTAATTAGAAAGTCCTCACAATGGTTCCCTTGAAGCCTCTTGATATAAATATGAAGCTCGATATTTCCACATCATCGGTAATAAATAAAATATATCAGACATTCCAGCGAGAGTCTGAAGTCACCGGATATCAATGAACTGTCACTGAAAGTTGCACTGCGGTGGAATTTTGTCAATATTTGGACTTGATTTATGAGTTTTTGGTTGCACTATACTATATATTTTGTTTATTAACTACGTGGCCCACCCGGCCAATGTACATATATACGGCCGGGTGGGAGCCGCCTCCATCTCACTGGACGTTCAGGAACGTCCTTCAGAAGGAGGGGGATCGCGTGCCCGCGCAGCGGCGCGATCCCGATGCGCTCGTGTCACCCGGACACGGCGCCTCTCGGATCGGCAGGAGGGATCTGTGATTGGCCCTCCTGATCACATGACGGCTGTGTCCAATCACAGCCGTCATGAGATCAAAACAAACAGCCGGTTGCTAGGCAATCGGCTCCTCCTCTCCTCACACGGAAGTCGTCGCTGAGGAGAGGAGAGCAGATCACTGCAGCCGGCTGATGATCAGTGAGTATGAGCTGTTTTTACTCACTGATCACTAGTCCAGTGTAAACACACACATGTCCCCACACATGTCCCCAAAACACACATGTCCCCAAATAATAAAAAGACATGCCCCCAAATAAAAAAACATATGTCCCACTAAAATCACATGTCCCAGTGATTATCTGCACACATATGTCCGTGATCACCTGCACACATCTGTACATGATCATTTGCGTACATATGTCCGTGATCATACAAACCAATTATTATACACTTAACGGATTATTTCTTTTACCAAAAACATGTAGCAGAATAAATTTTGGCTTAAATTTATGACAAAATTAGATTTTATTGGATTTCTTTTAAAAGAAAATATTGTTTTTTTTTCCAAATTTCCGCTTTTTTGCGCTTATATCGCAAAAAATAAAAAATGGAGTCGTGAATAAATACCACCAAAATAAAGCTCTATTTGTGCAAACAAAATTATAAAAATGTCATTTGCGTACAGTGTAGCATGACCGCGCAATTGTCATTGAAATTGCGAGAGCGATGAAAGCTGTAAATTGGGCTGGGACGGAAGGGGGCGAAAGTGCCCTGTATTGTAGTGGTTAAAATACCCGTCAACTATTTTTATTACCATGAAGGTGAACTGACTCTGTAATACAAATCACAATAGAGAAATTATATTAAAAAATATATTAAAATCTGCAACATTTCCAGGGACAAACCTCCAGATCCCGGGACTGTCCCTGGAATCCAGACACACCTGGCAGTTTATGAATGACATTTATTATATGTAATTATTTTCCCATTACCACCACCATACATAGTACAGCTGTCATATGGAAGCAATCAGGTGGTGGCACCACAATCACTTCCACCCACCCACAAAGTGCGGTCCTCCCTGGGTGTGCTCCCGCCCATTTCCTGGGCTCATCGGTGGTCCTGTGACCGGCATGGTGGGGCCACCAAGTAGGGGGAATGGAGATCAGTAAATGTCCATTCTCTGATCTCCTCTTCCTGCTAATGACCCGAAAGTGATGTATAAAATGTCACTTCTGGGTATTGCTGGCACTTTCACCAGACGTTATGCCCGGGGACTGCGATCTGTGCTCCATTAGCTTCAATATGGAACAGGTGGGACATCAGGGGTCTTTTATACCTCTGATGTCTCATTAACCGCTTCAGCCCCGGAAGGATTTACCCCCTTCCTGACCAGGTCCTTTTTTCTGCGATACGGCACTGCGTCACTTTAACTGACTACTGCGTGGTTTGTGCGACGTTGTACCCAAACAAAATGTATGTCCTTTTTTCCCCCACAAATAGAGCTTTTTATTGGTGGTATATGATCACCTCTGCATTTTTTTTATTTTTTTGTGCTATAAACAAAAGAAATTTTGAAATAAAAAACAATATTTTTTACTTTTTGCTATAATATTCAATTTTTTTATATTTCTCCATCAGTTTACTCCGATATATATCTACATATTTTTGGTAAAAAAAAAAAAAAATCGCAATAAGTGTATATTGATTGGTTTTCACAAAAGTTATCAAATCTACAACATAGGGGATAGATTTATGGCATTTTTATTTTTTACTAGCAATGGCAGTGATAAGCAATTTTTAGCGGAACTGCAACATTGCAGCAGACAGATCGGACACTTTTGACACAATTTTGGGACCACTGACATTTATACAGCGATCAGAGCTATAAAATGCACTGATTACTGTATAAATGTCACTGGCAGGGAAGGGGTTAACACTAGGGGGCGATCAAGGGGTTAAATGTGTTTCTTACTGTGGGGGGGGGGATAGGACTGACTGGGGGAGGAGAGAGATCTGTGTTTCTCAGCATTAGGAACACAAGATGTCTCCTCACCCCTGACAGGACATGGATCTGTGTATGTACACACACAAATCCCCATTCTGGCTCTGTCAGGTGCGATAGTGGGTGCCCGGCGGACATCACAGCCGACACGCACGTGCATCGGCTCCTAAGTGACGCTTTCGCTATATCTATAGCTATACTTAAGGTTTGCCATGTTGGGTATCTATTTACTCGGTACAACCTAATATTTTACATTTTAAAAAAAAATTGGGTAATCTATTGCTTCTTTGTGCTCTAAAATTGATTTTAGTGTATGTAGGAGGGGCCGGGGGAGCTGGACAAGGAGTTTCCAGAGCTCTCCAAGGTAAGCTTGGTTACACAAGCCCCCCGTCCAAAGTGAATCCCGTCACACTCAGGTTAATAAACTGTTTAGCTAATATTGGGTGACATACAAAATTGGAACTAACACTATTTTATTCTCTAGGGTGTCTGCTGTCAGAAAATATATTTTATTTTGGGGTTTTATCTAATCTTGAAGCCTAAAATTATTTTTTTAACCACCTCAATACCAGCCACTTACAACCCCTTCCTGCCCAGGCCAATTTCTAGCTTTCAGCGTTGTCGCTGTTTAAATGACAATTGCGCGGTCATACAACACTGTACCCAAACAGAATTTTTATCATTTTGTTCCCACTAATAGAGATTTATTTTGGTGGTATTTAATCACCTCTGCATTCTTTTATTTTTTGCTACAAAAATTTTGAAAAATAAAAAGTATTTCTTTGTTTTTGTTATACAATTTTGTAAATAAATGTTTTCTCCTTCACTGATGGACAATGGTAAGCTGCACTGACACTTATAAGGCGGCACCAATGAGGTGGCACTAATATGGTGGCATTGATGATGGGCACTGATAGGCGGCATTGATAGGTGGTACTGATATGCAGCACTGATGGCCATTGATAGGCGGCACTGATGGCCATTGATAGGCGGCACTGATGGGCACTAATAAGTGGCACTGATAGACTGCACTGATGGGTACTTATGGGTGGGACTGATAGACAGCACTGCTGAGCACTGATGGGCACTGATAGGCGGCACTGATGGGCACTGAAAGATGGCATTGATGGGCACTGATGCCTGGCACTGATAGATTTCAGTGCTAGGCATCACTGGTGGCACTGGCAGGCATGTTTCATTGCCACTGATTGGCAGCTGCCTTGGCACTTATTGGCATATCCCTGGTGGTCTAGGGTGGCATACCTGGTGGTCCTGTGTGGTGGTCTTCCCTGGTGGTCCTGGTGGCATCCTGGTGGTCCTGGATGTCAGGACAATCAGCAAAGACAAACAATCAGCAAAGACCCCCCTGGCAGGAGAGCAGCTGATCAGCTCTCCTGTATTCGCGGCTGTCAGACACTAGTGAGGAAAAGCCGATCAATGGCTCTTCCTGTTTACATCATGATCAGCCATAATTGGACACGACTGATCACGGGGTAAAAAGTCTCCTTCAGAGACTCTTTACCTAGGTCGGAGTTGCGGTGTGTCAGACTGACACGCCGCAACAACGATCGCTGCAATGCAGGGCCCCCACAGGCATGTGCCAGCAGTTATCCTGCTGGACATCATATGACACCCAGTCAGGATAATTGAACCACTGCCCGGCCGTCATCCTGCTATAGGCTGGGCAGGAAGTAGTTAAAGTTACCTTTAAGTCCAAACATTGGCTCTGCAATCAACCAATCCCATTCCTCCTCCCTGTGATGTCACCAGTTTCTGGCCAGAGTTCTGAAATCTCCTGATCCTCCCCCCACATATCTTTATCCAACCATCCCCTACACATATCCCAGCATGGAGGGGCTCAGTGAAGGTGGTGGTGAAGGTGTGGAGGTGTCGAATCGGGTCACACAGATCATAAAAGGAGATCCGCCCGGCCTCATAATCCAGATATATCCTGACTCTGTTACTGGAGGGATTGGTGGGTAAGAGAGTCTTATTAGTGTCATTTTTTACTGAATACTGATTACCACACCTGAGCAAACCCCAAGACTTGTTATTCCTTCCTATTCTTGCTGGAAAAATGGTCCTCTCTATCCTGGGGTAACACATCCCGACTATCCAGAAATCTGACCCCCCGACATCCACTTCCCAGTAATGTCTCCCTGAGGAGAAACTCCGACTGCTCAACACCTGAGGATATTCAGTAAATCTCTCTGGACTATCTGAGCGCTTCTGGTTCCTATCTGACCAGAACAAAGTTTTCCTGTCACCTGATATTTGTAGCTCATTACCAATTGTGTTTCCATCCAGTAATATGTCTGCAGCTCCCTGTATAGGGAAGTATACATTTACCTCTGTTATTATATCAGATAAACCTGTGTGTAAGACCCCCGCCACATCCAGACCCCCTCCATCATGGAGGAGCTCCTCATGTCTCTCTCTGTCCTCATTATCTCCATCCTCAGTATCACACAAGTCACCTGTGTCTGATTCCTGTAAGACAGTCAGTGGATCCGTCACGTTACACAGCTCCTCAATGTGATGCATCTTCCTGGACAGCTCCTCCTTCTTTATTTCCAGATCCCGGATGGAGATGGAGATCCGCTCTGCCCTCCCGGAGATGTCCCTCAGGACTCTCTTCTCCAGGTCTTCCAGACGTCTCCTGAGATTACACATGTGCAATTTGTTTATTTCCGAATAGATTTTTAACAAATTTTGACAAATTTATCAATTCTGAAATTTCCAATTTTCCAAATTTTAAATTTCTGAGTTTCTGAAATTAAGAATTTCAGAGTTTCTGAATTTCCGTGTTTCGAATTTCAAAATGTTCTAAAATTTAAATTTTTGGAAATTTGGAATTCAGAAAATGAAAAATTCAAAACTTCAGAAATTAAAATTTTGGAAATTTGAGATTTCTGAAAATTGAGATTTCGAAATTCAAAAATTTAAATTCAGAAATTCGAAATTTCTGAGAATTCGGAAATTCAAAAATTCAAAGTTAGGAAATTTGAAAATGTTAAATTAGGAAATAAAAAAATTCTAAATTTCATAAATTCAAAAATTTGTAAATTTGTAAATTTAAAAATAAGAATGAAAATCTGAAAATTCAAAAATGTGTAAATTTGAAAATTCAAAAATAAGAATGAAAATCTGAAAATTCTAAAGAATGAAAATCTGAAAGTTTGAAAACCCGTAAATCTGAAATAATAATTAACCAATAATAAATATTAAATAATAGGTATTGGAATTTTCTTTCAAATTTGGCTGTTAGTGAACATAACGAATATGAATTAATCCAAAGTTACAAATGATCTGAAATAACGAATCTAACCAAAAGGAAAGTAATGATCTGTTAATAATAAATAACAATAATAATAACAAAACCTTTTTATTATTAATTATTCATTTGTTACATTCCATTTGTTTAGATGCATCATTCGTTATTTTGGATAATTCATAACTTCAGATACATTTGTATTTGTTACATTCACTAACAGACAAATTTGAAAGGAAATTCCAATACCTATAATTTAATACTTAGTTATTATTTTGAATTTTACAGATTTTCTTGCTTTTTTCCATATTTTAAAATTGTTGAATTTTCAAATTTTAAAATTCCGAAAATTCGGAAATTGCAAAATTCAAAATTTTGAAATTGGAAAATTCAGAAATTGGAAAATTTGGGTATTCAGGAATTAGAAATTCGAAATTTGGAAATTCAAAAATGTGAAAATCAGAATTTTCAGATTTACAAATTTCTGAATTCCGAATTTTTGAAATTTGAAAAAAAGCAAAAAAAAAAAACAAATGAAAAGAAAACAAATACATTTTTTGGCAGCACACATGTCTACCTGAGATCTCTAAACAGGACAGTGACTCTCTCGGTGTCACCGGCTGCTTCTTCTTCTACTTTCCTCCGGTGTTCCTGAAGACTCTGGACTCTTTCCTCTGTCTCCTCTCTCTTTGTCAGAAGTTTCTGCAGAACATTCCTCAGTGTCTTCTTCTTCTTCTCAGAAGCCTCATCCAGTGTCTCCACCTGGTGTCCCCGATGTTCTCCAGCCAAACTGCAGGACACACAGATACAGGCGTTATCTTTGGTGCAAAAGTACTTCAAAACCTCCTTATGGACGGAGCATTTCCTGCTCTCCATGGACAAGGTGGGGTCACATAAGACGTGTTCTGGGGACTTTTTATGGACTCTCAGGTGTTTATCACACAAAGAAACCTCACAGAGCAGACAGGATCTAACAGCAGGTACAGGATAGTCCACACAGTGAATACAGAAGACCCCGGACTCCTCTTGATCTTGATGACTAAACAGGAAAGTCTCTACTATTCAGGACAGGAATATCCTCCAGACCCCCCCTGTATATCCAGCACACCATCAATACAGACCCGGCAGAAGTTGTGACCACATCTCAGGGTTACAGGATCGGTATAAATGTTCAGACAGATGGAACATTCCAACTCAGCTCTCAGATCACCAGACGCCATCGCTGACAGCAGAAGAGAAACTAAACTGAAAGTCTCTGACACCGGAGAGGAATGTGGGTGGGGGAGGGGTGATGTCCTCCTACACAGGGTGAGGCTGAGCTCAGCTCTCTGTTGACTTACAAACCTTTCTATGTCAGATTAGGACACGCCCCATGACTGTGTACATTTACACTTATAAAAATCTATTTAACCCCTTGAGGGCCACCATGACATACTTTTCTTCCAGCATTTGTACCCACAGACCACATCGGGGTGCAGCACCTAGGGGTGGGGCACATTTTTCTGGCAGCAAGCCTGTTATACACCCAGAACTGAAGAGAAGACCGTGGAGTCTAATCAAGTCTTCATCCTCCTCCTCCTCTGTCTTCCAGGAACAGAATAGATTGAAGTCATCAGTAGCTGCTAAAGCTCCCTGTTCTTCCTCCTCATCCACAGATACTCCTGTCATTGCCCCACCAATTGGCATGGAGAAGTCATCTGAGATATTTCAGCACAGTGTCAGTCACTTGCTCCAAAAGGATGCACAGCAATTAATGAACGGCGAGGTTGGGGAGGAGACCAATGGGAGCATAGAGGGGAGTGACATAAGGCAGGATCAACCAATTGGCACCAATGTTCCTGCAGCTGAGACCTACTGCCACGTTGGCTCCAGTTCTGAGTAACGGGGAAGTGATAATAAGGTCTAAGCAAGTGCAGAGCAGAAAAATGTTACGTTACTAGTTTTGTTTTGTTATTCGCTTTTTGAATTTGTTTAGTTTGATTTATAAATTTTCACAAAAAATCAAAATTTTTGGAACGATTACTATTCAAATTGGTCAAAAATTGATCGACTGACCTGAATTCTGTGTAAAAAATAGATGGTTGTTAAGTAACGGGCCGGCAAGCTGGCCACGGCGTCCTTTACAACCAGAACTCATCTGCTGCCAGCTGGACACTGACCGCAGAATATAAACAAACAATTGCCGACATTAACCACTTCAGCCCCGGAGGATTTGGCTGCTCAATGACCGGAGCACTTTTTCAATTTGGCACTGCACTGCTTTAACTGGTAATTGTGCGGTCATGCAATGTTCTACCCAAACAAAATTTGCGTCCTTTTTTCCCCACAAATAGAGCTTTCTTTTGATGGTATTTGATTGCCTCTGCGATTTTTATTTTTTGCAATATAAATGGAAAAAGACTAAACATTTTGAAAAAAAAATATTTTCTACTTTTTGTGAAGAAATTTTTTTTTAATAAACTCAATTTTAGTCATACATTTAGGCCAAAATGTATTCAGCCACATGTCTTTGGTAAAAAAATAAATGTCAATAATCGTATATTTATTGGTTTGCTCAAAAGTTATAATGTCTACAAACTAGAGTACATTTTCTGGAATTTATGCAGCTTTAGTTTATGACTGCCTATCTCATTTCTTGAGGTGCTAAAATAGCAGGGCTGTACAACCCCCCCAAATGACCCCATTTTTGAAATTAGACACCCCAAGGAAATTGCTGAGAGGCATGTTGAGCCCATTGAATATTGTATTTTTTTGTCACAAGTTATTGAATAATGAAAAAATAAATAAAGTTGTCACTAAATGATATATTGCTCACACGTGGCATAGTTATATGTGGAATTACACCCCAAAACACATTCTGCTGCTTCTTCTGAGTACAGGGATACCTCATGTGTGAGACTTTTTGGGAGCCTAGCCTACAGGACCTCAAAAACCAATAACTGCCTTCAGGATTTCTAAGGGTGTAAATTTGCGATTTCACTCCTCACTACCTATCACAGTTTTTAAGGCCATAAAATGCCTAGATGGCACCCCCCCCCCCCCCAAATTACCCCATTTTGGAAATTAGACACTTTAAGCTATTTGATGAGAGGCACTGAGCTGGACGTGGTGATTGGGGTCAGTCGTGGGCGGTCTTTCACTGCCTAGCTTGTAGCCATGCCTCATGCATTGGTGGCCTTACGTGATGTAGGTGGTAATCGCTGGCACGGACGTGGCGCATATAGGGCATCACCGCAGGCGCAATCCTCATCTCCACATATGTGCAGACACCATAGTTTTGAAAAGCCTCTTGTCTCAAGCACACTAAAGGTATATAAATACCCTGTTATTTTATTACTAAGTCCTTTACTTCCTTTACTCCTATTACCAATAGCACTGGTCTATCGTAATGGATCTATTTATCCCCCTTAGATATATATCTACCACCTTGATTAACCATTGGCAATACTGTTGGGGTGATGTTTTGTGCTATGGGGAAGGTGCCGGTATGTGACTGTCTTGTGTTGGACTCTCTGCCGCCTCAGCTCCGGGGAGAGACATCTCTTTTGGTCCAGTCTCCACCTTACACCACAGCTTAGTACACATTGTAAGTACACAGAATTGACAGTTGTCCGTTCTAGTTGCATTTAGTCCAAAAAAATTTTTTGACATCATTATATAATTTGTTTTTTAGACATCCTATAGCATCCACCCTTGAATAAGTGTATTCACAGAAACGCGTCGGGCACCATGGATGAAGCCATTTTGCTTGAATAGGATTATACTCAGATTCATTTTAACTACGTATTATATTAATTTATACTTATATTTTTCACACTGTGTCGTTATGTACCTCCCACTTCATATGTGAAATCCCCTCATGACATTTATTGTTTAGATATCATGTTGAATGTGTTTTTATAAACATGCATTGATGAAGATTATGTCATGTTACACATGCATGCAACCTTTTACATGTTCTATAAACATGCATTGATGTAGGTTATGTCATGCTATACGCGCATGCAACCTTTTACATGTTATATATACCAGTATTACTCATATGCAATAAATTTGATCTTTTATTTTCACCCCAATCTGTCAACTGCCTCATTTAAAGTCCCATTGCACCCCTTTTTTCTTCTCTCAAGTACCCGGGATGAAGGCATGTCCCCATGCTTCATTTAAAGTCCCAACCATAAGCACTCCGCGTGTACGGAGCCTTGTCGAATTACAAGGTCAATTGCGCCAAGTCCGCAGTCTTGAACGTCTCTGTCCCAGAAGCGGAGACCCGTGGTCTTCGCTCAGCTTTCCAATTCCACTGGGCAGCCAATTCTATTAGATATTTGGGGATCAATGTTACTTCGGACCCAGCGCAATTGTACCTGCTTAATTATACCCCCCTGTTGCACAGGTTGAAGTCGGACCTGGAGGGATGGCACTCCCTGGCGTTAACATCGTTTGGGCGCTGCAGCGCCTTTAAAATGACGGCGCTGCCTAGGATCCTATATATTTTCCAGACTGTACCTATTCGCGTTCCTCCGAAATTCTTTGTGCAGTTGCAGATCCTCCTTAGAAAATTCGTCTGGGCACAGAAGCCTCCCAGGGCCAAACTCCAGACCCTTGCTAGACCCAAAGACCAAGGGGGGGTGGGTCTCCCCGATTTGTGTAGGTATTACAGGGCGACTCTGCTGACCAGGGTCGTGGATTGGCATTGCCACGGTCCACACAAACAGTGGGTGAAGATGGAGATGGAAGATGCGTCCATCCCTCTCTTGACCTCCCCATGGCTCCTGGCATCCCCACCTAGGGATCTGCGGGACCACCCGCTCATCGGGGCAACACTGGCAGTGACGAGGAGGTTATTCCGTACCACCGATATCTCGCCCCTCCCTTCTCCAATGACCCCGATAGTGGGGAACCCGGACTTTCCTCCGGGGTTCACCAACAAACGGTTGTGGCGGCTGGTGGATTCAGGTAAGCACCGATTGCGAGGGGCGTGGCCTGCCGGGGATCTCCCGAGTCTACAGGCTGTAGCGGGACTTACAGAGCCACCACTCGACACGTTCAGCGCATACCAACTCCGGCACTTCCTGCTGGCGATCCAAAAGACCCCCTATGTGCCCAGAGGCCTTACCTCTTTCGAGACGTTGTGTCATGAGACGGAACCTGTGCGGCACTCACTCTCCTTGCTATATAATCTACTGGCTTCTCTAGATGGGGGATCACCCCCTGCGTACATTCACCAGTGGGAAAAGGACCTGGGTACCCGCTTCACCCCACAGCAGATAGGGAAGATATTGCTTTTGACCCACAAGGCTTCCATTGCTAGTTATATTCAGGAGTCGGGATACAAAATAGTCTCACGCTGTTATAGGGTCCCATATCTCCTGAACAAGATGAACAACTCAATCCCCAACAACTGTTGGAGATGCCAATCTGCGACGGGGTCCATGGTCCATATCTTCTGGTCATGCCCTGCCTTAGGCGCATTCTGGAATGATGTGGCGGCGACAATTAAGAAACTAACGTCGGTAGACTTACAGGGAGACCCGGCGGCGTGCCTACTCCATCTGACGAATAGACCTGTGCGAAAATATAAACAGACTTTGACAATGCAACTCTTGAACGCAGCGCGGGTATGCATCCCTGCAATGTGGAGGCAATCTCGGCCCCCGTCTAGGGCCTTGTGGTTTTCCAAAATTAATTATATCCTCCGTATGGAGGAATTGACTGCCACTCTCCACAATACGGAAGAAAAATTCCGCGAGAAATGGAGACCATGGAGGTACTTTACTGGTACAACGGACTACCTGCGGGAGAGGGTATCTGCTGCCGACTCGGGGGCCGATTTGAGGCTCCTGACATTGTTAGTGCATGCTGAGATGGGTGTGCTGTCCTAGCCCTGTAGGTAGTGACGGGCTTTCGTGGGGCCCCCTAATACTTGCTCACCCCCTCCCCCCCCTTTTTTTTTTTTTACTTTCTTTTCCTTTTCTTTTCTTCTTTCTTTCTCTTCTTTCTCTGTCTATCTTTTCTGACCTACCCAACTTTGACCTGAATAGGTCCTTGGTGTGTCTTGCGGACCCATAGTGTCAATATAGACGTTACAATGGCGAAGGTCTGTGGATGTTTACGAGAGGGGTGTCGCGTGGTTCACGTACACCTTCCTCGGCCTGTTACTCTAAGCACGTAGGAGGGTATTGTTTGTCATCATAGGTTAACGACTACAAATACCTCTTATATGTGAGACTGTTTATGAACATGCTTACTTCTTTCTAGTGTATGTTTATGGTCATGTTGTGCATGACCAGGTTTATCTGTGATTGTTCTGTTTACTGTATCTGTCCTGCATTGAAAACTGAATAAAGGAATAAAAAAAAAAAAAAGTCCCAACCATATATTTTTTCTATGTAAAGTATACTTGTATCTCTCTTTAATTATATTTCTCTAACCTTTTTCTTTCCTAGGACTTGTCTTGAAATATTGATAGCCATATTGATAGTGTATGTTCATTGTAACCATATGGCCTAAATTATCTTTGCAGCCTAAGCAACACTGTACCTGTAACATCACTTGAGATATATGATAAGTTCTAATTATTCTAACGTTTCTTTTCTGTATAGATAAATGTAATTGTTTATCTTTTTGCCCTGTTATCATTTGGTTTTATTCTTAACCACTTGCTTACTGGGCACTTAAACACCCTTCCTGCCCAGACCAATTTTCAGCTTTCGGTGCTCTCACACTTTGAATGACAATTACTCAGTCATGCAACACTGTACCCAAATGACATTTTGTGTCCTTTTTTTCCCACAAATAGAGCTTTCTTTTGGTGGTATTTGATCAACTCTGGGGTTTTTATTTTTTGCGCTATAAATGAAAAAAGACCGAAAATTTTGAAAAAAAACGCATATTTCTTTGTTTCTGTGACATAATTATGCAAATTATTAATTTTTCTTCATAAATGTTGGCCACAATTTATACTGCTATATATCTTTGGTAAAAAATAACCCAAATTAGTGGATATTATATGGTCTTTGTGAAAGTTAGAGAGTCTACAAGCTGTACCCGAACAAGTCAGGAAAGTAAAAATACCCCCCAAATGACCCCTTTTTGGAAAGTAGACATTCCAAGGTATTTAGTAAGAGGGATGGTGAGCTTTTTTATGTTGTCATTTTTTTCCCACAATTCTTTGCAAAATTAAGATTTTTCATTTTTTTTTTCTCCACAAAATTGTCATTGTAATAGGTTATTTCTCTCACGTGGCATGTGTATACCACAAATGACACCCCCCAAAAAATTCTGCTACTCCTCCTGAGTATTACAATACCACATGCGTGGGACTTTTTCACAGCCTGGCCACATGGAGAGGCCCAACATGCAGGTAGCGCCATCATGTGTTCTAGGAACATAAATTACACATCTAACTTGTTGACTATTTATGGGCGGCACAGTGGTGTAGTGGGTAGCACGTTCACCTAGCAGTAAGAAGGGTCGCTGGTTCGAATCCCAACCACGACACTACCTGCCTGGAGTTTGCATGTTCTCCCTGTGCCTGTGTGGGTTTCCTCCGGGTACTCTGGTTTCCTCCCACACTCCAAAGACATGCTGGTAGGTTAATTGGATCCTGTCTAAATTGTCCCTAGTATGTATGAATGTGAGTTAGGGACCTTAGATTGTAAGCTCCTTGAGGGTAGGGACTGATGTGAATGTACAATGCATATGTAAAGCGCTGCGTAAATTGACGGCGCTATATAAGTACCTGAAATAAATAAAAAATAAATTTATTACACTTTTGAAGCACCAGGCCAATGACACGTGACACTGATGACAGATGGCACTGATACGTGGCAATGATGACACTTATACGTGGCACTGATGACACTTATACGTGGCACTGATGACACATGGCACTGATGACAGATGGCACTTATATGTGGCACTGATGACAGATGGCACTAATATGTGGCACTGATGACACGTGGCACTTAAACGTGGCACTGAAGACACGTGGCACTAATACGTGTCACTGATGACAGATGGCACTAATATGTGGCACTAATACGTGCCACCGATGACAGATGGCACTAATACATGGCACCGATGACTCATGACACTGATGACAGATGGCACTGATAAGTGGCATTGATGACACGTGACACTGACAACAGATGGCATGTGACACTGACAGGTGGCACTGATGACAAATGGCACTGATACGTGGCACTGATGACAGATGGCACTATGTGGCACTGATGACACGTGGCACTGATGACAGGTGGCACTTATACGTGGCACTGATGACAGATGGCACTGGGGACAAATGGCACTGACAACAGGTGGCACTGGGGGCAGGTGGCACTGGGGGCAGGTAGCACTGGGGGCAGGTAGCACTGGGGTGGATGGCACTGGGGGCAGGTAGCACTGGGGTGGATGGCACTGGGGGCAGGTAGCACTGGGGTGGATGGCACTGGGGTGGATGGCACTGGGGCGGATGGCACTGCTGGGGGAGGATGGCACTGCTGGGGGAGGATGGCACTTTTTTTTTTCAACTCCAGGCAGAACGGCTGCCGCTGCAGCCGTTCATCTCTCCCCTCTCACACTGTCTGTGTGAGGAGGGAGAGCGGCGCTGAGAGATGATCTCATATGTTTACATATGAGATCATCTCCCATTGGACACGCTGATCACACTGTAAACGGCCGCTGTGATTGGCCATTTACAGCGATCTGTGTTTGCCTGTCCCCGGGGGACACGACGAACACAGAACTTCCACGATGCGTGCCCGCGGCGGCGCGCATTGCAGAAGTAAACATTAGGACGTCCAGGGACGGCCTCCCGGACGAACGCGCCTGCTCTACGGCCGTCATTCAGCTATAGGGCGGGCGTGAGGTGGTTATAGAGACAAAGGTATAATTGTTTATTCTTTGTATTGTTAATCATTTAAGTGAGATGTAAATTTTGCCTACAAATATGGTGCCCCATGTGAGGAAGCTTGACGTTTGAGCGAATTGTGATTTTGTATGTGGAGCAGGGCTCGAGTCCTGCGGGAATGCGTGGGAACGGCGTCCCTGCACTTTTTTCACAGCAGGAACGCCGTTCCCTTTGCAGGACCAGAGCCGCCCGAAGCTCTAGGACAGCCTGCTAGCTGTGTTGTCTTCACAGAGCTGACATCGGAAGAGCAGCACAGTGATGCACAGAGGGCATGGGCTGGCCCAGTTAACTGATTGGTTAATAGAACCGCTCTGAAATCTATCAACCAGGTCCCGCCCTCTGTCCATCCCTTTGCTGCACTTCCGATGTCAGCTCTGTGCCTCCGATGTCATCTGCTGTGTCCTGTGTAAGGTAAGACAGGGAAGAGGGCACTATTATGAAGGAGGGAGGGGGAAAGTATCAGAAACTGAAAAGATGAGGAGGGGTGATATAAAAGGGAGGCAGGGCAGGAATGTGAAGGGGGGTTCTACAAAGGGGGTGAGGACAGGAATGTAAAGGGGGTGCCATAAAGGGGGTGATGAAAGGAATGTGAAGAAGGGTGCTATAAAAGGGGCTGAGGACAGGTTTAAATTTTAAAACTGGCTACTTGGTCATCTTCTGTAGTATGTTGCATTCACAGTCTGGTCATCTTCTGTACTAAGTCGCATTCACAGTCTGGTCATCTCCTGTACTATGTCGCATTCACAGTCTCTGGTCATCTCCTGTAGTCGCATTCACAGTCTGGTCATCTCCTGTAGTCACATTCGCAGTCTTGTCATCTCCTGTACTATGTCGCATTCACAGTCTGGTCATCTCCTGTACTATGTCGCATTTGCAGTCTAGTCATCTCCTGTAGTCGCATTCGCAGTCTGCTCATCTCCTGTAGTATGTCGCATTTGCAGTCTGGTCATCTCCTGTAGTATGTCGCATTCGCAGTCTGGTCATCTCCTGTACTATGTTGCATTCGCAGTCTCTGGTCATCTCCTGTAGTCGCATTCGCAGTCTGGTCATCTCCTGTAGTCACATTCGCAGTCTGGTCATCTCTTGTACTATGTCGCATTTGCAGTCTGGTCATCTCCTGTAGTATGTCGCATTCTCAGTCTGGTCATCTCCTGTACTGTGTCGCATTCGCAGTCTGGTCACCTCTTGTACTATGTCGCATTTGCAGTCTGGTCATCTCCTGTAGTATGTCGCATTCTCAGTCTGGTCACCTCCTGTACTGTGTCGCATTCGCAGTCTGGTCACCTCTTGTACTATGTCGCATTTGCAGTCTGGTCATCTCCTGTAGTATGTCGCATTCGCAGTCTGGTCATCTCCTGTACTATGTCGCATTTGCAGTCTGGTCATCTCCTGTACTATGTCGCATTTGCAGTCTGGTCATCTCCTGTAGTTGCATTCGCAGAATGGTCATCTCTTGTAGCATGTCGCATTTGCAGTCACTGTATTTTATGTGAAATATATATATACCGTATTTTTCCGTGTATAAGACGCTACTTTATCCTTAAATTGTTAGACTGAAATTTGAGCAGCGTCTTATACACGGTCAGTCAGCCTGGGAGAAAGCCGTGCGGGTGCGTAGATGGTCATAGCTTGTGAACGGCTTCCTCCAATCACGAGCCATATGTTAGTGACATCAGCTGGAGGTAGAGGCAGAGGTGGAGAGTGCGCAGATACGATCCGGTTCGACGTGGAGACTGCGCAGATGCAGAGAGTGGAACGTTTTGAGCCCAAGATGTCACAGAATAATAAAAGTAAGAGACTGTCTTATTCTGCAAAATTTAAACTCAGTGTAGTTATCTATGCAAAAGAGCATGGGAATAGAACTGCAGAGAGACAGTTGACTGTGACTCAGAAGACAGCAGTGATGCAAAAGAAGTTGAAGAAATTCTGTCTGGAACTATTGATGAAGAAGAGAACATTGATGCAACAGAGGTTGAATAAAGTGATGCATAATATACTGGTATGTAAACATTAATTACTAAATAAAACTGTGTTCTGTTTTACCTGTTTAAAATATGGATTTCTTAATTCTGGGTTGCAAAAGTGGGGGGCGTCTTATACATGGGGGCGTCTTATACACGGAAAAATACGGTGTATATATATATATATATATATATATATATATATATATATATATATATATATATATATGAGCGTATCATTTATTTATTTATTTTTTTGGTGGGGGAGTGGATCTTGGGTGGGAGTTCCCACACTTTTTTCCCCAGGACTTGACCACTGATGTGGAGAACAAGACAAACTCCAAAAATGGTAAGCATTTTTATGTCCTTGTTTGTATGTCTGCCTCCCCTGTCTTCACACCCAAACTAGCAAGCTTCTTTGAACATTGTTTATAGATATATAACCTTTTGTCTGTACTGATACTTTGATGAGACTGATATGAACAGTCTACGTGAAATAAATTGTACTGAGAGTGTATGAGAAGACGTCCTGCTCGGTTGCGGCAAAATTGCAGGAGGGTGTCAGAGTGAATGATATGGGCTCTGATTGGACGCTCGAAGGCAGTGAAAAGAATTAGGATCTGGGCCTTTCTGTCAACAAGAGCTTCTGGTTGACTCTTGCATGAGTCTAGGTCAAGACGCTTCCCAATCTTTGAGATTGAAATGCACCTGTGGGCCTAGGTCACGCTGAATGATCTTGATGTGTATGAATCTATCTTTCAGTGTAAACTACTAACTGGGGATCCTAAGCTTTGTAATTAGATCTGTAAACATGGGCTATGTTTTAACTGCTATAAATCATATTGCAATTACCGTATATACTCGAGTATAGGCCGACCCGAATATAAGCCGAGGCCCCCAATTTACCCCCAAAAAAACTGGCAAACTTATTGACTCGTGTATAAGCCGAGGGTGAGACATGCCTGTCCATCCCTGTGTGTGTGTCCGTCCATCCCTGTGTGTCCGTCCATCCCTGTGTGTCCGTCCATCCCTGTGTGTGTGTCCGTCCATCCCTGTGTGTCCGTCCATCCATCCCTGTGTGTGTGTGTGTCCATCCATCCATCCATCCCTGTGTGTGTGTGTGTCCATCCATCCATCCATCCCTGTGTGTGTGTGTGTCCATCCATCCATCCATCCCTGTGTGTGTGTGTCTCCATCCATCCATCCATCCCTGTGTGTGTGTGTCTCCATCCATCCATCCATCCCTGTGTGTGTGTGTATCCATCCATCCCTGTGTGTGTGTGTCCATGTGTGTGTGTGTGTGTGTGTGTGTGTGTGTGTGTGTCCAGCCTACCTGTGTCCCGAGCCTGTGTCCCGTGCCTTGCCTCCTTGCCTCCGTCCCGTGCCTTGCCTCCTTGCCTCCGTCCCGTGCCTTGCCTCCTTGCCTCTGTCCCGTGCCGTGCCTTGCCTCCGTCCCGTGTCGTGCCTTGCCTCCGTCCCGTCCCGTGCCGTGCCTTGCCTTGCCTCCGTCCCGTGCCTTGCCAGGATCGCCGCTCTTCGTCGGCGCCTCGGCGGACATTCTACCATTCAAACGCCGCGCCTCCGCCTCCGCCTTCGCCTGTGATAGGCGGAACACTGAATTTCCCAGCAGCCTGTGTTCCGCCTATCACGGACATCGTCTCATCCTCGTCCGTAGTACGAGGATGAGACGATGTCCGTGATAGGCGGAACACAGGCTGCTGGGAAATTCAGTGTTCCGCCTATCACAGGCGAAGGCGGAGGCGGAGGCGCGGCGTTTGAATGGTAGAATGTCCGCTGTCTGTCTGCTCGACACGCTGATCGAGCAGGCAGACAGCGATGACTCGAGTATAAGCCGAGGGGGGCACTTTCAGCCTCAAAAAAGAGGCTGAAAATCTCGGCTTATACTCGAGTATATACGGTAGGTGTGCATCAGTTAACTACCTCCTCTACTACAAACACACATAGGGTCCAAGTTTGCGCTAAACATTCTTGAGATAACAGAAGTAAAAATCTTTTGTTAACCACTTAACGACCGCCGCATGCAATTGTACGTCATCACAATGGCATGTACAGGCACAAGCACGTACATGTATGTGAGAAACAAATATGGGCTAATGGCGCTACCTCAACACTTATTTGTATTACAAATGTACAACCTTTAAGTCTATCCTTGATTTAATCCCTTTCTCTGGCCCCAGGGCCTATTGCACGCCCAGATAAGGGGATTCTATGAAAGACAACAGTTGTATTTATATTTATATATATATATATATATATATATAGCAGACTTTCTCCTTTTCTATTGGGAATATCCCCACTAAACTACTCGTTTTAAGCAAAACCGACTATATGAAATATTCCGAGTACCCCATAGCGGAAAATACACAAAAATGATGAAAATATTATATATACAAAAATAAAAAATAAAAATTATGTAAGATATATATCTCCAAGTGGTGTGTGTGCCAGAAAATTTTTTTTGTTTTATATATATATGTGTATATATACCCCAATCATGCACCTTCCTTAAATGGCTCTTAAGTACTTCTATTATCGCAATATTATGCTATACAATCATATATGTGAAAAATTATAAACCAATGTGTGTATATAACAAATTATAAAAATATAATATTTATACTGTGATTATACAGTGACGGATTTCTAAAAAAAAACCTTAACCCTAAAAAAAAATAAAAAAAAAAAAATTTTTAGGAAAAAAATGTTTTTTTTATACATATAAAGTCCTCAGTGATGCTGTTTATCAAATGTCCAGAATAGTGCAAATTATTTCTGCTCCCAAAGGTTCAGCTGTGACTTTTCGTGATTATGACAGTTTAATCGTGACTTCTGTGCTCCTTCCCCCTCAAGGGTCCCCACTCACCAAATCCACTCACCCCCTAAGGGGTTATGCGCATGTAAGCTGTATTCCACTTTTGTTGAGGATTTCACCAATCTGATGTGTCTTCAAAAACGACTCCCCACAAACACTTTCGTTGTTTAGAGAGAATATTCCGTGGTGGTTCCTCAAAGGAAAAAAGATCCGCTCATGGTGCAGTATTTTTGATGCATAACTTGCTTCTCATTGGGGGGAGGGGAATAAGCTGTTGCTCTGTTGTGCTTATATCAGAGCCAAAGAGGGTTTTTTTTGGTCTTTATATATAGTGGGAGGCTTATGACCACTATTTTTAAAAATTCAATATTTTATTACAAAGGTAAAAAATTCTTCCAAACTGCAAAACAATTTTATCTCGGCACTTGTACAGCCAGTAATAATTGTAGAAAAAATATTTTGCAGAAAAATTTTTTTAAATACAAAATCATACAAAAAAAGGAAAAAATACAAATTTTATAAACAATACAAAAATAGATAAAAAATATATATACAAAGTGACGTACCAAAAAATATATATAAAAAAGTTTTATTTTTTATTTTTTAAAAATGTATATGTTATAGATAGCCAATCTAGTAATGCCTATTTTGTTCCCTTGAGAAAGTGGGGATTTTTAAAAAAATCTTATCCTCCATAAATAATGTGTCCCTCAGCGGGACCCTTTCCCAGGTTCTAAAGGCTCTGTCTAGATTGTTTCTACCTTGTAACTACCTTGGTAGTGTCCTTACGTCCCTTGCGCAACAAGGGGAAAGCAAAAAAAAACACCGGTTCGCCAATGCAAAAATGCTCCGTTGAGCGAGTGGCGTGCGCTCCAACGGGACTGGCGCACCGGAAGTGACGTGGTATGCGTAATGATATATTTCGTCAGAGACGTCCTCAGCAGCGATACCACGCATACCCCCACAGTCATCTTTGAAGGTTATCGATCCTCCCACTCCTGGATTTTAGCCAATAAGCAGCCAGGGTGGAGTTATACTTTCGTTATCGCCTCCTTTACTAGTAAACTTACAGCAGGCAAACCTATCTTTATTTATATAACTTCTAGAGATGAAAACGCCTAATATTAAAGGAAGGCAGCTATATATTATAAAAGCTCCAGTGCTCTGTTCTTAGTACGGAGAATGGGGACGTTACATACCCTAGGCTAGTCACCATTTCCATCATGCTCTTATTAGCCTTATAGTATACCTTTATTTTCACCATATTATGCTGGGACAAGATCTATTTTTACACCCTTTACATTTACTTGACTCTATTGCCATCTTAGCGAACATATTAATCTTCTTTGCCTACATCAGGCTTTTCTTCCCTCAAAACAAAAGAACCATCCATACCAGATATTCTCCTGTAAACCTGCCAGTGGGCAAAAAAGAAAAATATAATATTTTAATCATTATTTTATTTTTATATATTAGTATACAGTTCCCGGACTTATTTTGGATCCTTTGACAATAACAGAGGTGTGTTTTTTTTTCCTTCCTATTTATTTCTCCCCATCAGCTGTTATTTTGTACACCTCAATGTGCGGGTTTGTTACCAATTTTAAGGTTTTAACCTTATATCAGATATTACCTTATAAATCTAAATGAGGAATAGATTACATATATATACTAGATCTTATTAATTTTTTGTTTGTTCTTTATTGTTATAATGCCCTCATTCTTCATCTTATTATCTACCAGCGTTGGGCTTCTCAAACTCAACCCTATCCACTTCAGATATTACCTTGTAAAGCTTTTAAAGGAGAAATTTTTTTCTTCTTTTTTACCCAAACACTATTTCATTATTTTTGCAGCATAATTAATTCTTATTTTTTACTTTCTACCATCATCAGGCTTCCTCAAATGGACCCTTTCTCCCTCAGACGTTAACATGTAGACCATTTGAAGAGGGACTCTTTTACATCAACATCCGTTAGTACCAATCCTTTCTAATAGGAGACAACAAAAATAGAAGGCACAAAACAGCCAACACTATCTTACACATATCTGGATATTATCATGTAAAACTATCCCTGCAGAAACTTGAGTCACCTGAGAGTCTCCTCAAAGGTTTCAATTGATCCCAGAGGGAACCTTTTACACTACCTCCGGTTTCAGAGCCCCTATCTTTCTATCTATCCATTTTATGGATTTGCTATAAAACAGTTAAGGTCTATGTCAATGTTTAGCCCTTTGGGGGCTAAGGTATTTAATCTATATATCCAGCTGGTTTCATTCTGTGATATCAAAGTAGTCATATTACTTCCTCTCCAATTTTGTTTTATGCAGTCAATTCCATAAAAGATCAATTTTGAGGGGTCTCGTTGGTGGAATAAGTCAAAATGTCTGGATATATTATGATTAGGGAACCCCTTCCTGATGTTGTTAATATGCTCCCTTATTCGTATATGTAGTGGTCTAGTTGTCCTACCCACATATTGCAAATTGCAGGGGCATTCCAGTACATATGTGACGTGTGTACTCCTACATGTTATAAGTTCTCTAATCTTATACTCAATAGGATCTGTTTTTGATCTGAATATAGTTTTCCTTCGAGGTTGAGGCTTGCTGACCCTACAGGCCAAACACTTATTACATCTGTAGAAGCCTTTCAATTCCTCTAGAAATGTTCTATTTTTAGGAGCATCAATCACGTTATGTGCTAACATATTGCGTAGTGTAGGCGCTCTTCTGTAGATGAATTTCGTTTTTTTTGGGAGGATTGTTGATAAAATTTTGTCTTCTTGGAGGATAGGCCAATATTTCTTTATAATTCTTTCTACCGCGTGGTATTGCGTGTTATATCCAGTAATGAATGCCAGATCAAATTTTTTCTTTTCTTTCTCCGATTTTTTTATTAAAGTATCCCTGTCTATATTACCAACTTCATTTTTTATCTTGGCTAGTACCTCATGCTTATATCCCTTTTCTTCAAATTGTGTAGCTAGCTTATCAGCTTGGGAGGAAAAATCCTCCATTGAGTTGCAGTTCCTCCTAATCCTTAGGAGTTGCCCCTTTGGGATATTAGCTTTCCATTTAGGATGATGGCAACTTGAGGTGGGGATATAGCTATTCCTATCTGTTTCTATGAAGAAGGTTTTCGTATGGAGACCATCATTTCTCTTAAAAATTTCTAAATCCAGGAATTCTATCTTCTTCTCATCGCATTTTCCACTGAATGTCAATCCATATCTGTTGTTATTCAGATTTGATAGAAATCTCTCAAAGTCTTCTCGGTTGCCATCCCATAGTATCACCAGGTCATCAATGTACCACCAAAAGAATTTTATCTGAGGTACATTCTTCAAATATATATACTCCTCCTCCCACATGTTCATGAGAAGGTTGGCGACGCTTGGTGCATAGCTACTCCCATGGTCTGTACATAATAATGGTGTCCATACCAAAAATAGTTGCAGGCCATGGCCATCTTTAGCCCCTCGATAATAAACTGCACTTGTTCTTGTTTCATGTTCGTGTGTTCATATAGGGCTCTTTCTACTCCTATTAGACCGTCTTCCTGTGCAATGCTCGTGTACAATGAATTTACATCTATGGTTGCTAATAGATATTTTTCTGTACCCTTGATGTTACTCAATAGTTCTATAAGTTGTGCACTGTCCCTTAAATAAGACTTTCCCTTAACCACCAGCGGTTTCAAAAAGGTATCTAGGTATTCTCCCAACCTTGAAAATACCGAATTTATAGCACTGATGATAGGCCTTCCTGGTGGTTTATTCAATCTTTTATGTATTTTTGGATTATAATACATCACTGGTGTTTTAGTAGAATTTGACACCAAATATTCGGCTTCTTTTTCATTGAGGATCCCTATTGACAGTCCCTTCTTCACATAGGCTTTCAGCTGATCTTCATACTTTGATTTTGGGTTGCCACGTAGTTTTTTATAGGTGTTTTCAATTTTTAGTAGGTTCTTCATTTCTTCTTGATAATCTTTCTTGTCCAAGATAACTAAACCTCCCCCTTTATCCGCCGGCCTTATCATCTTCTTTATTATCCCCTAGCTGCTTAATTGTTTTCCAAATGTTATTAGATCTCTTTTTTCTATTATGTTTTAATTTCCTCAGGTAATTTTCCACCATCTTGCTAAATGCTGCCAGACATTGATTGCCTGCTGTGTTAGGGTTAAACACTGACTTGTTCTTAAGCTTTGTTTGGGTATACACCGGTATTGGTCTTATTGTACTTTCTGTGTTGGTCGCAAAGTGTTTTTTTAAATTTAGTTTCCTCATAAATTTTTTTAAGTCTATATATGTCTCAAATTTATCCAAATGTTTTTCCGGAGCGTATTTCAATCCCAGATCTAGAACTTTCATTTCATCTTCACTAAATTGTACTTGGCTTAGATTGTATATACCCTTTCCTATTATGTTCTTCTCTTTCTTGTTCTTTCCTCCACGGCATCCCCTATATTTTCTTCTCTTTCTCCATACCTTTGCGTGACTTCCATTCTGCTCCTGTATTGGTTGTTCCAATTCCCTCTCGGTATCCATTGTCCCCTTTCTTCTCTGTGTTCCTCCCTGTACTCTCCTCTCCTGTAAGGGCCCCCCTCTCTGAACTGCCTTCTCTCTGTATTGACTCCTCTCCATCTCGGGGTTCTGTATGGTACCCTTGCAGTCCATCTCCCAGGCGGTTTGTCTCTGGGGCCACTCCCCCGAAAATCCCCATATCCTCTCGATGGTTTCCTAGATGGATACCTTTGTTCTCTCCTGTATTGGGTATCTTCCTGCGGGTATGTTTCATACCTGTATTCTCTTACAGGGGAAAATTGATTCTGAGTCGGGATACTGTATCTAGGCGTTTCCTCTTCATAAAACTCCTGATGGTTACTTCTTCTGTTGCCCACCGAGTTGTTGCCCTGATAGCTACTTTTAAGTATAGGTCTCCGTCTAGGTGTTGTATTGTAATTACTCTGTATTGTTGCTAATGCCTCAGTCATTCCTCCCACTATTTCCATAGATCCTTTATTTGGATCTTCTATTGAGCCATCTTCCTGTCCATTACTCTCTTCTTGTATCAATGTTTGCCATTTATACACTCTCATTTCATTATAGTCTGCAACATCTCTCTTGATGAGGTCTGCATCATACTTTTTTATAGCTTCCTGTAGTTCTTGTTCTTTATCTTTATAGTCCTTGTGTTCAATGAATGGTACAAGCTGATTTTTGATGTCTGCTATAGTGTTTTCCACTGCTTTCAATTTAAATTCCCTTCTCTTAATTATTTTATGTAACAGCTCATTCTCACTTTTATTAAAAAATAAATACCAGTCTTCCATTAATTCTGGGTCTTCAATGCTGTCATTAGGGTTAATATCCCACCTAAGACTCCTGGGGGTCATTTTGGCATTAATATACATTTCCATGGTGGCTATATCCCACCAAACTCTCAGTTGTTTCTCCATGCTATGCTTAAGTTGTTTCATCAGGCTCTGTAAGTCCTGAGAGTTGGTCACTATTTCTTGGTTAAAGATTCCCTTCACATCTATCTTCCTGTTACTCATATATCCAAATATATCCATAGCTGCAGCTTAAATACGTGTACTCCTCCAACAAGGAGTCAACTTATTTTAAACCAGTTATACAGAAAGGCCGCGCTTAGGAGATGGATTATAATAAACAGGATTATAGGTATATAATATAGGTCTTTAAAGGGTTTCTCCCTTATACTTTATTGTTATTCTTCCTTTAGAGGTTGCTGCCACCCTCAAAATACACGGGCTGAATTCAATAACCCGTGTTTAAAAAGATGAGAAACAAATATGGGCTAATGGCGCCCATAACAATCCTCCCAAAAAAAACGAAATTCATCTACAGAAGAGCGCCTACACTACGCAATATGTTAGCACATAACGTGATTGATGCTCCTAAAAATAGAACATTTCTAGAGGAATTGAAAGGCTTCTACAGATGTAATAAGTGTTTGGCCTGTAGGGTCAGCAAGCCTCAACCTCGAAGGAAAACTATATTCAGATCAAAAACAGATCCTATTGAGTATAAGATTAGAGAACTTATAACATGTAGGAGTACACACGTCACATATGTACTGGAATGCCCCTGCAATTTGCAATATGTGGGTAGGACAACTAGACCACTACATATACGAATAAGGGAGCATATTAACAACATCAGGAAGGGGTTCCCTAATCATAATATATCCAGACATTTTGACTTATTCCACCAACGAGACCCCTCAAAATTGATCTTTTATGGAATTGACTGCATAAAACAAAATTGGAGAGGAGGTAATATGACTACTTTGATATCACAGAATGAAACCAGCTGGATATATAGATTAAATACCTTAGCCCCCAAAGGGCTAAACATTGACATAGACCTTAACTGTTTTATAGCAAATCCATAAAATGGATAGATAGAAAGATAGGGGCTCTGAAACCGGAGGTAGTGTAAAAGGTTCCCTCTGGGATCAATTGAAACCTTTGAGGAGACTCTCAGGTGACTCAAGTTTCTGCAGGGATAGTTTTACATGATAATATCCAGATATGTGTAAGATAGTGTTGGCTGTTTTGTGCCTTCTATTTTTGTTGTCTCCTATTAGAAAGGATTGGTACTAACGGATGTTGATGTAAAAGAGTCCCTCTTCAAATGGTCTACATGTTAACGTCTGAGGGAGAAAGGGACCATTTGAGGAAGCCTGATGATGGCAGAAAATAAAAAATAAGAATTAATTATGCTGCAAAAATAATGAAATAGTGTTTGGGTAAAAAAGAAGAAAAAATTTTCTCCTTTAACCAGTTGCCGACCGCCGCACGACGATGTACGTCGATAGCATGGCACGGGCAGGCATATTGGCGTACATGTACGTCCCTTGCCTCCCGCGGGTCGGGGGCCCGATCGGGCCCCCGCCCGGTGCCTGCGGCGGTCGGTATTCGTGCGGGAGCGATCCCGGACGAGGGGACGGCCATTCGTTCATGGCCACCCCCTCGCGATCGCTCCCGACGAATAGGAATCCCCCGTGACATCACTTCCTCTCCTGTAATGTAAACACAGGAGAGGAAGTGATGTATTCTCTCCTCCGTGTCGGTATTTTTCGTTCCGACACGGAGGAGAGCGGATCAGTGAGTTGCACCAACACATCCCACACACAGTAGAACATGCCAGGCACACTCACACCCCCCCTTTACCCCCCGATCACCCCCCCAATTACCCCTGCCCCCCAGTCACAGTGACACCAATGTCATTTTTTTTTTTTTTTTTTTTTTTTTGCATTGGTGTCATTTGTGACTGTAATAACTGTTAGGGCAGTTAGAGTTAGCCCCCTTTAGTTCTAATGTACCCCCCTAACCCCCCCAATAAAGGTTTAACCCCGTGATCACCCCCCGTCGCCAGTGTCACTAAGGCTGGGTTCACATTGCAGCGGTTTATGAGAACGAATGTGATTCGCACCGCACTGCAGTGCAAATCACATCCGATCTCTGTGCGATTCGAGTTCAGCCATTCGCCGCACCCGCCGCACCCGCCGCACCCGCCGCACCCACCGCAAATTCGCACGGGACCCTTTTTTTGGCCCGCAGCAGAATCGGATCGCATGGGTGTTCACACCATGCGATCCGAGTTTGCAGATCGCACTGCGATATGCGAACTGATCTGGGGGTGTCAGTAACATTTCACTGACACTCCCAGCAGTTCGCATAGGGCAGTGTGAACTGCCGCCGGGAGGCATGCGATGCGGGAACCCGCCGCGGATTTGCGGCGTTTCCGCATCGCTCCAGTGTGAACCCAGCCTAATAAGCGATCATTTTTCTGATCGCCGTATTAGTGTCACAGGTGACGCTAGTTAGGCAGGTAGGTATTTAGGTTCGCCGCAGCTTTTTATAGCGCCAGGGACCCCCATATACTACCGCATAAAGCCCCCTGATTGCCCCCTAGTTAACCCTTTCACCAGTGATCACCATATAACTGTTACAGGTGACGCTGGTTGGTTAGTTATTTTTTATAGTTTCAGGGCACCCGCCATTTATTACCTAATAAAGGTTTAACCCCCTGATCACCCGGCGGGTGTCATTTGTGACTAATAACTGTTAGGGCAGTTAGGGTTAGCCCCCTTTAGTTCTAAGGTACCCCCCTAACCCCCCCAATAAAGGTTTAACCCCGTGATCACCCCCCGTCGCCAGTGTCACTAAGGCTGGGTTCACATTGCAGCGGTTTATGAGAACGGATGTGATTCGCACCGCACTGCAGTGCAAATCACATCCGATCTCTGTGCGATTCGAGTTCAGCCATTCGCCGCACCCGCCGCACCCGCCACACCCGCCGCACCCGCCGCAAATTCGCACGGGACCCTTTTTTTGGCCCGCAGCAGAATCGGATCGCATGGGTGTTCACACCATGCGATCCGAGTTTGCAGATCGCACTGCGATATGCGAACTGATCTGGGGGTGTCATTAACATTTCACTGACACTCCCAGCAGTTCGCATAGGGCAGTGTGAACTGCCGCCGGGAGGCATGCGATGCGGGAACCCGCCGCGCATTCGTGGCGTTCCCGCATCGCTCCAGTGTGAACCCAGCCTAATAAGCGATCGTTTTTCTGATCGCTGTATTAGTGTCACAGGTGACGCTAGTTAGGCAGGTAGGTATTTAGGTTCGCCGCAGCTTTTTATAGCGCCAGGGACCCCCATATACTACCGCATAAAGCCCCCTGATTGCCCCCTAGTTAACCCTTTCACCAGTGATCACCATATAACTGTTACAGGTGACGCTGGTTGGTTAGTTATTTTTTTATAGTTTCAGGGCACCCGCCATTTATTACCTAGTCTCACTAGTGTACCCCTAAATTTAGGGGTGTCTACTTTCCAAAATGGGGTCATTTGGGGGGGGTTTGTGCCATCTTGGCATTTTATGGCCTTCAAAACTGTAACGCCCTTAGAAAGCCTGAAGGCGGTGCTTGGTTTTCGGGGCCCCGTACGCGGCTAGGCTCCCAAAAAGTCACACATATGTGGTATCCCCGTACTCAGGAGAAGCAGCAGAATTTATTTTGGGGTGTCATTTCACATATGCCCATGGCATGCGTGAGCAATATATCATTTAGTGACAACTTTGTGAAAAAAAAAAAAAAAAAAAAAAAGTTTGTAATTTTCCCGCAACTTGTGGCAAAATATAAAATATTCCATGGACTCAACATGCCTCTCAGCAAATAGCTTGGGGTGTCTACTTTCTAAAATGGGGTCATTTGTGGGGGTTTTGTGCCATCTTGGCATTTTATGGCCTTCAAAACTGTAATAGGTAGTGAGAAGTGAACTCAAAAATTTACGCCCTTAGAAAGCCTGAAGGCGGTGCTTGGTTTTCGGGGCCCCGTACGCGGCTAGGCTCCCAAAAAGTCCCACATATGTGGTATCCCCGTACTCAGGAGAAGCAGCAGAATTTATTTTGGGGTGTCATTTCACATATGCCCATGGCATGTGTGAGCAATATATCATTTAGTGACAACTTTGTGAAAAAAAAAAAAAAAAAAAAAAAGTTTGTAATTTTCCCGCAACTTGTGGCAAAATATAAAATATTCCATGAACTCAACATGCCTCTCAGCAAATAGCTTGGGGTGTCTACTTTCTAAAATGGGGTCATTTGTGGGGGTTTTGTGCCATCTTGGCATTTTATGGCCTTCAAAACTGTAATAGGTAGTGAGAAGTGAACTCAAAAATGTACGCCCTTAGAAAGCCTGAAGGCGGTGCTTGGTTTTCGGGGCCCCGTACGCGGCTAGGCTCCCAAAAAGTCCCACATATGTGGTATCCCCGTACTCAGGAGAAGCAGCAGAATTTATTTTGGGGTGTTATTTCACATACGCCCATAGCATGTGTGAGCAATATATCATTTAGTGACAACTTTGTGTAAAAAAAAAAAAAATTTTTTTTTTTGTCATTATTCAATCGCTTGAGGCAAAAAAATTAAATATTCAATGGGCTCAACATGCCTCTTATCAATTTCCTTAGGGGGTCTACTTTCCAAAATGGGGTCATTTGGGGGGGTTTTGTACTGCCCTGCCATTTTAGCACCTCAAGAAATGAGATAGGCAGTCGTAAACTAAAAGCTGCGTAAATTGCAGAAAACGTACCTTAGTTTGTAGATGTGACAACTTTTGCGCAAACCAATAAATATACAATTATTGACTTTTTTTTTACCAAAGACATGTGGCTGAATACATTTTGGCCTAAATGTATGACTAAAATTGAGTTTATTGGATTTTTCTAATAACAAAAAGTAGAAAATATCATTTTTTTTCAAAATTTGCGGTCTTTTTACGTTTATATCGCAAAAAATAAAAATCGCAGAGGCAATCAAATACCATCAAAAGAAAGCTCTATTTGTGGGAAGAAAAGGACGCAAATTTTGTTTGGGTACAACATTGCATGACCGCGCAATTACCAGTTAAAGCAGCGCAGTGCCAAAGTGTAAAAAGACCTCTGGTCATTTACCAGCAAAATGGTCCGGTCTGAAAGTGGTTAAAAGCTTTACAAGGTAATATCTGAAGTGGATAGGGTTGAGTTTGAGAAGCCCAACGCTGGTAGATAATAAGATGAAGAATGAGGGCATTATAACAATAAAGAACAAACAAAAAATTAATAAGATCTAGTATATATATGTAATCTATTCCTCATTTAGATTTATAAGGTAATATCTGATATAAGGTTAAAACCTTAAAATTGGTAACAAACCCGCACATTGAGGTGTACAAAATAGCAGCTGATGGGGAGAAATAAATAGGAAGGAAAAAAAACACACCTCTGTTATTGTCAAAGGATCCAAAATAAGTCCGGGAACTGTATACTAATATATAAAAATAAAATAATGATTAAAATATTATATTTTTCTTTTTTGCCCACTGGCAGGTTTACAGGAGAATATCTGGTATGGATGGTTCTTTTGTTTTGAGGGAAGAAAAGCCTGATGTAGGCAAAGAAGATTAATATGTTCGCTAAGATGGCAATAGAGTCAAGTAAATGTAAAGGGTGTAAAAATAGATCTTGTCCCAGCATAATATGGTGAAAATAAAGGTATACTATAAGGCTAATAAGAGCATGATGGAAATGGTGACTAGCCTAGGGTATGTAACGTCCCCATTCTCCGTACTAAGAACAGAGCACTGGAGCTTTTATAATATATAGCTGCCTTCCTTTAATATTAGGCGTTTTCATCTCTAGAAGTTATATAAATAAAGATAGGTTTGCCTGCTGTAAGTTTACTAGTAAAGGAGGCGATAACGAAAGTATAACTCCACCCTGGCTGCTTATTGGCTAAAATCCGGGAGTGGGAGGATCGATAACCTTCAAAGATGACTGTGGGGGTATGCGTGGTATCGCTGCTGAGGACATCTCTGACGAAACGCGTACAGCATCATTACGCATACCACGTCACTTCCGGCGCGCCAGTCCCGTTGGAGCGCAGCTGGAGCGCACGCCGCTCGCTCAATGGAGCATTTTTGCATTGGCGAACCAGTGGGTTTTTTTGCTTTACCCTTGTTGCGCAAGGGACGTAAGGACACTACCAAGGTAGTTACAAGGTAGAAACAATCTAGACAGAGCCTTTAGAACCTGGGAAAGGGTCCCGCTGAGGGACACATTATTTATGGAGGATAAGATTTTTTTTAAAAATCCCCACTTTCTCAAGGGAACAAAATAGGCATTACTAGATTGGCTATCTATAACATATACATTTTTTTTTTTAATTTTTTTAAAAAAAAACTTTTTTATATATATTTTTTGGTACGTCACTTTTTATATATATTTTTTATCTATTTTTGTATTGTTTATAAAATTTGTATTTTTTCCTTTTTTTGTATGATTTTGTATTTAAAAATTTTTTTCTGCAAAATATTTTTTCTACAATTATTACTGGCTGTACAAGTGCCGAGATAATATTGTTTTGCAGTTTGGAAGAATTTTTTACCTTTGTAATAAAATATTGAATTTTTAAAAATAGTGGTCATAAGCCTCCCACTATATATAAAGACCAAAAAAAACCCTCTTTGGCTCTGATATAAGCACAACAGAGCAACAGCTTATTCCCCTCCCCCCAATGAGAAGCAAGTTATGCATCAAAAATACTGCACCATGAGCGGATCTTTTTTCCTTTGAGGAACCACCACGGAATATTCTCTCTAAACAACGAAAGTGTTTGTGGGGAGTCGTTTTTGAAGACACATCAGATTGGTGAAATCCTCAACAAAAGTGGAATACAGCTTACATGCGCATAACCCCTTAGGGGGTGAGTGGATTTGGTGAGTGGGGACCCTTGAGGGGGAAGGAGCACAGAAGTCACGATTAAACTGTCATAATCACGAAAAGTCACAGCTGAACCTTTGGGAGCAGAAATAATTTGCACTATTCTGGACATTTGATAAACAGCATCACCGAGGACTTTATATGTATAAAAAAAAATTTTTTTCCTAAAAATTTTTTTTTTTTTTTTTTTTTTTTTTAGGGTTAAGGGTTTTTTTTTTAAATCCGTCACTGTATAATCACAGTATAAATATTATATTTTTATAATTTGTTATATGCACACATTGGTTTATAATTTTTCACATATATGATTGTATAGCATAATATTGCGATAATAGAAGTACTTAAGAGCCATTTAAGGAAGGTGCATGATTGGGGTATATATACACACATATATATATAAAACAAAAAAAAATTTCTGGCACACACACCACTTGGAGATATATATCTTACATAATTTTTATTTTTTATTTTTGTATATATAATATTTTCATAATTTTTGTGTATTTTCCGCTATGGGGTACTCGGAATATTTCATATAGTCGGTTTTGCTTAAAACGGGTAGTTTAGTGGGGATATTCCCAATAGAAAAGGAGAAAGTCTGCTATATATATATATATATATAAATATAAATACATCTGTTGTCTTTCATAGAATCCCCTTATCTGGGCGTGCAATAGGCCCTGGGGCCAGAGAAAGGGATTAAATCAAGGATAGACTTAAAGGTTGTACATTTGTAATACAAATAAGTGTTGAGGTAGCGCCATTAGCCCATATTTGTTTCTCATCTTTTTAAACACGGGTTATTGAATTCAGCTCGTGTATTTTGAGGGTGGCAGCAACCTCTAAAGGAAGAATAACAATAAAGTATAAGGGAGAAATCCTTTAAAGACCTATATTATATACCTATAATCCTGTTTATTATAATCCATCTCCTAAGCGCGGCCTTTCTGTACAACGTACATGTATGTGCTTGCCTTCCAGCGGGTGGGGGGTCCGATCGGACCCCCTCCCGCTGGATGCGGCGGTCCGTTTGGCTTCAGGAGCGATCCGGGATGAGGGGATGGCCGTTGGTTTCTGGCCATCCCCTCTCGATCTCTCCTGGCGAATGAGAAGCTTCCCCCCACTGTGTATTGTATACACAGGAAGGAGGAAGTGATGTCATTCTCCTCGGGGCGGTCTTTTTGACCGGACTACGAGGAGAAGACTGAGCCCTTGTACACACGGTCGGATAATCTGTCGGATTGCGTCTTATCGGACCGTGTCGTCGGATAATCTGACTGTGTGTGGTATGCATCGGACTAATTCCGTCCGAATCTCCGTCCAACCTAATTTTCCAACATGTTGGAAATATTTCCCGACCAACTGGGCCGGTCGGACCTAATCCGATTATGTGTAGAGCATTTTCATCGGACCAAGTGCCACGCATGCTCAGATCAAATTCCTACATCAAAGCTATTGGCTACTAGCCTGAATGTAGTCCCACCGTAACGAAATTACGTCATCACGCTCTGAAAGATCGGATTTTTCGCCAACTTGGCCCGACCGTGTGTATGCAACAGTTTCGGACAAGATCCGACGGACAAAATCTGACAGGCAAAATCCGACGGATTTGGTTGTGGAAATCTCCGACCGTGTGTACAGGGGCTAAAAGTAAGTGCACCAAACACTACACTGACACTAACTAACACACAGGCACAAACCCCCCCCCCCCCCATCTCGCCCCCCGATCCCCCCCCCAGTCACAGTGTCACTGATTGCAGTGATCATTTATTTACTGATCACTGCATTCAGTGTCAGTTGTAAAAGTAAAAACTGTCAGGGCAGTTAGTGTTAGGTCCAGGATAGCCCCCTACCACCCCCCAATAAAGGTTTAACCCCCTGATTGCCCCTAGAGTTAACCCTTTCACCCCCTTTTGCCAGTGTCACTAAGCGATCGTTTTTCTGATCGCTGCATTAGTGTCATTGGTGCCGCTAGGTAGCTAGTTATTTTTTTAGGTTCACCGCCAGGTTTTTATAGCGCTAGGTACCCCGATATACTACCCAATAATGGTTTTAACCCCCTGATTGCCCCTAGTTAACCCTTTCACCCCCTTTTGCCAGTGTCACTAAGCAATCGTTTTTCTGATCGCTGCATTAGTGTCACTGGTGCCGCTAAGTAGCTAGTTATTTTTTTAGGTTCACCGCCAGGTTTTTATAGCGCTAGGTACCCCGATATACTACCCAATAATGGTTTTAACCCCCTGATTACCCCTAGTTAACCCTTTCACCCCCTTTTGCCAGTGTCACTAAGCGATCGTTTTTCTGATCGCTGCATTAGTGTCACTGGTGCCGCTAAGTAGCTAGTTATTTTTTTAGGTTCACCGCCAGGTTTTTATAGCGCTAGGTACCCCGATATACTACCCAATAATGGTTTTAACCCCGATTGCCCCTAGTTAACCCTTTCACTAGCAATCACCGTATAAGTGTCACTGGTGACGCTGGTTAGCCAGTTAGTTATTTAGGTTCCCCGTCAGGTTTTTATATAGCGCCAGGGACCCCCATATACTACCTAATAAAAATTTAAACCCCCTGATTGCCCCTAGTTAACCCTTTCACCAGTGATCACCGTATACATTTTACAGGTGACTCTGGTTAGTTAGTTTGCTTTTTATAGCATCAGGGCACCCACCATTTATTACCCAATAAAGGTTTAACCCCCTGATCACCCGGCGGGTGATATCAATTAGGTTTTAGGTTCAGGGTCTGCGTCGCCCCAAGCAGTGCTAGGTTAGTGCCAGTACCGCTAACACCCACGCGCAAGAGGCATACACCACCCGTAGTGGTATAGTATCTGAACAGATCAATATCTGATCTGATCAGATCTATACTAGCGTCCCCAGCAGTTTAGGGTTCCAAAAAAACGCATTTTTAGCGGGATCAGCCCAGATACCTGCTAGCACCTGCGTTTTGCCCCCCTGTCCAGCCCACCCAAGTGCAGTATCGATCGATCACTGTCACTTACAAAACACTAAACACATAACTGCAGCAATCGCAGAGTCAGGCCTGATCCCTGCGATCGCTAACAGTTTTTTTTGGTAGCGTTTTATATTTAAATCCGGAAGGCAGTGCTTGGTTTTCGGGGTCCCGTATGTGGCTAGGCTCCCAAAAAGTCCTCCACATGTGGTATCTCCGTACTCGGAAGAAGCAGCAGAATGTATTTTGGGGTGTAATTTGACTTATGCCCATAGCATGTGTGAGCAATATATCATTTAGTGACAACTTTGTGCAAAAAAAAAAGTAATATTCCTGCAATTTGTGGCAAAATATAAAATATTTCATGGACTCAACATGCCTTTCAGTAGATAGCTTGGGGTGTCTACTTTCCAAAATGGGGTCATTTGGGGGGGTTTTGTCTTATTTTGGCATTTTATGGCCTTCGAAACTGTGATAGGTAATGAGGAGTGAAATCAAAAATTTGCACCCTTAGAAACTCTGAAGGCAGTGACTGGTTTTTGGGGGTGCCGTACACAGCTAGACTCCCAAAAAGTCCCACATATTTGGTATCCCCGTACTCAGGAGAAGCAGCAGAATATATTTTGGGGTGCAATTCCACATATAACTATGGCATGTGTGAGAAATATATCATTTAGTGACAACTTTTTTTACCCCTTTTTTTTTTTGTGTCATTATTCAATCACTTGGGACAAAAAAAAAATACTCAATGGGTTCAACATGCCCCTCAGCAATTTCCTTGGGGTGTCTACTTTCCAAAATGGGGTCATTTGAGGGTGTGTGTACTGCCCTGCCATTTTAGCACCTCAAGAAATGAGATAGGCAGTCATAAATTAAAAGCTGTGTAAATTCCAGAAAATGTACTCTAGTTTGTAGACGCTATAACTTTTGCTCAAACCAAAAAATATACGCTTATTGACATTTTTTTTACTAAAGACATGTGGCTGAATACATTTTACCCTAAATGTATGACTAAAATTGAGTTTATTCGATTTTTCTTATAACAAAAAGTAGAAAATATTTATTTTTCTCCAAATTTTCGGTCTTTTTCCATTTATATCGCAAAAAATAAAAATCGCAGAGGCAATCAAATACCATCAAAAGAAAGCTCTATTTGTGGTAAGAAAAGGACGTAAATTTCGTTTGGGTACAACATTGCATGACCGCGCAATTACCAGTTAAAGCAGTGCAGTGCGAAATTGTAAAAAGACATCTGGTCCTTAGGCTGTTAATTGGTCCGGGGCTGAAGTGGTTAAGCATTTCTTTTAGAATACTTCAGAAAAGTCCACAGAGGGGATTCAACTATTATTTAGTTTGGGAAATCTCCAGGCAAATTTTTTTTAAGGACTATAGCCAGTTCAGGGATGTTCTGGCAAGTAGTGAAAAAAAGCAGCAACATTGACAGTGCTAGGACCTGTCTACCCAATTCTCGGCCAGAGAGTAGCTACCTCTGAAGTTAAGACAACCTGTAAAGAGGTTGGGGAGACAGTTCAAGGTCTATAGTAAATATGGGTCTTGGGTTGTGAAATCAAGATTGGGATTGCTGAACTTGGAAAAAGTATTCTAAAAGAGGTACTTTTAACAGCTCTGTGGTACAATCACTGCGGGGAAGATGACACGAACGAACAAAAGAAATGCGTGGAGTGCATGGATGGCAGAATATGTGAATATTTTTAAGGAGAAAACACACCAAATGCTGAGAAGTAGGGACAAGCAGGGACAGCCACTAGAGCTACATCCCAGCAAGCCAGGTGCAGCAAGCCAGGGAAAGGGAATGCTGGAATCAAGGGAGAAAAGTCTCCCCAGTTCCGGAGACCATATACCATCAAGAGGTATACTTTCTTCCCCTCGGACGGAAGAACCTCCCGAATATAGTCCCCCATTTACTGGCTGCGAGCCAGAATTCTCACCTAGACGGTAGTCAACTAGCAATTCCACTGCTGTAAGCAATACTGGCAGTTCTGCTACAGAGTACACGGCCTATGTACCTTTACACCCCCAAGTAACTAGTTCCCCACAGCAAGGACCTGTGTGGTGTCACTCTAATGTAGAAAGCATATCACCCAACGTGGGCACACCTGTGTACCATGGGACTGTTAATGCCACCCTTCAGTAAACATAGGCGCCGTCAATAAATTAGTTTCGTTCTGTTCTAATGGAACAGAACGAAACAAATTTATTGACGGCACCCATGTCTACTGATCGGTTCGTATTAAAATGAATTTGTACTTCGTATTTCGTGTCCGAAATTCCGTTTCATTTCGTACGAAATACGAATTGTCGTTAGGTTCGTTAATTTGTATGAACAATGTTCGTTACGATGAATTTAAAGGCAAAAATATACCTCAATATGACAGTCGATGCTGATGGAAGTTTGGTTTTTATCCGAAATACGAAATTCCGTTGAAGAATTTCCTATCCGAAATACGAATTTTCATTAGATGAGAAAGAGAGAAGCGGATTGTGTGCCATGCACCGCTGGTCCAGTTTGCTCCTGCTCCTCCTGGGGCTGCTTATTATGCGGGGCTCCCACCATCCCTGTGCTATGCTGACTTCCTCCTGGGGCTGCTTATTATGAGGGGCTCCCACCATCCCTGTGCTGTGCTGACTTCCTCCTGGGGCTGTACCTCTGCTGTGCATAATGTTTAGTAGCAGCAGTTCCTTGAGCTGGATACACATTATGCCATTTTTGTTTTCCAATTTCCTTTAGATTTACCTGCAGATGTGAAGTACGAGGGTCTGCTGGATTGCCTCATATTGTATGGTGTTGGGTGAGTCTGGAGAAGAGTTGCGCAGGAAGATTGTGTGGGGTGTTACCAGCTCTTGGCTGTTCCAAGGACCCTCACTTTGGTTATATGTGTGGGCATGCTGTATTCTCCTCAGTTAATACCCATAGTGGTCCTTCCTGTCCTAGGCCCCTTGTGTACCTGGACTAGTTGTCTGTGTCCTGCATGCCAGGAAGACCAGTGCCCCAGTATTGGCACTATGCTCCTGTCATTCATGTGAGTCCTGTCTGAATAGTATAACATGTTCTGATTATCCAATTGATAAAGGAGGGAGAAGGTCTCCAGCCTCTATAAAGAATTGAGTGTACCTGTTGGCAGGTGGTTTTCAATCTGGGTATTCAGACTATTTCCCATACTTAGAATAAAGAGAAGCTTAATGGAGACTACCGTTAGAGCTGGAGGTGGGGCACTGGGTACCTTGAAACACTATGGAGCTGGAGATAATCAAATAAACATGGGAGGTCTTGTGCTACATATCAGGGAAACGGCTAGGAAAACCAACTTGCTCTGTCCAGCATTACTTTATAAGGGCAGGCAGGTGGGGGGTAGCATCCAGGTTGCCTATGAGTTATAATAGATTGGTGGATGACTCAGTTCTAACTGGTACTGTTCTCATCCCAAACGGCAGGGATGGAACATTGTGCAGATATCACGATCAATCTGGGTACTATCCTATCAGACCCTACTGTGTTACTCCCTGGAGTTCATCTTGTTTTGATGATTTAAATCTGGATAGCCTCAGATGAAGGGTACTGATGAGTTCTGGAGAAGGGAAGGTGTTGTGCTATGGCAAAAGGCAACAATGCTGGCACAGGAGGGGGCTGTGTCTAATAGATGCCGGGACAGTGTCCCAACTGGTCCTAAACAAAGTTAAAAATACTTGAGACCAGGGTACTGATGCTGGTATCACCTGTCTAATGATGCACTGTTTTCAGCATCAGGTTAAATTGCACTTAGCAGGGGACACTACCCCGGGTAGTCTATGGTACATCTCCTCTTGCCCTTGGCAGGGATATAGCAGGGACACCGGGTTGTACCCCGATCACCCCTGAAGAAAGGTTTTAATACAAACCTGACATCCCCTTACACCTATTGAAACTTCCGTTGGGATTTGGGGGAGGAGTTAATATTATAGTTTGGGCAACAGAATTTATATAATGCCAACAGTTTGTGCAGGGCATGAATAGAAGGGCCCGGCTCAAGGGGTTTATGATCTAAGGAGAGGAGGGTGGTACAAAAATAATAGTGGCTGGGAATTATCTGATACGGAGCTGGCTGGGGTAAAATTTTAGGTGGTAGGCTTTCCGGAATAAAAGGTTTTTTTTTAGGGATCACCTAGGTGTGAAAAAGGTAGGGCCTTGCTGGACATATTGGGTGGGGGAATTCCAGGAGTCTACTGCACATCTTCCTCTGTCCTGGGAATAGACATAGCAAGAACACAAGGGCGGACCCCTTTTACCCCCGAGAAAAGGCTTAATATCAAACCTGATACCCCCATACATTTACAGAATCTTCCTCTGGGATTTGGGGCTGAGTTAAAAGCTTGGCTGGTAGATTTCGGACAACAGGATGAAATATTAAATGTGCTAAGAGATGCTGAGAAACAAGCCTCCATACGACTCACCCATGATCAAAATAGATTGAGCCAAGTATCCCACGCTTTAGACGCAGACGCTAAGGTTTCCTGGTGGGAACGTTTATTTGGGTACGGTCCTAACGCTACAGCTTTCCTAAACATTTTGATCCACCCTGTTGTTGTCCTAATCTGTGCAGCCTTATTGCTTTTCCTGATGCAAGTAATAATGTGCATGGATATCAGGAGAATGAATGCCAAAGCTATGAGAATGTGTACCTCAACGAGACACCTTCTCTCAAGGAACAGAAAGGCCACTAACTCAGAAACAAGTCTCTGAGGAAGCCTCATCCAATCCAGACCAGTACAAAGAATTTGTGCATTTAAGAGAGGACCCTAAAACTATATTTTTTTCTTGTTTAGGGATAAGCCTCTTCAATTTGTAGTAGCAATGTGCAATCAGGTTTACCTAAATTCTAAAAGTTTTAATCATTTTTTATTTTAACTTTAATTTTCCTCCCTCTCGTTGTTAATATCTGTGTACCTGACCTGCAAAAATACTGCTAATTACTAGTATGGGAGAAGTTTTTTTTTTTTTTTAAGGAACTAAATTTGTTACTTTTTTATTCTTTTTATTTTTTATTTGTTTTTTGTTTTTTTCAACCAATGTATTATTATTTTTTTAATACAGATTCCATGTTCTTTAATAGGGATGAGCTTGGTGTTCGAGTCGAACGCATGTTCGACTCGAACACTGGCTGTTCGCCCATTTGGCAAAGCCAGAACTCTGTGGGCCGATTGCACCAAATTCGTGTGGCGCTCACGGCCCATAATGCACTGCGCCGTCGCAGTGCATTGTTGGCTCGTGATTGGCCAAGCATGCACTGTGACCCCGCATGCTTGGCCAATCATAGCGCTGGCAGCGAGGAGAGCCATAATTGGCTACAGGCGAGATGCACCTATGTCTACCCTTTATTGCTGTTCTCTAATAGAGCCATCTGCAGGATTTAGTGGGTGTTGTGTTCCTCCAGCACAGCACAATATACACCTGTATCTACCCTTTATTGCTGGTGTTCTCTAATATAGCCATCTGCAGTAGTTAGTGGGTGTTGTGTGCCTCCAGCGCAGTATACACCTGTGTCTACCCTTTATTGCTGTTCTCTAATAAAGCCATCTGCAGGAGTTAGTGGGTGTTGTGTGCCACCAGCGCAGTATATACCTGTGTCTACCCTTTATTGCTGTTCTCTAATAGAGCCATCGGCAGAAGTTAGTGGGTGTTGTGTGCCTCCAGCACAGCACAATATACACCTGTATCTACCCTTTATTGCTGTTCTCTAATAGAGCCATCTGCAGGAGTTAGTGGGTGTTGTGTGCCTCCAGCACAGCACAATATACACCTGTACCTACCCTGTATTGCTGTTCTCCAATAGAGCCATCTGCAGGAGTTAGTGGGTGTTGTGTGCCACCAGCGCAATATACACCTGTGTCTACCCTTTATTGCTGTTCTCTAATAGAGCCATCTGCAGGAGTTAGTGGGTGTTGTGTGCCTCCAGCACAGCACAATATACACCTGTATCTACCCTTTATTGCTGTTCTCTAATAGAGCCATCTGCAGGAGTTAGTGGGTGTTGTGTGCCTCCAGCGCAGTATACACCTGTGTCTACGCTTTATTGCTGTTCTCTAATAGAGCCATCTGCAGGACTTAGTGGGTGTTGTGTGCCTCCAGCATGGCACAATATACACCTGTACCTACCCTTTATTGCTGGAGTTCTCTAATACAGACATCTGCAGGAGTTAGTGGGTGTTGTGTACCTCCAGCACAGCACAATGTACACCTGTATCTACCCTTTATTGCTGTTCTCTAATAGAGCCATCTGCAGGAGTTAGTGGGTGTTGTGTGCCTCCAGCACAGCACAATGTACACCTGTACCTACCCTGTATTGCTGTTCTCCAATAGAGCCATCTGCAGGAGTTAGTGGGTGTTGTGTGCCACCAGCGCAATATACACCTGTGTCTACCCTTTATTGCTGTTCTCTAATAGAGCCATCTGCAGGAGTTAGTGGGTGTTGTGTGCCTCCAGCACAGCACAATATACACCTGTATCTACCCTTTATTGCTGTTCTCGAATAGAGCCATCTGCAGGAGTTAGTGGGTGTTGTGTGCCTCCAGCGCAGTATACACCTGTGTCTACGCTTTATTGCTGTTCTCTAATAGAGCCATCTGCAGGACTTAGTGGGTGTTGTGTGCCTCCAGCACAGCACAATATACACCTGTACCTACCCTTTATTGCTGGAGTTCTTTAATACAGACATCTGCAGGAGCTAGTGGGTGTTGTGTACCTCCAGCACAGCACAATGTACACCTGTATCTACCCTTTATTGCTGTTCTCTAATAGAGCCATCTGCAGGAGTTAGTGGGTGTTGTGTGCCTCCAGCAAAGCACAATATACACCTGTACCTACCCTGTATTGCTGTTCTCCAATAGAGCCATCTGCAGGAGTTAGTGGGTGTTGTGTGCCTCCAGCACAGCACAATATACACCTTTACCTACCCTTTCTTGCTGGAGTTCTCTAATACAGCCACCTGCAGGAGTTAGTGGGTGTTGTGTGCCTCCAGCGCAGTATACACCTTTATCTACCCTTTATTGCTGTTGTTCTCTAATACAGCGATCTGCAGGAGTTACTGGGTGTTGTGTGCCTCCAGCACAGTACAGTATACACCTGTATCTACCCTTTATTGCTGGAGTTCTCTAATACAGCCACCTGCAGGAGTTAGTGGGTGTTGTGTGCCTCCAGCGCAGTATACACCTGTGTCTACCCTTTATTGCTGTTTTCTAATAGAGCCATCTGCGGGAGTTAGTGGGTGTTGTGTGCCTCCAGCACAGCACAATATACACCTGTATCTACCCTTTATTGCTGTTCTCTAATAGAGCCATCTGCAGGAGTTAGTGGGTGTTGTGTGCCTCCAGCGCAGTATACACCTGTGTCTACGCTTTATTGCTGTTCTCTAATAGAGCCATCTGCAGGACTTAGTGGGTGTTGTGTGCCTCCAGCACAGCACAATATACACCTGTACCTACCCTTTATTGCTGGAGTTCTCTAATACAGCCACCTGCAGGAGTTAGTGGGTGTTGTGTGCCTCCAGCGCAGTATACACCTTTATCTACCCTTTATTGCTGTTGTTCTCTAATACAGCGATCTGCAGGAGTTACTGGGTGTTGTGTGCCTCCAGCACAGTACAGTATACACCTGTATCTACCCTTTATTGCTGGAGTTCTCTAATACAGCCATCTGCAGGAGTTAGTGGGTGTTGTGTGCTTCCAGCGCAGTATACACCTGTTTCTACCCTTTATTGTTGTTGTTCTCTAATATAGCCATCTGCAGGAGTTAGTGGGTGTTGTGTGCCTCCAGCACAGCATAGTATACACCTGTATCTACCCTTTATTGCTGGAGTTCTCTAATAGAGCCATCTGCAGGAGTTATTGGGTGTTGTGTGCCTCCAGCGCAGTATACACCTGTGTCTACCCTTTATTGCTGTTGTTCTCTAATAGAGCCATCTGCATGAGTTAGTGGGTGTTGTATGCCTCCAGCACAGCACAGTTTACACCTGTATCTACCCTTTATTGCTGGTGTTCTATAATAAAGGAATCTGCAGGAGTTAGTGGGTGTTGTGTGCCTCCAGCACAATATACACCTGTATCTACCCTTTATTGCTGGTGTTCTGTAATACAGGCATCTGCAGGAGTTAGTGGGTGTTGTGTGTCTCCAGCACATTAAATGTGATCCCACCTGGTAACCCTGATGCATCTTCTATGGAAACCCAGGAAGAGGTATTGGATATTTCTGCTCAGACGAATCCGGGGATATGGGGGACCTGAGGTTACCTCCATACAAGTTCAGGAAAGCCAGTCAGAAATAATACCTAATCGAGGAGCCCAGAAAGCTAGGGGATGAGGTCATAAGGGTAGTGTTCTCTAATACAGCCATCTGCAGGAGTTAGTGGGTGTTGTGTGCCTCCAGCGCAGTATACACCTGTGTCTACCCTTTATTGCTGTTCTCTAATAGCGCCATCTGCAGGACTTAGTGGGTGTTGTGTGCCTCCAGCACAGCACAATATACACCTGTACCTACCCTTTATTGCTGGAGTTCTCTAATACAGACATCTGCAGGAGTTAGTGGATGTTGTGTGCCTCCAGAACAGCACAATATACACCTGTACCTACCCTTTAATGCTGTTCTCTAATAGAGCCATCTGCAGGAGTTAGTGGGTGTTGTGTGCCTCCAGCACAGCACAATATACACCTGTATCTACCCTTTATTACTGTTCTCCAATAGAGCCATCTGCAGGAGTTAGTGGGTGTTGTGTGCCTCCAGCGCAGTATACACCTGTTTCTACCCTTTATCGCTGTTGTTCTCTAAAGCCGCATACACACGTAGCCGTCTGTCCAACGTACTTAGTCTGGCGGACTTCCCGCCAGACTGTCCGTCGGACTTTCCGAACGGGCTACTTGCCCACACACGGCACTTTTTCAGCGGACTAATACGGCGTACTAAGTCCGCCATACTATCCGCCCTACTTTTGAAATGAACGGACTCGCCCACACACGCGGAGGAAAGTCCGCTCATTTCGAGCACGTCTCCAGGTAGGCGGGGCCCGCGAAGGAGACGTTGTTGGCCCTGCCGCCTGGTATGGACTTAAAGGGGAACCCCAACGCCGAAAAAATCGGCGTGGGGGTCCCCCCCAAGTCCACAACAGACCCTTGTCCGAGCAGGCTACCCGGCCGGCCAGGAAAGGAGGGGCGAGCGAGCAACCCCCTCCTGAGCCGTACCAGGCCACGTGCCCTCAACATGGGGGGTGCCTTGGGGAAGGGGGGGCCGGAAGGCCCCCCCACCCCAAAGCACCTTGTCCCCATGTTGATGAGGACAAGGGCCTCTTCCCGACAACCCTGGTCGTTGGTTGTCGGGGTCTGCGGGCGGGGGGCTTATCGGAATCCAGGAGCCCCCTTTAATAAGGGGGCCCGCGGATACTGGCCCCACTCTATGTGAATGAGTATGGGGTACAATGTACCCCTACCCATTCACCTGTAAAAAAACACAACACACAAGATAAAATACTTTATTGCACAGCTCCGGGGGTCTTCCATCTTCAGGGGTCTTCTCGCCGGACTCCTCCGCTATCTTCTTGTAGCTCTTTTGCTAGCGGAGGAGTCCGGCTTTCTTCCTCGCCGCCGGCCTCTTCTTCCAACTTCGGCAGTCTTGTCCCCCTCTTCAGTTCTTCTGCCGGGCCACCGCGCCTTCTTATAGCTCTTTTACAGGCGGTGGCCCGGTCTTCTGTCACCGCCGCCGCCTTCCATTCTTCTGTTCTTCTCTTCTTCTTCTTCAGATGTTGCCTCGCTGACACTTATATAGGGACAAGGGGCAGGGTCTTTGGTGAATGTCACATGGGTTGAAGACCCCGCCCCTTGTCCCTATATAAGTCGCCGAGTGCCCGTTCCCTGTCATTGTGAGCGGAGGATTCGGCGAGGCAACATCTGAAGAAGAAGAAGAGAAGAACAGAAGAACGGAAGGCGGCGGCGGCGACAGAAGACCGGACCACTGCCTGTAAAAGAGCTATAAGAAGGCGCGGTGGCCCGGCAGAAGAACCGAAGAGGGGGACAAGACCCCCGAAGTCGGAAGAAGAGGCCGCGGCGAGGAAGAAAGCCAGACTCCTCCGCTAGCAAAAGAGCTACAAGAAGATAGCGGGGGAGTCCGGCGATAAGACCCCCGAAGACGGAAGACCCCCGGAGCTGTGCAATAAAGTATTTTATCTCGTGTGTTGTGTTTTTTTTTGTACTTTTGTTTTACAAGTGAATGGGTAGGGGTACATTGTACCCCATACTCATTCACATAGGGTGGGGGGCCGGTATCCGGGGGCCCCCTTATTAAAGGGGGCTCCCGGATTCCGATAAGCCCCCCACCCGCAGACCCCGACAACCAACGGCCAGGGTTGGCCCTTGTCCTCATCAACATGGGGACAAGGTGCTTTGGGGTGGGGGGGCCTTGCGTCCCCCCCTTCCCCAAGGCACCCCCCATGTTGAGGGCACGCAGGAGAGGGGGGGGGCGCTCGCTTGCCCCTCCTTTCCTGGCCGGCCGGGTAGCGTGCTCGGATAAGGGACTATTGTGGACTTTGGGGGGATCCCCACGCTGATTTTTTCAGCATTGGGGTTCCCCTTTAAGTCCATACCAGGTGGCGGGGCCGGCGATGTCTCCTTCGCGGGCCCCGCCTACCTGGAGACCCGCTCGAAATCAGCAGACTTTTCTCCTGGCGGGAAAAGTCTGCTCATTTCAAAAGTACAGCGGACTGGCGTACACACGGCCGGATTGTCCGCCGAAATGCGAGTCCGGCGGGAAGAGTGGAGTGTAACACGGCATTCTAAGTCCGCCGTACTTTCGGGTCAAAAAAGTATGCCGAAGGCTACACACGGGGGGATTGTCCGGCGGACTTCAGTTTGCCGGACTTTTCCACCCGCTTGTTTGATCGTGTGTACGCGGCATAATACAGCCTTCTGCAGGAGTTAGTGGGTGTTGTGTGCCTCCAGCACAGCACAGTATACACCTGTATCTACCCTTTATTGCTGGTGTTCTATAATAAAGGCATCTGCAGGAGTTAGTGGATGTTGTGTGCCTCCAGCACAATATACACCTGTATCTACCCTTTATTGCTGGTGTTCTGTAATACAGGCATCTGCAGGAGTTAGTGTCTCCAGCACACTGAATGTGATCCCACCCGGTAACCCTGATGCATCTTCTATGGAAACCCAGGAAGAGGTATTGGATATTTCTGCTCAGACGAATCTGGGATATGGGGGACCTGAAGTTACCTCCATACAAGTTCAGGAAACGCCAGTCAGAAATAATACCCCAAAATATAGTAATCGAGGAGCCCAGAAAGCTAGGGAACGAGGTCATAAGGGTAGAAATCCTTACCCAGCCCCCCCATGGTAACTATAGGCATTATCCTCCTAATCCTGATGATCGTTTTTGGAAACCTGTACCTTATAAGGGGAGAGGACAAAGAGGAAGGGGAAATTATCCTGGTAGGATAGCTCCGGTTCCCCTTCATAATGGTTATGCCCCTTTGCAGGACTATTATGAAGAGCAACCATTCAGTCAGAATTTTTTAGGACAGGAGAGGATCCCTTGGAGGAGACCTCCTCCGCTCACCCCCAAGTGGGAGGCAGAGAGGAGGGATTATTGGGCCCCCAAGGACAAGCAACAAACGGTCAGACTAGTTTAAAAAGAAAAAGCAGAGAGGATGCCGGGGAGGGAGACGGGTCCAAAAGACAAAGACCCCAGTATTCACTTGGATTATAATCTCAGTGGCGTTCCACTTACAGAGGAGGAAATTAGGGTCCTATATAAGGGCCTTAAATTCGCTCCTATCCACAACCTTAACAAATTCCAGACCTATGTTAATGTGCAAAAATTTGTTCGGAACCTGAATATGAAAAAATATTTTCTTTCTAACCCGATACAGAGGAATGCCACCCAATCAAATTTTACACATTCTAGTCTGCGGAACAAATCTATTTTCAATCCCCAATGTAGTGATAACAAGCATCTGGAGGTATTTAGAAATATGGTATGCAATGATCTAGATAAATTGAAAATAAAAAATTCAGAGATTTGCAGTATATTAAAAAGGGTATTTCCTTATTGGAACGAAGGAACGACGGAACGACATAGTGATTCATCCAGCTGATAAGGAGGGGGGGGGGGGGGGTACTGAGTAAATCCTACTACCATACAGAAATGACTCGATTGTTGAGTGATCATGAAACATATAAATTGCTCAACCGTAATCCTATGTTGAATTTTGTTAACGGTATAGACTCTGTAACCTCTAGGTTGTGAGAATATCTCGACTTTTTTCTGCAACCATTGGTTGTGAAGACTAAGGCCTATTTTCAAGATACCAAACAGATAATTCAAATCTTGGAGACCCTGCAGTGTATCTCATCTAGTGTATTAATAACAGCCGATGTGAGCTCTTTGTACACGATAATAGATCATGATGAAGCACTGTCTTCAGTAGAATGGGCATTTTCAGCTACTGATTTTCCTAATGAGCATATTGCATTCCTATTGGAAAGCTTGAAGTTCTGTTTGCTTAATGATTATTTTTGGTATAATGGTGATTATTTTTTACAAACAAAAGGTGTGGCAATGGGCGCGTGTTTTGCTCCCAGTGTGGCCAATCTATTTATGGCCCACTGGGAGGAAGAAGTTATATTTTAAGATCGCACACCCCAGTTACTATGTTATAAGTGGTATAATGATGATTTAATAATGATCTGGGAAGGTGATATGTCCAGTCTGCAGGCTTTTATGGATAGGCTTAATAATAATAACAAATATATACAGCTTACGTGGAACATAGACCATCAGCAGATTACGTTTTTGGACCTTGAAGTTTTTAAGAAAGATGACCATTTTTTCATCAGGAATAATTTCAAGGCCACCGACAGGAATGTGTTTATTCCTTTAAATAGCTGTCATCATAGTTCATGGCTGTGTAATATTCCAAGGGGCCAATTTATTAGACTCAGGCATAATTGTACGTTGGAGGAGGAGTTTGTATCACAGTCCCAAATCTTAGACAATCGTTTTAACAAAAAAGGGTACACGCAATCTACAATCAATGCGGAAATGAGAACGTTAGACTTATAGATAGAAAGTCTTTTGTGGCTGATAAAATTACCAATGTCGGAACTACCGACTAGACATGTGCATTTAATTTCATTCCGAATCGAAATTCGGACGAATTTTCATTATACGGACATTCGGATGCATCCGAATTACAATGCTAATGAATTCAACCGAATTTGGACAAAATTCTAATCAAATTAGAAAAATTACATTTTTGACCCGAATTTGGGGCCACCTATCACCTATTTGGTAAGCAAACACAGTTTCTAGCTCCAAATAACCCCGAGTTACGGGTCCCCAAATTTGGGTCGCAAAATGTCAAGCACTTTTCTGCAGCAGAGAATGAAATTTTGCGACCCGAATTTGGGGCCACATATCTCGGGGTCACTTGGAGCTAGAAGCCCCAAATTTGGTGATTTTGTAGTGCTAGTTCTACTGTGTTTGCATACCAAATGGGGTTCCTAGCTATAAGTGGCCCCGAGATACGTGGCCCCAAAGTCGGATCGCAAAATGTCATTCTCTTCTGCAGAAAAGTACTTGACATATTGTCCATATCTGGGGTCACTAGGTGCTAGGAACCCCACAACTTGTGGCAGGTGATGTGGCAAGTGGACAATCCACAACTTGGTCATGTGGCACTGGTGGCAGGTCACGTGGTACTCGTGGCCGGTCACGTGGCACTCGTGGCAAGTGTCATGGCAAGTGGACAATACACAACTTGTGGCAGGTGACATGGCAAGTGGACAATGACATACAGCATATGTACTTTGCGATCGACATCCGTCGACATCCGTGACATCCGTGACTTCTTCAATCAGGCATGCTGACAACTTCATTGATGTGATAAATATAAATGAAATAAGATGTGTGTGTTTTTTTTGCACTGGTACACTGCAAGTATGAGTTGATGTGACAGATGTATATACGTAAGTAACTAACCATCTTCCAGAATTTCTAATTCAAATAGAAACGATTATAAAAAAATATAATTTATTAGAATAAAATAGAAAGAATATACAACCATCTTCTGAAATTCAAATTTCAAATAGAATAAATTTGAATTTCGAATAGTATGAATTCAAATTTTTTAATTAATTAATTTTAAATTTGGACTAGAAAAACGATAGAACAGAACAGAATAGAATATATTATATTTTATTCTTTTCTGTTCTATTGTTTTTCTAGTCTATTCTTTATGTTCTATTAAAATTTTTTCTATTAAAATCATTGAAATCATTATATACTAAATTCAAATTTCGGAAGATTGGTGGTTTTATAATATATATATGTATATATATATATTTCTTTCCAACATTCAAATTTCGTATAGAATGAATTTGAATTTGAATAGAAAAGATTAGAATGGAAATAGAAAATAGAATAGAATATAGATACTTACTTATATATATCTGTCACATCAACTTTTCATACTTGCAGTGTACCAGTGCAAAAAAAAAACACACACATCTTATTTCATTTATATTTATGGTATCAATGAAGTTGTCAGCATGCCTGATTGAAGAAGTCACAGATGTCGATCGCAAGGCAAGTGCATATGCTGTATGTCATTGTCCACTTGCCACAAGTTGTGTATTGTATTTGTCCACTTGCCACGTCACCTGCCACAAGTTGTGTATTGTCCACTTGCCTCAACACCTGCCATGAGTGCCACGTGACCTGCTATGCGTGCCACGTGACCAGCCACAAGTGCCACGTGGCTGGCCACGAGTGCCACGTGACCTGACACGAGTGCCATGTGACCGGCCACGAGTGCCATGTGACCAAGTTGTGGATTGTCCACTTGCCACATCACCTGTCACCAAGTGACCCCAGATATAGGCAATAGGCCAAGTACTTTTCTGAAGCAGAGAATGACATTTTATGACCTGAATTTGGGGCCACGTATCTTGGGGCCACTTATAGATAGAAACCCTAAATTAGGTATGCAAACACAATAGACCTAGCACTACAATATCTCCAAATTTGTTTCTAGCATCAAGTTACCCCAAGATACATAGCCCTAAATTCGGGTCGCAAAATATTTTTGAACCCGGTTTAAATCGTTTTGAATACGGTTGAAATAATTTCGAATCATGTTGAAATCATTTAGAATCCGGTAGAAATATTTTCGAATTTGGTTGAAATATTTTTGAATCAATTTTTCGATTACGGTAGAAAACGAAACTAAATCCGAAAATGAATTTAACGAATTTAATTAAACAAAATTAATTAATTAATTAATTAAAACGAAACAAAACTAAACAAATGTTTTCCTTTTGCACATGTCTACTACCGACACCACCTCGGGTTTTAAAGTTGTGATGGACTATAGTATCCAACACAAGAAAATGGAGAGAATTATAGCCAAATATTGTCCCATTTTGAAGTCTGACAGGATCTTAGGACCTGTTCTTCCAGATCGCTCTGCATTTATATATCGTAAAGCACCCTCCCTTCCTGATCGTTTGGCACCTGATGTTATTGATCCACCTAAAATTGCAAACAATAAATTATTAAATTTTTTGTCTGGCTTTTATGGTTGTGGGAGGTGTGCCACGTGTAAAAATGCTAGCAAAAATATTAAGAGACAGAAGGACTTTGTGGCCACTGTTACAGGTAAACAGTACAAAATTGAAAGTTTAATTACTTTTGACTCTGAAGGAGTAGTATATATGCTTGAATGCGACTGTGGGCTACAATACGTAGGCCACACATCCAGAGCATTACATGTAAGGGTGGGAGAGCATATTAGTAATATAAAAAGGGGTGTCAAGACCCATAGTGTATCGCAGAATTTTAGGATGTGTCACAACAGGGACCCCAAATGTGTGAAATTTTGGGGCATTGAAAAAGTCCCTCGGCATTGGAGAGGTGGCCACTATATCCGGCAGTTGAGTCGCAGAGAATCTTATTGGATTTTTGAGACTAAAGTTATGAGTCCTGCTGGAATGAACGTTGATTTTGATCTTAATTGTTTTATTTCTAATAGATGATTTTTTTTTATATTTTTTAAATGTTCTACTATTATATTATTTTTTTATACGTGTTTGATAATTATTATGTACCTATGTGATGGTTGCGGGCTGACGTCTTACACTTCGGTGTAATCTGATTTTATAGTCTAGAGTACCCTTTTAATTGATGGTTTTGTCTCCTATATATCTTTTAGGCATTTTATTTCCTCTCTTATGAATTATGTTTTAACTGATCATTAATGTAATATAAATTATGCTAAAGGATTGACAAGGGTTATTGTATTATTTTGGTGTTTATATTTTATACTATTATATTTTATATGTTACCCTTGTCACCTGTGTGTACAATTGAAGCCATTAGTAGTGATTAGACTGAGGCTTCCGGGCTCACTGATAGGCAGACTGTGGGATTCTATGGTTATTTATACACATTTGCGGGTCGTCTGTGTACACCCTGCCCTGCGCTGAGGAAGTCCCGCCTATGGACGTAACGCGTATGAGGGGTCAGGTGTCGCGCGCGGCGCTACCCGCAGCCATCACATTGGATTGATATACATTGTTGTCTGGATGCCTAGCACTCGGTTTGAGTGCAATATTTTGTAAGTGCAATTCCGTTTGTTTTTTTATTATTAACCGCTTCCCGCCCACCCTATAGCAGAATGACGGCCTTCGGGCGGGCGGCTTCCCTCGCCTGGCCGTCCCTGGATGGCCAGGTGTTTACTTCCGCAATGCGCGCCGCCGGGGGCGCGCATCGCGGAAGTTTTGTACTCGCCGTGTCTCCCGGAGACAGGCGAATACAGATCGCCGTGAACGGCCAATCAAAGCGGCCGTTCACAGAGCAATCTAAGCTGCCAATAGGAGATGATCTCAAATGTAAACATATGAGATCATCTCCCATTGCCGTGTCTCTCTCTCCTCACACAGAGACAGCGTGTGAGGAGAGAGAGGATCTGTGAGTGCAACATTGTATCTGTATTGAGTACCAGTGCCAATTGTCAGCCCCAGTGCCAATTGTCAGCCCCAGTGCCATCTGTCAGCCCCAGTGCCAGTGCCATATGTCAACCCAGTGCCATCTGTCAGCCCAGTGCCATCTGTCAGCCCAGTGCCAGTGCCGCCAGTGCCACCTGCCAGCGCCACCTGCCAGCGACAGTGCCAGCGACAGTGCCATCCGTCAGCCCCAGTGCCGTCAGCCCCAGTGCCATCAGCCCCAGTGCCGTCAGCCCCAGTGCCGTCAGCGCCAGTGCCAGTGCCGCCAGTGCCAGTGCCGCCAGTGCCACCTACCAGCGACAGTGCCAGCGCCACCTGCCAGCGCCAGTGCCACCTGCCAGTGCCATCCGTCAGCCCCAGTGCCGTCACCCCAGTGCCGTCAGCCCCAGTGCCACCTACCAGTGCCAGCGCCACCTGCCAGTGCCAGTGCCACCTGCCAGTGCCACCTGCCAACGCCAGTGCCATTCTTCAGCCGAAGTGCCGTCAGCCCCAGTGGCGTCAGCGCCAGTACCGTCAGCGCCAGTGCCGCCAGTGCCACCAGCGCCAGTGCCGCCAGTGCCAGTGCCGCCAGTGCCAGTGCCACCTGCCAGTGCCACCTGCCAGCGCCATCTGCTAGCCGCACTGCCATCTGCCAGCCCCATTTGCCAGAGCAAATAGCCAGCACCATCTGCCAGTGCCATCTGCCAGTGCCAGCCCCAGTGCCATCTGTCAGCGACATCTGTCAGCGACATCTGCCAGCGACATCTGTCAGCGACATCTGTCAGCCCCATCTGCCTCCAGTGCCATCTGCCTCCAGTGCCATTTGTCAGTGCCACGTGTTGTCAGTGCCACCTGCCACGTCAGTGTCACCTGTGATCAGCGTCACCTGTCAGTGTCACCTGCCACATCAGCGTCACCTGTCAGTGTCATCTGCCAAATCAGCGTCACCTGTCAGTGTCACCTGCCACATCAGCGTCACCTGTCAGTGTCACCTGCCAAATCAGCGTCACCTGTCAGTGTCACCTGCCAAATCAGCGTCACCTGTCAGTGTCACCTGCCAAATCAGCGTCACCTGTCAGTGTCATCTGCCAAATCAGCGTCACCTGTCAGTGTTATCTGCCAAATCAGCGTCACCCGTCAGTGCCATTTGTGATCAATAAAAATGTCACAAAGATTGTATTCAGCTGAGGAGGAATATGATATCCTTGCAGCCGACGAGAGCAACGGGGAGGTTTCCGCTTCGGATTACTCCTCATATTCAGATTCTGAGTCTGACGTGGACTACGAGCCTGTCCTCAGCAGCGGTACCATGACAGCCTCAGAGGAGGAAGATGATAGTCTGCCCGTCAGACGAAGGCGCACTGGTGAGGAGGCGGTACCATCCACCAGCACCGCAGAGCCATCCACCGGCAACCCAGTGCCATCCACCAGCACCACAGTACCTCGGCAAAGGCCACGTACAAGTGGGGTGTCAACTCGGCCCCAAAGGGTTAGGTCCCATGCCAGCCTTCCCTATTCCCTCCAGAACCCCTTGTGGCTTCCTCCTAACTCAGGAGAAGCCAACGTTCCCCCTTTCACTGCCCACCCAGGAGTCCAGGTGGACACACAACATTTTTCCCTGATGGACTTTTTCCACCTAATTTTTACAGAGGACATGCTTGAATCCATTGTTGTCCAGTCCAACCTATATGCCCAACAATTTATTGAAAGCAACCCAACGTCCTCTTATGCCCGTCCCTACAAGTGGAGAGCCCTAACAGTGGAGGAGTTTAAAATTTTTTTGGGCCTCACATTTTGTATTGGACTAAACAATAAAAATGAAATACATGCATATTGGTCAACCCTCCCCATCTATCACATGCCCATCTTTTCCTCAATAATGTCCCGGACCAGATATCTAACGATAATGAGATTCCTACACTTTAATGACAATACCCAATGCCTTCCCCGGAATGACCCAAATTTTGATAAACTTTACAAAATTCGGCCGCTAATAAATTATTTTTCTCAGATTTTCCCCCAGTTGTTTACCCCAGACCAACACATATGTGTGGATGAGTCCCTGATCAAATTTTCTGGCAGGCTGGGCCTAAAGCAATTTATTCCCTCCAAAAGGGCCCGCTATGGGGTGAAAATGTATAAGTTGTGTGATCGAGCCACAGCGTATACATATTCCTTCATGGTATACGAAGGGAAGGACACCCAGCTACATCCCCCTAATTGCCCCGAATACATCGGATCGAGTGGAAAAGTTGTTTGGGAACTCATAAACCCACTCCTGGAGAAAGGCTACCATCTCTATGTGGACAATTTTTATACAAGTTTACCCCTGTTCCGCAACCTCCATAGAAAGCAAACTCCAGCATGTGGCACCGTAAGAACAAACCGGAAGGGCTTTCCTCAAAGCCTCGTCAACAAAAGGCTAAGAAAAGGCGAAGCGGCGAGCTTACGGAACGAGGAAATTTTGGCTGTGAAGTGGAGGGACAGAAGGGATGTCTACATGCTTTCTTCGATCCACAACAACACTTTTGTTGAGATCACCAGGAGGGATGGCCCAATACTAAAACCCACTTGTATCCATGAGTACAACATGTTCATGGGGGGTGTCGACTTGAACGACCAGATGCTCGAACCCTATCTTGCCACGAGAAGAACATACAAGTGGTATAAAAAAATTGCAATTTATTTCTTTAATTTGGCCATATACAACACGTATGTCATTTATCGTAAGTCCACAGAAAGACCCATACCCTTCCTTGGCTACCAGGAGGAAATCACCACTGCCCTTATATACCCCAACGGCCCACCACAAAACATTCGATTCGATGTAATTAGCAGACTCTCTGAACGCCACTTTCCTGACAAAATCCCTCCCAAACCAACAGGCCGAAGACATCAGAAAAAATGTCGGGTGTGCAGCAAACGAGGAGTGAGAAGAGACACCACTTATCACTGTGCCCAATGCCCTTCCCAACCAGGCCTCTGCATAGGTGACTGTTTCCGCCGTTACCATACTTTAGTGAATTATTAGTGAAGTATGGTAACCATAACCCTCACTTCCTGCCATTTACCTTCAAACCCCTTATGCCTCTGCTTGCTCTGTAACTGACCCTGGCTTGTTATTCGACCACGCTTCTGCCTACTGATTTTGTACATACCTCTGCCTGATCTGGAACTGACCCTGGCTTGTTATTTGACCACGCTTCTGCCTACTGATTCTGTTTACGCCTCTGCCTGATCTGGAACTGACCCTGGACTGTTATTCGACCACGCTTCTGCCTACTGATTCTGTACATACCTCTGCCTGATCTGGAACTGACCCTGGACTGTTTGACCATGCCTTTTGCCTGCCTCTTGGACTGATCTTGTACCCTCTGTGGACTAGTGGGATTCATAACAGGGGTCTCACATATGTGAGGGGCTCCAGAATAGTTTTTTTGGATGAAGAAGACAATTTCCCTTGTTTTCTCATTCCTAGATTAGGGTCTGGAGACTCGGAGGCTTCAAAGAGATTTGGGTGGGAGAAGCCTCTACCCCTATCCCCATTCTGTCCTGAAAAAGGCCCTACTTCTGCCTGCTGCCTGTAGGACCTATACCATCATGCCTCTGCCTGTCGCATGAACTGACCACAGCACATGGATGGACCATGTTCCTGCCTACTACCAGGACCAATATTTTGGCAATGCTGACGATCTCTGCCTGCACTGACCTTGGACTGTATATGGACAGTATCCCTGCCTGCTGCCAATAATGACTAAGGACAGTATACCTGCCTGTTGCCTGGAAAATTGTGTTCACTTTTGTTGACCAAGTCCCTGCCTGCTGCCTGGACCAGTGCTATCATCCTGTGGACAACTGCGCTGCTAAAACCACAGGTAATCTTTTGTTTACTCTTTTCTCAGTAGAATGTATTTTGGGGTGTAATTCTTGGTATGTGCATGCTATGTGTCCCTGGAACACCTGATGGTGTTCCTTGCATGTTGGGCCTCTGTATGTGGCCAAGCTGTGTAAAAGTCTCACATATTTGGTATCGTTATACTCAGGAGAAGTAGTAGAACGTATTTTGGGGTGTCATTTTTGCTATGTACATGCTATGTGTTGGAAATATCTTATAAATGGACAACTTTGCGTAAAAAAATGCGTTTTCATTTTTTTTCCACATTTTCCCAAAACTTCTGGAAAAAAAATGAACCATTCAAACGACTCAATATGCCTCATAGATTATACGTTGGGGTGTTAGCTTTCCAAAATGGGGTCACTTTGTGGGCATTTGCATTGTCCTGGTGCTCCAGGGCCTTCAAAAAGGTAATAGGTGGTTGAGAAATGAGATGTGTAATTTATGCCCCTAGAACGCCTAATGGTGCTATTTCAATATTGGGCCTCTGTATGTGGCCAGGCTGTGTAAAAGTCTCACACATTTGGTATCGTTATACTCAGGAGGAGTAGTAGAACGTATTTTGGGGTGTCATTTTTGCTATGTACATGCTATGTGTTGGAAATATCTTATAAATGGACAACTTTGCGTAAAAAAAATGCGTTTTCATTTTTTTTCCACATTTTCCCAAAACTTCTGGAAAAAAATGAACCATTCAAACGACTCAATATGCCTCATAGATTATACGTTGGGGTGTTAGCTTTCCAAAATGGGGTCACTTTGTGGGCATTTCCATTGTCCTGGTGCTCCAGGGCCTTCAAAACTGTAATAGGTGGTTGAGAAATGAAATGTGTAATTTATGCTCCTAGAACGCCTGATGGTGCTATTTCAATATTGGGCCTCTGTATGTGGCCAGGCTGTGTAAAAGTCTCACACATTTGGTATCGTTATACTCAGGAGGAGTAGTAGAACGTATTTTGGGGTGTCATTTTTGCTATGTACATGCTATGTGTTGGAAATATCTTATAAATGGACAACTTTGCGTAAAAAAAATGCGCTTTCATTTTTTTTCCACATTTTCCCAAAACTTCTGGAAAAAAAATGAACCATTCAAACGACTCAATATGCCTCATAGATTATACGTTGGGGTGTTAGCTTTCCAAAATGGGGTCACTTTGTGGGCATTTCCATTGTCCTGGTGCTCCAGGGCCTTCAAAACTGTAATAGGTGGTTGAGAAATGAAATGTGTAATTTATGCTCCTAGAACGCCTGATGGTGCTATTTCAATATTGGGCCTCTGTATGTGGCCAGGCTGTGTAAAAGTCTCACACATTTGGTATCGTAATACTCAGAAGGAGTAGCAGAACGTATTTTGGGGTGTCATTTGTGGTATACACATGCCATGTGAGAGAAATAACCTATTACATTAAAAATTTTGTGAGAAAAAAAAAAAAAAAAATCTTAATTTTGCAAAGAATTGTGGGAAAAAGATGACAACATCAAAAACCTCACCATGCATCTTAGTAAATACCTTGGAATGTCTACTTTCAAAAAAGGGGTCATTTGGGGGGTATTTGTACTTTCCTGACTTGTTCGGGTCACAAGAAATGAGATAGGCCACCAGTATATCAGATGTGATCAATTTTGTGCGATTCGCACCACAGCTTGTAGACTCTCTAACTTTCACAAAGACCAAATAATATCCAATAATTTGGGTTATTTTTACCAAAGATATGTAGCAGTATAAATTGTGGCCAAAATTTATGAAAAAAAAAATATAATTTGCAAAATTTTATCACAGAAACAAAGAAATATGTGGTTTTTTTTTTTCAAAATTTTCGGTCTTTTTTCATTTATAGCGCAAAAAATAAAAACCCCAGAGGTGATCAAATACCACCAAAAGAAAGCTCTATTTGTGGGAAAAAAAGGACACAAAATTCATTTGGGTACAGTGTTGCATGACTGAGTAATTGTCATTCAAAGTGTGAGAGCACCAAAAGCTGAAAATTGGTCTGGGCAGGAAGGGTGTTTAAGTGCCCAGTAAGCAAGTGGTTAAAAATGCAATACAGAGAGCACTAGATCGGATGTTCTCTTTTTTACATATGACCTTTTGAAACTTTGGATCCCGATATTTCCATGATACGAGGACCTGTTTGCTTCACCGTTCGTTCACATTATAGTGATTGGCAAACAGATTGATGGTCGTAAGATGTGTGGATTTTGCCGATCGTTTACTGCATAGTGACCTTTTAGGTCGAAGGTGGGAGGTGAGAGACCATCCTTTTATGTGGTGAAGGGATCACTGAATATCAGATCTATCGATCTACATCTATCCACCAGCACCTTTTCAGATTGTTTTCCATAGATTGTGGACATTTAATATATATTTTTTGCACAGCGCTGCTTACATGTTTTATGAAGTGGTTAATTACCACTACTTTTTTTAAGGAGACTGATCGGAATGCTTATATATCGCTTAGTAGTTGTCATCATGCTTCATGGTTAAAGGCTGTCCCTAAGGGACAGTTTCAGAGGATCAGGCGAAATTGTACTAACCTGATAGACTATCAACAGCAGGCGCAAGTCTTAAAAGCTAGATTTCTTGAGAAAGGATATAGGGAGGATGATATTGAGGAGGTCCTCACCCAAGTTGCCAATATGGACAGAGATGTTATGCTTGATACCTTGATACCTTGATACCTGCTTGATACCTCTAGAAGGGTCAGACAAGTTAATGAAGGATATGCATACTCCTTTGTGACAAAATACTCTAATCAACATTTTTCTGTTAGAAAGATTTTTAATAAATATTGGAGTCTTTTGAAGAATGATCGAGTCCTTGGAACAGTGCTACCTGACCCTCCGATTGTTATCTATAAGAAAGCACTGTCTATACGTCATATGATTGCTCCAAATGTTATAGACCCCCCTAGGACCCCTCCTTCTTCCAGACTATGAAAGGCTTCTACCCTTGTAGGAAGTGCGAGGTTTGCGGTATTAATTCCTTAAGGGGGCGTAGATGTGGGAGTTTTTAGTCTACCCAGATTAACAAAACTTACAGTATAGGGTCCTTTATTACATGTACGTCCCAATTTGTTGTCTATATGATACAGTGCCCTTGCTTAAAACAATATATAGGCTGCACTAAAAGAATGCGCCCTTCAGAGCATATAGGCAATATTAGTCGTGGGTTTAGCAAGCACAATTTATCAAGACACTATGTGAAGTATCATGACAAAAGATTGGAGGGGACTCTTTTTATGGCCCTAGAAAAATTACAACCCCACTGGAGGGGTACCAATAGGGTCAGAGCTATCTCTAGACTTGAGACCAGATGGATATTTGAGATGCAATCACATGTCCCCCTTGGCCTCAATGTCGAATGGGATATTAACTCTTTTATTAATAATTCTTGATAGGACATTTTATAAATTAAATTTTTCAAACAAAAACCTTTTTTTTCATAAAATTTTTATAAATAAATCTTTTTGATGTATTTTTATTTATTGTTTATATTTCTGTTGCTTTTTTATGTTTTTGTTAAAGGTGGTCTACTGTTCCCATAACCTCTATATATATTTTGTTTAGTTTTTGTTCAGTAGGGGGCGACATACTGGCTTGGTCTAGTAAGCCTTGTCACACCCCATCTTTCTCCCAAAACTTCCTGCGTTGCCCAATACTTATGTTGACCACCGCCTGTGTTCCCTGGATGCGTTCTGGCATCTAGGATTGCAGTGGTTGGGTGCATCCCTTCCTTTTTGTTTATGGGCTCTCAATGTCCAGGATGAATGCGCCTATCTTAGCAAGGCTTGCCAGTACCTAAAATGGCGGTGCCCATTGATCCTTCCTAGGCGACCAGCCTTTAAGATGGTGCCGCTTGGGTATTTATACGTCCAGAGTGTTGACGGCGACGTCCCCTCATGACGAAACGCGTAGGGTGGGACCAGTGACGCTGACGTCAACATGTTTTACCTGAGTTTGTCAGGCTATGGGAAGACAGCGGGGGAACAGTGGAGACGCCATAAAGCTCACCTTTGATGTTATATGCTAATGTGAAGTCCTGGTTTGTAAGTGTAACTTAATTGTTTTTATTAAAACCTTTTTCTGAACGATTACACTATGGAGGCATCTTTTGCTTTTTCTCTGAGCGGTACAGCTATACTATCTATACTGAGCCTGTAAGCAGCCTAGAGGGACCATAAGGTTTTTGGGAAAACCTGTGAAGCTTCCCTAAGCTTGAAGAGACAGTTTGTGGTCATATGGAGCCGGTAAGGGTAACCTAACTCTCTTTTTGGGTGGATCACGTCTCTCTTCCGGGTTGAATCACTGGTTGGGATTAAGGAATATCTACTCCACATCTATTGCATGCTGGACTTTTTCTACACACCTATTGCATGGATTGTTTATTGTGTATTATCACTATTGAGGATTGTCTTTTTTTATTTGATTATTTGAATTAATGTGGTATTTTCATAGGAGTAATTATTTTGTCCTTTTCACTACATCTCGGTGGTTGTATGCCTTTGTTTTATTTATCAAGGCTCTTTTCACTATTATTGGGAAATTGAATGAATTTATTTGTTTATTTATTTATTTATTTTCTATCAAGAATTTGAATGAATTTGTTTACTCATTTAGTTTTTAATTTGGTGAGTGTTTGCTTTAGTTTTACTCACTAAAGTTTTTTTCACTATTACAGTGAAGTTATATGAATTTATTTATTTATTTATTTATTCATACTTTTTTGGGTGTCTGCTTTAGCCTTAGTCACTAAGGGTTTTCTTTTTCACCACTACAGGGAAGGCACGTGAATTTCCTATTTATTTATATATTTTTTTCTATTATTATAAAATATCTCATAGTTATTTACAATATTAATTTAATTGTAAATATTTTCTAATGGCTATTTAGCTTTATTAGCGCTGCACTTTTTTTCTTTTGTCATTTAGCTTGAGTTGGTGTATCTAAACTCTTGTGCTAGCTGCTCTTTCCTTTTATCCTTTTCTCACTCATTTTAGCGCAGTGTGAATCCCTGTTGGGGTTGCCCTTTTTTTATTTTTCTTAGTGTGTGATACTTTTCTTTTTAATGTCATGTGACCATGGCACTAATATTGCAGTAATTTTTTTTATGTTTTATTTTTTTACAATTTTTTTCTTACAACTTATTTCTTTATTTCTTTTTCTTTTTTTTTTTACTTTTTTTTTTTGGGGGGGGGGGGGTGGGGAGTGGATAGTGTCAGTATGTTTTTTTGTTTTTTTTATTTTTTATTTTGACAATTTAACCTTTTAAATATTTATTACAATTCTTTTTTTAATTTTTTTTACAGCCCTGTTGGGGGGCTTTGGTGAGTTATCTGGGGACTTAACCCCTGACATCTCCCCTTTGAGAGAGGGAAAGGGACTGAGGACAGAGATTCCCCAGTCTCTTTCTTTGTAGCCTCAGCTGTACTGGAGATGAATGGAGAGGAGACAGAAGCCCCTCTCCATTCATAAACTGAAGCATCATAAACACAGTTTTACAATGCTTAGGCAGGCCATACTTGGGTCAAATTTCGAAAGAGTTTTCTTTTGAAAATCTTTTCCAAGAATTTTCATTAAAATTTCCCACCATTATTGGGCTGCAGCAACAGCCAATTTTCGTGCAGCTATCGAATTTGAGTAATCGGCATGTTGGAAATTTTTGGAAGAACTAACGATTTTCAAATGAATGGTGGGAGAATTGTAAGAGGAATATAATCGGGGAAAAAATGCGCACTTGCGAGAAAAGAAAATTCCCGGAAATAGAAAAGATTCCCAGCCACAAAAATAATTTTCTGTAGCAACAGGAGGTGAAATTGAACGCACAAAATTTCTGATTTTCAAAAGAAAATTCTTTTGAAATTTGACCAAGTATGGCCTGCCTTAGTTATGAAATGACAGAGTTAGTGATCACTGACTCTGTTCATTTGGAAAAGGAAGGAGCCGGTAAATGACAGATTTACCAGCTTCTTACTTCGCTCTCCATCCTGAAAGATCCAGGACAGAGGGGAGAGTGGAGCATGGAGGGGGACAGCAGAATGGAGGAGGAAGCAGAGCACGGAGGGGGAGCCAAGCATGGAGGGGGGGAGTGGAGGAGCATGGAGGGGGACAGGAGAACAGAGGGGGGACAGGAAAATGGAGGGGGGAGCTGAGCACGGAGGGGGGAGTGGAGGAGCACAGAGGGCGGACAGGAGAACGGAGGGGGAAGCAGAGCACGGAGGGGGAGCAGAGCACAGAGGGGGGAGCGGAACACAGAGGGGGGAGCCGAGCATGGAGGGGGGAGCCGAGGAGCACGGAGTAGGACTGGAGGAGACTGCCGAGACAGTCAGTGGTGATTGGTGCAGCGGTAGGGAGGAGTTACAGGCCCCGATCCCCCTGTATAGATTTCAATATAGAAGATGAAAGCCGTGGGGGGGGAGAGAAGGGGCTGTCAGCTGATATATTGAAATCTATACAGGGGGATCGGTACTTGTAACTCCTCCCCACGGTGGCACCGATCACCTCTGACTGCCCGAGTATCGAACCAAGAATTGAGAGCATTTGCTCGGTACCGATACCAATAATAGTATCGGTATCGGGACAACCCTAGTGCAGATGCAAAGCTTGTCAGAGCTCCTCGCAGGCTTGAAACAGGAACTAGCTGTGATGAGCTAAAATAGATGAAAGCCGGATAGGCCGGGAACAGCAGCGTGGTCACAGGAATAGCCAAGATCAGCAGCAGGCAGGCAGCAAGGTGCCAAGAAATAGGACAGAGACATGGTCAGGAACGAAGCCAGGGTCAGGAGCAGAAGCAGAATCCAAGTTCAGGTCAAAGGCAAGCTGAGTCAGCAGCAGGGGTACAAGCAGAGTAATAGCAGAAGCCCCTTTACCACTTGCCACCCAGCCGTTGTCATTATACGGCGGCAGGCCGGCTCGTTCCTGCAAATCACCGTAGGTGTACGTCGGCTCCTTTAAGAGCTATAGCAAGCACGTGTGTGCCAATGTGCATGATTGCGATTGCTCCACAGAGAGCCAGAATGGGGATCTGTGTATGTAAACAAACAGATCCCCATTTTGTCAGGGGAGGAGAGAGAGATCTGCTGCTCCTAGTGATTAAGAACAGTGATCTCTGTCCTCCTCCAGTCAGTCCCCCCACAGTTAGAAAAACCTCCCAGGGAACACATTTAACCCCTTGATCACCTCCTAGTGTTAACCCATTCCCTTGCCAGTGACATTTATACAGTAATCAGTGCATTTTTATAGCACTGATTGCTGTATAAATGTCAATGGTCCCAAGAAAGTGTCAAAAGTGTTAAATCTGTCTGCCGCAATGTCACAGTCCCGCTAAAAATCAGTGAAGGAGAAAAATGACTTAGTTACAAAGAAACAAAGAGAAAATATTTTTTATTTTTATTTTTTCAACATTTTCATTCTTTTTTTTATTTTTAGCACATACCACCAAAAGAAAGCTCTATTTGTGGGAAAAAAAATGATAAAAATGTTATCTGTTTGGGTACAGTGTTACATGATGGCACAATTGTCATTCAAAAAGTGAGACCGCTGAAAGGTGAAAATTGGTCTGGGCAGGAAGGTTTATAAGTGCCCTTTATTGATGTGGTTAAAGTGGTTGTATACCCGTGGGTGAAAAAACAAATGCCAAAAAAATAACCTGTAAGGCAAAGGCATAATGAGCTAGTATGCAGCGCATACTAGCTCATTATGAAATACTTACCTTAGAACGAGGCGCCGGTATCTCACCCGATCCACGCTGAGGGAGCTGACATTTTGCACTTGGCGTGTCTTCCGGGTTCGCGGGTCCGGTGCTGTGAGCGCCGGACCCGCATGCGCACGGGAGTTTCCATAGCTGCAAGGTCCGGCAGTGTTTGCCAGACCTTAAAGAGGGAGTCCACTGGAAAAAAAAATATTAAAAGCCAGCAGCTATAAATACTGCAGTTGCTGACTTTTAATAAATGGACACTCACCTGTCCCGGGGTCCATCAATGTCGGCAGCCGAGAACGATCGATCGCTCGGTTCTCGGCTGCTGCCGCCGACATTCTCAGGGAGGGAATCACCGCTGCGGCTTCACTTCCCGGTTCCCTACTGCACATGCGCGAGTCACTCAGAGCAATGTGAATGGTCCGCGCTGTCTCTGGGACCCGTGTCCCATGCTTAAAAAAAACCTGTGTGTAAAAAAATAATAGAAGGACTAATTTACTAAAGGCAAAAAGGTGTTTCAGTTTCCTAGATAATTTTCACTTAGCTTAGTCAAGGTGACGACAATCCACTTGGCAAAGAATACCCATTTATATGCAAGAAAAAGAAGAGTATTTTATACTGGCACATGATTGGATGATGGAAGTCAGCAGATCTTCACCTCTGAGTTTCCCATTGACCCAAAGTTTGTCCCCTCTAGTGTTGAAGTTCCAAGCCACATAGATGTGCCTCCAAACCAAATGTTGGAAGTAAGCAGGGATGCACCTCATACACTAAGGGAAATTCCCTTGCAAAGTCAACAGCCTATTTGTATTTAGTAAATCTACCTCGAGGTCTATATTATAAGCTGATAGACTGACATTCAGGTTTGAACGGGATAAGCAATTCCCCTTTGATTTCATAGACTAGAAACTTCTAGTTAATGACATTTCCAAGGAGACCGCCAGAGATGACCTTCTGTACATCTCCTGGTGTCAGGGCGACATCCCACATATTTCACCAACCAAACCCCCCCACCAAGAGTTTTGTTCCTCCCCCAGAACAATGCTGGTTTCAGCTGCTATAGAAGACCCTTTTTATGGAGACTCTTCTGGGGTACAGGTTCCCAATGAACAAAACTTGGACGATGCCAGTGTTGGAGTCCCAGGTCATACAGATCGGCCTCCAGTCCAAATGGTGAGGTCAACAGAGCTTTGTCTCGTACACTAAGAAACATTCCACTGCAAAGTATACAGCCTATTTGCCTTTAGTAAATCAACCACAAGGTGAGAATTATAAACTGGTTGCAAACATTATACGCTGGTTGAATTAAGGTTTGGGCTGGATGAGAACTTCCCCTTTGATTTCATAAACTACAGACTTTAAATCAATAACATTTCCATGGAGACTACCATATATTACATTCTTTACATCTCTTGGTGTCAGGGCATAATCCCACATGTGGATGTCACTTATTTCACCATCCAATGACTGAGAAGCTTCAAACCCTCCACCAAACGAGTCTTGTTCCTGTCCCAGAACAATGCTGGTTTCAGCCGCTATAGAAGACCCTTTCATGGAGACTCTTCTGGGGTAGAGTTTCCCATTGATCCAAAGTTGGACCAGTCCAGTGTTGGAGTCCCAGGTCACACAGATGTGTCTCCATTCCAAAGACTCAGGGTCTGTCTTAAAACTAGTGACTTCCTGGTTGATATATACAGAACAAGTGTTTGGAGGCTGTAAGAAGATCACAAAGGCATTGTCCTTCCCGGGAGTAGCGAGAGAGAAGGGAGTATAGGGGTGGGAAAGGTCGGTATAAGATCGTAGACAGACGCTGACTTTCTGCAATGGTCTTGTAATTGTAGGTCTTAGAATGACATGAGCCGTGTTGGTTCTTTTGGGGAAGACGAAGACTTTATTCTCCAAGTCTAGAGAAGAAAACACACAAAGATCATTACTGCTACATATAACAATCTATCTACAAAACACTTGGATACACTCATATATCTCAGGAAGGTCAGTATATTCATTTTTGTTTTGAATATATGTGGTTTTTAGATCCACTAACTAGTGTGCCAATGTACCTTTAGTCATCTTTTCAATTGGCCAATCAACAGACTTTCCTACCACTGATGGAGTTTAAGAACAAGGAGCATACACAGAAAGAATGGAATTTGTATATAGATAATACACCAATCAGTTGTAACATTATGATCACCCACTATAATCCATTGAGGCATGGGCTCCACTAAACCTCTGAAGGTATGCTGTGGTATCTGTCACCAAACCATCAGTAGCAGATTCTTGAAGTCCTGTATGTTGTGAGTTGAGGCCTCCATAGATCAGACTTGCTTTTACAGTATATTCCACAAATGCTCAATTGTATTGAAATCTGAGGAATTTGGAGGCCAAGTCATCATCATCATGCTCGAACCATTTGTGGATTCATCAGACCAGGCCTCTTTCTTCCATGGCCCTGTGGTCCAGTTCTGATGTTCACGTGCCCATTGTGGCTACTTTTGGCTGTGAACACGGGTTAGAATGGGCATCCTGATCAGTGTGAGGCTACACAGCCCTATACACAACAAACTGTTATGCAATAATTAATGTAGAACCCTGAAGTTTAGGCAGAGTGGCTCCTAAATTTACCTGCCAGGTATAGCTGCCTTGGCCAATTGTTAGGGATCAATTGATTTCACCCTAAGTCTGGAATTGCTGCACTTCTCTCTTCTGTCACTAGATGGCCTGGTATCTGGGGACATTAGATAAGACAAAGGCATTGCAAGCACAGATTAGGAATGAATAGAGTATCTCAGCCAATGGGCTGAGATCTTCATGAGTCCCTTGGCCTGCTGGGAGAGCCTATTTATTTGGGTGAGGTCAGGTGATCGGGGGTTCTGCGCCACCTGGACGGTGGTCTGGGTGGACTTGTGTTGTGCTGCCCAGGCTCCTAAGCTGCAGTTTGGGCCCACCCCGGTTACATCTGGCTGCTAGGCTGTCTAAGGCCTATCCAGAAGCAAGAGACCAGCGTAGGGTTAGGACTGCGGCTTGCAGTTCAAAATGAAGTGCCGGTTCTGTCAGCCAGAAGACCTGTCGTGGTCAGAGGTAGAGGGAAGCTGTTGCCACTAAGGGACCAACCACCTTGCTATCAGGGACCACGGTGAGTATCTGAAGCAAGTACCGGAGCATTATTCTCACCAACCAGGGACGGTGAAGAATCTGGAAACTTCTGCAGGTGCCAAGCCAGGAACTCAGTCAGCAAAAGCAAGGGACCGAGCAGGCCAGTTTGGTGTCGCTTGCGGAGTATCTGGAGTGCCAAGCCAGGGACTCAGCAGGGAAGCGGGGGTGACGCTTGAGGAAGATACTGGGTGATGGGATTGTGAAGAGCTCAAGGGATTCAGTGGTAGTGAATCAGCAAGTCTTGTGAGAGAGACTGGGAGCTCAGAGAGTTGAGAATATATCAGAAGTGATTGTAGAGGAATGCCAGAGTTCATTACAACTTGTGTTAAAAACTGTTATAAGACTGTTGTCATAGGAGACAGCAAACCTACACATGCAGATGTGGTATCCTGCTGGGTACCTTTCCCTGCATAGCTGTCTACCTGTAGAGATCTCGGAGTCTGCCAATTGGCATTGCAACTGCTGGGGTGGTGTCCTGGCCCAAACCCTCTCTCCCACAGTTTGACCAAGAAAAAATAAATCACTTTGCATTCAAGAAATGTCTGGCGCCCATGAATCTAACTTACATTTCACCCACTATGCCTTGCAACCCACTCTATACAGAAGGATGTCAGCTATCCCTGGCTCTGGAGGTTCTCATTGGACTAAAGGAGGCCTGGGACCTCACTACATTAACAAAGAGTAAATAGATAAGATGACAGACTTACGCAAATTTTTAGGCTGGACAAGAACTTCTCCTTTCATTTCATAGAGTAGAGACTGCCAACTAAGAATATTTCCATGGAGATCACCAGAGGTGACTTTCCGAATGTCTTCTGGAGTCAGGACATAATCCCACATGTGGACGTCACTTATTTCACCAACCAATGACTGAGAAGCATCAAACCCTCCACCGTAAGAATCTTGTTCCTGTCCCAGAATTAGGCTGATTGCAGTTTCAATAGAAGACCCTTTACTGCAGACTCCTCCGGGGTAGAGCTGTCCATTGACCCAAAGTTGGACCAACCCAGAGTCAGAGGCCCAAGTCACACAGGTGTGCCTCCAGTCCAGAGGTTCTGAGTCTGTCGTGATAAAATTGCTTCCTTGATTTATATGCATCACATATACATTATAGCGACTTGGAGGGTAGAACATGATTATTAAAGCATCAGAGCTCTTTGAAGTCGCACCAGACAAGAGACAATAGCCGCGTGAAAGTTCACTGTAGGAACGTAGACAGACGCTGACTTTCTGCAATGGCTCTGTAATTGTAGGTCTTAGAATGACATGAGCCGTGTTGGTTTCTTTGGGGAAGACGAACATTTTACCTTCCATGTCTAGGGAAGAAAACAGACAAAACTCATTACTGATACTCATCAAAGCTTTAGATGATGGACAATAAACTCAGAATTTATTTATAGATGATAGAAAAGAAAAATGTATATACTCATATACTGTATATCAGGAAGATCATGTACATATATATATATATTGTAGACATGTCACTGGAGAAGTGGTTGAGGGGGTGTACATCTCACCTAGGTTGCTACACAGTGTGAGATGGTAAGTCCAGGATGGATCAGTTTCTCAGCAGCGATATGCTGCTGAGTTGTTATTTAATCTTGCCGGGCCTGGGTTTATATGGAATGGCAGGTAGGTTTGGTAGAGGGACCTGTCATTCCACACCCCCCATCCCTCGTTCCAGTTCTGGGTTTTGGATCAGGTGAGCTTTGATCCTAATTAGCCTGGGAAGGTAAAGGCTCTGCTGGGCCTGCAGGTGATTGCTCTCAGCCAGGGAAACGAACAGTCTGTGTGTTTGAGGAAGCTGCAAGCACAGCCACTGCTGGAGCTAAAATCCACCCTGCGATATCCAGGCGAAAGACGCTGTGTTTATAAGTGTCAGATAGGTGAGAAGAACCTGTTAGTAAGCGCCCAGCCGGGCTAGGTTGTTTTGTTTTTGTTATTATTTTGTTCCTGTTATACACAAGAAGCACGGTGTTGCTGTATACTTTGTTTGTTGGATTGTTTATACCACGAATAAACGCCAAGGTCTACTTTATAAAGTCCAAGTCTGCTGTGAACTGTGTCCAAACACACCCTACCCCGGGAAGATCCCTTACAATTGGTGGAGGTAGCGGGCAACACGGTTGCTAGGGGCAACGGTGTGGACAGACTTGGCTACAGCTGCTGATGTCCTGGGTGAAAGCTGCAACTACACTCCAAGAACAGTCCAGCAACATGGAGGAGATGCTGAAGCAGTTTATGCAAGTGAGTTTGCAACAACAGCAACGACATGAACAGTCCATGGCTGCACAACAACAACTTATCGAGCACCTGATAGCAAATCGAGAGGCGCCTGTGGTTGCTAATCCACCCACAGTGATGGGAGCCGCTCCAGAGATTTTTTTTGGGAGAAGGACTGTGCAGAATGCGCTGCAAAAGATGACTGCTGAGGACGATGTTGAAGCCTATCTAACAGTATTTGAGCGCGTGGCTGAGCGAGAGAAGTTACCAGCCGCTGAGTGGGCAGAGGTAATTGCGCCATATTTAACAGGTGAACCTCAAAAAGCCTACTATGACCTCAGTGAGCAAGAGGTTAAGGACTATACTCGGCTAAAAGAGGAGATACTTGCCCGACTAGGAGTTACTACTGCAGTCCGTGCCCGGAGGGTACGCAACTGGAGCTACAGTCTGGACAAATCAGCGAGGTCCCAGATGTATGACCTAATCCATTTGGCAAGAAAGTGGTTGGAGCCAGACACTTCTACTCCTGCACAAATCCTAGAGAAGGTCGTGATGGATCGCTACCTCCGAGCGCTTCCTACTGACCTACAACGCTGGGTGGGACAAGGTGATCCTAAGAATGCAAACGAACTTGTCAACCTCGTGGAGAGGTTCCAGGCGACTGAGGACTACCTCCGTGATGTTCCTGCAGCATCTTCACCTCCCCGGAGCGCCAGATCTGTGCCGTCAGCTGGTAAGAGACTTCCATCTATTGGGGGAGTGTGGAGGGGTGCTGATGGAGGGAAAAGGGCTCAAGTGGTGTCTCAGGGACAAAAGACTGGTGATGGTCCCGGGTGGCTAAGGGGCTCTGAAAAGGACTCCTTGCCAAAGAGACCAGGCCCTATCCAGTGTTGGAGATGCCATGAGGCGGGACACGTGTCGGCCCATTGCCCTCTTACCACTGAACCCATGGAGTGTGACGCTAGCCGGCGTCAGTCGCTGTTTGCGGAACCATCTTGTGCTGCAGTTCCTGGACTAGAGACTGAACCGCAAATCTGCAATATTACCATCAATGACCTTCCCGTTGAGGCGTTAATGGACTCGGGAAGCCTCGTAACCTTGGTGCATGCTAGCCTGGTGACTGGGGACTTAGAGTCTAAAAAGCATATGAGTGTTGTGTGCATACATGGTGATACAAAAGTGTACCCTATAGCGCTGGCTAAAGTCGGGACTGAACAAGGCACCGTACAATATGAAGTGGGTGTGGTTAAAAACCTCATGCATAATGTAATATTGGGGCGCGATTTTCCATTATTCTGGGCTCTCTGGGAAAAAAGAAAAATCCCAGAAAGGAGTGAGGATACCTCTAAGGGGGTTGCCTTGTCCACTGTGAGTGATAAAAGTATGCAGGATGAAAATGATTGTTTTCCTTTGCAGGTCCTGGCTGGGGAGGAGGAGGCTCCTCCCACTGAGCAAAATATACTAGACTTAGAGGTGTCTAGGGATAATTTTGGGGCTGCACAATTACAGGACCCCACTCTCAAAAATGCGAGAGAGCAGGTTGCTGTAATGAATGGGGTACCTCAGGAACCAGATGCTGAAAAAAGATTTCCACATTTTTCGGTGACTAATGATCTTTTCTATAGAGTCAATAAGATTAAGGATGAGATTGTGGAACAGCTTCTGGTACCTAAGCCGTACCGGCGTCAGGTGCTTGACATGGCACATAACCATGTTCTTGGGGGACACTTGGGGACTGACAAAACGCGAGAGAGGGTTCTCCAGAGGTTTTTTTGGCCGGCGATATATGATGACATTAAAAAATACTGCGAGTCGTGCCCCACATGTCAGGTTAGTGCCCCAGTGTCACATTTTCGCAGTCCTTTGGTTTCGCTCCCTATTATAGAGGTGCCTTTTGAGCGTATTGCCATGGATTTAGTGGGTCCCGTTGTAAAGTCAGCTAGAGGACACCAGTATATTTTGGTAGTCATCGATTATGCGACCCGCTATCCTGAGGCTGTACCCTTAAGAAACACTGCATCTAAAACAATTGCACGTGAGTTGTTTTATATGTTCTCTAGGACTGGGATCCCCAAAGAAATCCTAACTGACCAAGGTACGCCGTTTATGTCAAAACTGATGAAGGAATTATGTAAACTATTTAAAGTCTCACACATCCGTACCTCTGTATACCACCCCCAGACGGACGGATTGGTGGAGAGATTTAATAAAACTTTGAAACATATGTTGAAGAAAGTGGTGGCAAAAGATGGTCGTGACTGGGATCATTTATTACCCTACCTCATGTTTGCTATTAGGGAAGTGCCCCAAGCGTCCACAGGGTTCTCACCATTCGAGTTGGTCTATGGTCGTCACCCTAGGGGTCTACTGGACATTGCAAAAGAGACATGGGAGAGTGAGTCCACCCCATACAAGAGTGTTATTGAGCATGTAGCACAAATGCAGGACCGTATAGCCACGGTAATGCCCCTGGTAAGGGAACACCTCCAGAGAGCTCAAGAGGCCCAAAGTAGAATTTACAACCGGTCCGCAAGAATCAGGACATTCAACCCAGGCGATAGGGTTCTTGTACTAGTCCCCACTGTTGAGAGTAAACTCTTAGCGAAGTGGCAAGGTCCTTATGAAATTGTTGAAAAGATCAGTGAGGTGAACTACAAGGTGCACCAACCAGGTAGAAGGAAGCCTTTCCAAGTTTATCACATAAACTTGATCAAGCCCTGGAAAGACAGGGAATCCTTGGTGGCGACAAATACTGTTAATAATTTGTCACCACCAATCCCTCCAGTCAAGGTAGGTGATGCTCTATCAGTGTCACAGAAACAGGAGGCTCTGGAATTTTTACAGAAAAACAAAAACAAGTTCTCTGACCTCCCAGGGCGTACCCACCTCATCCATCATCACATTGAAACTGAGCCTAGAAGCAGAGTAAACCTAAAGCCCTATAGGATACCGGAGGCACGTAGAAAAGCCGTATCTGACGAGGTAAAACGTATGCTTGATCTGGGGGTAATTGAGGTGTCACAGAGTGAATGGTCCAGCCCGATTGTGCTAATCCCAAAGCCCAATGGAACTTGGAGGTTCTGTAACGATTTCAGAAAGTTGAATGAGATCTCCAAGTTCGATGCGTATCCTATGCCCAGGGTAGATGAGTTGATTGAGAAGTTAGGTAATGCCAGGTACATAACCACCCTCGATCTCACAAAGGGCTATTGGCAGATTCCACTTTCTGGCGAGGCTAAAAAGAAAACTGCATTCTCCACCCCTGATGGGCTATTCCAGTATGTAGTGATGCCATTCGGGTTACATGGAGCGCCTGCAACTTTCCAGAGGTTGATGGACTTGATTCTGCGACCACATCGGGATTACTCAGCCGCCTACCTCGATGATGTGGTCATTTTTAGCCCTGATTGGGAAAGTCACCTCTGTAAGGTACAGGCCGTGTTGGATGCCATAAGTGATGCAGGGTTGACCATAAATGCCGAGAAGTGTGCTCTAGCCCTAGAAGAGGCCAAATATCTGGGCTACATTGTTGGAAGAGGATTGGTTAGGCCACAGCTAAATAAAATTGAGGCAATACAGAATTGGCCTAGACCCCTGACAAGGAAACAGGTTAGAACTTTCCTGGGTATTACGGGTTATTACCGTTGATTTGTGCCGAACTTTGCCTCAGTTGCTGCTCCACTAACTGACTTGACAAAGGGCGGAAAGACAGCAATGGTCACGTGGACCCCAGAGGCCGAGAAGGCTTTCCAAAGCCTTAAGTCTGCCTTGTGCCAACCACCTGTGTTAGTCACCCCCGATTTCAGGCGAGAATTTCTGGTCCAGACAGATGCCTCTAGCACAGGCTTAGGTACAGTACTCTCACAAGTAGTGAATGGTGAGGAGCATCCGGTGACGTACTTGAGTAGAAAACTAACCCCGGCCGAGAAAAATTATGCCATTGTGGAGCGAGAATGTTTGGCAGTGAAGTGGGCCCTAGAATCTTTAAAGTATTACTTGCTAGGCAGGAAATTCAAGTTGGTGACAGACCATGCCCCCCTAACATGGATGAAGTTAAACAAGGAGAGAAATGCGAGAGTGACTAGATGGTTTCTGTCCCTACAAAACTTTAATTTCACTGTGGAACACAGGCCAAGGAAATTACAGGCAAATGCTGACGCATTGTCGAGGGTAAGTTGTCTGTGGGGACAAAAGGCTCAGCCCTCCGGTCTGAAAAAGAGGGGGGGGGATATGTAGACATGTCACTGGAGAAGTGGTTGAGGGGGTGTACATCTCACCTAGGTTGCTACACAGTGTGAGATGGTAAGTCCAGGATGGATCAGTTTCTCAGCAGCGATATGCTGCTGAGTTGTTATTTAATCTTGCCGGGCCTGGGTTTATATGGAATGGCAGGTAGGTTTGGTAGAGGGACCTGTCATTCCACACCCCCCATCCCTCGTTCCAGTTCTGGGTTTTGGATCAGGTGAGCTTTGATCCTAATTAGCCTGGGAAGGTAAAGGCTCTGCTGGGCCTGCAGGTGATTGCTCTCAGCCAGGGAAACGAACAGTCTGTGTGTTTGAGGAAGCTGCAAGCACAGCCACTGCTGGAGCTAAAATCCACCCTGCGATATCCAGGCGAAAGACGCTGTGTTTATAAGTGTCAGATAGGTGAGAAGAACCTGTTAGTAAGCGCCCAGCCGGGCTAGGTTGTTTTGTTTTTGTTATTATTTTGTTCCTGTTATACACAAGAAGCACGGTGTTGCTGTATACTTTGTTTGTTGGACTGTTTGTACCACGAATAAACGCCAAGGTCTACTTTATAAAGTCCAAGTCTGCTGTGAACTGTGTCCAAACACACCCTACCCCGGGAAGATCCCTTACAATATATATATATATATATATATATTTTTTTTTTACATTTTCCATCTTCTGAGTGTAGCGCCCACTACGTTTAGGTAGGTGTTCAGTGTTTTTTTTTTTTTTTTTTTTTTTTTTTTGATAGTGTAGGATATAGAGACAGGTAAAATTGTCCAGGGTCTTGTTCTTTTTTTGGCCTGGTTGTTTATTTAGGGATGGGAGTGTCAGAGTAGATGGGGGCATGGCTGCCTACACTTGGGCTCAGGGATACCTCCTCTTCTTGACAGTGGATTTTGCTGGAAAGAGAGGAAGGACTGAGGCCTGAGTGGCAGGAAACCCATGTGAGAGAATTGACCAATGGTTAATTTCTTTGGTCAATGGGAGGTCTCTCATATAAAAAGGGGGGGTCACATGCTCCAGGGGGAGTCAGGAGGGAGATCAGAAGGAGTCTGAAGGCCGCAGGGCCGGGGGTTCAGAGACCCCGGAGCCGGATAGCCGGAAGAGGAGTCCAGGGAGGCCAACGTCTGGTCCCTGGACGAAAAGTCATCATGTAGTACTAAAGGAAGACCGTGTGTTCCAATGCGGGGATGCGCTGGACAGCATAGAGGAGGAAGTAGGAGCTAAGTGGACCGAGAAAACTGGGAATCAACTTTCTGTGAGTAACATGGACTGTTGATTGGGAGAGAGCAAAGGGAGTGCAACCCAGTGGTGCTAATCTGTAACTTAATACTATGCATCCAAGGACCACATTATCAAGCACTTTTCCAGGACTGACGGGGATTTGACAACAAGAGTCATGGAAATAGGCAGTGTGGCCTGCGACTTTGGAGTCTACATCCACAGCATTATTCAGAGTGATGCTTGTCTGTCCATATTGGAAGTGCTAAGGTCTGAAATGGGAATCGGAATCAGGAAAGTATCGCTAGAAGGGTGTTAACTATCAAATACTAAGGGCAACAAATCAGTACCCTTTTTGGATTCAAAGCTGGGGTCGGATGGAGCATCTCATATATTCCATTCAACAGACCACCGATTTATGTCCAGAATAAAGTCTTATAAAATCCAGAGTTTGCTTGGTGTCCTGAAATTGCATGGGGGATTGAAAGCGGGGTTATTTGACAAAAAGGTAATGAACAAACACAGCAGCTCCCAAGGGGGTAGTGCGCTACATCAGTTAGCCAATATAAGGTATAATTATGTTAATCTCCAAATGGTCCTCCAACTGAAGGTTTCAGTTGTAGACGTATAGAAGCCCTAACACTATCAGGTATGAGAACAGTTCAACGTAAGTATCCATATCTGATACTAGACATGTGCAATTCGTTTTGGTCCAAATGTAAATTCAAACACATTTTGTGGTTATTCAGAAATGTGGCTGTGTCCGAATCTCCAAATGAAATAGTAACACATTTTGTGAACATTTGTTGAAGTTCCTTTTGTTTAGTTCGTTTTTTTTGATCGGTCGAATAATGATCGATGATTCAAATTCTGTGTGAAGATAGCTGGTTGTTAAGGAGCGGGCTGGGAATCTAGAATGCCATGACTGACAACCGATGACTTTTCAGCTGTCAGCGGGCTTCCCTGCTGAGAGCTGAAATGTAAACAAAAGAATGCCGGCTATAGAAAATTCAGTAAAAGAACAGCGTGGGGCCCCCTTGCCAATCCATACCAAGCCCTTTGGACATGCAGCCTGGCAGGAAAGAAAAGAGGGGGATGAGAGAAGCGAACCCCCCCCCGAACTACAAAATGGAGCCTTGTGGATGAGGACCCCTTCCCCACAACCCTGGGTGGTGGTTGTGGGGGTCTCCTGATGGGGGGCTTATCAGACTCTGTAAACCCCCTTTAACAAGCAACCCCCCCCACTATGTAAATGAGTATAGGGGAACATAGTACCTCTACCCATTCACCAAAAAATGATAAAAGGTAAATAAAGACACAACACAAGTTTTTGACGATTCCTTTATTAACCACTTAAGGACCGAGCCTCTTACTGAGATTTGGTGTTTACAAAGTTAAAAAAAAAAAAAAATTGCTAGAAAATTACTTAGAACCCCCAAACATTATATATATTTTTTTCTAACACCCTAGAGAAAAAAATGGGGGTCGTTGCAATACTTTCTGTCACACCGTATTTGCGCAGCGGTCTTACAAGCGCACTTTTTTGGGAAAAAATACACTTATTTGATTTGATTTTGGCGTGGGGTTCCCCTTAATATCCATACCAGACATGGGGACAAGGTACTATGGGGTGGGGGGGGGGGGGGTATTATTATTATGCACAATTTCTATAGCGCCAACAGTTTACGCAGCACTTTACAATGTATAGGGGGGACAACACAATTACAGTACAATACAAAAGGTACAGGAGGGCCCGACTCGTAGAGCTTACATTCTAAAGGGAGGGGGTGGTGGTACAAAAGGTAATAGCTGCAGAGAATGATTTGATGGGGGTAGAACCCAAGTTGGGGGCATGTGGTCTGGTATGGTTCAGGAGGAAAAATAAACAACGAGGTATGGAAACCGGCCTCTGTAAATGAACAGCTGGCACTCATCTACTCATCCTAATACAGTGGGGCTCAGTATCCAATGATACATGGAAAAATATATACATCGATACCAAAAGCAAGCATAGAAAAAGATGCCACATATAGAGCCATAGAAATATCGTGTCTAAAAAATGCAACTCCAGCATACAAATACAAATTCTGGATAAAATATCCAAATATGCAAGACCATGAAAACATGAAAAATCTCCACCGTGCACCAAGGGAGAGGCAGGTGACTACACTTGACATCAAAAATTCAAAACAAATAAAAAAAAAAGATTTTTTGAAAAATCCAACGGTCAAGTTAAGTAGTCTAAAATGCTTTGGGAGAAACGGCAGGACGAAAATGAGGAGCTGGATACAAGCTGGATAAAGTTCCACCTCAAAAATCCTGATCAGAGTGGATCCGGAGAACAAAAAATTAAACAGGCATCTGTCTGAAACCATGAAATCAAGCTGAGACAGAAGTACAGGTAAATCACACTTGTTTAATAATAAAAGTAAAAAGAACAAACGTAGTCAAAACATAGCCAAAGTTCAGTAACCGGAACTGATAGTCAGGGATCAATGTAGTGGAACAGCAAGCAGAATCTGAAGCCAGAAGGGATGTCAGCAAAGCAAAGCAAGTCTTGAACAGGGTCACAAGAGAGCGTTTCTGTGATGTTGACCAAGGCGAAGGCAGAGAGCCTCTGGACTGGGTGGCTTAGGTAGGCAGGACTGACGAGCAGGATATCATCAACAGGTGAGTAACGGTGGAGAGATGGGAGCTGGCAATCAGCCGACAGCTGAACAGCCAGCTCAGAGAAGGAAGGGTTGAGCCCAGCTCAGAGAAGGAAGGGCTGAGCCCAGCTCAGAAAAGGAAGGGCTGAGCCCAGCTCAGAGAAGGAAGGGCTGAGCCCAGCCCTGAGAGCATCATATCAATCAGTAATGGAGTCAACCCAAATTCCAGCAGGGGGAACAATTGGCAATACCCGTACCTATAGTGTGACCTACCTTATTCGGGTATGAGGGTGAATGCTCTGCAGACAGCGGACGTGACTGTAATCTGTCACATTTTAATTTTCTGTTATCCATTATGTTGAAGAGATCAAACAGTGTCCAGGCAGCTGAGCAAGAGATCACTCTATTATCCTGCTATTACCTGTGGGATTAGTCGTGGTATACACCGCATCCCTATCCCCACGGGTGGCTAGGGAGTGATAACATAACTGCATACACCTTGAATAGGCGTGTGGATAGCCGCTCGATACAATAGCCTGGATAGCCGCGTCTCTTGCTCTCGTGCCAAAGATTGTCCGTGCTGCATCGCCGCCTGGGATTCAGGGCATGGACAAACTTTGGCACAAGAGTGCGGGACACGGATATCCAGGCTATTGTATCCAGTGGCTATCCACAGATGGAGAGTCAGACGTTCAAGGGAGAGTGTGGCGTCAACGCGTTTCACAGGGAAACCCCTCCCCCCCGCTTCTTCTGGACGCACTGACAACTTACCTTGACCATTGGATCTTTCAAAAAAAATATTGATATTTTTGACGTGCTGGATTTTGTCAAGTGTAGTCACCTGCCTCTCCCTTCCACCTGGATTGTCCACCCACACGGTGCTTGCTATTACACTATCCAATGATTTCACAGTGCTCCTATTGATCCTTAATACGATGCATGCGTAGTGCAGACATTTTCATATCTGTTCGTTTGTTTCTCTTTACGTATTTGTTTGTTCACTGACAACGTTGTCATCAGATTTTTTTTTTCTTATATTGCCGTCATTGTTTACATTTAAGTTCTCAGTGGAGAAGCCTCCTGTGCCTTTATCACTAACTGAGTTTTGGCTACAACAGCAATTCAAAATCATGCACTGTTCCTACATTCCTTTTACATTCTCAAACAATGAACTGCCGTGTCTCCTCCAACTATCACTGATGTCAAAATAGAAACTTTCTAGGCTCTTACGCAAAGAAAAACTGAACTTAGCCCTCTCTCCTCACAACCTGTTCTCTCAACTTCCACAACAAATGATCTCAGAAGTATTGCCAGTAAGGATGAGCCGAACACCCCCCCAGAACCTGCGAACAAATCTAAAATTTGCATGAACTTTAGAACCCTATTAAAGTCTATGGAACTCGAATGTTCAAAATCAAAAGTGCTAATTTTAAAGGCTAATTTGCAAGTTATTGTCCTAAATAGTGTTTGGGGACCCGGGTCCTGCCCCAGGGGACATGGATCAATGCAAAAAAAGTTTTAAAAACGGTCTTTTTTCGGGAGCAGTGATTTTAATAATGATTAAAGTGAAACAATAAAAGTGTAATATTCCTTAAAATTTCGTACCTGGGGGGTGTCTATAGTATGCCTGTGAAGGGGCGCATGTTTCCCATGCATAGAACTGTCCCTGCACAAAGTGTCATTTCTGCAGAAAAAAAAGTCATTTAAAATCACTCACGGCTATAATGAATTGTCGGCTCCCCGTAATACTCATTGAAAGTCATTGATAAAAAAAAAGCATGGGGTTTCCCCAAATTCAATTACCAGGCTCTTCAGGTCTGGTATGGATATTAAGGGGAACCCCCATCAAATAAAAAAAAATTGACGTGGGGTTCCCCCTAAATATCCATACCAGACCCTTTATCCGAGCACGTAACCTGGCAGGCCGCAGGAAAAGAGGGGAGGACGAGAGAGCGTCCCCCCCTCCCTCCTGAACCGTACCAGACCACATGCCCTCAACATTGGGAGGATGCTTTGGGTTACATTTGTACCCCCTTACCATTTCAAACGGGGGGGCGGGATCTGGGGGTCCCCTTGTTATAGGGGGCTTCCAGATTCTGATAAGCCCCCTGCCCGCAGACCCCCACAACCACCGGCCAGGGTTGTGAGGATGAGGCCCTTGTTCTCATCAACATGGGAACAAGGTGCTTGGGGGACCCCAAAGCATCCTCCCAATGTTGAGGGCATGTGACCTGGTATGGTTCGGGGGGCGCTCTCTCGTCCCCCCTCTTTTCCTGTGGACTGCCAGGTTGCGTGCTCGGATAAAGGGTCTGGTATGGATAAATTTGGATGGAGTTCCCCTTAAAATCCATACCAGGTATGGATATTTGGGGGGAACCCCACGTCATTTTTTTTTTAAATTGACGCTGGGTTCCCCTTGATATCCATACCAGACCTGAAGGGACTGGTAATTGAATTTGGTGGAACCCCACACTTTTTTTTTATCAATGACTTTCAATGAGTGTCCTCTGTATTACGGGGAGCTGACAATTCATTATAGCCGCGAGTACTTTTGAATGACTTTTTTTTCCTGCAGAAATGACACTTTGTACAGGGACAGTTCTAAGCACAAGAAACATGCGCCCCTTCACAGGCATACTATAGACACCCCCCAGGTACGAAATTTAAAGGAATATTACACTTTTATTGTTTCACTTTAATCACTAATAAAATCACTGCTCCCGAAAAAATGACAGTTTTTAAAACTTTTTTTTGCATTGATACATGTCCCCTGGGGCAGGACCCGGGTCCTCAAACACTTTTTAGGACAATAACTTGCATATAAGCCTTTAAAATTAGCACTTTAGATTTATCCCATAGACTTGTATAGGGTGTTCCGCTGCTTTTCGAATTTGCCACGAACACCCCAAATTGTTCGCTGTTGGGTGAACAGGTGAACACCCAATGTTCGAGTCGATCATGAGTTCGACTGAAACTCGAAGCTCATCCCTAATTGCCAGCCTCGAAGATCTTCTCATCTGGGCCCCTTTCACTGGACAGTGGGATTGATTGACCTGCCCTAGAACTTCCTCCAAAAAGCTTGATGCTGCAGTTCTACCTTCTTACTGCTCATGTTGTCGGACACTGGTACCTCATATAACTTTTTTTTTTATATAGTTATAGTGATGTTTTTATATTTATTACTTCTCCCTCCACCCGGTGTTAAGTGCTACCTAAGTGCTACCTATTTCACTATTTTACCTCCCTTTTGAAAAAGTACTTGATATATTCTGAGCTCCTCTTATGTAAGATACCAGCCTTGGTTTCCCCAATGCCTCCCCACTACCCCCCCAGGATTCCCACGCAAGGGTTTTAACTTCAAATCAATAAATAAACAACGAATGGAAAATACCGAGCCAGCTGGCTCTCTGATGAGCACTGCTGTTCAGGCGTTGACCTCGGTCCTCTTGACCCTGTAACTGTGTCCCTGTTTGGTACCCACTCTGTACCTCTGGTGACACTCTCTCTTATAGCTTCCTGTCTGCTACAGCCCACCGGCTTGGGGCCTCTGTCTGCTCTGTCAGACTGTACTCCCTTGCACGCCTGGACTCCTCGGGAGGGTGGAGCCCAGAACCCCGGTCCTGGCTTCTCTCTAAGCCCAGGACCCACCTGCACAATCAACAAGCCAGACTCCTGGCTGTTCCCAAAACCCAGTCCCAGGATTGGAGATTCCATCCCACCCAGATTGCTATGAAATCTCCAGGCTCCAGGTCCACAACTGGATTTTACCAACCACAGAGGAAACTGAGAAAAAACAAATGTCCCCCAAATTAAATAATCCCCCTGGAGCCTCTCAACCTGTCTATTTGAGAATCCTGGGCGACAATCGCTCAAAGAGGGATCTGTACTGTCACGTACCCTGTTACCCCGAGAAATAAGACCTAGTGTGATTATCAGTGATGGCTACAATATAAGCCCTACCCCCAAATAAGCCCTACCCTGAAAATAAGACCTACGAGGACTTTAACTAGGGCTTTTTTGGGGGGTAGGGCTTATATTGCAGCCATCACCGGCAATCACGCTAGGTCTTATTTTCGGGGAAACAGGGTAGTATATGTAGCCCCCTTTTCCCAAAAATGGGGCTGTAAGGTAAATTTATTTTTGGCTGAGCTGTAACCAGCTCAGATTGAATGTGCATAGTTCATTGGATCTGTTCTAATCTTGACTGTGTTGTGCATTTCCCACTGTTGCCAGTAGGTGTCACTGGTATCGCAGGACAGTGTGAGAATAACAACAAGGTTTTGCATTTATTTTTGCGCTGTTAAATATAAAAAAGAGTGCGGAAACCTTTTAAAGACCCCCTGACTTTTTTTTATAAATGGATTTGGGCTTTAAGCACGCAGTTCTGGATACATCCCTTGCTCATTCTGATGGGATACAGACAGCAATAAAAACATGACATAGGGTCTAACCCTTCCACAATCCACCCAAAAATAGGAAAATGTTTCACCTGGAGTTCTAATTTAAAACCCGAAGGATATTTTGGGGAACTTAATAATTTTAAGGCTCCATGCACACTGGACGTTAAAATAACTTTATAAAAACACCAGTAGTTTTGCAGTGAGTCTTTCAATGGTTTTTGCAATAGCGTTTTTCAGGGTTAGCGTTTTTTAGCTTTTTATTTTGTTGTTGAAATTTTTTATTTTTTTTTCCAATGGATCAAAAACCTTAAAAAACTAAAGGGAGCCACGTTTTTGAGCGTTTAGCGATGTTTATTGGCGTATGAACGTTTGGCCTTTTTTTGTGGTCAGAAAAACGACTCCTGAACGCGATTTTATGGTTTCCAAAAAAATAATAAAATAAACTCCACTGCTGATAAAGTTCATAAATTTCCATGTGTGCATGGACACATAGGATAACATAGAGTGGATTTTATTGGCTGTTAAAAAAAAAAAATAACGCTTAAACTAAAAAAAAAACGTCCGTCTATGAGCCCCAGTGTGCATGGAGCCTAATGCCGTACACACATAGCAGACTATCCGACGGACTTAGTGTGGCAGACTTTCCGCCGGACTGTCCGCCGGACTTTCCGAACGAGCTACTTGCCCACACACGGTACTTTTGCAGTGGACTAATATGGCGTACTAAGTCCGCCGTACTTTTGAAATGAACGGACTCGCCCACACACGCGGAGGAAAGTCCGCTCATTTTGAGCGCGTCTCCAGGTAGCCGGGAAGAGTCCATACCAGGAGTGGCTGGCCCCATCACCTGGTATGGACTTAAAGGGGAATCCCTACGCCGAAAAATCGGCATGGGGGACCCCCCTAGGTCCATATCAGACCCTTATATGAGCACGCGACCCGGCCGGCCAGGATAGGGGGTGGGGACGAGCAGGCACCCCCCCCTCCTGAGCCGTACCAGGCCGCATGCACTCAACATGGGAGGGTGCATTGTCCCCATGTTGATGGTTGTCGGGGTCTGCGGGTGGAGGGCTTATCGGAATCCGGGAGCCCCCTTTAATAAGGGGGCCCTGGATACCAGCCCCCCACCCTATGTGAATGAGTATGGGGTACAATGTACTCCTACCCATTCACCTGTGAAAAAAGGAAAAAAATAAACACAACACACAAGGGTTAAAATAGTTTATTGCACAGCTCACAGCACAGCTCTTCCGTCTTCGGGGGTCTTCTCGCCAGACTCCTCTTGTCCACGTCTTCGGTTCTTCTTGCCGGGCCACCGCGCCTTCTTCTAGCTCTTTTACAAGCGGTGGCCCGGTCTTCTTTCGCTGTCGCTGTTGCCGCTGTCGCTGCCTTCTGTTCTTCTCTTCAGGAGATGTTGCCTCGTCGCTGTCTCCGGTAACAATGACAGAGACCCGGCGTGTGGCGACTTATATAGGGACATCACCGGATGATGTTCCCGCCCATTATGATGTCACAGTCCCAAAGGATGCTTATTAAAGGGGGCTCCCGGATTCCGATAAGCCCCCCTCCCGCAGACCCCTACAACCAACAGCCAGGGTTGTCGGGAAGAGGCCCTTGTTCTCATCAACATGGGGACAAGGTGCTTTGGAGTGGGGGGGCCGTGCGGCCCCCCTTCCCTAAGGCACCCCCATGTTGAGGGCACACGGCCCGGTATGGCTCAGGAGTGGGGGCACTCGCTCGTCCCCACCGCCTTTCCTGGCCGGCCGGGTAGCATGCTCGGATAAGGGTTTGATATGGGGGGGACCCCCACACCGATTTTTCGGCGTAGGGATTCCCCTTTAAGTCCATACCAGGTGACGGGGCCAGCGACGGGCGGGAAAAGTCCATTCATTTCAAAAGTACGACAGACTGGCACACACACGGCCGTACTGCCCGCAGAAATTTTACCCAAAAGTCCGGCGGATACACAGGCAGCCTACACACGGGCGGATTGTCCGGCGGACTTGAGTCCGCCGGACTTTTCCACTGGATTGTTTGATCATGTGTATGAGGCATTAGTCATTTCTTGTCCCAAAAGGTCCATGAGAGAAATGCTGCGCCAGACTCCTGGCATCCAAACGTATTCAATATCAGCCCATCACACCACTTACTGTAGACTAAGTATTGAGTGATCCAAATGGACAGCTGAGACAGTTCCACCCTTACCAAGCCATCTGTCTCAGTAGGGCTGAATTTAGGTCATGGCTCACACATCACCCGGCCCCTTGGCTCTCCTATGGACCTCGGTGATCTAAGGGCTGTAATTCAATGAGCAAAGCATCCATTGAGTAAGTGGAAACATCTCAGCTCTTCCATGTGGAACCTCTTTAAATAACAAATAAATGGAAAAGCAGAGGAGCATTTGAATAGCATAGCATGGAATATTACACATCACTGGTTTCTGCTAGCATCAAGTGTATGTAGGCTCGACCACCTACCTTCCTGTGCAAGAGACACGGGGACCACCAACAGCAACACCAGCACACCCAGTTCCATCTCTCTGATTAACCTATAAAATGATTAAAAATAGCTATATTGGTAAAATAGTAATCAGTGTTAAGTAATAATTCAGCATTTGTTTAGTAGACAAAGAATGGGACTATATGGCCAAAGGTACCTGGACATCCTCTTAAATTAGTGGCTATAAAAGTTACAACTATTGCAAACTCAGATGTATAACTGTACAAATGTACATTCTACATCAGGGGTCTCAAACTGGCGGCCCTCCAGCTGTTGCAAAACTACAAGTCCCATCATGCCTCTGCCTGTGGGAGTCATGCTTGTAATGGCCAGCCTTGCAATGCGTCATGGGACTTGTAGTTTTGCAACAGCTGGAAGGCCGCCAGTTTGAGACCCCTGTTCTACATCAACAAACACGACTTGTCACAGTGACAGTAAAATAATCGTAGTGAAGGGCCCACTGACTGGCACCATTACAGGAGACCATCTCTGAGGCTAATGAGATCTTCAAATGCCTGCCCTGCTGGCACAACTCAGTTATTAGGGAGTGATGTGGGCAGTGGTCAACAACAGTTCAATTTTGATCAATTTAATGGGTGGAAGGAAATAGTTTTCTTCACCCATGAAGCATGGATTACATACTCCCAATGTTTGCTTTCCTTCATCCTGACTAGGTATGAGCTCGGTGTTCAACTCAAATGCATGTTTGACTCGCCGATTGGCCGATTGTATGTTCGACAAATTCAGAACTTTGTGGACTGTTCGCACCAAATTCGTATGGCACAAATTGCCCACAATTCATTACGCCATCGATGTACATTGCTGGCATATGATTGGCCAAGCATGCACTGTGAACCCGTATGCTTGGCCAATCACCGCACCGGCAGTGAGGAGAGCCATAATTGGCCACAGACAGGATGCCTGTGGCCAATTATAGCTCAGGGGGTTTAGTACATGCCCCACACTATATAAGGCCGCCAGCCCAGCGGCCTTGTGTAGTGTGTTGTGGCGTGCATGGAAAGAGCAAGATAGACAGGGACAGTGTTCTTTTCTCTGGCATCTGCAGGAGTTAAAGTGGGTGTTGTGAGCCTCCAGCACAGTATACACCTGTATTTACCCTTTTTTGCTGGTGTTCTCTAATACAGGCATCTGCAGGAGTTAGTGGGTGTTGTGTGCCTCCAGCACAGTATACACCTGTATCTACCCTTTTTTGCTGGTGTTCTCTAATACAGGTATCTGCAAGAGTTAGTGGGTGTTGTGTGCCTCCAGCACAGTATACACCTGTATCTACCCTTTTTTGCTGGTGTTCTCTAATACAGGTATCTGCAGGAGTTAGTGGGTGTTGTGTGCCTCCAGCACAGTATACACCTGTATCTACCCTTTATTTCTGGTGTTCTCTAATACAGGCATCTACAGGAGTTAAAGTGGGTGTTGTGTGCCTCCAGCACAGTATACACCTGAAGATATCCCTTATTGCTGGTGTTGTCTGTTGCATATCTTGCATATTATCCTTTAAAATTATCACTTTTGATTTTGAACATTCAAGTCAGATAGACTTTAATAGGGTTCTAAAGTTTGTACGAATTTTTGGTCCGTTCGAAGGTTCTGGTGCGAACCGAACCAGGGGGGTGTTCGGCTCATCCCTAGTCCTAACTTATTTCCTGGACAAAGCAGACATTGAGCACCCCCCTTCAACTCTCAAATTTTGTGTGACGGAAATTTCAATGGAAAATGTCCAATAGAGCCAACACACAGTCGGAATTTCCGTCAACAAGTTCCCATCGAACATTTTCCATTGGAAAATCCTATCGTGTGTACGGGGCATAAGGGTGTCGAGTTCCTGGCTGTCATACTGATCCTCTGGCTTTAATGTTGTTGGTCACTGACCAGAATCAAGAATTTGCAGGATTTTTGATTTTTGTCATCTTCTACCTATCCAGGACAATCAAACATATTCAGCATACTTCCCCAGCTTTGTGTGTTACCTGTGATCTCTGTGTACGGTGTTGTTGGTCTGGTTGAAGCCTTCTCCCTTTGTCCAGTCTCAGCCCTCAGAAGATCCTGCTGGTAATGGCGAGATGAGAGGATTGGAGGGTGTTATAAAGTCTCGTCCTAGTTAATAACTCCTCCTCCGACCTTCATCTGTGAAATCACTATTTCTCAAAAATGAAACTACACAAAAAGAGCCTCATTGTTCACCACAAGGACATCAAATAAAAGTTAAGCAATCTGTACCTTTATGGTGATAATCTAATCTTCTCTCTGGTTCCTTGAGTAAACAGCTCAACTATCTATGGACAAACTCTGCAAGTGAACTTAGGTCAGAGAATTTCCCAAGAAAGCAAAAAAATCTATCTCTATATCAAATATCCTCCATGTTCTCCATTAATGGGATCAATATTTTTCACAATCTGACAGGACTTCCATAATGTGTAATCTATTTTGTTGTACTTCATAAACTAATAGTATCCAGTCCAGAAGTCCATAATAATGCACCATCCAATACTATAGCCGCGCTCCTGTCAGACCATAGTATGACCGGAATTCATATGGTTAAAAACATATGAGAAACAGATGACGGACAATTGGTGGTGAAAGTCCAGAAATCAGGTGGTGGTCCTAGTAGTAAATAATAAAGCGTGCACTGTACACCAAGATACAAAACACATGCGACACCCTCCCCAAGGGCTTCACACTCACCAGAAATAAGTATACCTCAAACCTTGAAATACTCAATTAGCTGTCATCCGAATCACTGGTAGGGTCAGAGCTGCATATCACTTCCACAGGTACTGATAAAAAAATAAATAAAGAAGGATTTGGTGTGTGGTTGTCAGATTATCACAGATCAGTCATATTTTAGGAGACATTCTTTGCTTATGTCCAATGCAATGAAATTCAGCTCCTGGGTGAAGTCTGCTCTGGGCACCTGGCACACCACTCGGCCTCTTCACAACCTCCCCTCAGATGTTTTCTCTCGCTCTTCTGGGTCACTTCCCAACTACATGATGTATTCACCAAAGTCTGCTTGCTATGGGGTCCCTCGTGCATACTTGTGCCTTAGCCCCGCTTTGTGTGTTCATTCTAATGCCCCGTACGCACGATCTGACTTTCCGACAACAAAACCGTGGATTTTTGTTCAAAGGGTGTTGGCTCCAACATGTCTTGCATACATATGGTCACACAAATGTTGGCCAACAATTCCGAACATACGACAAGCTGAGAAAAAGGAAGTTCAATAGCCAGTACAGCTCCTTCTTCTTGATTCCAAGCATGCGTGAATTTTTGTGTGTCAGACTTGTGTGCACACGATCTGAAATTCCGACAACAAGGTTTTGTTGGCGGAAAATTTGAGAACCTGCTAGCAAACATTTGTTGGTGGAAAGTCCTACAACAAATGTTCGATGGAGCGCACACATGGTCGGACATTCAGCCAACAAGCTCACATCCAACATTTGTTGTCAGAAAATCTGATCGTGTGTACAGGGCATTAGCCAATCACCTGGCTACACACTTCTCCCACCAGAGAATCGTTGGTCTCCAAAGGAGGGACAGAGTCCCTCATATAATGTCCATACCTTTATATTACCTTAGATAAACAGCTAAGAACAAACTTAGATTAATATTTACACAGAACTAATCGGTTCTGTGTCAGGGAGACAGTGACCGAATTGGAAAGATTCAGAGACACTCATTTGAGCTTCGGAGGGCCGGGCCAGCTGACAGAGAAGCAAGCTGCAGTCACTGGATCAAAGTTACTACATGGCGCTCCAATCCAGTTGGTGAGCTAGTTACGGCCCACAGTTTGTTAACTTTTACACACAGTTAGACTCATACATAGGTCTCACTGGGATTTATAGTTCCACAAAAGGAGGAGCAGAGCAACTGACACTGAGCAGGCTTGAGGCCTACCTACTCTGACATCCCAAGCCTTGTAGTATAAGTACTGAAGTTATACCAGGAGCACCTTTACCTCAACTTAACTTACTTTAACCTGTGGATTACAAATCACAAGGAATTATTTTAGCTAGTGAAGACAAGAAGACCAAAGACCAAGTACTTTAAGTGAGATCTCACGCTTAAAAAGTAAGGGGAGCTCCCGGGTATTTATCTATAGGTATATTGTTTGAAATTGTTTATATTGAATTCCATTGTACTGTCGTCCTATGTTGGGATGACAACGCAATTATTGTAATCACCTCTTTGTATATTTTCACAGTAAAATACACTTTTGTTTAAGTATCCAGTTGTGTGGCATACTGTTTTCTCCCAGCAGGTGGAACCAGTGGATCCTGAGGTTATAATACAGGTACCTTGCATTGTATTATATTGTACTGTATTGTATTGCACCACAGCTGTGTCAAGGGGATAGAGCCAAGTTACTGGGGTGTTGTTACTAGAGTTCAGGCCCAAATCAAATCAGCGGTTCTTTCGGGGGTCAGTGCTACATGTGGGGGCTCGTCCGGGATCACTCTGAAAACAAGCCGACCTCAGTAGTGCCAGTATGGATCCCCTCACAGTGGTCCAGTGGTGCGAAGCAGAAGGCACTCGCTCAGAAGCGAGCGTGGCCATTTAACTCCCATGAGAAGACTGGAGGGGGAATCAAGTTAAAGAAATTATGCAAGCATTGTCCCCAGACAGAAAAGCTTATGTGGTCGCAGTGAGACCAGACTATGAGACTGATTGCACTTACGCATTACTAGAGTGGAGGCAGGGTGTCCCTGAAAACTTTCAAGGTGCCAGTGTAAAATTGTCAGAGAAGACAAAGTTGTACCTGACACATCCCACCAGGTCAAAAAAGGACTGTTCGAGTCGGAAGCAGATAGAACCCTTTGACAAGGAAGTAGGGACCGCTGCCAAATCACGGTCAGAGCAACAGTTGGCTGACCTGAAAAGGCAATATAGTGACATACAGGAGAAGTTTCAGGAGACCTCCAGTATGATAGCTGAGCACATTAATGGATTACGTGTCGCATATGGAGGTCAGAAAGACAGCCAGACTACGTCAAAACCTGGGTCAGTAATGAAGAATTGACTATCCGGAGAAATTTCTGCATTGATGGCCAGATAGGAGAGAGAGGACAGAAAGACAAACTGTCCTACACAAACCTCAAATTGAGTTGGGGCTACAAAAAGGATATTCAGAGTCCAAAATCAGAGAGGCTGTAATCCATGCCATTAACCCAGGTTTAAGTGTCAGGAGCATGCTGGAGAGGAAAAGTGGATTGACTCTGACTCAGCTCAAGAGAATATTAAAGAGTTATTACGAGGAGGAAGATGCCACTGAACTATTCCACCAGCTAATAAATATGGCACAGAGCAGTCAAGAAATTCCCCAGAACTTTTTATTCCAAGCCATTAAACTTAAAGACCGCCTGTTGTCTGTATCACAGGGGGAAGGCGTCGGAGAACACTTTAGAGCTGAACTGGTTCAGAAAAAATTCTGGAGGTCCGTGACTACAGGACTTAGGAGTGACTACATCAAATTACAGCTGAAGCAATACCTGGAAGATCCCTCTACTCCAGATGAGATACTCATTGAGAAAGTTAATGAGGCAGACAAGATGGAGACTGAGAGAGATCAGAAACAGAGAAAGCTTCAACCTCCCAGCACCACAAGTGGCAAAGTCTATCAGTTAGAGGTTCCCGAAAGCACGAGAGAACTCAGAGTCCTAACAGCAAGTGCTGAACAGAGACCGTGGGTTTCATCCACTCACCATCTACCCACAAGCCAGCTTGAACTGTAAAAACTACTCCAGAGACAGAAAGAAATACTGTAATGGCTCTGTTGACTGCCAGATACACCATTCCTCTGGATAGAGAGATTCGCACTCCTAAAGAACTGACCAGTCCCACGGTGATAAAAGAACTCATGACCTGCCTCAACTGTGGAGGAGTGTAATATCTCAGGCGAATGTGCCCAAGCCCAAGAAAGCGGACAAAATCCCAAGTGCCGGCTTTAAACTTCAAAGGGCCCCAGTGGAGGAGTCAACTGGGTGCCCAGTCATCGAAGGAAACTCTAATCCAACCCGTACGCACCAGACCCCTGACACTGCAGTAAAGTCAAGACGGAAGAAGGAGAGGCTACAAGGGTCAACTACAAAGGTAGAAAGGTACAAGCCACTAAGCACACCAAAAGTGCCACTTCCCATGGACCTCCTCCCAAGAGGGCCCTCTCCAATTGTCCCCATCCAGATAGAGGGAATATACACCAAAGCCCTGCTGGACACTGGACACTGGAGCACAGGTGACATTGCTCTACAGGGATTTCTATGACAAGCATCTCAATCATCTGCCCTTACAAAAGCTGGAGGAGCTGGAGATATGGGGATTAGGGACACAGAACTTCCCATATGATGGTTACCTGCAGGCCAAGCACACTATCGACCTGAGTACAGCAGGGAATGTGGAAACCTTTGATACCTTGGCAGTGGTGTGCCCTCACCCTCCAGGAGCTGACAGAAGTTCCCTCATCAATGGAACAAACACTGACTTGTTGAGAAGACTACTTGCACTGCTTGTACAGCAGGAAAAGACTCTCCCACAAAAATACACCCAATGTTAGCCCAAGTGTACCGAGACCTTAAACATGAAGAGAAGGCCCCAGAAGAGGGAGTGGGAAAAGTCTGGCTTCTAGACAAGAAAGAGAGACTGATTCAGCCAAGTTAAGTAGTCTGCCTGAGAGCTTCCGTCAAGTTAAGCTGGAAGAGACCGGGTCCTTTCATTGTTCTTGAGATGAACACGGGGGTTAGAACTTATCCCTGAAGTATTGCCAACCAAGGCATTGAAGAGGAATCACGGCAAGATTTTAATCAGTGTTCGCAATACAGCAGCTGTGCCAGTGAGGGTGCCAGCCAGAAGACTGTTGGGACAGGCCAGCCCAGCAACTCCAGTCTCGCCATGTGGCTCAATGGGAGAACAGGCCGGAGAGACTCCCCAAGAAGAATTCTCTCTGAAGAATGCACCTCTTAGTCCTGCCTAGATGGAGAGAGACAAAGCCCAACTCCTGAGATTGAAGTCAACTTTCTCTACAAGTGAGTTTGATGTGGGGCTGGCAAAGAGTGCGACTCACCGGATTCGTCTGGAAGAAGACAAGCCCTTTCAGGAGAAAGTCGGGCAAATCCCACTGGGGGATCTTGAAGATTTGAGAGAACCGCTGGCTGAACTCAAAAGGACGGGCATTATTAGCGAGTCCCGGAGTCCTTACGCCTCTCCAATAGTGGTGGTGAGGAAGAAGAACGGGTCCCTACGGCTGTGCATTGATTATAGGACCCTGAACCGGAGGACCATTCCTGACCAGTACACCACACCTCGGATAGAAGTTGCCCTGCAGAGCCTGGTGGGGGGTGAAGTGGTTCAGTGTGCTGGACCTAAAAAGCGGGTACTATCAGATCCCCATGTGTCCTGAAGATAGGGAGAAGACCGCTTTTATCACTCCTGTGGGTTTCTTCTAATTCAATAGGATGCCACAAGGCCTGTCTGGAGCTCCAGCAAACTTCCAGAGACTAATGGAGAAAACAGTGGGCGACATGAACCTGACTGAAGTGCTGGTGTACCTGGACGATATCATAGTGTTTGGGAGAACATTACAAGAGCACGAAGAACGTCTGGAGAAAGTGCTGATTGGCTAATAGCTGGAGATCATAGCCTTATGTTGTGTGTAGGAAGCTTCCGGAGCTCCCAGTGTATAAAATCAAGCCAGAAGGGAACACTGGGCCAGTGAAAACTTGGCATCGGAATCACCTCTTACCTTTCACAGAGGCAGTCAGGATAAGTCGGAACTTCTCTCCAAATCCACTTTTGTGCATAGGCCAGGCAACTCATCACACAGAGGAGCCCAGTACTCCTGGTTACTCTCCATCCTTAGCTCCTGAGAGGAGGGAGGAAGACAATTGTCAAAAATGAATGGATACCCCGAAGGTGCAAAGAACAAAGAGAGACATTCGCCCACCACAGAGACTGACTTATGATACACTGAGCGAATGCTCTGAAGTGTCTCAGATTGTCAGCAAAAGAAACCCTGAACTGCCTGGTCCCTCTGCTTCTGATTCAGTGAGGGACAACCCCAGCTCACTCTTTGGCACATCTGTACCAGACCCGGTAGTATCAGCTGGAAGTGCACAGGACAGCTCCCCATCACATGATAGTTGGTGGGAAGCTTCTCTGTTAACATTTTGAACCTCTTTGGGGACCAAAGAGACAAAGCAGGGGGAGTGTGTAGCGCTGACATCCTCGCTTATTAATGTGTGTTTTCAGGCTATAAACATAAGCCTATGGACATTTCTTTGGTTTAGTATTTGGCACCATCTAGCGACCAAATACTGGTACTGAACTTGAATGTTTATTGTTTTGAAGACAGCGCAAAAGACATACAGGAAGTGACTGTTGTTTTGATCAGAAGGTTGACCCTTTTACCCAGGAGTCTTGATGACCTACCCATGAACACTTTCTACAGCAGTGCATGCTGGGTAGGACATAAAAGGACCCGGAGCAGCTATTTTAGGTCTCTTGGGATCACATGGCCAGCCTGTGAGGATCTGTGGGGAGGCTCTCCCAGAGACAGGGGCCCACAGCCTTTGCAGAGCGCAAACCTCCCTTGTTTGTGCGAGTGATCTGATGGTGCCAAAGAGACAGTGACTGGATTGGAAATCCAGAGACACTCGTTTGAGCTTCGGAGGACCAGGCTCACCCAGCGGAGCGGAACGGAGCGTCAGGGCCAGCTGAAGGAGAAGCAAGCTGCAAGCTTAGACTCATACACAGGTCTCACTGGGATTTATAGTTCCACGAAGGAGGAACAGAGCAATTGACACTGAGCAGGCTTGAGGCCTACCTAATCTGACATCCCTAACCTTGTAGTATAAGTATTGAAGTTGTACCAGTTTCACCTTTACCTCAACTTAATGCTGCCGAGCGTACGCAGATGTGCGTACTTGGCTTCCGGGGGTTATACCGGGATGATGCCCACACCTGCAGGCATCATCCCGGTACCATTTTTCAGAGCGGGCGATTTGATTTCCAGCCATAACAACTGATGCGGCTAAAAGCTGATCGGCTGTTTTGCCAGAGGAGCGGGAGGGGACGTCCCCCCTCCCGCCACCTCCCGCCGCTCTTACCAGGGCTCCCGTTCAATCGGGAGCACCAATGCACAATCCGCCGCTTCCAGCGGCTAGGGAGGGACTGGAATGAAGCCGTAAGTGGCTTCATTCCAGTCTCCTAATTGTAAAAACGGAAGCGACATCATGACGTCGCTTCCGGTTTACTTGGCTGCCAATGGCGCTGGATTTAAAAATATATACACTATTCAGAATCGACAAAAACAGCGATCTGAATACTTTGAAGTGTAAAGGAGGGATCGGGGGTCTTTTAGACCCCCCCCCCGATCCCTCCATAAAGAGTACATGTCACCACCTATTACTGTCACAAGCAATGTTTACATTCCTTGTGACAGCAATAAAAGTGATCAATTTATTTATTTCTTTTTTAAAACTATTTATTAATTTTAAAATAAATAAAATAAATAAGAAAAAAAATAGAAATTTAAAGCGCCCCCCCATCACCGCGAGCTCGCGCAGCAAAGAAAACGCATACGGAAGTTGCGCCTGAGTATGAAAACGGTGTTCAAATCACACATGTGAGGTATCACCGCAATTGTCAGAGCAAGAGCAATAATTCTAGCACTAGACCTCCTCTGTAACTCTAACCTGGTAACCAGAAAAAAAATGTAAGCGTCACCTATTGAGATTTTTAGGTACCGTAGTTTGTCGTCATTCCACGAGTGCATGCAATTATAAAGTGTGACATTTTTGGTATCTATTTACTCGGTGTAACATAATCTTTCACATTATGCAAAAAATTGGGCTGGTTTTACTGTTTTTTTTTTTTTTAAATTCATGAAAGTGTCCCTTTTCCCAAAAAGTAGCGTTAAAAACACTGCTGCGCAAATACCGCGTGACATAAAATATTGCAACAATCACCATTTTATTCTCTAGAATCTCTGCTAAAAAAAATATACATAATGTTTGGGGGTTCCAAGTAATTTTCTAGCAAAAAATATGGATTTTAACTTGTAAACACCAAATGTCAAAAATAGGCTTAGTCATGAAAGGGTTAACCTGTGGATTAAAGATCACAAGGAATTATTTTATCTAGCGAAGACAAGAAGACCAAAGACCAAGTACTTTAAGTGAGATCTCACGCATAGCTTAAAAAGTAAGGGGAGCTCCCAGGTATTTATCTATATGTATATTGTTTGAAGTTGTTTATATTGAATTCCATTGTACTTTCGTCCTATGTTGGGATGACAGTGCAATTATTATTTAAGCTTCCAGTTCTGTGGTGTACTGTTTTCTCTTGATGGGCGCTGGAGAGCACTGCTGTGAACTATTATATCAAGAATTGTAATTATGTGCCATTGTTGAACAGTGGTAGAAAAATTGGGCCTTTGGTGGTGGTGGTGGTGCTGGTGCCATAACACTGTAAGTCCTCGCAGTTACTCTCAGTGGGCAATGGAACGGGCCCTGCTGTGAAATATTATATCAAGAAATGTAAATACATGCCCCTGTTGAACAAAGGCAGAAAATTGTGCCTTAGGCACTGGTGCCACAACACTGCAACCCCTCACAGATACTCTAGTTGAAGTGCAGAAATGAGCCCTGCTGCAAAGTATTGGATCTAAATTTGTAATGACATGCCCCTATTAAACAGGGGCTGAAAAATTGGGCCTAAGGCACTGGTGCTGGTGCCAAGACACTGCAACCCCTCACAGATACTCTAGTTGGAGTGCAGGAATGAGCCCTGCTGCAAAGTATTGCATCAAATATTTTAATTACATGCCCCTGTTAAACAGGGGCTGAAAAATTGGGCCTTAGCCACTGGTGCTGGTGTCAAGACACTGCAACCCCTCACAGATACTCTAGGTGGAGCACAGGAATGAGCCCTGCTGCAAAGCATTGCATCAAATATTTTAATTATACACCCCTGTTAAACAGGGGCTGACAAATTGGGCCTTTTTGCCCAGAACCAAAAAAAATCCATCCAAGCTATCAGGAGGATCATTGAGGAGGAAGAGGATAGTCACTCAGCATAACAGGATAGTCACTCAGCATCAGCATAGGCAGTCTTGAAGGGATCTGACATTTAAAAAAAAATAATTAAGTAACATCAGCTTCAGGTGCTTGGTAGCTGGTGGTGATCCACAACTGATTCATCTTTATTAAGGTGAGTCGATCAACCGAGTCGGTGGACAGGCCCACCCTGTGATCGGTTGCAAAGCCACCAGCAGCACTGAATGTGCGTTCCAAAAGAACGCTGGATGCAGGACAGGCCAGTAGCTCAATTGCATACTGTGCAAGCTCTGGCCAGTGATCCATCCTCAAGACCTAGTAAGCCAGAGGATTTTCGGTGGGAAAGGTGTCCAAGTCTGACCTTGCCCCTAGGTATTCCTGCACCATGTAAATCAGACGCTGGTGATGGTTGCTGGAACCGATCATACCTTGGGGCTGTGGACTAAAAAATTGTCTGAACGCATCGGTCACATGGCCACCTTCTCCACCGCTCCTTCTGTGACTGACTGAAGCCTCAGCAACACGTTATCCAGGACCAGGAATATGTAACCTCCCAGTATCTGGGAACACATTGCACAGACCTTTCTGCAATGCCTCCCGAAGATGTCTCATCATCTGCTCCCTCTGCAATGGCAAGATAAGGTCTGCAACCTTACCCTTGTACCATGGATCAAGGAGAGTTGCCAGCCAGTAATGATTCCTCTCCTTGATCCAATGAATATGAGGATCCTTCCGCAGGCTTTGCAGGATCAGGGAGGCCATGCAGTGTAGGTTAGCTGAGGTATTCGGTCCAGAGTCCTCTGGGTCACTAAGGATGACATGATCTGCAGCCACCTCCTCCTAGCCCCGTACAAGTTCATGGGTTTCTTGGAACTGTAAATGATCCCTAAAAGACTCCTGCTGATGCTGAGTGCCAGGCTCCACCTCCATGCTGACTAGACATGTGCAGAGTAAAATATTTTGTTTTGGAATTTCGTTTTCGTCCGAAAACTTAATTTATTTAGTTACTCCCGAAATTCGTTTTTATTTATTTCGTTTTTCGTTCAAAAATTGCATTCATCCGAAAATCCACATGAATTACAGTTGAATCTGTCTTTGAAGGTTTATGGTGTCTGTCGAATGTATAAAGAAGATTCGACGGAGCTAGTATATAGCATACTTTAGAACCCCTGTTAAAGTCTATGGGACTCCAACATTCAAAATCTAAAGTGCTAATTTTAAAGACTAATTTGCGGGTTACTGTCCTAAAAAGTGTTTGGGGACCTGGGTCCTGCCCCAGGGGACATGTATCAATGCAAAAAAAAGCTTTAAAAACGGGCGTTTTTTCGGGAGCAGTGAATTTATTAATGAATAAAGTGAAACAATAAAAGTGTAATATTCCTTTAAATTTCGTAGGGGGGGGGGGGGGTGTTCTGGTGCTTAGAACTGTCCCTGCACAAAGTGTCATTTATGCAGGAAAAAAAGTCCTTTAAAATCACTCGCAGCTATTATGAATTGTCGGCTCCGTAATACAGAGAACACTCATTGAAAGTCATTGATAAAAAAAAAAATAAATAAATAAAAGCGTGGGGGTCCCCCAAATTCAATTGCCAGGCCCTTCAGGTCTGGTATGGATATTAAGGGGAACCCTGCCTCAAATTTAAGAAAAAAATTGACGTGGGGTTCCCCCTAAATATCCATAACCAGACCTTTCAGGTCTGGTATGGATATTAAGGGGAACCCCGCGGCAAATTTTAAAAAAATTGACGTGGGGGTCCCCCTAAAAATCCATACCAGACCCTTTATCCGAGCACGCAACCTGGCAGGCCGCAGGAAAAGAGGGGGGACGAGAGAGCGGCCCCCTCCCTCCTGAACTGTACCAGGCCACATGCCCTCAACATTGGGAGGATGTTTTGGGGGTCTGTGACCCCTCAAAGCACCTTGTCCCCATGTTGATGAGGACAAGGGCCTCATCCCCACAACCGTGGCCGGTGGTTGTGGAGGTCTGCGGGCGGGGGGCTTATCAGAATCTGGAAGCCCCCTTTAACAAGGGGACCCCCAGATCCCGCCCCCCCTGTTTGAAATGGTAAGGGGGTACAAAAGTACCCCTACCATTTCACAAAGAAAGTGTAAAAAATAGTTAAATAAGACAAACACACTTTTAAAAATAAAAAATAAAAGATTCCAGTGGTGGTAATCCACTCTTGCTATCCAGGGACGGACGGTCATCTCTCCAGTGATGGCTCATCTCATCCAGCGCAGCGAATCCATCCTTCTTCTGTCTCCGCGGAGGAGACACTGCAGGAATTCCGGCGGTCTGACGTTTCTTATATACTGAGGGCAGGGCCACCCGTCACCTGACCCCGCCCCCCTCTGACGCAAGGGGAAACCCGGGGTTCCCTGTGATGTATGGGTGACCCCGCCCCCCTTGGATGTAACGGAAACCTGCCTGTGTTACATCAGAGGCCTGCCCCTGCAGAGATGGGAGAGAATCTCTGCCCCAGTGTGGCTTCTGTCCCCCAAGCACACCAGCGCAAGCATGGCATTGCATCTTTTTGCCTGTGCACTTGTGTAGCCCCTTGACCACCTACGGAGCAACGCTGGTTCCGAGGACAAAGCACAGGAAGAGGCCATGGAGGAAGAAGAAGAGGAGGGGGTGGAGGAGAGAGGTGTGTCACAATCACCAGTAGTAACATTTTGGAGGCGTGGTGGCGGAACAACCTCTAACATTAATGCACCTTGTCCTGCATCCTTCTCAGCTGCCAGAAGATTCACCCAATGTGCCGTGAAAGATAGGTAACATCCCTGTCCAAGCCTGCTGGACCATGAGTCAGCGGTAATATGCACCTTATCACTGACCGCCGTGTCCAGCGAGGCATGGACATTGCCTTCCACATGCCGGTAGAGAGCCGGAATCGGCCTTCCTTGAGAAAAAGTGGCTTTTGGAAACCTGCCACTGAAGAACCGCGCATTGCACAAACTAATGGAAGGGGGCAGAGTCTACCAACTGAAAAGGCAGCAGTGGAAGTGCTAGCAATTTAGTCAAGCTAGCATTTAACCATTGGGCATGTGGATGGCTGGGAGTGAACTTCTTTTGATGGTCCAGCAGCTGGGGCAGGGAAATTTTCCTGGTACAATCGGATGTCGGTGTACTGCTAGCAGAGTGCCTGAAAGTACTTGGCTGTGACACACCTAATTCTACACCTCCATTCCTCTCAGTGCAGGTTTCAGAGAGGACTGAAGGCATAGTGGAGTTGGAGATCCCAGCTGATGAGGAGCAAGGAGAGGTCCGCTTTGTTCTTTGGTGTGGGTCTTTTAGGTACGCTTGCCAACAAACTGCATGGCAGGTCGACATATGTCTGGTCAAGCATGTGATGCCCAAGTGGCTGATGTTGTGGCCATGCGAGATACGATTGAGACATATGTTGCAAATAGCAGCAGTGCGATCTGATGCACTCTAGGCCCACATCAAAGAACATTTGGAATAACGGGCAGCGTGTGATTCAGTCAGTGTGCTGCCCTTAAGCTGGCCCCTGGAGGGCATCCTGCCTCATTGGAGATTTGCCTCCTCCTCCTCTCTCCTATCAGGCACCCACATGGAGTCAGTGACCTCATCATCCCCTTCCTTCTCATCACTGGAGCAAACCTGGCAGTATGCTTCAGCTGGTGGAACATGACTGCCAGATTGCTGTCCTTCTTGGGCATCCCCTTTCTCTGCGTTACGTTACTGCCTTCATCATCAGAGCCTTCAAAATGCTAGGCATTCTTCTGGAGCATGTACCCAACACTGTGCTCAAACAGTTTGGGGGACTCCTCAGGAGGACATGGTGGGGCTAGGGAAGGAGTGGCTGATGCCATTGAGACGAGGGAAGAGGCCACGTTGGCAGCTACTTTGCCAGTACCCTGATCCTGGGTGAGAGATGATGAGGAGGATGAAGAGGGCTTGGTCATCCACTCTATCAAGTCTTCGGCATGTTGTTGCTAAACATGTTCAGCTTCTGAAAATAAGGACAAGTGTGTCCTATGGTCATGTGCTGATGACGATGCACCGCATCCACGACCAGCACTGTTGCCTCTAGACACAGAGCCTGCTTGCCCTCTTTTATTGGCTCGTGACTGTCTGCCTCTCCTTGTTGGCCTTCCAGACATTCTAATGGCCTGCAGGGAGATGTAGCTGCACAAAGCTGGGACGTATATACTGATTGTACTGCAGCTAGCAGAATCAACTGCCTGCCTGTAGTATTATTACTATGATAACACTAGCAATTGGGGTAGCTTTAGGTGCACACTGAGCAGATGACACAATCCACTGACTGTAATTACTGGAGCTGCCTGCGGTATAGGATCAGAAGAACATCATCAATTGGGGTAGCTTTAGATGCAAACTGTGCAGATAACACAGTACACCGACTGTAATTGCTACAGCTGCCTGTGGTATAGGACCAGCAGAACACCAATTGGGGTAGCTTCAGGTGTACACTGTGCAGGTGGCACAATACACCGACTGTAACTGATACAGCAGCTACCTGTGGTATAGGACTAGAACAACACCAGCAATTGCGGTAGCTTCAGGTGTTCACTGTGCAGGTGGCACAATAAACCGACTGTAACTGCTACAGCTGCCTTTGGTATAGGACCAGAAGAACGCCAACAATTGGGGTAACTTCAGGTGTACACTGTGCAGGTGGCACAATACACTGACTGTAACTGATACAACTGCCTGTGGTATAGGATCAGCAGAACACCAGCAATTTGGGTAGCTTCAGGTGTACACTGTGCAGGTGGCACAATACACCGACTGTAATTGCAACAGCTTTAAAGGAAATTCAGACACTGTCTCTCCGTCTATCTCCCTCTCTCTCTTAGCCATTGAACACACTACGCAAGTAGTGTGGGGCGTGTACTAAACCCCCTTCGCCATAATTGGCCACAGGCATCCTGCCTGTGGCCAATTATGGCTCTCTTCGCTGACGGCGCTTTGATTGCCCAAGCATGCGGGTCATAGTGCATGCTTGGCCAATCATCAGCCAGAAATGCACTGCGATGCCGCAGTGAATTATGGGCCGTGATGCGCCACTCGAATTTGGCGCGAATGGCCCAAAATGTTCGGATCTCGCATGGGTTTGACTCGAACACTCAGCTCATCCCTAGTCGGGACAAGGGATGGACAGGAGGGGCGGCTGCCCTGGGTACTGTGGTCTCTTGTGAGATGGGGGTGTACGGAGGGGAGATTAAGGGGGAGGGGATTTTTGCTGGGATGGGGCAATTTCGGGAGCAGCAGTGGGTAAAAATTGCTAGGAGTTGTGATGTGGGGGATTTGTGTTGGCAGGGGGAATGGGGGAAGTGGTTTTGTGCTAGGAGGGGGTATTTTGGGGGTTTGTGTGCTAGAAGAGGTGATATGATGAAGGGGGAGGGTGGTTTGTGCTAGGAGGGGTTACTTCCGGGTATACTTACCAAATATTGACTCCTATATAATATGTACTATGTTGAAATTCTTCTATATATATGAATTGTTTAGATGATATATATAATAATGATAATATAATTGTCATTAAGGTGTATGTATACTCATATGTAATATTAAATATGTTACTGTATATCTATTGGTTTGTTCATTCTTAGTCGTGTGCTTCATATAAAGTCCCACAAACCCCCCTTTCTGTATGATATGTAAGAGGGATGGAGGCATGTGAACCTGGATAGTCACTGCCTCTTATAAAGTCCCCAAGGACCTGAATATGACCTGGGACAGGCTGGATGATGTACAGGTACATGTTTAGCGCTGGCTCCTGATGAACATGCACTATATGTTTTTCAAAGTTAAATCTCTTGAAACCACAGTTGGGTTTTGGGGCTAATTTTACTAAATTATGGTTTCAGTGCCAGTCCAGCTGGGTTGCACTTGGTTCTTCTTGACTGCAGGTGTCACTGTCACCGACGACAAGTGTGAGAATGCAGTCTAGCTGGGTGTATTGAATGCCACGTTTCTGTCGGAACCAGCCCAGTGGGAGTGTTCTTCTGCTGTGCATTCTGGGAGGTGGTATTTAAGGTGCTGATGACACGTGCTTAGGGTTCTGTTCTGTTCCATTCCAGAGAATATTTTCTGTCTGTTTGATTCTGGTCCTCCTGACCAGCCCCCATGTCTCTCCAGGCCTGGGGTGCGGAAGCATGCATTTCCAAGTCTCGGGGCTGGCTAGCCCGAGGCGACGCAACTGCAGGGACAGGCCTGAATGGATATCTGGGCCTATTGATTCAAAGGTGGTCCGGTGCCGTCTCATCTAAGGGAGAGGCCCAGCAACTGGAGAAACCCCAGGGGAGGACTCTTCAGGAGAAGGCCGCGCGCAAGGTTGGCTTCTCTGAAGGAGCCTGGAGGATCAGTTGAAGGACACTTCAAGGTTCTACACTACACTCATACGGTATCGCCGGACCAGCTGAGAGATACTGCTACCGTATGATAGCTCTTTCAATTTGTCTATGTCCCTCAGTTACGCTCAAGTCTGTCAAGTCAAGTCAAATATTCTACACTGAAGTCTGTGGCAGAGACTTCTCAAGTATTCTACATCCAAGTCTGTGGCAGAAACTTTTCTCAAGTATTTTACACTCAAGTCTGTGGCAGAGACTTTACTTTACTTAACACCCTACCGACTGCTAAGCTTAGTGAGAGGAGGTCTATCCGGGGGTTGTAGAATCCAGCTGTGAAACGTTTATTCTCTGGATTTTTCTTATAAGAGACTTCCCATTTTTGCAGTCCAAAGTACCTGAACTTACTCCTAACCCTCTACGCTAAACTGAGAGACTCTGTTTCTGTTTCAAATAAATAACCCAAAAGAAGATTCAGTGTCAGTGTCCATTTTTCTTTGGGCCATCTACCACGGGAAACGCTAGACGGAGAAGCAGGCAAGAAGGTAACTGTAAGCCCAATAAAACCAGCAGCTCCTTCGGGTGTCAGTGCTACATGTGATCCAGCTTGGCCTTGCTGTCCAGAAGCGGTTCAGCTGGGAACACGTGAGAAGTTATTTCTTTGCTTAACCACTTGTTGTCCAGCGTATAACAAGATGAACGCTGGGCGAGCCTCGCGTCAATATGGGTGGACGTCGTATGACGTCCTCCCAGAACGTGCCGCGCAACAACGTGATCTGCCACCAGCTATGTCCACCACACACAGTGGATGACTGATCAGTGTACCGGCTCATTGCTGGTACCATGTGACCAATCACAGCAAATCACATGACAGTTGTAAACAATGGATGGCTTCCTTTTATGCCATCCATTGGGTACAATTGTGTTGCTAGCTGTGATTGCTCACTGTGATCACATGGTACAGACAGGGCCAATCACAGCCCATCTGAACCATGTAATTAGCTCTGGCCAATCACAACTAACCACAACAAAACAAACTGAATTAATCTGTTTCATTTAGTAAAATGTTCGCTTATAGCAATGTAATCCACTGCTATAAGCAATCATAATGTGTAAAAAAAAAAAAAAAAACTGTGATCACTCCCCAGAGTAGTACAATGTTACTATGGGAACATTATATTGCTCTGGTCACAGTGTGTTACAAAAAAAATAAAAAATACAAAAAAAGAAACAAAAATGTGATAAAAAAATTGAAAACAAATTATTACATTTTGTTTTCCATACTGTCACCAGTCAATGTCCCTGATCACAGCCACACCCTCTATTAGATGATGCTGTACTGCACCGGTGACAGTATGTTAAAAAAAAAAATAATAATAATAATAATAATAATCATCATTTGTTTTCAATTATACTTTATCACATTTTGTTTTTTATTTCTTCAGTTTCCCAAAAAAATGATAAAAAATTACAACTTCAAAAAAATTGCCATGCCTCTAACGAAATACCTGGGACTGTTTACTTTGCAAAAAAGGGAGGTCATTTGGGAGGTATTTGTAGGTTTTCAGGCCTCAAGAAATGAGATCGGCGCCATCAGTACATCAGGATTGATCAATTTTAAGATATAAATTCCACAGTTTGTGGATGCTATAACTTTCCTACAGACTAAATAATATACACTTATTTGGATTATTTTCACCAAAGAAATATAGCAAAAATACAGTTTGCCCTAAATTTATGAAGAACGATTATTTATTTGCAAAATTTTATAACAGAAATGAAGAAAAACACATATTTTTTTCAAAATTTTCAGTCTTTTTTTTTAATATTATTTAGCATAAAAGTAAAAACCCAGTGGGGATTGAATACCACCAAAAGAAAGCACAAATTGCATGAAGTAATTGATAAAAATGTCATATGGTGTTGCATGACGGCGCAATTGTCATTCAAAGTGTGACAGCGATGAAAGCTGAAAATTGGCCTGGGCAGGAAGGGGGTGAAAGTGTCCGGTATTGACCAATTGCATACCTTGGGCATCTTACAGACCTCCATAAAACCCCCATCCTCTGTACACAGAGCGTGTCTTGTAAGCCTTGCAGGATCTTATCTTTTCTTATCTTCTTCTACTGAGCTCCTGTACACAGCCCGTGAAATCCTATGACTGGAAGCTAGTGAGAAGTCTTCCTCGCTGAATGATCGCTCTGACAGACGATCTTCATGGGATTTTTATTGTAACATTTTAAGTGAAAACAAACAAGTAACATAGTAACAATCTTATTTCCTGCATTCCCTGTCAGAGAGATTTGCAGTGAGAGAGCTGAAGCTGACAGAGGAAAGTTGTTATTGAGTGCACAGGGAGTTAACTCTTAATTAACCAGGACATGCTCTTTTTTTACTACTTAACCCTTTCATTTCAACCTGCATAACCACTATTTAACAGTTTCATCAGCTGTTCTATGTTTTCTATTTTAAATTATTTGCTGGAAATGTTTTTTTTTTTTTTTTATAAAGCACATATATACATTGTTATCTTTAAGGATATACTGTTAAAAATAAATGGTTTAGGGCATATCTGTTTTATTTTAAATCAGTGAGAACTAGAAATTACTGATGCATTATGAGAAAAATAAAATGTATGCAGGAAAAAAAAACGGATTTCTTTTGCAAATAACTTAAACCCCTTCCTGACCAGCCGCTGCAATTATACTGCAGGAGGTTGGCACTGCTGCGTGAGCGGTCTTTGCTGTACGTCGGCTCTTTAACCGTTTCACCCTCTGAAGATTTTACCCCCTTCCTGACCAGAGCACTTTTTGCGATTCACCACTGCGTCGCTTTAACTGACAATTACGCGGTCGTGTGACATGGCTTCCAAACAAATTTGGCGTTATTTTTTTTCCCATAAATAGAGCTTTCTTTTGGTAGTATTTGATCACCTCTGTATTTTTTTATTTTTGCGCTATAAACAAAAAAAGTGATAATTTTTAAAAAAAATAGCAATATTTTTAACTTTTTGCTATAATAAATATCCCCTGAAAATATATAAAAAAAAACTATATTTTTTTCCTCAGTTTAGGTCGATATGTATTCTTCTACATATTTTTGGTAAAAAAAAAAAAAAAATCACAATGAGTGTATATTGATTGGTTTGCACAAAAGTTATAGCGTCTGCAAAATAGGGGATAGATTTATGGCATTTTTATTATTCATGAATTTTTGGGACCATTGGTATTTATACAGTGATCAGTACTTTAAATATGCACTAATTACTGTAAAAATTTAATTGGCAGTGAAACTGTTAACACTAGGGGGCAATCAAGGGGTTAATTGTTTTCCCTAGTGTCTGTTCTAACTGAAGGGGGGGACTATGTAGGGGAGATGACAGATCGCTGTTCATACTCTGTATGGACACACAATCTGTCTGTTCTCCCCTCAGAGAACCAGAAACTGTGTGTTTACACACACATAGATTCAGTTTCTTGGCGTACCACGATCGATCGCGGGAGCCCGGCAGTGATTGTGACCGCTGGGCAATCACATCTGCTCCTTAGGTGAGTAGCAGGCATGCATACGCCCCCTAGTGTCCACAGGGCAAAGCGACGTTACATAAGGTCACTGCGCCCAGCCGTGCCATTCTGCCACAGTAAAACTGTGGTGGCTTGTCAGCAAGTGGTTAAGGATATGCTGTTAAAAATTTATGGTTTAGGGCATATCTGTTTTATTTTAAATCAGTTAAATTACTGATGCATTATGAGAAAAATGAAATGTATGCAAAAAAACAAACAAAAAAAACCTGTATTTCCTTTAAAAATAACATTAAACCCTTCCCGCCCAGCTGCCGCAGTTATACTGCGGCAGGTTGGCACTGCTGCATGAGCCATCGTAGCAGTACATACAGTGGCATTGCTAAGGGGTGTGTGGGGTGCGGTCCGCCACCCACTACAGGGGTGATACCATCCCGAGGGTGACAGAAGCCTGAAATCCCTCTTTCAGCGCCGTGCCTGGCCTGTGCCTGGCATGTGTTCTCCTACTCCTCCTCCCCTCTGTCTCTCACTACAGCGCTGCTGTCCAAGCCTGTCATGGCCGATTCTCCACGCAGGCGGCACGGCTGCACACTGTCTTCTCCTCTCCAGCTGCCGCATGGGTGTTCCATGTAGCGGAGCCATCCAAATTGGTGCAGTAATGGGGGAGGTGGTTAATGTCAGCTTGCAATGGGGGATTACTAATAGAGGTGGGTTCTTTGTCCTGGGGTCTGTACTAATGGAGGGGGGAGTTATGTCCTGGGGTATCTGTACTAATAGAGGGGGTGCTATGTCCTGGGGGATCTTTACTAATAAAGGGGGTACTATGTCCTGGGGGATCTGTACTAATAGAGGGGTGTGTTATGTCCTGGGGGTCTGTACTTATGGAGGGGGGTGCTATGTCCTGGGGGGTCTGTACTAATGGAGGGGGGGTGCTATGTCCTGGGGGCTGTACTAATGGAGGGGGGTGCTATGTCCTGGGGGGTCTGTACTTATGGAGGGGGGTGCTATGTCCTGGGGGCCTGTACTAATGAAGGGGTGCTATGTCCTGGGGGGTCTGTACTAATGGAGGGGGGTTCTTTGTCCTGTGGGTCTGTACTAATGGAGGGGGGTTCTTTGTCCTGGGGGGTCTGTACTAATGGAGGAGGGGTGCTTTTTCCTGGGGGAGGTCTATACTTGGAAGGGGGTCTGTATTGATCGAGGGGGTCTATATTTATTGGTGGGGGGTCTGTACTGAGGGAGGACTTTAATTGGTGAAGGGGGGCTGTACAGATGGAGGGGGGTCTATACTTAGAGGAGGTGGGTCTACTGAAGGAAGGGGGTCTATACTAAGGGGCGACTAAAGTTGGTGGAGAGGGGTGACACCATGTTTTACCGCACCGGGTGACACCAAGACCTAGTGATGCCACTGTGTACGTCGGCTCGTTAAGACGCTGTAGCAGGCCCCAGAGTGATGCCAGTGCCCGGCGGGTGCGATGACCGGAGGGCACCCGCGATTGCTCGTGACAAAACGAGAAGCGGGATGTAAACACACAAATCCCGGTTCTGTCAGGGGAGAATAGACAGATTGTGTGCTCCTTCTAAGTAGGAACGACAATCTCTCTCCTCCTCTAGTCAGCCACCTTCCCCCCACAGTTAGAACACACCCAGGGAACACATTAACCCCTTGATCGCCCCCCTAGTGTTAACCCCTTCCCTGCCAGCGACATTAATACAGGAATCAGTGGCTATTTATAGCACTGATCGCTGTATAAATGTCAATGGTCCCAAAAAAGTCTCAAAGTGTCCGATCTTTCTGTCGCAATGTCACAGTCCTGATAAAAATTGCAGATCACCATCATTACTTGTAAAAAAAAAAATAATAATAATAAAAATTTCATTAATCTATCCCCTATTTTGTAGACCCTATAGCGTTTGTGCAAACCAATCAATATATGCTTATTGTGATTTTTTTTTTTTTTTTTACCAAAAAAATGTAGAAGAATACATATCGGCATAAACTGATGAAGAAATGTGTTAAAAAAAATTGGGATATTTATTATAGTAAAAAGTACAAAATATTGTTTTTGTTATTTTTTTTCAAAATTGTCCCTTTTTTTTGTTTATAGCGCAAAAAATAAAAACCGCAGAGGTGATCGAATACCACCAAAATAAAGCTCTACTTGTGGGAAAAAAGGACATACATTTTGTTTGGGTGAAACGTCGCCGGGCGGCGCAATTGTCAGTTAAATTGACACAGTGCCAAATCGTAAAAAAAAAAGGCCTGGTTAGGAAGGGGGCAAATCCTTCCGGGGCTGAAGGGGTTAACATGCTTTGTACCAAAAATGTAATTTTAATGTTGCAGTAAATAGAACAAGCAGCGGAATAAAATGAATGTTTTGCTCACATTAATGGTACATTTTTTTTTACTCTTTTTTTTCCCCCTTAAAATGCAAATAAATTAAATAAAAAGGACGTTAGGGTCATGAGAGACCCTGTTTGTCCCCCCCCCCCCCCCCCCAAAAAAAAACCAAAACAAAATATGTATCAATTCTTTATCATAAGTAATTACAAAGCTATAGACTCATGAACAGACACATAGCAGAAAGTGAAACATGGTCTGGTCCACAGGGGGGTAAACAGGTGTTAGAGTCGAAATTGAAGTTTATCATTCAGCGGGCTGAATGGAGAAAAAAACTGAAAGGTCACCATATTAACTAAGCGATGCTAGTGCAAAGCTGAGCTGTTGTGTTTTTACAATTTTATTATGTTGAATAAAAGATGACCATTGTAAGCCCCCTTGTCATTGGTAAATGGTTTGTCCCAACCTTCTAACTTTTTCTAGAGAGATTGGTCTCCTAAAGCGAGTTGAGAAATAACAGCAGAACCAACAGGTAAAATAACTAAGTTACAGAGAAATGAAGGTTCCTATATTACACACAGCCAGATAATTAGAATTTTCAGAAGAAGATCTGCAATGGCAGCCCTTATACGTCTTCCAGGAGCCACCACTTCCTCAAAGCATTGTTTGAACAATGAACCAATCCCATTGTCCATCCCTGTGATGTCATCAGACTGTAAACGGTGTTCTCATATCTCTTGATTCCCCCCGCAGATATTTATACAACCTCCCCATACACCTATCCCAGCATGGAGGGGCTCAGTGAAGGTGGTGGTGAAGGTGTGGAGGTGTCGGATCGGGTCACACAGATCATAAAAGGAGATCCGCCCGGCCTCATAATCCAGATATATCCTGACTCTGTTACTAAAGATGTCATCAACTAAGAAGATCTCATCACTGTCATGTATCAATATTTGCTCATCACATGACATGTTCAATGCCCAGGACTTGTTATTATATCCAATCACTGACTGCCCCCCTCTCCAGTCTATACCGGGGTAACACATCCCGACTGTCCACCACCTCGACCCCCCAACATCCACTTCCCAGTAATGTCTCCCTGAGGAGAAACTCCGACTGCTCATCACCTGAGGATAATCCTGGAATCTCTCTGGTGTTTCTGGGTGATTCTGCTCTATATATGACCTGAATACAGTTTTCCTGTCATCTGATATCTGTAGATAATTATTAGCTGTGTTTCCATCCAGTAATATGTCTGCAGCTCTCTGTATATAGAAGTATACATTTACCTCTGTTATTATATCAGATAAACCTGTGTGTAAGACCCCCGCCACATCCAGACCCCCTCCATCATGGAGGAGCTCCTCATGTCTCTCTCTGTCCTCATTATCTCCATCCTCAGTATCACACAAGTCACCTGTGTCTGATTCCTGTAAGACAGTCAGTGGATCCGTCACGTTACACAGCTCCTCAATGTGACGCAACTTCCTGGACAGCTCCTCCTTCTTTATTTCCAGATCCCGGATGGAGATGGAGATCCGCTCTGCCCTCCCGGAGATGTCCCTCAGGGCTCTCTTCTCCAGGTCTTCCAGACGTCTCCTGAGATCACTAAACAGGGCAGTGACTCTCTCGGTGTCACCGGCTTCTTCTTCTTCTACTTTCCTCCGGTGTTCCTACAGACTCTGGACTCTTTGCTCCGTCTCCTCTCTCTTTAACAGAAGACACTGCAGAACATTCCTCAGTGTCTCCTTCTTCTTCTTCTCAGAAGCCTCATCCAGTGATATCATCTCATGTCCTTTATGTCCTCCAATCATAGAACAAGACACACAGATACAGGTCTCATCCTCAGTGCAGTAATACTCCAGGATCTTCTTATGGACGGAGCATTTCCTGCTCTCCATGGACAAGGTGGGGTCACATAAGACGTGTTCTGGGGACTTTTTGTGGACTCTCAGGTGTTTATCACACAGAGAAACCTCACAGAGCAGACAGGATCTAACAGCAGGTACGGGAGAGTCCACACAGTGAGTATAGAAGATTCCGGACTCCTTTTGATCTGGCTGAGCAGACAAGAACCTCTCCATGATGTTACTTAGTGCTATGTAACTGCAGTGCAGGACGACCCGGAAACTTCTCTCTGCATTCAGGACAGGAATATCCTCCAGACCCCTCCTGTTTATCCAGCACACGATCAATACAGATCCTGCAGAAGTTGTGACAACATTTCAGGGTTACAGGATCGGTATAAATGTCCAGACAGACGGAACATTCCAACTCAGCTCTCAGATCACCAGACGCCATCGCTGACAGCAGAAGAGGGAAGTGAAACTGAAAGTCTCTGGAACTAGAAATACAGTTGATTCCGTTACAACTCATTTGCACAGGGCGAGGCTGAGCTCAGCTCTCAGCTGATTTGTTAATAAACAAACATCTGTACAATTCTCAAAAACTTTTATAAAGAATAAATAGAAACTCAAAATCCATGTAATAAATGGACAATAAATATGCGCCAAAAATTATAAGTGATCAAACGTGAGAATAAGTACAGTAGATAGTGATTACATCAGTTCATAAAAGTAAAGTGCACTGCTTCTCCTTTTTTTCTGTCCAGATCTCCATAGTGACCTCCAAAGATTCCACTGTGCTAATCACCACCAGCACACCAAACTCACCAGAACATCTGGCTGTATAAGTTATAAGCAGCAAGTATGTTCTATTGGGTCATTTAGACAATGACATTTCTCCATTGCATAGCGCTACTCCCATAGAAGCCACTGGATTACTGCTTGGGTCTTCCCAAAACGTTTGCCTTGCAGCCACGCACCCAACACGCTCGATCACTTTTTCTTCAAGGAGCAGTCTAGGGGATGTTGTTTTTGTTGTTTTTATATTTGTAGAACTTGGATAGGGATGAGGGAAGTGGTGGCATACTCCAAAAATAAGAACTATGTACAACTTGAGGACTTGATATTCCTTTCTGAGCAAGCTATAGTAAAGTCCATGAAACAAACAGTATACTTCAACTTTAAGTAGTTAGAGCCACAAGAGCAAAGTCCCTTTAAGTAGGGGACTAGATGGACAAAGCTCTTCAGGACTCAAGCCGGTGTTCCCTTTAACAGACCCGCAGCTGACTAAAGGGGCACCAGAGGGGTAGCTAGAGCACTAGGTCCCCAAGATCTCTAATACTCTGTATCACGAGGCCCAAGGACAGATGGATGCCTCCTTCCAATCTTCCATGCACCATCTTCCAGTTATACCAGACAGATTTTTAGCAGACAGCTTTCTTCCCCTCAGGTCACCCACCTGAGGCCTCACCAACAGCATTTTCTGCCTGGGAGGATGCCCCCCCCCAGGCTGGACTCCTCTGCTCTGGAACAAGACCCTGAGCTCTGTGTGCTCCCAGAATATATGCCATCAGGCCCTGCCTATCTGGGATAGGCCAGGGCTGCATTAATATACGGGTACTTCAAACTCGTACATGTTGCCATCTGTGTAATTCCACACCTATCATCCAGAAACTTCTAAAGTTACCTTTATACAGAGGGAGCTATCAGGCAGACTGGCAGCAGCAGAGCACACAGAACAGACCTAGCTAAACAATCCCAGCTCACTGAGTCCAGTGAGCCAAACTGTGCTTTTACCTTACTCACAATTACAGCCACACTGACTGCAAAAAACGGCATGGGATTCCCCCACAGTCCATTACCAGGTCCTTTGGGTCTGGTATGAATATTAAGGGGAACCCCAAACCAAAATAAAAATAAAATTGCATGGGGGTCCCCCAAATTCCATACCAGGCCCTTCCGGTCTGGTATCGTTTTTAAGGGGAACCCCACTCCAAAAAGAATGGTGTGGGGGCCCCCCAAAAAATCCATACCTGACTCTTATCCGAGCACGCAACCACCTGGCAGGCCCGCAGAAAAAGAGGAAGGGGCCCCCCCCTACTGAACCGTAACAGACCACATGCCCTCAACATGGGTAGGGTACTTTGGGGTAGCCACTCAAAGCGCTGTGTCCCCATGTTGATGGGGACAAGGGCCTCATTCCCACAACCCTTGCCCAATGGTTGTGGGGGTCTGTGGGCAGGGGGCTTATCGGAATCTGGAAACCCCCAGTCCATTCATCTTCTTCTTCTTCTCTCGCTCAGATGTACCAAAAAAGAAAAAAAAAACTCACACGCTGCCACCGATCCGCCTCCATGGGAGGCACCCACCTTAATGACTGTCCGATCCATGGTGATAGTTATTTTATAACTGAGGGCGTGGGTCAATGGGTGGCCTCACCTCACTCTGACACTACGGGGAAGCCATAGGGATGTCCCATGCGTCAGAGGGGGGTGGGGTCACCCGGGGACGTCACTGTGTGGCCCCGCCCTCAGTTATAAAAGAACTGTCACTGGCAAGGATGCGTCATACGGTGGGAGCCTCCCATGGAGGCGGGTTAGTCTGGCTTTTCTTTTCTTTTTGGTCCATCGGCTGAGCAAGAGAAGAAGAATACTTTATGGGACGTTTTTATTTTTACATTATAAAGCACTTGTCCCAAGTGGTGTCTTGTAATTTTTACCATTTTGACAATTTTTTGTGAAATGGTAGGGGTACATTTTTACCCCATTACCATTTGACACGGGGGGGGGGGGGCAGGATCTGATGGGCTTCTTGTTAAAGGGGGCTTCCAGATTCTGATAAGCCCCCACCCGCAGACCCTCTCAACCACTGGGAAATGGTTGTTGGGATGAGGCCTTTGTCCCCATCAACATGGGGACAAGGTGCTTTAGGGGGCTACCCCAAAGCTCCCTCCCCATGTTGAGGGCATGTGGCCTGGTATGGTTCAGGAGGGGCGCTCTCGTCCTTTTCCTGTGGCCTGCCAAGTTGCGTGCTCTGATAGGGGTCTGATATGGATTTTTGGGGGAACCCCTCAGGTCTGGTAAGAATTTTGAGGGGGACCCCAAGCCATTTTTTTTTTATTTTAGGGCGAGGATCCCCTTAATATCCATACCAGACCTGAAGGGCCTGGTATGGAATTTGGGGGGACCGCCACGCAATTTTTTTTTTTAATTTTGGTTTGGGGTTCCCCTTAATATTCATAATATTCATACCAGACCCACAATGGCTTGGTAATGGACTGGGGGATCCCATGCCATTTTTTTCAATGACTTTTATCTGTATTTCCGAGACAGACAATTCATTATAGCCATGAGTACTTTTAAATAACTTTTTTTTCTGCAGAAATTACACTTTGTGCAGGGACTGCTCTAAACAAGGGAAACCTGCGCTACTTTACAGGCATACAGGCGAACAGCCAAAGTTCGAGTCAAACTCATGTTTGACCCAAACATAAAGCTCATCTCTAGATAGGATGAGGAAAGACAAACAAACAAAGAAAGAAGGAGGAGGGGAAGAGAAGATAAAATTTGATTATGGAGTTCCAAGAACTGTGCGAATTCCCCATGTCATAGGGCAGACAGCAGGTTGGAGCCCTTGTCACACATAATCTTTCCTGGCCACAAGATGGAGCTAACCACCTCTGGGCCTGCCCCTGAGGAGCCGACATAATCTCAGGCCCAGTGTGGCTCCTGTCCCAGGCATATCAGCTGAAATATTGTATGACATATTTTTTTTTTTTTGCAAGGGCCATTGTATATTCTCTTGAATTAATTTTCAGAGGACAACTTATTCACAAAGGCATTGAGGAGGAAGAGATGGATGCAACTGCACTGTTACCATCATCAGCTGTAAGGAAGCTGGGTGGGAGAGCTAGCTACAATGGTGTGCCCCATCTTGAATTTCCTTTCTGGTGACCAGCAGAGTTACAAAGTGAACACTATATAAAGCTCCTGCCCCTACTTGCTGGATTACGAGTCTGTGGTTCGGTGGACATTCCTGCTGACCAAGTGGCCCAACGTTATGGAAACATTATCTTCCACATAATGGTGGAGGGCAGGGATGGCCTTATGGGCGAAAAATTTCGACTGGGAATGATCCACTGCAGTTAAGCACATGCCACAAATTCACAAAAGTGGGCCAAATCCACCAGCTAGACAAAGGCTGGAGCTTTAAGACAACAATTTTGCCTAGCTGCCATTGAGCCACTAGACACAGGGATTGCTGGGATTGTACTTCTTCTGTTCTATAATCTGGTGCATAGAAACGTGCCTATTAAATGCTAAAGTTTGAAATGGCAGGGCGGGGTTGTCAAAATTAAAGAAAAGTTTAACCCTACACATGTCCCTACTCTGTTTGGCACCTTTTCCTCTTCAGAAGAGTCAAAAGGTAAACCGCTGACACCCATTGAAAGATTTTCAAGGCTGCTGATGGGGAATCTTGTGTAGTGGTGGTAGAGGTAGGTGGAAAGTTAGGAGCTAGAAGGCTGAGTGTGACCTTATTCATGTTGAAGGCTAGTGATGGCCGAACGGTTCGCCCGGCGGTCGTTTCGCGGCGAATTTCCGACTTTCGCCGTCCGCGGGTTCGAACGCCTTTTTCCGTCGTTCGCCCCGGCGGACTTACGTGTTTAATGTATACAAGAACTTTAACCTTTCGTGACACGTTTATCATGTGTTACAGGACAACCAATTGAGACATGACAGCTCATGGACACTTGGACATTCCCCCTAACCTATAAATACACCCGATCCGGTGGCCATTTTACATTCTTTCTTCTGTCACTGTAGGGAAAGGATCCTGTGTGGAGTAGGGACAGAGAAAACGCTAGCTATTTGGTACACAAAAGTTCTTTTCAGGACTGGTATAGGTGTTAGGTCAGCAGCCTGAGTTTCTTTTGTCAGTTTAGATAAAGGGACAGAGCGCTGTATGCTGCTATTTTAGGGACAGCTCAGCCAGATTAGTCTTTCTTCATCATCATCATCATCATCATCATTAGCTGTTACTATCAGGTCCACAAAAGAGCTGTTCCAGCTAATCGTTCCAGCCTACTCTTTTTTGCCAATTTGTATAGGGACAGGCAGGAAGCAGTGTGTCAGGCAGTGAGGATAATTTTAAAGACTTGCTGTTACTATTAGTTCCACAAAGGTTCTTTTCAGGACTGGTATCAGTGGTACGGTAATAGGCTTGTACACGTATAATATTCTTTCTTCCAAATATAGAAAGAATATTATACTTGACTGCTGCCCTTCTGCTGCAGTCTGCTAATCATTCACAACTCACTTGTTCCACAAAGCTCTTTATCAGGACTGGTAACTTGGTCTGTCTAGGGTGCTACGGTACATAGGCTTGGGTGCGGTACAGTCTGCTGTTCTGTAAGGACCGCTATCGGTCCACAATACATAGGGTTGCCGTGCACTACTGCTGACCGCTGCCCTATACTGCAGCAGTCCTTCATTGGTATAGGGACTGACGTACAGTCTGCTAATCACTAACACACAACCTGCTTGGTCCACAAAAGTTCTTATAAGGACTGGTAACTTGGTATAGGGTGCTACGGTACATAGGCCTGAGTGCGTTACAGTCTGCTGTTCTGTAAGGACCGCTATCGGTCCACAATACATAGGGTTGCCGTGCACTACTGCTGACCGCTGCCCTATACTGCAGCAGTCCTTCAGCGGTATAGGGACTGACGCACAGTCTGCTAAACACTAACACACAACCTGCTTGGTCCACAAAAGTTTTTATAAGGACTGGTAACTTGGTATAGGGTGCTACGGTACATAGGCCTGAGTGCAGTACAGTCTGCTGTTCTGTAAGGACCGCTATCGGTCCACAATACATAGGGTTGCCGTGCACTACTGCTGACCGCTGCCCTATACTGCAGCAGTCCTTCATTGGTATAGGGACTGACGTACAGTCTGCTAATCACTAACACACAACCTGCTTGGTCCACAAAAGTTCTTATAAGGACTGGTAACTTGGTATAGGGTGCTACGGTACATAGGCCTGAGTGCGTTACAGTCTGCTGTTCTGTAAGGACCGCTATCGGTCCACAATACATAGGGTTGACGTGCACCACTGCTGACCGCTGCCCTATACTGCAGCAGTCCTTCAGCGGTATAGGGACTGACGTACAGTCTGCTAAACACTAATACACAACCTGCTTGGTCCACAAAAGTTCTTATAAGGACTGGTAACTTGGTATAGGGTGCTACGGTACATAGGCTTGAGTGCGGTACAGTCTGCTGTTCTGTAAGGACCGCTATCGGTCCACAATAGATAGGGTTGACGTGCACCACTGCTGACCGCTGCCCTATACTGCAGCAGTCCTTCAGCGGTATAGGGACTGACGCACAGTCTGCTAAACACTAACACACAACCTGCTTGGTCCACAAAAGTTTTTATAAGGACTGGTAACTTGGTATAGGGTGCTACGGTACATAGGCCTGAGTGCGTTACAGTCTGCTGTTCTGTAAGGACCGCTATCGGTCCACAATACATAGGGTTGCCGTGCACTACTGCTGACCGCTGCCCTATACTGCAGCAGTCCTTCATTGGTATAGGGACTGACGTACAGTCTGCTAATCACTAACACACAACCTGCTTGGTCCACAAAAGTTCTTATAAGGACTGGTAACTTGGTATAGGGTGCTACGGTACATAGGCCTGAGTGCGTTACAGTCTGCTGTTCTGTAAGGACCGCTATCGGTCCACAATACATAGGGTTGACGTGCACCACTGCTGACCGCTGCCCTATACTGCAGCAGTCCTTCAGCGGTATAGGGACTGACGTACAGTCTGCTAAACACTAATACACAACCTGCTTGGTCCACAAAAGTTCTTATAAGGACTGGTAACTTGGTATAGGGTGCTACGGTACATAGGCTTGAGTGCGGTACAGTCTGCTGTTCTGTAAGGACCGCTATCGGTCCACAATACATAGGGTTGCCGTGCACTACTGCTGACCGCTGCCCTATACTGCAGCAGTCCTTCATTGGTATAGGGACTGACGTACAGTCTGCTAATCACTAACACACAACCTGCTTGTTCCACAAAAGTTCTTATAAGGACTGGTAACTTGGTATAGGGTGCTACGGTACATAGGCTTGAGTGCGGTACAGTCTGCTGTTCTGTAAGGACCGCTATCGGTCCACAATAGATAGGGTTGACGTGCACCACTGCTGACCGCTGCCCTATACTGCAGCAGTCCTTCAGCGGTATAGGGACTGACGTACAGTCTGCTAAACACTAATACACAACCTGCTTGGTCCACAAAAGTTCTTATAAGGACTGGTAACTTGGTATAGGGTGCTACGGTACATAGGCTTGAGTGCGGTACAGTCTGCTGTTCTGTAAGGACCGCTATCGGTCCACAATAGATAGGGTTGACGTGCACCACTGCTGACCGCTGCCCTATACTGCAGCAGTCCTTCAGCGGTATAGGGACTGACGTACAGTCTGCTAAACACTAATACACAACCTGCTTGGTCCACAAAAGTTCTTATAAGGACTGGTAACTTGGTATAGGGTGCTACGGTACATAGGCTTGAGTGCGGTACAGTCTGCTGTTCTGTAAGGACCGCTATAGGTCCACAATAGATAGGGTTGACGTGCACCACTGCTGACCGCTCACCTATACTGCAGCAGTCCTTCAGCGGTATAGGGACTAAGAGTTTTGTCACAGGGTCATTTAAAAAATGACATGCAGAGGAAGAGGCAGGCCCTTCCGCAGGGGTGGTAGGGGTAGGGCAGGAGCAACAGGCTTGAGCCAAAGTGGGAAGTTGCAGAAGGTGCGTTCAATTACTTTAAAGGATGCACCAGACTTGGTTGAGTGGCTCGCTCAGCCTTACTCTTCTGCACCCTCCTCATCCTCTCGATCTGCACCCTCTTCTTCACTCTCTGCTATGTGCACCCCCAAAGACACTACCACCAACAACACGACCACCACCACCACCACCACATACCTTCCGCTTGAGTCACTGGAATTATTTTCCGATCCATATCAAGAGGACATTTCTGATGCGCAGCCACTCTTGGTATTGGATCAGGAAGAGGAGGTAGCAACAAGCGCTACTCAGCAGTCTGACGCCAGTACCCAGATCAGCCCAAGGAGGAGGTTGGTCCCCGGTGTTGCTGCCTACTCTACTTATAGCGGTGGGGAAGGTGACGTTGATGATGACGTGTCTAGTGATGTCACGTGGGTGCCCACAAGAGAGGAAGAGGAGGGGAGTTCAGAGGGAGATATGGACCAGCAGATAGGGAGGAGAAGCAGCAATGACTTACATTGCACAGCAGGGACAAAGCAGACTGCAAATGTATCAGGAGCGAGTCATCGACCATGTACGGTCACATCTGGCGCTCCCAGGACACCGGCACATGGCTCCGCAGTGTGGGCTTTTTTTAACGTGTCCGCTGCTGACAATAGCGTTGCCATCTGCAATCTTTGCAGTCAACGCGTTAGTCGCGGTAAGCCCAATACTCACCTAGGGACGACCGCCTTAAGAAGGCACATGAGCAGCCATCACCGAGCCCAGTGGGAGCAACGGAACACACAAAGCCACACTGCAGGCTCTCACCGTCCAGCCTCGTCTTCTACTTCTCCTTCTCCTCTCTCCTCACAATTGTCCTCCACTCCACCTTCCATCACGCCAAGCTCACATTTTTCTGCAAAAAGGCAGGCTTCCGTGGGCCTAATGTTTGAGCGTAAAAAAATGATGACGCCGGATAACCCTCTTGCCCAACGGTTGGCGGCTGGCTTGTCAGAACTCATAGCCCGCCAACTACTGCCATATAAACTGGTGGACTCGGAGGCCTTTCGCAAATTTGTGGCCATTGGAACACCACAATGGAAGGTCCCAGGAAGGAAGTATTTCTCAGAGAAGGGCATCCCAGAGCTATATGGCCATGTTCAGCGGCAAGTGAATGTATCTCTGGCACACAGTGTCGGTGCCAAGATACATCTGACCACAGACACGTGGTCTAGCAAACACGGGCAGGGAAGGTATATCAGTTTTACTGCCCACTGGGTGAACCTTCTGACGGCCGTCAAGCATGTAACCCGTGGCACCCGTGTAGATTTGGTTTTACCGCCACGGATTGCATGCAGGCCTGACTCTTCTTCTCCTCCTCCTACTCCATCCTCCTCCCTCTCCTCCTCAGCTGCCTCCTCCTTTTCCGCTGCTAGCGTCTCTTCCACTGCACCGCCCAAGCTCCCCAGAACCTATTCCACATGCCAGGTGAGACGTTGCCATGCCGTGCTGCGTCTGTTGTGCCTGGAAGCAAAGAGCCACACTGGCCCGGCACTCCTTTCAGCTTTGCGTTCACAGGCAGATGAGTGGCTAACACCGCTCAATTTGACAGTTGGTAAAGTGGTGTGTGACAACGGTGCCAATCTGCTTAGCGCATTGAAACAGGGCAAAATCACGCACGTGCCGTGCATGGCACACGTCTTAAACTTGGTCGTGCAGCGATTCCTTGTCAAATACCCTGGGGTCCAGGACATCTTGCGGCAGGCAAGGAAAATCTCGGCCCATTTCAGAAGATCTTACACGGCCATGGCTCGCCTTGCTGACATTCAGCGGCGACACCATCTGCCGGTCAGACGTCTTATTTGCGATTGCCCGACGCGATGGAACTCAACCTTCTATATGCTTGATAGGCTGCTCCAGCAGAAACGTGCAGTTAACGTCTACCTGTATGAACTCTGCGAAAGAAACGGTTCTGGGGAGCTGGGTTTTTTTTCACCGCGCCAGTGGCTGCTCATGCGCGACACATGCAGACTTCTGCGGCCATTTGAGGAGATCACCAAACTGGTCAGTCGCAGCCATGGCGCCATCAGTGACATGGTACCTTATGCCTTCTTTCTGGAGCGTGCATTGCGTCGTGTCATTGATCAGGCTGTGGAGGAGCAGGAGCGGGAAGATGAGGAAGTCGCAATGCTGGATGAATTCCCAGGGGGGGCTACTCTATCTGAGACAAGTCAACAACAGGAGTCTGATGAGGAGTCAGAGGAGGATGGTGCCGGGGCGGATGAGCAGGAGCAAGAAGAGCATGCTTTAAACCTTTCTGGGATCCCTGTTGTGCGAGGATGGGGAGAGGAGAATGAAGAGGACGACATTATCCTGGATGATGAGCAGGAGCCAGGCCACCACACCGCTTCCACTTTAGTGCAAATGGGGGCCTTCATGCTCCAGTGTTTTAATAGGGACCCCCGTATAAAAAGCATGAGGGTCAAGGACCAGTACTGGGTGGCAACGTACTTAGACCCCCGGTACAAACACAAAATGGCGGAAATGTTACCGCCGTCGCAGAGGGCTGTCAGAATGCAGCACTTCCAGGCCTTGCTTCGAGAAATGCTGCATTCTGCTTTTGCGTGCGCTGGCAGAGGAGCAATTCCCACTCCCAGAGAAGGATTTGCGGGTACCAATCCAACAGCGCCTGCAAGAAGAGGCCGGTTTGAAGATGTGTTGGTGACTTCGGATATGAGGTCATTCTTTCAGCCGACCCATCGACAGGTGTCATCCGGATCCAGCATCAGGGAACGCCTAGACCGTCAGGTGTCCGACTACATTGGGTTAACGGCCGATGTGGACGCTCTGAGGAGTGATGAACCCCTAGACTACTGGGTGGGCAGGCTTGACCTCTGGCCAGAGCTTGCCCAATTTGCAATCGAACTGTTGGCTTGCCCCTCATCCAGTGTCCTGTCCGAAAGGACGTTCAGCGCAGCAGGGGGGATTGTGACCGATAAGCGTACTCGCCTAGCTCACCACAGTGTTAACTACCTCACATTTCTAAAAATGAATGAGGCATGGATCTCGGAGGAATTCAACACATGTGATCAGTAGACCATGTATATGTCTATAAACAATTTTTGGAATCAAGCACACAGACCTTCTTAATTCATTTGGCTCACTTCCCTGACCCAAAAAAGCACACCGTACTATATGCCCCTACCCTCCTCTTTGAAGAGGTTGAGCGGTGTCATATTTCTACTGGGGCTGCTTATTATGAGGGGTTCCCACCATCCCTGTGCTGTGCTGACTTCCTCCTGGGTGTTCTTATTATGAGGGGCTCCCACCATCCCTGTGCTGTGCTGACTTCCTCCTGGGGGTTCTTATTATGAGGGGATCACACCATCCCTGTGCTGTGCTGACTTCCTCCTGGGGCTGCTTACGGTGCTGCTGTCAGCGCTGTATGTCACGGAGCTGCTGTCAGCGCTGTATGTCACGGAGCTGCTGTCAGCGCTGTATGTCACGGAGCTGCTGTCAGCGCTGTATGTCACGGAGCTGCTGTCAGCGCTGTATGTCACGGAGCTGCTGTCAGCGCTGTATGTCACGGAGCTGCTGTCAGCGCTGTATGTCACGGAGCTGCTGTCAGCGCTGTATGTCACGGAGCTGCTGTCAGCGCTGTATGTCACGGAGCTGCTGTCAGCGCTGTATGTCACGGAGCTGCTGTCAGCGCTGTATGTCACGGAGCTGCTGTCAGCGCTGTATGTCACGGAGCTGCTGTCAGCGCTGTATGTCACGGAGCTGCTGTCAGCGCTGTATGTCACGGAGCTGCTGTCAGCGCTGTATGTCACGGTGCTGCTGTCAGCGCTGTATGTCACGGAGCTGCTGTCAGCGCTGTATGTCACGGAGCTGCTGTCAGCGCTGTATGTCACGGAGCTGCTGTCAGCGCTGTATGTCACGGAGCTGCTGTCAGCGCTGTATGTCACGGAGCTGCTGTCAGCGCTGTATGTCACGGAGCTGCTGTCAGCGCTGTATGTCACGGAGCTGCTGTCAGCGCTGTATGTCACGGTGCTGCTGTCAGCGCTGTATGTCACGGAGCTGCTGTCAGCGCTGTATGTCACGGAGCTGCTGTCAGTGCTGTATGTCACGGAGCTGCTGTCAGCGCTGTATGTCACGGAGCTGCTGTCAGCGCTGTATGTCACGGAGCTGCTGTCAGCGCTGTATGTCACGGTGCTGCTGTCAGCGCTGTATGTCACGGAGCTGCTGTCAGCGCTGTATGTCACGGAGCTGCTGTCAGCGCTGTATGTCACGGAGCTGCTGTCAGCGCTGTATGTCACGGAGCTGCTGTCAGCGCTGTATGTCACGGAGCTGCTGTCAGCGCTGTATGTCACGGTGCTGCTGTCAGCGCTGTATGTCACGGAGCTGCTGTCAGCGCTGTATGTCACGGAGCTGCTGTCAGTGCTGTATGTCACGGAGCTGCTGTCAGCGCTGTATGTCACGGAGCTGCTGTCAGCGCTGTATGTCACGGAGCTGCTGTCAGCGCTGTATGTCACGGTGCTGCTGTCAGCGCTGTATGTCACGGAGCTGCTGTCAGCGCTGTATGTCACGGAGCTGCTGTCAGCGCTGTATGTCACGGAGCTGCTGTCAGCGCTGTATGTCACGGAGCTGCTGTCAGCGCTGTATGTCACGGAGCTGCTGTCAGCGCTGTATGTCACGGTGCTGATGTCAGTGCTCTGTATTACGGTGCTGCTGTCAGTGCTCTGTATCTCCTGCACCCTCTTGTTTGCCTACCCTGGTCCCTGACCTTCCCTCTCCTCCATTGCCTTCATTAGCTCCATAGTCCTGAATTGTCAGAACAATTTCCCAAATAAAAAAAAAATGCTTGTAGTTATCGATCCCAAATTCACCTCATACATGTATTATGCTATTGTCCAGGTGGTGGGACTACGTGCTACCCCCTAATAATTACCCCGTGGCCGCAAATTCGACCTAAAGGTTTGCGAAATTCGCCTCCCATTGAAGTCAATGGAGCCCGCGGCGAACGGTCGTTTTCGCGAACGTTTGTGTCCGTTCGCGTTTCGCGTTCGCGAAACGTCCCGTCGGAAGTTCGTCCATCACTATTGAAGGCTAGCATAGAGATGCATCTCCCAATCATCCCATGGTGAGAAGTCATGTATCACTTCATACACATGGTACCCAAATGACTGGTGGTATTGCCATGCTTGGTACTCTTTAGACAGAGACTGCAAATTACTTCAGTGCAGTCTATAGCAAATGTGTTGATAAAGGTCCACACCTGCCATTCGGTGGAATTTACCGGTTGCTCCCCCCACTCCTCTGTGAACTTTCCCAGATGAAATCCTGTCTCCCTGATGTTGTGCCTCTCCCTAACTTACCTTATCTGCTAAATCTGAAACCCATGTACAGCCGAAGACCTTGTTGTCACTTCCCCACTACTCAATACTGGAGCCAACATGGCAGTAGACCTCAGCTGCAGGAACATGTGTGCCAGTTAGTTAATTCTGCCTTATTTTACCCCCTTTAGTGGCCATTGCACTATTTTTTGACCTTGGAGCCCATTAATTGCTGTGCATCCCTTTCCAGCAAATGGCTGATATGGTGCTTCATTCACTATGCAAAGACAAGTATCTGTAGATGAGGATGAAGAACAGGGAGCTTTAGCAGCTACTGAAGACTTCAAGTTATTCTGTTCCTGGGAGACAGAGGAGGAGGATGAAGATTTGGTTATCCACTCTCTTCAACTCTGGGTGTATAACAGGCTTGTTGCCAGAAAGGAAAGGTGCATATGACCTATATCTAGTTGTGGCATCTCTGACGTGGTCTGTGGATACAAATTCTGGAAGAAAAGTATGTCATGCTGATCCTCAAGTGGTTAAATCGATTTTTATATATGTAAATATACACAATTATGGGGCCTCTTAATTTGACATCAAGGTTTATTCAAAATCAACTGAAAGCTGAGCTCAGCCTCGCCCCGTGCAGAAAAAAATGTGACCAGTTCATCTGCATTTCTAGTTCCAGAGACTTTCATTTCATTTCTCTTCTGCTGTCAGCGATGGCGTCTGGTAATCTGAGAGCCGAGTTGGAACGTTCCATCTCTGTGAACATTTATACCGATCCTGTAACCCTGAAATGTGGACACAATATCAGCCGAGACTGTATTGATCAAGTGCTGGGTACACAGGAGGGGTCTGGAGGATATTCCTGCCCTGAATGTAGAGAGAAGTTTCAGGATTTTGCTGTACTGCAGGGAAGCATAACCATGAGGAATATAGCAGAGACTTTCCTGTCTGCTCAGCCAAATCAGGAGAAGTCCGGGGTCTTCTGTACTCACTGTGTGGACTCTCCTGTACCTGCTGCAGAAATATTACTTGATGGAAACACAGCTAATAATGATCTACAGATATCAGATGACAGGAAAATGGCAGGCAAGTCATATAGATGCCAGAAGCTCCCAGAAACACCAGAGAGATTTCAGTGTCCTCAGGTGTTGAGCCGCCAGAGTTTATCCTCAGGGAGACATTACTGGGAAGTGGATTTCGGGGGATCAGATGAATGTATAGTTGGGATGTGTTACCCCAGAGGGGAGGACATAAGTCAGAGATTGGGAAGAATAACAAGTCCTGGGGTTTGGACAGGGATAATGATGATGATCACTATTGGGTGATACATGACAGTAATAAGTCCCTCTTACCCACCAATCCCTCCAGTAACAGAGTCAGGATATATCTGGATTATGAGGCCGGGCGGATCTCCTTTTATGATCTGTGTGACCCGATCCGACACCTCCACACCTTCACCACCACCTTCACTGAGCCCCTCCATGCTGTGTTGTGTGTATGGGGAGGATGTATAAAGATATGTGGGGGGCGGGAGATGTGAGAACTCCGCCCACAGTCTGGGCACATCACAGGGACGGGTGGATGGATTAGTTCATTGATCTGCCAATGCTTGGAGGAGGCGGTGACTCTTGGGAGAAGTATCAGGGCTGCCATTGCAGACCTCCTTCTGAAAATACTAGTTCCCTGGCTGTGTCTAATGTAAGAACATATAAAGTGGTACTAAAGACAAAATATAAAATAACGGTTATGATGGCGTCGGTCACTGACATGAACACAGTCTTTGTTTTTCTGAGTCCCACTGTAAATGAGTTTTATTTACCTGTTGGTTCTGCTGTTATTTCCCAACGTCCTATAACAGACCAATCTGTCCATCAAAAGTGCAGTTAGAGGTTTAGGACAAACCATTTATCACTGACGGGGATTACAATGGTCAGCTTTTATCCAATCATGTTCAAGCAAATAAAACGATTTCTTGAGCCTCAGATATACCTCTCAGAGAGATCATAAAGTGTCTAAAGTCTTTAAAGTGAAAGTACAGATACTGAAGAGAGAAATATATCTACCATGTTATGTAGAATGACATGTTATGTAGAATGACAAGATTGAACAGTTGAACCCCTCTTTGTTATACTTTATTCAACACATGTTTATACATGCACTGCCTGCTGCTAAATTGTCAGTGTTATATATGAAGAAAAGCTGAAGTTAATAAAGAAGATATCATAGAGGTTTGGTGTGCTCTTTAAACCTACTGCTTCCATAGAACGGTGCTAGAGGAATTATAGAGTAAGAGATAGTCCTGTTTGGACTAAAAGATCAGAGATTAAAATTATTTTAATGCCACAGCGCATAAGGCATTTTATAGTGCCGCGCCTGCCACGTGCCCCTCCATAGATGGAGGAGCCATCCTAAGACAGGAAGTGTGTTAGAAAATTCACCAAATTTCTTATCTCTAAACTTGTTCCAGTGTTCTTCCTAAAGCTCCAACTCACCAGAATCGCCAACCTCGTCACTTCCGGTGACTCTCCAGCAGCAATAATTGGAGATTTGGATAAGTTGCCTGTTTTTTTTTTTTTTCAAATAAATTTTATTCAAATAAAAGAAATAAGGAACATACAAAGGTATACATTAAGGCACATAACAGAGATAAGGAGGATACATATACACATCCAGGGCATGCCCTGGGAAAGAGGGAGACCGATTCACATCAGAGAGTTCAACAAACAGTAACAACTTGAAACAGTGGGGACCAGCTGGATGGATCGGGGACCGTTCTGAACTTGACATAGGGAGGGTATTAATATCGGCTCCCTAGCGGAGAAGGTGCCTAGGGAAACTTATACAGGTCCAGGTAAAAGGAGGAGAGGAAAGGGTGGGGGGGGGGGGGGGGGGGGTAGGGAGGGACAGAGGAAGGAGAAAAAGGAGGGGAGGGGGGGGGGGGAAGGGGCGTACATACTAGAAACAAGGACATTATCATACAAAAGGGAGCAAAGCAGTGATCACAATGTAGGTACCTGAGGGGCAGTAAAGGGCCATATCAGTCAGGGTAGACAGGCATATCCTGAGGACACGTTAGGAGTGTCGCAAGTCATTGTATATAAACGACAGTCGATCCAAAGCTCGTTGATCAAGTGAGGACATGGATGCGTTGATAAACAAGCGCCATTTGGCGAAAAAGGCATCTTTCTGGGAGGCATGGGAAAAATCGGCTAGTAGCCTCTCCTTGTGCATGAGAGAAAGCAGGTCCTGTAAAAGTTGAGAGGTCGAGGGGCCAGGAGACGAGATCCAAGAGCGAAGTATAAGGCGACGGGCCATAAGTAGACATAGCAAGATCCAATCGACCAAAGCAGACTTGGTAGGAGGCCTCAAAGTATGACCAGTATCCGGGGAAGAGGACCATGGTAGCAGCAAAGGGTCCCAGTAACCGAAGATTAGGAGCAGAGGTTCCTTGGGTAGTTTCAGTAGAGTGACATCGAAAATATAAGCAATGACTTTCTCCCAAAAGGCAGCAATTGTTTGACAGGACCAGAAGCGGTGGAAGAGAGATGGCTTTGGGCCTTTGCAGTGAGGACAGGATGCTCCGTCCAGTTTTGTTTTGGGAGACAGAAACGGGATGTAGGCCCTGTGGGCGATCTTGAGTTGTGTTTCCCTCCAAACTTCGTTGGGTGTGAGTTTCAAAACTTTGTTGAGACCCAGCAGGATCTTGTTGACAATGTCGGGGTCTGAGAGTTCCGAGGACCAGTTTGCAATAGAAGTGCTGGAGGCCGGGGGTGTTGAGCGTTCCAGAAGGGGTTTGTAGATATCCGAGATTTTAAAGCACTTATCCCGTAGCAGCTGATCCATGAAACTGGGTTGGAAGCGGAGACGCTCTTCTTTGCAGCAGTGAGTGAGAAAGCTGACACATTGTTGATAGTGCAGGAAATGCGACGAAGGAATGGAGAATGAGTTCATCACTGTTTGAAAAGGGAGAGGTCTGCCAGTGGACGGGTCGCATATTGAAGAGAAAAGTGAAAGACCCTGTGCAGACCAGGACGAAAAAGCCTTGTAGTGGAGGCCTGGAGAAAAACACGGGTTTCCTTGAATAGGCAGGTGTGGGGAAATGAAAGGTGGGAGGTTGGCCAGTTTCCTGGATTCTCTCCAGGCTATCGCAGTGTCCCTGAGAACAAGGTTGTGTTGATGGGGGAGGGGAACAGATTTCCAGCGGCAATGCAGCAGGGCAGGCAAGGAGAAAGGATGGGCCATAGCAGATTCCAAATCAAAGTTGGAGTACCGAGATGAGCAGGAGATCCAGTCCAGACCGGTTCTAAGTAAACATGCTAAGTTATACAATCTAACATTAGGTAGACTAATACCCCCTTTGCCCCTGGGAAGGTGCAGTTTTTTATAAGGAATACGTGGTCGCTTGCCACGCCACAAAAATTTCGAGATAGCAGAGTCCAAAGAAGTGACATCTTTATGTTTAAGCAAAAGCGGTAACGTTTGCATAGGGTATAAGAGTTTGGCGAAGCTGACCATTTTTACAAGGTGGCACCTTCCCAGGAGCGAAAGGGGAAGATCCATCCAGTTGGTCAATTCTTGGGAGATCTTAGATAACAGAGGGGGGTAGTTTAGATGATACAACGAGGAGGGCAGTTTCCCAATCTTAATACCTAAATATGTAATAAAGGAGGGGGCAACCGAAAATAAGGAGTCAGTGGTCCAGGAGGGGGTGGAATGGGAACCAATGGGAAGAATTTCACTTTTAGAATAGTTAATGCGGAGCCCTGAGCAGAGCCTAAAATTGTCAAACACACTTTTGATAGTGGGGATGTCAGCTGCTGGGTTAGAGGTGAAGATGAGCACATCATCCGCAAACAGAGATGTGCGGAGCTCCTTGCCCCCTATGTCTATGCCGTGTAGTGGGGCATTAAAAGTCAGGTGTCTGGATAAAGGTTCAAGAGCGATGTTAAAAAGTAGCGGGGATAAAGGGCAGCCCTGTCTGGTGCCCTTGTGTAGCGTGAAGCTAGGTGAAAGGAGGCCAGCCGCCACCAGGTTGGCAGTGGGGGAGGCATACATGGAGTTTATGAGGTGGGAGAAGGGGCCCGTGAAGCCTAGTTTGGAGAGGGTTAACGAGAGCCAATCGAAGCTAACATTATCGAAGGCTTTTTCGGCGTCTAGCGTAATAATAGCATAGGAGCCTTTAGGGTTTTGTTTGGCTGCTTCCAGGGCCAATAGAACCTTACGGATATTTAGAGTGGCTGTTCGCCCTTTGGTAAAACCCGATTGGGCCGAGTGGATCAGGTGAGGTATTATATCGGCTAGACGTGTGGCAACAATCTTTGAAAGGATTTTGACATCCAGATTTAGGAGAGATATGGGTCTGTAGGAGCCGGGCTGCAATGGGTCCTTTCCTTTTTTGGAAAGCAGTTTGATAATAGCTTGATTCCCCGAGGGGAGGTATGGGCCTCCCGCCCAGATAGCTGAATAAACAGATAAAAGAGTGGGGGCCGCAATGTCAATGTGGTTTTTATAAAAATCGCTGGTGAAGCCGTCTGGACCGGGGGCTTTGTGGGAGTTGAGATGTTGTATGGTGGATTCTATCTCAGAGAGAGTGATGGGGGCATTAAGCGTGTCCAACTGGTCAGGAGAGATTGAAGGGAGGGACAGGGTGTCTAGGAAGTGTCGAGCCTTCTGTTGTACTATGGGGTCCGGGGCATAGAGATTAGTGTAGAATTTCAACATTGCCCCGTTAATGGCTTGTGGAGTAGAAAGTGTGCGACCCGTATGATCAGATAAGGCGGTGATGTGGGTAGGGCGATGGCTACCTTTACAGAGCCGTGACAGAAGTCTTCCGGCCTTATTACCGAATTTGTGGAAGGTGGCATCCAGGTGGGCCCATTTTGTGCGTTCAAGGGTATCTGCCCAGGCATCAAAATTGGACTTGGCAGAGACCCATTCGTCGTGATGTGCAGGGGAATTGGCAGAGGATAACTGCTGTTGGGCAGCGTGAAGTCTGGCACTGGCCGACTTGTAGTGTTGGAGAGCGTGGCGTTTAAAAGATGTGGCATAACTGATGATGCGTCCCCTAAGGAACGCCTTACCAGCGTCCCAGAAGAGGTTTGGGTCAGCGGAGTGGGAGGCATTTGTGGACGAGTACTCTGCCCAGGCCTTATCTAGATACGTACGAAAGTCAGAGTTGTTGTTTAGGAAGGCAGGGAAACGCCACAGGTTAGGATGAGGAGGTAGATCTAATCTATCGAGGGTGACTACCACCGGAGCATGATCCGAGATCGCAATGTCTTGGATCTCGGTGTCGGATATGAGGCCTAGGAGATCGTCAGACCCAAAAAAGTGATCGAGTCTTGCAAGAGATCTGTGAGGGTTGGAGTAAAATGTGAATTCTCGGTCAGAAGGGTGTGAGAGGCGCCATAGGTCCGTTAAGTGTAACGAATCCATGGTGGACGCGAATAAGGTGGGATTATGGACGGCCGCGCTCGAGGACGGTGACTTGGGAGAGGATCTATCTAGCGAGGGGTGCATGACATCATTGAAGTCACCACCTACCAAGTGGGGTAGGTGAGTGAAATCAAGTAACCATGTAGAGAGTTCCTTATAAAATTGTGTAGCAGGACTATTAGGAGCATAGACGTTGGTGACGAACAGCTCTTTAGTACCCAGCCGAAGCTTAGCAGTGAAAAACGGCCGTTGACATCTGAGGTAGAGGATAGGACAGTACATGGGAGTTTTTTTTTGATCAAGAGCAGGACACCAGCCCTCCGTCCCACAGACTCCGCTCCATGCACAGAGCCCACCCACAACTTTTGCATGCGAGGGAAATCAGATGCAAGTAAGTGGGATTCCTGCAGGAGGGCGATATCCGTCTTAAGACGTTTAAGATGTCGTAGGACTTTCATCCTCTTATGCGGGGAGCGGAGGCCCTGGACATTCCAAGAGACTACTCTAAGAGGGGCATTTGTTGGGGGTATGGAAGGCTGGTGTGCTGGGTATAGGATGTTGCATAGATCAGATGGCCTATGCAGTGGAATGATTGGATCAGGGGAGGAGGTCCTTGTATGAGGGTCCTAAACAGGTAGGGGGGGAGCCCCGGTGAACAAAGAGGAGGGGAGGGGGGGAGAGGGGTCCGGGAGACCCAAAGGGGTAAAACAACGGAAATAAGGGAATAACCAAACAAATAAGCAAAAACACACACTTCACTTTTTTCCGCATGAGTTCACTGTGTAGATAGGTACGCTCCCCAGACAGAGCCCCAGGGGGAAAATAGAGGTGCCAGCGGATCGTCACGAAGAATCTCAGGGAACAGATAGTTCGGGGACGAATTTCGCGGCGTGGCGGCTGATAAGCAGTGGGAGATAGGAGATACACAGTGAAGTCATGACAATTCTGAAAAACCGTGGTGACTATAGTAGTGCAAGACTAGATATAGCTATTCGAGGGAATAAAACCTGCATGAATATAGTAACACAGTAAAAAAAAAAAGAAAAGACACAAGGAAGACAATAAAAAAGTCATTACCAAATATAACCTGAGTGGCCCTAACTGAGCACACAGAAGAACCGTGGTGGTGGGGCAGAGGAACAGGATGTCTGCGGAGCCCAGTGTCTGAGTCCTCCATGGCCTGTGGGAGACCAAATCCGGGAGCTGGAGAGACAACCAGGCCTCGTGGCCCGGGCTACGGAGGAACAGTTAATGTAAGAAAAAGCAAATCAGCAGTGGGAGAACGAGAGAGGCTTCAACGCGGATTGTTGCGGTGTCGGTGATCCGGTGCAGATGCCCTAAAGCGCTTCGGTGAGTCCTTTCTGGGGCTCCTCTGGTCTAGCGCACATAGTGTCGAGGCCTGTTTGGATGGTGTAATTGACAAGATGTCCGAGCGGATAGAACGCAGAAATGTTTCTGCCTCGGAAGGGTCCTGGAAGGAAAGTTGTTCCCCCTTGGGGGACTTGAGGCGAAGAACTGCGGGGAATGCCAGGGAGAATTTGATCTGCATTTTAAACAGTTCCGAGCAGATTGGTTGAAAGGCTTTGCGTTTCTTAGATACTTCAATAGAGTAGTCCGCAAAAATTAGAATTTTAACACCATCAATCAGTAGGGTGGGAGATTGCCGGAACGCTTGTAGAATAATGGCCTTGTCTGCATAGTTAAGATACTTGGCAATAACCGGGCGAGGATTTTTGCGATCATCGTTGAAAGCGCCCATGCGGTGCGCCCTTTCCACTACGAAAGGACCTGGAAGTCCCATGGCCTCTGGTACACGTTTGGAGCAGAAATCGGTTAATGCAGCCGTAGGGAGAGCCTCGGGACACCGACAAATCGCAGATTGGAGCGTCTGGATCTGTTCTCTAAATCGTCTAATTTCTGGATAATGTATTGTACAGTTTTGTCCTGGGACCGTTCTGTGGCCTGAAACTGGAATAAATCATCCCTCCACTTCTGAGACTCGGTGCTCAAGGTCATTGAGTCTGGTGTTATGTTCAGTAAGCTGGGCCTTAAATTTGCTGCATCCCTGCCTGCACGGCTTTTTCGACCGAGGCCGTGATCATGGGGTCAGTAAGGCCGCCACAGCCTTGGCTATGCGCTCGGTATGGCCGTCTCCGCCAGGGGATGTCGGATTGGCATCCCACGTGGGAGGTGTGGGGGCCCAGTGGCTTGATTCCGAAGTTGGGGAGGTCGGCGTGGGCTGGGGAGGCGTGGGGAGGTGTTCCCGCTTACCTCCATAGCAGCATCTGTGAGATCCGGGGTTGAGGCCTGCAGCGCTGGAGCGGAGTAGGCCGAAGCCGGGGGCTCGATTTGCGGCCGGTCTGGAGGCGCCACCGCGGCCGCGTACGACCGGGTCCCTGGCTTTTCCAGAAAGCGATCCATGCCAAGGGGGATCGAATGGGGGACACGCCGGTCCGGTATCGGGTTGTGGATCCGCCGGAGGAGGCTTTTATATGCCGATTTGTGAGGCTCTGTGCGGGAGCTAAGCTGAGACGCAGCTAGCTCATGCGGCGCCGGAACCGGAAGTCATGAGTTGCCTGTTTTAACAGAACTCTACGGTGCACGACAAGTTGGCTGTTAGGACAGAACACCGGGTAAGGAGTTAAACAAGCTGTTGCAACCTTGAAGGCGGCCATTTTGTTGGTTACTAGCAGACGGACTACCAATGTCCACTCAATATATGGTGTACGGTAATGTATGCGCTGCCGGTGTTCTGTTAAAACAGTCACCTTGTCCAAATCTCCAGGTCACCGATGCTGGAGAGTCACCGGAGGTGACGCGGTTGGAGATTTTGGCGAGTTGGAGTTTTTGGCATGAACGCCGGGTCAAACACTGATAAATTATTGAAGGCAAAAAAATAGCATGACAGCCAGGGAACTCACATTCTCAAAAGGAGAGTTTAGCAATGGCATCCCCCCATGTATCTCTCATTTCATATGCCCTTTAAATATGATAAATGTAATTAACTGACACAATGATATATGCCAGTGTGTCTGGATTCTGAGGGACAGTCCCAAGAGTTAGAGGTGTGTCCCTGGAAATGTTGCAGATTTGAATAATAATTCCTCCAATCGTTTCTATTATTATTTGTATTACAGAGTCAGTTCACCTTCATGGTAATAACAATCGGTGACAGTTATTTTAATCCTCATTTTCTTGATTTTCTATAATGTCTGCAGTTTCAGTCCTAAAAAATACATGTCATTCATATAATTAATAATAGTCAATTGAAAGAAAGTACAGACTAGTTTATAGACCAGTGATGGTGAACCTTGGCACCCCAGATGTTTTGGAACTACATTTCCCATGATGCTCACCTACATTGCAGAGTGCATGAGCATCATGGTAAATGTAGTTCCAAAACATCTGGGGTGCCAAGGTTTGCCATCACTGTTCTAGACTTTGCTTTTGAATGCAATGCTTGGCAGAAGAACTGACAACCCACATCAGATTTCCCCAGAGACATCTATCATCTGTTATAGTTATCATGCCATCCACCAGAGGACCCGATTAGGAATGTTCATGTTTCTATTGCTCATGCTCTATTTCTATCACTGGAGTCATGTGATCAGTTCTGTCAATCATTTTTTAAATTGTTTATGCCTCAATCATAGTAATTATACATTTTCATATTTTATTGTGTCAGGAACAATTAATTAAGTTAGCAATATTGATTATTTAATCAACTATTATACCCACTTAAAGCGGAGGTCCACCCTAAAATACACTCCCAGGGCTATGTGATCCCCCCTTCCCTAAACGCTTGGTAACCCCTTACCTTCCAGCTGTCTTCTTTATTTTTTTGTAATTTTGAAATTTCCCTCCACAGTGAATTCCGGAACGGGGAG